>NC_050184.1:6674785-7374785 GCF_008315115.2 Sander lucioperca
CAGGTTGTTTTTTTGTGTAATATCTGGTCATTTTCATTATTTACATTTACATCTTTGATTTCATTTATATGTAATAGAAATGTTATATTTATGTTTTTTGTAACTTTAGACACTTGGACAGTACAAAGATTAGTATAAAGTATTATTCTAGATCAACTTTAAATTGAAGGAGCCTTAACTTTTGGATCATGTTTTTTTTTTTTTAAATCAATTCATCATACCAAGGTATAGTGTTGGAACATAAATTCTAATTCATCTCAGCAGTACGGCTCTTTCTCATAAAACTATAGATATCATCAAAGTGTTAGATCATTTAGAGCATTCAGAGTAAAATGTATTTCACCTTGAAGAAATACTTAGTAAATGTGATAAGGTAACCTGTAAATGAGCAGGGTCCTTTTTGTAATGAACTTCCTACCTTGCAGATGGCCATTTGAAGGGTTTTTTATGCGGGCAGAAAGTGTGACAGTTGTGCTTAGATGAGACCTGCATAACTGGTCATAGTGCAAGAGGTTTTAGGCGCTGAGCCCAAAATATGTCATTGACTTGTGCCACACACAACAGGAGATGGCTTTTGCATCACAGTGTGAGTGCTAGTAAATGATTGGTTACAGGAGATTCTCCAATAAATTAATTGTTTCCACTTCATGGTTAAGTATGTGCTACTCTTCCAAATCGAGTGCTGGTACTTGGTTATTACACTTTAATAGCTCGCTTGCCAAACTAACGATATATTACTCCATGTGCTGGCTCAGATCAGAGAAGATGAATTGGCTATTAATTAGAGTTGCACTGAGAGGGCACAGGGGAGAGACTACTCATAGCCTTGCAATCAGTGTCAACGGTGGCCCTTTTCTGACTAGGACAGCCAGGGCAGGCCCAGGTCACTGAGTGTTATCATGAAACCCCTTGAATCTGGTGGAAGAAGCAGCCTCAAACAAGGCCACCATCTTGTTGAGTCAAACAAAGGACAAGGGAGTTTAACATCGCGCAGCTGCAATTTCATCTGATGATTTTAGTCAGGAGTGCGGACAGAATGGCAGAGATGCGTGGGAGGTTGTTTGGCTCCATGAAGTTCCTTAACAAAAGCCTCACGTCCGAAGGACTTTGAATTAGAAAGTTATGGGGGAAATATTTGACGGGCAGAGATGATTTGTAGGGAATATTATTGTTTGGCTCACTTTTTTTGTGCAGCCTCTGAATTAGCCTTTTTATCACAATTAATTAAGCTTGCCTATAGGAGATGTTCCATCTTGAGCTCATCCACACAGGATAAATAAGTCAAAGCAGCAGGATATATGTCCTTTTATTGGCTGACTTGATCTCGGAAGCATCTGTAGTGGGGGGAAGCTGTCTCTGTGGTGCGACTTTGTGGAAGAGTCTTTGCCATCACTCACTTTGAATGCTTCTTTTATGACTCGTTTTGTTAAAAAACTCTTTTTTTAATGCAAGGTATCAGGAGTTATGGCCTGTCTATGCAAATTAGGACATTTTGACAGTTTGTTATTCATGTCATCGCCTTTTTAAACACTTAAAGACAATAAATCTCCCTGTGACAGGCTGCTCCGAAATTGCCACTAAATATTATTAAATATTTTAACAAGTTCCTTGTAAATATGCCTTAAATGTTTGGACGATGGGCAGAAAGAAAAATGGCTTTGCATCAACTTATTAGAGGCTATAAAAGTGGCAGTGATTTATCATGGATGTGGAGCAACTCAGGCCATCTTTTTTTTGTTTGCTTATTCTGTTAGCTTGCTTTGTCCTGATGTGCACATTAAAGAGAGAAGCATCATGTTAAAAGCCTGCAGTTCCACAAGTCATGAAAATGTTAGCAGCAGACATTGTTGTACCTGTAGTCCTTGAAAGACAGAGCGATATATGGCAACAGCATTTTAAAGATTTAAAGCTTCTCGTACCCATTTACAGTTTTGTGTGATATCAGTCCAGTTGATTTGATGTTGCCCATATTTGGTTTGATATATGTCTAAGGTGAAAATGTTGTTAACTCAGGCAGCTTTTAGCTTTTATTCTACTATTTAATTATTTTCTGCCACATTTAAATGACCTGGTTTTCAAGAGTGAAGGTAAAATCTGAATGTTCTTATGACCATTCAAAGGAAGCAGTTTGTGCAAAAGAAATGTTATCTCTTTCTGCATGACATATTATCTGTGGCATTGTAATGCTTCTGTCCTGTGACACTGATCAGCAGATAGCTTGTCATTCTCCACTATCCTCTGGCTTCTGCGCGGCTGTATTACTGTCCAACACAATGATGGTGTTGGTGTGATATGAATCGGAACAATCTGTCTGCTGTGTTACTTCTGAATGTATAATAATCAATACTTTTCTCTGGTAATACTTGTCTCAAATCTCCTTAATTACAAAGTCAAGCTACAAAGAGAAGCTGAACTGCCTAAAAATAGTTTGAGATGTGACACAGTCTTGTGGTTTGTGGTGCACCTTTCCATCGGTCAGGGCTGGGAATAGAGCATCAGATCAGGGTCATTCAGAGTAACACGACTGTGTTTCAGGGGATTTATGTTTTAAACTGGCAATACGCAGATTCCTTCATCCGCCACATTCCAGCTTTTACATTCAGAAGTCAACTTTTTTTCCTGACTACCCTATCATTTTGTGACTTAAAGCGGTTTCTTAATTTATTGCACTTCAATTACGATCAAGTTCAACTTCATGTTCTTTATTAACTCTTAAAAGAGGAAATGATGTCGGCCAGCACCCACAAAGACAGGAAAAAAGAAAAAGATAAAAAATCACGATTTGCACAAAATTGCAAGACACAAAAACATTAAATGAAAACACTGTCTTATTCAAAAATGCTGACTGTGCAGTTATCTTAGTGGTTTTATTACGTAGTCTCCTAGTCACTGAAATGAAAGAGCTATCAAAAAAGCCTGGTGCATATTTTTTATAATATGCATCTGCTCCAGTAATGCTTTCAGAGCTTTTGTGTTCATTTTTAGCTTTATTTTGTCACTGCACTCTCACTGCGTAATTCACACATTCTCTACAGACCTGACTGACACCTGTTACCTTGTTTGTTAGAAGATGCTTCTTGTCCTTAGTGCGCCAGAGATGCACAGAAAGCATAAAGACAAGACGCTCTGCACAACTGGGCCTTGTCACAAATCAAGGATGTGACATTTATTTTGGATTTTGTTTGTTTTTCAAGGTGCACAAAATATTGACTACTTAATATTAGCTTTTATGCTTTGCTTATACTGCAACACTTCTACAATCTGATGAACAAGGGTGGCTTTCTAGACATCTTGATCTTGATAAGTGGTTTTGTTTATTTGATGCTCATTATCATATTGTGTCTTACTGCCTTTGCTCCTTGATGCTCCTTTATAAATATGAGTAAGGCAGTCATGTAATCCACAGACCCCTCACGGTTTTGGTTAGAAGCCACTACAGTATTCTCCAAATCTCAGTGCTGTCTGTACACATCACTCTTGCTGGTTAGTGTGACGTGACGCCTGCCATGTCAGCAACATGGCACATCTCTGTTTTCCCTCTCTGGAGCCCTCTGTGAGTTTTCCCTGGGGTTGGCAGAATAGGAGTGCCCCTTGTCTGACTGGATATAACCTTGCCACCAGCTTGTGTGTGCATGTGTGTGTTTTTTCCAACTCTAAAGACTTGAACAATGATGACTCAAGCCATGCAGAGTACACCTCAGGGAAAATACAGTGGAAATAAAAATAACAAGTGGATTTTTGACTGCAGTCAGATGTGAGAGGAGGCACGCTGGCACTCGGCTAAAAGCCTGAGCAGATTCTGCCCCCCCAGTTCATTAGATTAGGCTGTCTCGTGTTCAGGAAGTGCTGAAAGGCACTGCAGATTGTATCTACACAAAATGCTGTCCTTACGTCCAGAGACAGTTGCCAGTCCCAGTCTTTGAAATTGATTGAAAAGTAGTTCTCAATCCAGTTAAGGACTGATATTGTGGTCGTATCATCGTGGCCCTCATGCTGAGGGTTCTTATTAGAAGGGTTAAGTATGAGGATGTCTGTGTTGGTATTTCTGCGGTTGCTCATCTGCTCACCGCACATGCATTTTTCTAAATTATTTATTTTCCTGACACCACCATATGGTGCTGTAACTTGTTTGTCTTGGAGCATGCTGGAGAAATGCAAGACCTAGACTGGATTACTTCTTGTATGTATACATGGGAGACCCTCTTCAAACAATGCCTGTTTTTTGTTTTGTTGCCTTTCTTTTGCTGGGTGGGCTCTGTTGATGCAATTCTGCGCAACCCTCTACAAGAGTTCTCTTCTCATCTACTTGAAAGCAAAGAGATAATAAACATAATTGGGCCAAAATGTGCAGATGTTTCAAAGAGATGCACAGAGGCCGCTGCCATTGGTCTGCAGTTGATGGGACAACTGAACAAGAAGCTTGAAGGGCTCTGAAACCCTGATCTTCTTTGAAATGCCACAATTAATTGCTATGCGTTGTCCCCAATGCATGGATGATTAAATGTGCTCCTAATCTTCCCTGATTTGTGGGGGCACCTTGCCGATTTTATTTGGTACTGTTAACATTTTCATCCCTGCATTATGCATGGTGCTGTGGGGCAAGGAAGTGCTGCAAACAAATGGCCTGAGAGATCGGTGTAAACACAGCGTACCATAAGAGGGAGAAGACTAACAGTTCAGCACCGCCTCCCTCAGTCTTCTTTTGACAAACTTGACAGCCCCTTGTGCAGCTTGGCTGTAGCTTAGCAGAGCAGTACAGTGTGATTATCATTGTCAGTTATCTCAGGTATTCAAAAATGTTGACTGAATTAGCAGATATATATGGAGAGTACAGGGTTGGGGTTTGATTAAAATGGAATATGCTCATCTGTATCTTTATTAATCAACAATGAATGCATGTCTGATAGAATATTTCTATCTAACTAATTGAATATGATTCCTCTTCCTTCAGCATGTATAGGCTGAGGTCATTTTCACTAGTTAATTCTGACAGCCAAAGCAATGTGGTGCTGGTTCCTTTGTGTTTAGGGATTTTAATTCCTCACTGCAATAATCAGTGACTGATGGGAGCCTAGTACTTTATGAAAGCATGCCAAACGACATGTGCTTCCTTTTGAACATGAAACACTCCAGAGTAGAAATATGAATTTTCACATTAGAACCATACTAACCCTCTGATTAGGATTTACTTGATCTGGGATCTTGGCTGTTAGAAGTGCAACGCTGCACACATGGTCTGCCCGAGTTGTCAGCTGTCATGGCATTGGCCCAAAGCCTTACACTTGGCAGGTCTTCACCCTCTCACCTCCGGCTGACAATGCAAATACAGGCAAACGATGTGTAGCCACTGGACAGCTCTGTATACACTGATGTAATTCCATATGGATAAAAAATAGTCTGGTCAAGTTGATCATCAAAATGATCTTCCTTTTCACAATGATGGTCTGCTGTTTTCGCAGTTGTGTCAGTTCTTCATTTTAAGTCATAAACCAGTCCATGCTCTCAAGTTCTTGCCAGTATATGCAGTGCTTATTTTTAACCCAGTCCCTTGCCATGAAAACACTTTGCATGGCATTATCAGTAACTAATGCACAAGGCAATAGAAAGAGGGCAGATATTGTTTTTTATGGCCTGACCTTTGAGACATTATTATTTTTTTGATGAATAACTGTTTACTCTGAATGCAGGCATTAAACAAGTTTCCTCAAGGTTTGCCGGCATTGGGCCTGACACAAATGGCAAAACAAAAACATCTCATCCTGTTCACAGGCAAAGTTATGCATGCTGTCAGTGGATGTGGAAAGTCTGTTTTAGTGGACTGGAGAGTAGTGTTAAATAGGTGGCAACCAGTTCATTAGGATGCCTTTCAGAGCATGAAAAATGACCTTTTCCCTTGTAATTGTAGTCTGAGTTCATAGATAGTTGACTGGAACCAGAGCATACTGTACGTTGACAAGGATCACTGGAAACAATTAGCATTGCATCTCACCAGTCAGTCTGCAAGCAGCTCTCAGTCACAACTTTTAACACCTGATTTGATTATATGTGACAAGTTAGATGAATAAGCAAACACATACATTATTTAATTCATCAAGTACATTGAATTGCATCTAATACTTTGTGTGTATCATGTATCATAGTATGTTTTAAAAAAACTTTAGTTAAAAGCATGATGTTGTATTCTCATACAATATACAGTAGTCCTTGATATTCCTCACTGCAAGTTTATTTAGTATTTAGTTTTAGTTTAGTTTAGTTAGTTTAGTTCACTGCATGTAAAAAATGTAAATTGGAAACCTACATATATAGTGATTTAAAAACATAATGAAAGTTAGCCTTCCAGTGTTCAAACCTTTAAATGTATTTGTAGTCCCAAAATGATTAGTATCTTCTAATACTGTTAAAGGGTTGTTTACGTTAGCAAGGTTTGTAAATATATGAAGAAACACATTTTACTCCATTGTATTTATAGCTGGCATGTAGCTCCTGAGATCTTTTAATGTACTTTTTTAAGTTGATCAATTCCATTGAAAGAGATACAATGTTTAATGTATGTACTGTATGTCTTTTCAACACGCTCATCTTAATCTGACATTAATATTAATCTAGAGTCTTAGGGGAGTGCAGTGTATTTATGTCACTTGTGGAAAGCATAAAAAATGTGTTTAAGTCAATATTTATGTACAGCTTTAGTCTGGCGATGTATGTTGCCATATACAGCTAAGGTTTATAGCTTGTGTGTTAAACATTAATATATGTAACAGTTTTGGATAACTTTTCTTCTTTTGAATCTACATTGCTGTCATCATCAGAAATTTCCCCTCCTAATTTGTGGTGTTTTGCTATGGCAAATGCGGTTAAAGAGAGCAAATATTTAAGGTATCTGCAAATGTGATGCACATCTGTCAAACAGCCCAAGGGTGAAAACCAGCACATAACAAGGCAACAAATGCTGATCTGGGACTTCTCTGCGGCAAAAATAAAATATGGCTCAAGTTTTCATTAAGGTGCTATTGATTAGCTTTTCCTGGCAATGAATTATGGACAACATTAAATAAAAGGGAAAATATTTTTATGACTTTGCTTAGGCCATGCCAGATTCCCCCTTTGCCTCTTGTATGCTCGCCCTGACAGGCATTTTGTTTTCTCTCACATTCTTGTGGCTTTTGTAAGAAAAAAAAATCTGATTTTACTTTGATTACCTTTCCCATTTTAAATTTGTGTTAAACGATTAGGAGTACAGACTGCAGAAAGGTTTTTAGAAATTTCTAGAATTACATTTTTTTTTTTTTTTTTACTTGTTTGTTGTTGAGAGAATAATTTAGAATTTCAAACACTCTTCCTCGTAATGACCAGTTTTAAAATGTCTAAATATCCATAGAAACTAGAGACCATTCTTGAAGCATAATCCCTTTCCTGCGCTCCCCTTGTATGTTCAGTATATTGCAAAAGTGATATTTTCATGGAATTGATGTGATTACTGAAGGCCCAAGGTTTTTTCCTGTATCTGGGGATAGTAATTGCCAGTATGAAGAGTTTGTCTACTTTGATGACCCTATAAAGATATTCTTGGCACTATATCTTGAAATATAGTGAGAGTTCGTTCTGATGAAGCCACTTGGATGAGTGAAAAAACATCTTCAAGTCAAAAACAGAAAGTCCATTCTCATTTGATTTCCTTTGATATCCTTGATGACTGAGAATCTTATATATATAGTCCTTTTTAGTCCTTTTTCTACACATTTTTGCTGCTGTTAAGTCTTCATCTTACTGTACACCTTCATAAACTCTGCTGCACCCCCACACTGTGGCATATCTTATAAACATCTTATGCCTCTTATAATTGCGCAAGCATTCTTCATGACCTTTATTCTCATAAGTCTGTGCTGTGGCACTGCCTCTGGTGGCCAGGAAGAATGAAATAAAACACCATTCACCAGAGTAACAATCTTAACACATTCTGCATATGAATGCAGAATGTGTAGGCAATGGGACCAGATTTTGGTATCTGAAACATTCTGGTTTTCGTTTGTAGTCCAAGTAGTATTTACCAATCACGTTTCTTTTTTTAAGATTATCTTTTGGGCATGTTAGGCCTTTATTTTTATAGGACAGCTTAGACTTGAAAGGGGAGAGAGAGGGGGAATGACATGCAGCAAAGGAGTAGGATCGAGTAGCGTCGAGGAGTAAACCTCTATATATGGGCGCCCGCTCTACCAGGTGAGCTAACCAGGCACCCTACCAATCACATTCAAGCGAGCTTTCGTAGAATGCAGGTCAACAGTCCGTCTCTATTGTTGCCAGACCGATAGGCAATGGGTTCTGAGATTGCCAAAGTAATGACATTTTAAACTGGGACATATGGGGTCACATACAATGTTTTTTTTTTAACAACTTGTTATATGTATTATTTTCCTGGGAAAAAACAAAACAAAAATAAGACATAAAACAGACAAGACAACATATTTTCTCTTTCTGTCTGTCATGCACACCCACATAGGAACAGCTGCATTCATATTCCCTCAGGGTACACTATCTTGGCTTAGTTTTGACTTTATTATCACTGGAATGTACTGACAGTTGGTGTTGAACACTTGTATTAGAATAATTACATATCTTTACAGTAAATAATAGTTTAACTGGTCTGTCCTGTTTTGTGTTCTTAAAATCATTTTGTATTCCCACATATAAATTGTCTGTTTTCTTAGCTGGGACAAGTTGCAAGTTGCAGGGCCAGTTTTCTCACCTGGAACATCTTTTTTTCTTTTGTCATTTTTTTATCCTGAGTTCTGAGTCATTGAGTACAATGCAGTGAAAATGGTAATGTACAGCGTGACTCTGTATATTAGCATAAAGTCCTACATTTGTTAACACATAAATAAAATGTCCAGAGTTTGTATTTTTTCCATTGTTGTTTATATAAGCCAAAAAATAATGAAAGTGTCCTTAGTTGTATGAAATCTGAGAAAGGTATTATTTCAAATGCACTTAAATCTGGCCATAAGGTTTGCCCATGCAAGCTTTGTAGATTAAAGGCAGCTACACACCGGGCCGATAATTGGCCGTTGGACAGTCTGGCGAGGTCAGTGACTCGAGTCTGTTCCGTGTGTTCCGTGCCGTCGTCCGTCTGAGGGGCTGGCGGCCTTCATTTTGGCTGACCTGACGTGTTCAGTCGGAGACCGGGCAGTCGGGACTCACCGGGAAATGGGGAGCGGAATGAGCGTGACTAGAGCCTCTCAAAATCTGACGAAAATCTTTTAAACTGACCTTTGTTGATCTGAAATGAAGACAGATTCAGCAACTGCATGGCTTATTTCTCGCTTAAAATGTTTTCAGAAACATGTTTTGGTGAACTATTTTAGTACAACATGAGATCGTATTCTGAACAAGCCGCCATGACAGTCTGTCTTTGAATTTCCGGAGAAAAAAGAACCACGTGACGCGTTCGTCCAATCAGCTGCCGGTTTTCATTTTTTGGGCAACAATACAGATTAGCGCCGCCTGCTGTTATGGAGACGTATTACGTCTCGTCTCTTCGGTGTGTTCTGAGGCACTTTTTGGTCCAACTCAGGGAGACTGATCAGTCCGACTGGCTTTTCTGCCGACGGTTGGCCGTCTGGTTGGTGTGTAACTGCCATTAGGACTTTTATTCTACAAGACACGTAAAGCAAATTTCATTTTAGAGGCATGTCTCAGAATGAGCATTCCATGCATTCTCTATGCTTGGTTTTAGAACACATACAAAAGTATATCCCTGGCATTGCGTCATCTGAAAAAAAAAAATTTTGCACTGTTTTTTGACAAATGTAGCCGCACCTACAAGTCATTACAGTAAATGCTGTATGAGCTCTTATGTTCAGTATGTTCTCTTTACTGTGATATTAAAAATACCACACATGAACAGCATGACATTGTGTTCCCTTTGTGAAGTGCTGAAACTAGTTCCTCAAGTGGAATGACCTAAAAAACATAAAAGAAATGCTGTGAGAACTGAGTGCATTTTTCAACTGTATAGGTATGGAAGTTAGTTAGTTTGTTGTTACAGTTAGACTGAAATATATTGCGAAATTATTTGCTTTTTTACTATTCACAACCAGTAAATATGCATTTGTAATCATTCATTTTAATTTTGATGGCTGCACAGTGAAGTAATTCCATTATGGTCTGGCAGTTTGTTACTTAAACAGCTTTAAAGGTGATGACATGTAAGGCCTGTAATGAGACCTGCCTCACCCTCCCTCAATGAGCTACTCATTCATCTAATATACAAGATCGCTTCATATTAAATTTAAAATATACCGACTTGCTTCATAATATCTGCCATTGGTGTGTTAGATGAAAAAAAAACTAGGTACACTCAAATACTTGGATATTGGTCTAAACATTTCAGCTGTATTCTAGACATCTGAAGCTTAGTCTTCAGTCACAGAACACATTTTTCATGCATTGAACATTACTGCATGGCAGAGCGGTGGAGTAAGAGCTCACGGATTTGAATGATATGTTTTTAAACAGACAGATATTTTATTGTTTTAGATAATTTACAATGTAAAAAGCTTTGAAATCTGTCTTTGGTAGTTCATTAAGTTTCCACTTAATGACAATCAAGAAATGACAAATCTGGTATAAAGCTGCAGTGCATAGTTAATAGAAAATGTTTTAGATGTGACAGCGCTTTATAAAAGAACGCCATGACTGCTAGCTGCTCTTCAGTGTTCAGACTGCAGGCACTTAGTGCACCAGGTGTTTTGCCCAAGATTTTTCCACAAGACAAATGGAAAAGTGCCATATCCTTTAAACATCCAATTAATATGTCTTATAAGACTCACTGCAACTGAGCACCAAAAGCTCAATTTTATTACAGTTTCTTGTTTTTGTCAGGCATAGCTTCCAGTTTACGTTTTCAGGTAATTATAGAGCTGTGCACACTAGAGTGGCACAAATTAGCACTTTGGGGGAAGAATCAGTTGGCTGGATGCCCATCATTGCCTGTATGGCCTGGACATGATAAACACACAAACACAAATGTCTGTAAAAGGCACCCAAAGTGTGCATCAACATTTTAATGGAGGATGTGTCTTGACTCTTCATGACTTTGAAAAAACGTAATATATCTTTTAACGTTGTTACAGGACAGTTCTTCCTGAAAACTAATATAGGTCTGTACCATTATCTCTTCTGAATTTATACTATAAAATTGGATAATATTGCGCTTTCATGACAGGTGAACCCTGAAGAGTTATTTGTAAAAACAGGCCAGAGAAACTAGATGTCAGATGGGACTGAGCAAAGGAATTATCGTGGATGATCTCAAAACACAGATAAGTGGATGTTCTGACCTAAAGCTGTTGGGTCAAGAATCTTTTAAAGTAGTGCACTGTTTTTGTTATGGCTATATTGCTTAGTTTAAGATGGATGCACTGAAAAAAAAACATTACAGTAAATGATGAATTGAGAGGACATCATAAAAGGCAGAGCTGAGGCTTTGCCTGTGCAAGAGCTTGTTGTGTGAGGAATCATGTAAGCGTTGTGATGTGGTCTAAAGAGTTTTTTTCTATCGTAGATGCCATGAAAGAGAACTCATGGCTGTACTAAAATGCTCTGACAGCTAAAGCTCATGGTAGAAACTACAGGACAGAGAGCAGTGATTCCTCCTTATTACATTTGGAATTTCCTTTCAACTGATTGAAGTATCAGCATATTGCTGCCATATTCCCTTTCACAAGAGCCCACAGTTTTAATAATTTGCAGAGTGAAGGGGGCAGATGAGAGGTTATCAAAGTCACTTGCATTCGTTTAATCTCTGAAACACTGCCATTCACTACATGTTCTAGAATAAAAAAGAGCAGTTTATAGTTTTCACTTGAAGCAGTGTTAAAAGCAGACAAATAAAGCCGTATCAGACACTCTGCATTAATGTACACTATTTACCCGGTGTGGATGTACTGTATGCATACAATGATCAATACGTGCCAAGAAATACTATATGTATTACGTTTACAGTATGATCATGTGGAGGAAAAATAACAATAAGTAATCTCTTGTCATTTAACTGTTCCATACAAAGTTAATGTAATCCTCTAATGTTTAGTGTAACGCATCAATCATGCAAAAATCTATTGTTGCATTAGCCTTGAAAGAACAATAATAATAAAAATGCTATAATGGTTTTTGCTTCCTTTCCATAAATCATACTTGGACGGTAGGGAGGGGGCATCTTAACTTGCCACTTCAGCTCATCTGAGCATTTGAAGGGATGCTAAATACTGATATGATATTGAACAATAACCGTTGGTCACTTTCAACCTGAAGTGGTTTGAAATACTGCGTGACACAGACACTTCGCTTCGAACAGAAGTTGACCCAACACTTTCTACAGTGACATAAAGCAGTTTTCTGTTCAATAGCCACTCAACAATGGACTGTAAATCAACAGTAAATGCATAAAAACAGTGCATACAAGAAGATTAATGGTAACACTGCAAATCCTTTTAAACAAATATTAAAATAAGACCCAAATCAGCCGGAACGTCTTAACAGGTCATGCTCACTTCAGTTTTGAGCTGGGCCGCGGTAGCTGCCAGGCTGTCTGAATTTACATTGATATTAACATTTGATTAATAACACAGCTCTCCCTCTCAAGACGGGTTATGTTCTAAGTGTATATGTCTGTGATGTATGAACAAAATGCAAATAGTATCAAAACATGATTGGACCACAATGTTCTTTCCAATGGTTAAACAGCACATTAGGATACATAAATTAATGTAAAAGTATAACAGTTAAGCAAATCTCCTGTTCAATAATTTTTCATTATGCAAAAACAGCCATGTAGCCAAACACATATGTATAGAGAGGATTGCTGAAGAGCACAGCTTTCAGATTTGATAAGTGGAAGTGCATTTCTACCATGTGGTTTCAACCTGGGACCTTTACAAGTGCTTGTCAGAGTAGCGCTCAGAGTACTGCCTAAAGAGGCTTTTCGATTTTACAGAGAATACACTCTTCCCTGGAAGTGGGTGGAGAAGATAATTCTCCAAAAGAGGAAGAAAAAAAAGAAAACTAGAGAATTAATAAACCTTTTTAGTCGGCATAATCATTCATTTTGAACTTAAACTGAACAGAGCAACAAAACAAATCATTTTTGGGGAAAGAATACATGTATTTTAATGCCCTCAAGCAAAACTAATTAAAGATGACACCTCATTTACATAAATAAGCATTATAATTTGCATGCATGCACAAGGGAATAGAGTCAGAAAAGAAAGCAATATTTTGCAGTCTGCTAATTTCATTTTATTCAGGATTTAAGCCTAATAAAGATTCATTTTTGAGGGGAAAGGAAAGTAATCAAAGGGGAAATTTGAACTATCTCCAAAGATGCAGCAGCCTTCTATTGAAAGGGCTCTTTCCGAGTCACCAGATGACTCCTAATCTGGAGTGGCACTTCCTGGCCCAGCTCCAACACCAACTCCTTGAAAGGTAAAAAAATTTTAGAGCCCAATTTATTAGTATGCAGTTCTGGCATCGGGTAGAGAATTAATGGCGGTGACTGATAATGACTGTAATCGTGGCACAAATGGGGTGTTGAAATAGCAAACAACGGGCACAAGGCATGTAATGGGGATTTTATTAATTACCCAAGGTCCCTAGCATGAGCAGTCTCCAGGATTTACTGTGGCCATGCCAGCCGGTCGAGGAAGGGTCGGGCCAGTCTAAATCTGACAATGAAAGGGTCACTACAGAGACTGCAGTGTGGGCAAAATGGAGTAAAGTGGCATGCTACTGCACTTGCTCTAAAACGGCTTTATAATATTATGAGTGTTACTGGTATTGAAATGAGGGGTGGGGTTTTATTTATTTGACTCATTTATTTGGGTTTGGATCATTTGAAACATCAGAATCCTTGAGTACAGTACTTTTCATTAAATGGTTACAATGAGTTCGACTAAAGCAGAAAGAGGCACATTTGCTCATTCAGCAAGTGTTTAGTCACATAAGAAAACATATCTAAAGACCAGAAAAAAATCAGATAAACGACGCTCTTTCTTTTTGATTAAGTTATATAGTAAATGCAGTCACCTACAATGAAATAAGCTCCCTCCATCTCTTTGTTGGCTATTAGAAAAAGAAATCAACATATGGTAGCACTGTCAGGTAGGATAGCCCATTCACACATCAACTCATCAACAAGAGAGGATTGATTAAAAGTCCTTTTTATTACTCACTGCATCCTTAATGGACGCTAGACTTTCAAAATGGAAGAAACAATTAGAGTTTTACTGCTTTGTGGGCACTACTGATTTATATAAATCACTGCACGGGTGTAAATTTTCCAATAAAAGACTGAACCACTCCTAGCATACATAATCAACATATCCACATTTGGTACACACTCTAGACTCACACAATCTCTTTAAATTGGTAGGACTCAACAGTCACACCAATTCAAGCAACCAATCAACAGATTGGGTGTGCTTGATGGAATTTCTAAACTGTTTCTATATGCTTAGCACTACTAATCATACCCAGTGCTTTCGGCCCAAAAATATATCTCCCCAAGGCAAACAAACATGGCTTTGACTTCTTATATTTCAGTGCTGTATGAAGTAATGAATGAAATTGGAGTTTACTCTAGTTCATTTAGAGCAGTTAATATGAATGTTGCAGTGATTTCCACCCATGTGTGGTTTGCCCAGGCACGAGAGAACACTGTCATTGTATTCAGATGTGGAAAGCTGTTGAGATCTATTTGAGAAGGAGGTTCATCTGGAGTCATTTTAAGCATGCTGTACTTTTAAGACATACTACTACGACTACTTTTGACACCAAATGGAACAACTGCCATCATATGATTTTGACGATAAGGATGCTTGGGATTTAGCCTTATGCCTGGTAAAGTGAACATAGTTCTCCTGGGCGATGTGGTCACTGGGCTCCATTGAAACATGAAGAAGGTGGAGCCATGGTGTGCAAGGCACAATGTAAAAAATGCCACTCCCTGTGATATAGTCAACCTGAGTTTTAAATAGCAATTAAAGTGATACTCCACCCAAAATCTGTCTTTGGAGTATCAAATAACCACACTCTAAAGGCTTGAAACGTCACTGTTAAAAAGTTAGTCATTTTCTTATCCTCATTTAGAAAGTGGTGGTGGTCAGCTTGTACTGTATTTCTATCAGTTACAATAGATCCTTAATTGGGAACAGTTTTCACAGAAGAAAAAAGGTGTTAAAACATCCATAAAACTGAAAACCAGTGCTT
Organism: Sander lucioperca; assembly: GCF_008315115.2. NCBI lineage: Eukaryota > Metazoa > Chordata > Actinopteri > Perciformes > Percidae > Sander > Sander lucioperca. Next base: position 6,690,050 of record NC_050184.1, read on the forward strand.
CAGAATAGTCTGTGTCAGCTGTCCATCCATATGCTAAGTTAAGAGCCAGTGCTTTGCCTAAATATGGCTTTCTTCACATCAGAACAATGAGAAGAAAGAACAGTGTAGGTAAGCAGTGCACTTAGACTGTCCTTCACAAAAAAGTTTTGTATCCTATGTGAAAAGTGGTGTTTGATAATCAAAAGTGAATCTTTAAGAGACAGACATACCCTTGTGCTGTAATTCACACACATTCCATCTAGGTGTGTGGAGTGAGCTTACCAGATCTGTGTAGACTGCTCCTTAGCTCTGCTTAAGGCTAGCGGCTCAAGGCTACATTAGCCACTACTGGCATAACACACGCGCATCTCCAACTGAACTGTCGGTGGTTGAGCTGTACTGTGTGGAATGTAGGCGCCAGGACATGGAAGAAAAATGGATGGAATAAAAAAGATTGTGATGCATCAATTTAAATCCTTGAAAAAAAACATGCACACACAAACAAGTCAGCTAGATGATATTTCAGTGTTAAATAAAGCCAAGAGTTGGAAGACTTTAAAAATAATTGATAAAATGAATGATTGAAACTCTGAGATCTGTAGTGATTATACGAGCAGCACGATGCAGGCACAAGCTGTTTCTATATCCCCATTGTAATAACCATGAAAACATACAAAATGCCATTTAGATAAGTGTTCTTAAAAGAAACCGATACATTTAACATTCTTCATACTGATATGAATAGTGATTCATGCCAGTATTCAGTGAGTAAGAATCTTTAAAGCTGGCTATTTTTCTCTCAGCGGGGATTCTAAAGTAAAAACTGCAAAAAAACATATAAAAGGTGGGCCAGCTGCACATTGCATTTATGGGAGGGGTAAGAATGAAACCTGGGTGCCTTTTTGCTCAAGTCACATTGCGTGACAAAGGTTTGTGTATATTGTACAGTATTTTTATCTCATACCTATGCCCAAGGGCAACTGTTGGTAACATAACCTCAGAAAACCTCACCATTCAGGTTCAGATTTTCTCTTTTTGTCATGCACATGCTTTACGATATGAGCATGGCGCACAAAACCTTGTGTTTGTTTTTTTTGGAGAGACGCAAGCTCAATGTTCATAAATTATTTTCACCATAGCTTGAGTACCCTTTGTATACTGATTGACCTTCTTTAAAATAAACAAATTCCAATCCGTAGACATAAAACACTTTATCCTCTCTCTGGGCTTATAACATTTGATTTGCAAAAAAATTGGCACCAACTGACAATGATGGAAACTTTCCATACTTTGTAAATTAAGTAAAGGAATCAAATTTTATGAAACTTTGCTTTGTTTTCCTCACTTAATTTAATTATTATTAATCATTTTAATGAAACCACCTGATTAAATTGCTTCACCAAGGCACAACATTCACAGTCACTGAACAGTTAACACATTTCAGCTCCTGTGATTGCTGTTTTATCACCAAAATCAAAATATGCACGTTTTCAGTACCTTCCCTCATTCACATGTTCTGACAAGGCTTTCACAAGTGGCTTGGCTCTTGGTTGTGTTTATAGGATTACTGTGTACTATAGTATACCTTGTTTTATTGTTATCATTATTATTTAAACATAGCTTTTTTGGGTGGATTGCGGAAAGAATTCCCCTTTTAAAAACTGTTAAACTTACAGGAACATTAAATAAACTTGAAACTGATTTGTAAATAGTAAAAAAGTCTACATATGTATAGGTCTACATATATTTAGAACTGAACTTGTGCCTGTATGAAATATGGGCATAGTCTTTGAATGTCATTTCCCCCAAAAACCTGTTGAATATATGCTTTTAAATGCTTTTTATTGTTGTCTACTCATTTGTGGTTTCCTGTCCCAGAAAGAGTCATCACTGTAATGGAAAATACCAGAAAGTACATACCCCATTTACTTGTGAAATACCCATCTTCCTGAATTTTTTTGTCAGTGTTTTTTTTTTTTTTTTACCTCAAGTACCTGTTCCATGGGTGTGTGCATTTCTTTCAATGCATGAGGTCATGTGGGAAAAATGCATTGAAAAACAGTCATTCCATAACATATCGAAACCTGCTTTTGCGTAATAATCTAGATATTTCAAGTATCAGCCCCATCTTAAAACATGCATTGAATGTACCTTCATGGTTTTATTTTTTTTTGTTCCTCTTCTTGTCCTGCCTCTGAGGTGAGAGGGAGAGATTCTTTGGCAGTGACACACACAGAAGTATCACCTTATTGCTCACTTTTTCAACACATGAAAAACACAAAGAGCTGAACCAGATGTTCAGGTTCTGATCTGAAAACCAATTGCGTGCATTGCAACAAAAGTGTTAGCATATACTGAATAAATAAATGACAACTTTTTGTCAAAATGAAATGCTACTTTTTGTTTGTCTTGGTGCCAAGCAATCATTGCTGTTGTATGCTGTTGTGTCTCTGCACTGCACTTCTCAGAGATAAGTTTTAACTTAAACAATGGATATTAGATATTCTGTTGACTATCTTGAGAGTGTGTTGAGATGTTGTGGCTATCACTACTCATGGTAACTACTCATGGTAACTTCTAAACTTGTTGCTCCTTCTGGTAATCTAAAATCACTTGGCAGAGATTGTATTCCTGCAACAGAACAACAAATACACTGAATTATTATTGTGTTACTGTATATGAATTAGCAGTAGACAAAAACAAAAAAACAAATGTCCAATTATTACTGGGACCCACTGTGAACAAGTTAGTCAGAAGCAGCAGTCATGTGTTGAGGAGGAGATCCCTCTGTGTTCCAGAGGTGTCTCAGACAGGCGTGTTGCCTCACCTGGTCCTGTGTTTACCTCAGATGGTAGGATTAGGAAGCAGCCATGTGGAAGATAATCCATCGTGCATTTACTTGGCACTCAGACATGGTCCTCGGCAACGCTTCCTCTCTCCTAAAGGTAGAGCAACGCCCTTAAGGAATGCGAGAAATATCAACAGCATTTTGAGACTCTCAGAGTGTGATACAGCAATGTTTTGACAACCACATGGGCTGCAGTTTGCCCTGTGGAGGAGGGTCGCAGGTGGGCTGTTTGGGGATCAGTGAGGAGGGGTGTTATGATTGTGTCATCAACCAGTTGACAGATTCAGATGCACAATATAGATGAGTGTATCATATACTGTCCGAAGCAGGCAATAAGTGAACTCTAGAGTTGTGCCTGGCTTCTGCCAAACATACTATCATATTATTTTTTTCATTTTAAAAGTTATTGAATATTAAACTCTCTCCTAACCTACAGTAGCTCATAAGCTGTGCTTTAAGTCTCTGGTATGTTGTAACAACCCTTTGTTCTTCCGATGAAAAGTACATGAGTTCATATTTTTGTTAGCTGAACCATGTTGCTTTTTTAAATTGCCTACTCCATTGAATGAAGACCCGTAACTTGTCACAAGGAAGACTTGCCTCGTTGACTTATCTGTAGGTACAACTTTTTGGTACATTTGTTAACCTAGCATTTTGTGAAGTAAACAAGTATATAACAAATTGAGCTTCCACATTTACAGTATATTTCTACCAGTCTGTCTGCCTGACAGTGTCTCTTTCGCTTGATTTAAGACAACTAAAACAGTTTATACTAAGAAGGCAATAAGTAAAATATTTCTAATAAAACAGTGAGGTATTTTATACAGCTGTTTATTTGTTAAAAAAATTGCACCATAACCACTAAGGGCCCTATTTTAACGATCTAAGCATACGGCGTGAAGCGCATGGCGCTGGTGCGTTTAGGGCGTGTCCAAATCCACTTTTGCTAGTTTGACGGTGGAAGAAAGGGTCTGTGCGCTGGGCGCATGGTTCAAAAGGGTTGTACTTAGTGTCTTCATTAATTCATAGGTGTGTTTTGGGCGTAACATGCAATAAACCAATCAGAGTGTCATCTCCCATTCCCTTTAAAAGCCAGGCACGTTTGTACCTTGGCGCATTGCTATTATGATGGCGGATTTGCACCGTAATATTTTTATTTGTAATCTTTTGCATGTTTGTGTGCTGCTGCGCTTCCCTGTGTGTGTGTAACAAGCATAGTATGTGCACGCTGTGCATAAGCCTAGGCACATTTTACTAATTTGCTGTTAAAATAACAATGAAATGCTGTGCTATTGACTTTAGACCAGGTTTTTGTTGGTCATTGGCGCGATCACTTCCCGCTGCCTCAAGATAGCAATACACCAAGAATTCACCTGAACACACCTCCCTGTAAAGCCCCTGACACACCAACCCGACGGCCGACCGTCGGCAGAAAAGGCAGTCGGACTGATCAGTTGCCGCCCCAAGGTAAAAAAAGTGCCTCAGAACACACAAAAGTGACGCCGACTTGAGAGTACATTCTGCGCGTGCGTGAGATGTAATATGTCTCCATAACAGCAGGCGGCACTAATCTGTATTGTCACCCAAAAAATGAAAACTGGCAGCTGATTGGACGAACGCGTCACGTGGGTCTGGCTGCTCCCAGATTTTTCAACCGGGCATAATGACGGCTTCGTTCGGAATACGATCCCATATTTTACGAAGATAGTTCACCGAAACATGTCTCTGAAAACATTTTAAGCGAGTAATAGGCCATGCAGTTGCTGATTCTATCTTCATTTCAGATCGACAAAGGTCAGTTTAAAAGATTTTCGTCATATTTTGAGAGGCTTAGTCACGCTCAAACCCGCTTGTCATTTCCGGGTTAGCACTCCACCAATCAGATTGGTCATTGAGTCCGACTGCCCGCCTTCCGACCCAGCAAGTCAGGTCGGCCAAAATGAAGGCCGACAGCTCCTCTGACGGACAACGGCACGGAACACACCGAACAGACTCGAGTCACTGACCTCGCCAGACTGTCCGACAGCCGATTATCGGGTTGGTGTGTCAGGGCCTTAAGACCAGCACGCCCACGGGCGCAAAGATGGGCGCAGGTGCATTTGTTATTTAAACGACGCGGGCGCTGGACGGGAAATTGACAACTGCGTCGGTCTTAAACTGGCTTTGCGCTGCGCCCGGTGCAAGATAGGACCCTAAGTATATAATAAAGGCAACTCTTAGGAGGCCTAACTCCAGTCCTATGTTAACTTTGATAAGAGATTAAGTTTCACACGGGGCAAAAGACATGGTCAAATCTATAAATTTGATCACATTTTAGGAGACTCTGCTGCTGTGACTTTACAGCTTTATCTTGTGTGTTTTTGGTCAAATGACTCGCCCTTGATGTCGTAACCACATCACCACCTCCATCACAAACGGTAGAAAGCAAGTCTTATTTATCCAATGTGCTGATAATTAAGCCGTTCTCATTAGTGACATAATTGGAAATGTAATTAGCAATAGTAATAATTATTGCATTTAATACCTTTTCTCTTTTAGTTATCAGGCTCATTCACACTGGTAATTAGCAGTCACAGGATTTTCATACTTTTGTCCTAATTCATTATGGTCACCAATTATTTCTGTTGTATTTTACATCAATAAATCATTACCGCATTCATTTAGATTTTTCAATAAACATACAAACACTGTGCTCGCCTCGCACACATTTCAGACTACAATTCTAATTTTTTAGAATACCAAAGCTGCATCGTTTCAGCTTTTTCTTAACTTCACTTGTCAACCAGCAACAGGAAGAATGAGGTTTATGGGAGATGTCGTCTTAATTTTGAGAAACACAAAGTAGCATCTTTTTAAAGATGACATTTCATTTGCTGGACCTTCATAGAAAAAACACTCCTTTCTTCTTTTACTTTAACCAGCTGTGGCCAAACACAGGAGATGCTGCCTTGGTCATACCTGGATGAAAGACGGTCAGGATTTTTTGTTTTCCCCTGTTGGACAAGATTAAGTGCTTTAAATATCTCATTTCAAACAAACTACATGTGATGGTAAACAGCTGTTTTATGTTTATCTACAGAAATCAGATGGCAGTAGAGTGAGCATCGGGCAGAGGCGATAACTCCTCACCGGATTCAGCTTTGGCACACATTGTTCAACAGGAAGGTGAGTCTTAAACTTATATTCGCGTCCCATCACCCAATTTGTACTGAACATATGTGTTCAATAGGTAAGACAGTGATGGGTAAAACAACATTTCAAGTATAAATAGGGGCTGGATTGGTTTGCCATCATTGAGAGGTCAAACTAATTGATTTGTAATTTAGTTGTACGAAAAAGCATTTGACAGTTTGTTGAAACAGTTCTCAAAGCAGTTTCCATCAGTGGGAAATTATTGGATCATTGACTTTACTTTCGCAAAATATGGCTTGTAATATGCAGTATTAGTGTCTCTGCTCCATGTTGAAGTTGCACCTCTGTTTCGAGGAACAACTTAATTGTCTCGCAAGCAGCACGCACGAGTCATGATACCCCAAGGCCTAGATTAATTAAGCTATGAAAACCCACGAGCAGAGAGCATTCAGCAGGTGCCTGTTTGCCTTGGTATGGGACTTGTTTTTGGCAGTGGTGCAGTGGCTCATTATAAATCTATAATTAAGTTACAATTTTATTTGCTTTTTTTAACATACTGTCATAGGGGATCAACATGGCTCAAACTCTGATTCTGTTAAGTGCACTCTTGGCTATATTGCTATTGTATCCGCTATTCTTCCTCAGGAATTATACTTTGAAAAAAAATATGTGAATGCAAGGGTGAGAGTATCACTCACTGGTTGTTATACTGTGCCTCCTACAGGTGTTCTTGTTTTGAACTTGCTATTGAGGCGCATCTTGTAATTCGTAAAATCTCTTGATTTGTTCTTAATCCAAAACAAGCTGATTTGCACCCTCTCACCCCCTCCTCCCCCTGCAACACGCTCTGCATCTCAGCACAAAAACAAACATTGCGCCCTCCTGCTGGCTGAAGGGATGGTCCTCAGAACCCCCACAGCTAAGCTCATCCCGTGTTAGGGTGTCTTGGCAGCGCTAAGTGAATGCGATGAAGCCGCTCTCTCAGGGCAACGTCTGCTATTTTGAGTCACCTGCCAGCAAAAAGGGAGGGCGAGATGCACAGCAGGGGCCTGAAGGAGGGATGAGCAGGGCTGTGGGAGAGAATCCCCCTGCCTGCAGGGTGGTCAGACTAAATGAGAGTCACCACCACAGCAGTAACGTGTGCCAAGAGCTCGCTCGAGCTAACAATGTGGCCTGTGGAGGGGCAGACTGGGAAGGAAATTGAGGTTAACAACATTGTTACATATTAAACAGGGCTCGTCTGTGCACACAGGATGTGGAATGGTTAATCCTTGAATAGTTAAGCATGTTATTTAGTACTGAAATCCGTAAGAAATTGTTTTAAATCAATATACTTGTGGTTCTTTCTGGATATGCTATTCTAAGGAACAAAGGATCAGTAAGACATTAAAGTAACAGTGAGGTAATTTTTGCTGTGGAAAGCTGCAGTAAGACAACTTTGAGTTTTTAGTTTGAATATCTTGAATTACTGTTTCTATAAAAAATCAGCATTTCTTAAAACTCGTTGATTTCAGAATAGTTCCAAACAAATTCTCATATTTCAATTACTGTTACCTCTGAGTGGTCCAGATTTTTGTAAATATTTAAAACACAACTCAGCGAAACAGTATAGTTATATTTGAACTTAACAGTACGTCCATAAACTCTCTTCAAGTGAAGTGACTGGTCAGCAGGTGTGAATAAAAGAGTGTTTTCACAGGTGCTAATTGTACATTACATTACAGTTTAGGTCTGAGCACTGGTTTTCACAGCTCAAGCCTTACAAGTGAATCTCACCGCTTTCTTTTACTCTTTCCCCCACTGTGCTTTGCCCAGGGGAAAGACGCCTTCTACGTGTTGTAATAAGGGTAGCTGATATAATGAAGGTCATTGTAATCAGAGCTAATGTGCCAAGGAGTCAAGACACTGTAGCTTTATTTGCCAGCAAGGCCCGGCATTTGGTACCCATGGGGATCAGGCTGATAGTGTTATCTTTGCTAACCTGACTCTAATACAGGCCTTGCTCCGCTGTTTGTGTCAGTGTCGGAGCTGAACTTTTCCCAGTGATCCCTTCCATGTGTGGATGGGCATGGATTGGGCAACACTCCGCTCCATCCTGGCTAAATCCTATCCCAAGGTGTTTGGCGTCTCTCAGTTCACATACTGTATTTAAAGAACTGTGCTCCCTCTCTCTGACTGTCTGACTTGGAAAACAGAGTGGGCTCACATAGGCTTCGATTGAATGTACTTGACATAGAAATATTACATTGGCGTCTGCTGAAGGACTGGCTCGAAAGAGATGACCTCTAAATCTAATCCTATCCCTCAGGATATGCAAATGTCCTCAGCTCAAATTTGATTTGTTTTTGTCAGTTCAGGACACAGCAGTTTGTTTACAACTGTTATCTAACACAGTGTAAAAAACGGATGGTGCACATACGTAGCTCTACTTTATAAGACGTTTTACAACCTTGCTCACCAGACCAGTTTTGATATTAAGGTCTTGTATAATTTTGCCTTAAACTTTGGCATTGAGATTCCTTTTTCTTAGCGTGACAAGATAAATTATACAGCAAAGTATAGCTATCAAACTGAAACAAGTCCAATAAAATGATCCAACTACAGTAGAGAATAATTTACTGTAATTACTCTATTAAGTTATTGTTGAGGTTATTTGTAAAACTGGTTGATAATTAAATATGGTACAATATAAAGAGAGAGCTATTGTAAAAACTTGACTAAGACAGTTGTGAAACTGTAGTTGCAGAACTGGCAGCTCATCCTTTTTTCATTCATGAGAATTTGAACACAGAGGTCTGATCACCCATACGTGACTCAATATTCATCAGGAACCCCTAATCCCAAAAAAATCAAAAACAAAACTCATCTCTACCGGGGATCCCCAGCAGAACGTGAAGGAAGAAAGAACTTGATTACCATTTCTTTTATTTTTTATACTTGCCTTTTAATGCGCCTTTTTCCTATTCATCTGAGCGCCTCCAGGAAAAAAGGCTACCCATATCTAACCCCATGCAAGTCCCCTGGTCCCATCATTCAAACTTCCAAGCCTCTCTTTGCGGCTTCCTAGAGGACCACGGTGAAATGATCTCTTTTGTTTCGCATCATTAGTTCCATCTGTTGTGCGAGCAGGCCTGTCTGTTCCGGAGCATGGCAACGTGATGGTCGCCAGGGGCGATTGGAGACGCTACCGTCCCGGTGGCTTGTGGCTCGACCTCCGCCACCACCATTGCCTCGTCTGTGATCCCCATGACACTCTAACTCTTGCTTGACTGTTTTAACTTATTTATTCATACATCTGCGGAAAATAGAAGCACAAGTGTGCTTCATGTGCATGAAATACATTTAATTTAGTTGCTTTTAAAGAGAGGAATTTAGCTGTGTGATGTTATTTTTAACCTTGTACAACACTGATACTCATGTCGTTGTAGTTGAAGAGCAGTCTATAAGTTTATAAAGGTGAGTGATAGTGAAGCAATATTTACTTTGTAAAAAAAAAAGTAATCTCGTGATTGCATGCAGTTTACTATACAAATCACGCTACTTGTCAATTCACATTGTATGTCCACTCTTTGTGTCGGAAACAGGCTTTAATAGGTCAGATTTGTGTGCTTTTTTCTTGCAGTCAGTAGTAAATGATGCACCAACAGATGTAGCATTTTCTCTAAACAAGGAAATATATTATTCATGATTTACATGAATGATAAATCTTCAGAAAGTCTTAGCGCTGATGGGCATACACAATTTAACATCTGTCTTTCTCAGAATAATTACGCATACCAGAACACTTGGGACCCAGTGTTGGATTTTTTCCTCTTACTTTACTTGATCTAATTACTTCTTTAAAAGCAAAATATTCTCTAAAGAAGACTGGAATGATAAACATGCCAGCCATAGCTACGCTCCACTAAAGAAAAATCCAGGAAAAATCTAGGTAAATCTTGTTCTTGTAAAGACTGCTTTTTAGCCCTATGCACTGTGAAGCCATGCAAACCCCATCATACCAAAGATGGGGAAATGTGGCCTTACTTTCTAATTGTAATTCGTAATTCCCAAATGAATATTTCCATAATGTCTCCCAAGTGAATTGCTCTGGCCTTATCACCATAGTCTGAATGTACAGCACAAGGGCATCTGTGTGCATGTCAGTGCGGAGATCACCAGATCATTTTCATCCAAGACGGAGCCATCAAAGGTCATAGCCATCCAAATGACCTAACCTTGCAATGTAACACCTGGGTGTAAAAGTGGACTCATCCTATCTACTGAGATGGGTGTAATGTACCTCTAATGTATAAAGTGCGGAAATAAAATAAGAGTTATAGGTTGGTGGAGGAGGTTCAGAGTGGGCTAGAGAATACTGTAACTCTATAGGGTGAAATAGCAGTGTTGCTATCACCCGAGGTGACAGGCTATTACCAAAGTGCTGTATTTGTTGGAATTATTATGAAATAAAGTCTGCTAAAAAGGCCAATATTCAGTTTGAATTGATTCCTGGAAACCTCCAGAAGTGAATATGCTTTCATTTTGATAGTATTACTATGGACAAAATGTGTTGTGTCAGTTTCACCTCGCCATTACTTTGCTCCATTAAGGCAAAACCGACTGATTTTATTTTTGCCCAGTCTATTTTCTGTGATAAAATGAAAATTGGAGAGCTTTATTAAGTCTGAATGACACCTAAAGCTGAGAGCCAACAGGAAAATAAGTCATGTGGGATCTAGTTTCAGTTCATTTTTGCTCAATTCCCATCTACTGATCAAATACTGCACTTTCCAGTAGGGGCCTAATGGGAGTGTCAAGTTCACTAAGGCCCTCTCTCTTCCTCTGACTCCATTACCTGATAACAGCACTGGTTTTGACACTTATTTGCACAGTGCAGTGAAGCTATGCTTGTGCTGTGCACATTTGTAGGAGGTTGTAATTGAAGCTATATTGAGGCCGTTTTATTAATTTCTACAAATCTTCCCTGCACATGTGTCCAAGTTTTCTATGGGCACTAACCCATCTCATTTTCTTTGCTGTACCCTGACTATTTGAACTGTTCTTTTTAGTGAAGCTTTTGAATGCTGCTCCTCTTTAAGCCAAACAAACATGACCACTGATGTCTTGGGTTCAGGGCCTTTCCAACAACCTTTCAATAAAACAAGCTCAGCTGTGAGACATACAGGATCTCTCATGCTGGGCAGCCCCGCTGAAAATACCCTCCCTCCTGTTTCAAAGCCATCAGCTTTTGGTTCCCCCAGGAGAGCCAGCATTATCCTGCAGGGCTTATTTAAACTTGTTGGGAAGGTCTTTCCTTTTTCATGCAGTAGGTTATATGACATTTAGGAGAACCTCACTACATATGAAACTGATTTTATTTGGCTTATCGATCCAAGTTTCAAGATGATGGCAGATTTTTGATATGGCCTGCATGGTGCTGGGCAGGCAACACCTGCAGTCATCTGCCTGTGGCATAAGCATAATATGATGGATGCTGAGATGCCTGGGAGGCCTGCTGTGTTTTTCAGATTTTTAGCACTTTGCAAGTGACAGTAACCTGAAAGGTGAGAGGAGGCGCAAGAGAAGGAAGGAAGGAAGGAGAAAGCCAAATGAGGGAAGATGACAAACACATCCTTTACAGCTTGATACTGTCAAGTCCTGACTTATTTTTATTGACATTTTCTCTTCTTACCTACAGTATAAGATATTTACATAAATAAATGTAATTTCACCATCTCTGGTTTCAGTGTCAAACACTGACGTGATATTTTGATAAAATTCATTTGTTCGTGTAGATAGTGTATCCATTCAGGCTGTTATATTGCATCACCTTATAGAACTGTACTTTATTGAATTTAGGCACTTTCAGTGCAAACCCTTTTTTTAATCACTTCTCCTGCCTCTTAAATTGTCAAACTGGTCAGTCTCATTGTTAATTTTTTGGACCATCTTGGGAGGACAACTATGCTTTGGCTGAGACATTACTGCACCATTAACCCCCCCCCCCCCTACACTCTCTGAAGCACTTTCAGTTCTGTATAAATGCATCGGAATTACTTCCAGGGGTGGTGGTGCAAAAACCACTGGAAAGGCTACTTATTCTCTTAATGATGTCTTGTCCTTTTAAAAGTCCTCATCTTCATCCACAAAAGGATGAGTACGGCAGAGGAGCACCCCAGGGACTGAGGTCATCCCAACCTTCTCGTCCCAGCACAGGAAGTAACTTTCTATGAAAGGAGGCAGGACAGTTCGCATTAAAGTTGAATTTGTTGACAGGGGATGGGGGGGAGTGCAATGCCACATGCCACATACAAAATATTGTGGGGTTGGATACGTTTTTTGTGATTAGTTTGCTGCCCGCTAATAGCTGTGGCAGTAGGAATATTGTAAAAATAATATTTATGTTTTTAAACAAGTGTGTTACATGTCATAGTGGAATCCTTAACTGACAGAGGCCATAGATTGTCTTTGTGAATGGCTACAGTATGTTGATTGTTTTCATATATCAAAACTTGGCACTGTTAGCTTCATCAAGTTGTTATAAATACAGTGTCTTTGAATTGAGCATTGTGAAAGGATTTAGGATTTTTTCTCATGGGAGTGTACAAAATGATAATCCTTCCATTGGCAAGCTAGGACATTAAGCTATCAACACCCATCTATTATGGTTTGTGTTATGGTTGCACAAATGAATTGTTGCTGAACTGAAATTTTGGACAAACAGTGGATTTTCTTTTAAGTCTAGATTTTTACTGCTAAATCTGAGGGACTGAGTCACGTAAGGCTGGTTTGAGGAGTAGTGCTGGCACAGTGGTAAAAAATATCACTGTAGATGTACAATATAATGCTATTTGTTCCCCCAATCCCAGCACCTTTGGGCTGCCTACAAGCGCGCATCATACGGGTGAGGTGTAGTCAGTGATATACATGACATGCGTCTCTAAGGACCCTCTGATTTGTATAATATCCTTCAGACAAGGTCATAGCAGTGCCTACATCTTTGAAGATAGAGGAAAGAGAACATGTTCCCCCTTTATTGTGCCTGTGGAATAGAACAAACGTGAGATCACGGTGTCGAGGGGCTTCCACTCTTCAAAGTTGATATGAATCAGACATGAAACGATTTAGATAAAGTGATAGTTATCTTGATTCCTGGCGCCGTCCGTTGAATAGACAAAGTAACGCGTAGGGAAGCTGAATAGCTGTGTTTTAGTGTGAAATCCTGGGGAAACGTATCCATCTGGTGTATGAATAATTTAGATGGCTCAAGTTGGTTCCTGTTGCTGTTGTGTTTGCACTCAGCTTTCTCTCTCAATTCAGCACCCCCACCATCCTCCCTCCCTCCTTGACATCACTCCTGAGGCTTGTTTGTGATGCTTAAAGGGAAGTTGGGTCACACGAGGAATCGTGGGGAGGAGAAACTCACTTTCCCTCTCTGCTGTGCTTTCTGTCTCCCTTCTTCTGTCTTTCCCTCACAAACCTCAGATAAACAGTTTAACACCCACATACACACATACTCCTTAACGCACGCACGCACGCACACACACACACACACACACACACACACACACACACACACACACACACTGGCATAATGCATGAGTAGAGAAACTGTACATATGCTCTGTTTTGAACATACAGTACATCTTGCACACCTTTGAAGTTTGAAAGGCTTGGATTTCAATAATCATCAAAATCGGATCATTTGCGTGCGCTCAGCATTGTGTTAATAAGACTGGGTGTGACCGATAATAGATTTTTACGTGGCACTTATGAAGGCATTATGCAGCACTTAACAGAGATGCATCAGAGTTGGGGAAAGTTTTTCTTGTATGGAACGTGAGTGTAGGGAGTTTAAAAATGGATTCAAAGTGCTGAATTGCCGAAATGACCCCTTAAGCAGACACACGCACATATAATGATCTCTCTTATACCAAATTTATATCTACAGATATATACCAAATGTGTCTGCAAAAAATCTGTTCTGACAAACACATGCTGCAGACACATATAACACAAAAACATGCAAATTCACTAATATGCCAGGCCAGCCATACTTGCCCTGCAATGATTAATTTATTGTAAAAATGCAAACATGCTCAGGTTGAGTTGTGTCCTCTGGTGTAATCCAGTCCCTGTCGAGAGAGAGAGAGAGAGAGAGAGAGAGAGAGAGAGAGAGAGAGAGAGAGAGAGAGAGAGAGAGAGAGAGAGAGAGAGAGAGAGAGAGAGAGAGAGAGAGAGAGAGAGAGAGAGAGAGAGAGAGAGAGAGAGAGAGAGAGAGAGAGAGAGAGAGAGAGAGAGAGAGAGAGAGAGAGAGAGAGAGAGAGAGAGGCCCTTGGAATCTCAACCTCTCTCTCCTGGCGCCCGCACTAATCAACCCCTGTAATTTATGCAGAAAATATGATTTATATTTAATTTCACTACACTTGCATTGTTAATTTGAGATGTAATTAACGCGTCGCCACGGCAACTAATTTCTCAATGCCGTAAATTATCACCGCCTTTTCATCAAAATTCAGTTACTTTGGCTCCTGTGTGCAGTGTTGTGATGCAATTAGGTTACCAGGGCAACCCCAAACTGTTAATTTCCCTTTGTTATATTGCAGCAAGGCAGAAGTCATATTCACTTTTTTGGTGAACAGTATTTTTTTTTTCCTGACAAAGGGGGGACAGGGATGTTAAACGATGCCTGTGGAACATGCTGCTCATGAACACAAGTATCCGAAACTGCATGCTGCTTTTCCCAACTCTTGTTATATTGTTGTGAACTGATTGATTGCTCATACTTCTCTGCTATTGCAAGTAGAGGTGTTTCAAAGTTGTCCTTTGGGAAAGGCCATATTTGTCAAAGGGAATCTATATAAATGAGAAATGTGTTCATTGTTCAAATTTAGGAGAGCTTGGTCTTTCTTCCTCCCACAGTCCCCCTTTCCTCTCTCTCTCTCACTTTCTGTCTCATATATACAAACATGCTCATACACACACCACAGCACATTTTCAGTACTCACACTCCTTTTATTCCCCCAACAGTGACTGTGAAATGACTCAATATTTTAATCAACTGTATCTAATTTGCACTCCAGCAGAAGATAGGGCCACATGTGTGCTGTTGTTGCCCTGGCTGGCACTGAGTATGCCCACCGGATGCCTATGAGCCGCCCTGGATTGCCGCGCTTGCCAGTCTCTCTGGCCCACTCGACGCGTCCGTCTCCAATCCATCCCCCCCTTAGCTAGTCTTCAGTGGAAATATCAGGTCATTGGCTGCTAAGCTCTGGTTAACTGCAAAGGTAATTAAATTTGTAAGCAGGCTTTTTGAATCTTTTTAGCCTCTTCGGTAATACCGACAGGGATTACAGCGTTTTTGAAGCACAGCTCTATTTTGACGCCGTGGCAGAAAGGGGCCAAGTCCCAGTGACCAGACAGGGTTCACAACAGACAAACTAACTGACTGAAAGACCCAGAGCCATGACGTCTTCTTCACTGTGGCTACACACGGGGACGAATGTCAGGAAAATGTTATTACAAAGAGCAGCCCATGCAGCCAGATGGAATGATGCAGTTCTGAATTAATGTGTTATCTTTTTTTTTCTAAAATAGTCAAAACAAATGAATTTATTAGTTGATACCACCACCCTCAAAATCAGTAGCCTCACGTGTGGCCAATACATTTTCCGTTGTGTTTTTTATTTTTTTTTTTTTTTCAGTCATGCTACTGTACCATAGTACTGATTTGCCTCTTTATTGGTACAGAAGAGAAGGAGACAACTGAAAGGTGGGGGCTTTTTCTTCTTCTTCATATTACGATCTTGTTGCTGCTGACTTTAAACAACAGTTTGACATTATTTGCAAAGACAGCATAATATAAGAGGATTCAGCACCTGCTCTCTGTAGAGGGAGACCATGGGGAAAGCCCCTGCAGAGGAACTCTTTCAAAAGTCTGTTTCTCACAAAGTGACAAGGGCATTTGATTTTTAAAAACACCTTTCCAATATAATTTTGCCTATTTTAGAACATTACCTAATAAATGCAAAAGGAGTGATATTGGATTCTGTGTATGGCAGCTATTTGACTGTAAATGCAACCTCCAGTACTTTGATCCCTCCCAGTCTGATCTTTTAACTATAGATTCACTCCACCTCAGAGTTTTAAACAAGCTTGCACTTGCCTTATTCATGACACATATGGTGTATATAAATACCAGGCAGTATGTAGAAACTCCTAAAATCTATAATGTATTTCATTATCTCCGAACACTACATATTCTGCACTATGTACTGCAGCGATTGTTTTCTTGTGGATAACATTAACAGCAGTACTGTATAATTCTGAAACAATGCAGCTTGAATGTTTTTCTTAGGCAGAAAGCAACTGTCAAACTTTGTCTTAATAACAATTAGAAGTCACAATGAAGCTCAACTACATAATCAAAAGCAGTGTAATAGGACATCTAACCTGTCTGGTATGTCTGGCAAGTCTTGCTTGATTAGAACAATATTGTCAAAATATTCTTGCTATTGTCCTGGTGGATGCAAAGTACGTGTGAGGAAAGGTCATCAAGGAAGTTTTTATGTAACTCGCTCTGTAAAAACACTAAGTTGATTAGACTTGTTTATTTATTCAGGTCCAAAAGAGTATTTGCTTTTGTCGCATTTATTCCCATTTTGCCAGCACAAGGGGCCCTGGAAGACGAGTTACCAAGGAACACAAAATTTTAATTAGTGTATTTTAATCATTCAGGCTTTTCAAGCTAATCCACAGACTCCTGAGAATTCCCAAGATGCAGCTCTGTGCTGCTTTACCATTTATTGTTGAGTCTATTATAATTACTGTTAGCAGGTGGGGGCAGGGAGACGTTTATTATGTTTTTCCATCTTTATTATAATTACTAGAAAAAATGAAAGGATGCTGTTTCATTAAGTTTAGAGATGATGCCATTTTCCCCCTGTTTTTCCCCTCAATCTCCTTCCTGCCTTTGTTCCATAATGCTATTGTACTGGCTTTCATTCCAGGGCTTTCATACATTGCACAGCTTTATGAAAAAAAAAACAAATAGAGACGGATCTCTTATTAAGAACAGAAGAGGGGAAAGATGGTCTTAAAGAACTTAATTTCTGAGAGAGTTTTTTCTTTTTTTCAAATTCAAGCAGTGCTCTGAGAATGAAGTTGACGCATCCTCTGAAACTAAACTGTTTAATGGAGTTGGACTGGGATCAGAACAGAAATGCAGAAAATAGAATATGTTTGCCTCTCACTCGTCAGTAATGAAAGATAAGAGGACTGCAGTAAATCGTTAAGCCCCGTGCTTTTTATGCTCTGCAGGGATTTTAGCATCTTCCAGAAATATTTTATGTTTGTCTGTTTGTTTAAATGCTATTTTGCCACTCCCCCTTCCTCTTGAGTCCCAAATGTGTGGCACTTGTGTATCTAAAACAATCAGGCAGCTGAAGTTTTAAACCTAATAAATGGGAGTTTTCACTGTTAGATTTCTTTTTGTATCCCTATTTGTGATACTTCTCAAGTTAGAGTAAACAGACAATCAACTTTTAGCACAATAGTCTTGCTTTTTAAATGAAGAGAGGCTGCATTTAAAACTAAATGTCTCTTTGTGTATGAGAAAGAAAAATATGCCAGCAGTTTCTGTGGATGCCATATGGATTGACTAGTTGATCAGAGCTTGTAGTATGGTTATGTTGGAGTCAACTACATCACATAAAACTTAACGCTTGCCATCATTTCACTGTCTGTCAAGGGCACCATTTTGGCAATGGATCTCATCAATTTTCTTAAGTGAGCAGATCTGAAGCTGTCACTTGGCTAGAAAGCAATATGCTAAAGAACTTTATTTCAGAATGTCATTACTGACTTCCAGCTCTGCGAATGGACGCTATGCTGTAAGTCTTTATTCATAAACACCTGAAGGCTAAAATCCACGTGAAAAGAGAATTTGCATTTTGCTGTCATCGGGTACAACCACACAAATAAAGATTTAACAGTCATGAAGATCACTCAACACATATCTTTGCAAACTTTCCGTTCACAAAAGCAGAGTTAAAACAACAATATTTTACTTATTTATTTATTACCCAGCAGCAGTGATGTGACATTTATGTCTTATTGCCACAGGAGCTAAAATGGTCAAGTCATGACAAGTGCCTTTACACTGAAGAGGCAAACAAGACAGATTCACTCAAGAGATAAACACTGGAGCTTACTTTGTACAGGACTTGGAGACTGTATTGGCATGCACGCGTTATAATTTATGGTTTAGTGGTTGTATTTGATCAGATTTCAGAAGGATTTTCACATGTTGCACCTGCCTCAGTAAAACATCTCGTTTTATCACGTTTCATGAGATGGTTGGTCTAAGTCTAGCTTGTTGAGACAATTCTTTGTATTCACAACAAATAACTGACAATCACTAATATTTGAACCATAATATCTCATATGTATTGTGAAACAATGTAATGGTAACTCCAAAATGTATGTTTCAAGAAAAGTCTTGCCACTAACTGTATGGACATCCAGTCTGTGTTGGTGGTTGACTACTTATTAAAACTACAACCACTCTGTTGCCATTCATATTGAAAGAGAAATTAGTACTCTTCTTCACAGAGAAGCTGTTTTACAGGTCTGACAGTACATGAACCAGAATGCATCGCATGTGATGCTTTCAATGACGAAACGTCTTCCAGGCCAGTTTAGCCGTGACCACGTGTATCTGCCTGTGAGATAAGCTGTCTCTCACATTTGCCTACTAAAAACAAGTTTATGTTTTCCTGAGAAATTGGCACACACGTAGTATAGATACTGCATGTCCCATTTCAAAAGACCAGATGAATATGACAATTTTGTGCACTTTGGAGAAGCAGGCAAAAGATCAAACTTCCCTATAAAGTGGCTTGTGAGCGTTATCAACTATGCTAGCCTTGCTAGCTACATTTATGTCATAAAATCCACTTTCTTTCTTTTGGTTACATTTTGAAGAAAGTTTTAAGCTGCCCATTGTCACACATATTGGGACATTCCTTCTGTACTGGTGTCATCAACAAGATCTGACAAGAACTGTCTAGCGAAACGTGTTTGCATTAATAGTGATTCAAGTTGGCATTGTCAGGACATTAGAGCACAGGTATTACTAGTTTGCTCAGCCTGTTGGTTTCCAGCAGTTTTTTATCATCCGCGGTAGACAGGCAGTATTTCCACTGGTGGTTGGCTGCGAGTCACTAGCCAGAAATCAGCACTCTCTTTGCAGCAGTGGTTCTGATCTGCAGTAATGCTCCAAGGTAGCGACACATTTTTGGCCAAGAAACTTATCTGAGCCAAAAGTCCACAGTAGTTTGTCCACCATTCATTGACCAGAATATCTTAGACTACTACAACTGGCTAGAGTGATACAGGGAATGTTGGCAAGCATTGCGGGTGAATGTAGACCTGCCGCCTTTAATTAATATATTTAAAAACTAGATTTACAATCAGGATTATTGTCGGTAAAAGGCGCCCAAAGCTGGTGCCAGGCAAATCAGTCTTCACTCTTGCGTATGAGGTTTCATACTGCAGTTAGTTGAAAGTTATTGTTTTGACCTTTACAGCTCTTAAATCTGCCTCTAGGACTTGAAACTATCCTCTCTCAATCCATTTATGAAATTCTTTAAGCTTCACTGTGTATTTAGCACCACATCATTGCTCTATTCTGGGATGTTTTTAGGGCAGAAAGGAGAGGAGAGTAAGTGGTCATCAAGTGGATATTTTCATGTTTTCATGAAAAATTCCACATCTTCTCATGAGGTGGCTTTCAGGGGGAAAAAAGAGATATATTTCAGGACAGGTCCGAGGAAAAAAATATTAATAGACCTTTGAAGTGTGAAAGGCCACCCTAATGCAATTATAGAGTCTTTGTGAAGTGTCAGGATTTTGGAATTATAAAATCAGTCTGGATTGGCAGCAGTAATTATGGTGGCTGAAAGGCACATTTTTATCATACCTTTGCTGATACAGTTTGTCCACTGCCCAGTCTTTCTACTCTGTTTAAGGGTTTCCTAGTTTTGTATGCTGGCGTTTCACCAATGGCTTTGCAGTTTGAAATGATTAAACGTGATTTAATGTGTCTTTTAACAGGAAATAAATAGTAGCATATAAAGAAGTACTTAACTCCTCATTATGTAATGGAAAACAGCTTCTGTCACATATGCCTTCATACTGTAGTGTCTCTTATTTTAGTTTTCTATGTAATTTCACAAGTGTTTCTCTCGTGAAAGATAAACTGGGGCATCTATTGTTTGACCTGTGTGCTCTGTTGACTAATCTGTTGAGCAAGGGCTGAACAATTTATGTTGTTACAAATGCAATTTTGATTCATACTTCTATGCAATCTCATTTTTCTGACAACACTCTTGCTTTATTTGCACATTAGCAAGGCTATTCGTACCAACTACCAAGCACTCTTAACAGGTCTTTGGGAGTACTACTGCGTACAGTATGTAAAACAATGTTGTACAAAACAGGTTGTGGCTCCAGAGTGACCTGCTCAAAGTCTGAAAAATTGCCTCAAGTGATGTCACTTGAGCATTGGTTGGGATTGAAGACTAAAGTGAAAATAATCTGGGGGTGTGGTTAAAAAGAGTAGAGGTCACCAGACCTCTGTAGTTCGCTCCTCATCTCTACCTAAACAATGTGTAGCCAAACTGCAGCGTAACACCACAAATCCAAAACATCATCATAAATATGGTATGAAGAAGCTTTGAAGGCCACAAAAAACTACCAGAAAATCCCTTCCGCTGAGCTACACAAAGATCCATAATGGTTTCTCTATACACTGTTTTGCAATACCCGCCAAGCTGACATACAATGTAAGTCATAACTCTGAGAAAGAAAATTGTGATCCTTATTTTATCAGGAATCATGCACCAAAAGGAAAGGGAAGTGCTTTAAAAAATGATGATGCAATGTCCTTCCTAATATGTCACTGTGAAAAGGTGGAATCTAACTGTATCAGAGGTCAGAATATAGTTGCACAGTTCTTATCCAGGTTCAAAAGACATTGCGAAGTATAAACTGCACAGCAGTGGTACAGTAACAGGACAGGCTTTATTGGACCTCTCTGTAGCGTGGCCTTGATAAGCTTTGTAGAATAATAATGAGTGCATCTGTTCTTCACACACAGACAGCCAGGTGATGTTTAGGTTTTTGTATAATAATAGGGCAAGTGTTTCCATTAGCATCCATGATGGGTCTCATGGGGTTATTGAGGACAGAAAACCTGTATACTGCTTCTGCCTTTCCCCCCTTTTCTTAACCAGCTTGATGTCTGTTTCACCATGATGCAATACAGAGGCTCTTTTCCCAGTCTGATCCAAAGGTCCATGTGCTTAGTTTGAGTGTGGCAGGCTAACCAGGCCTGATAAAAGTGGCATTAAACCATCAGACTTCTCCCCTCAAACAGCTCCCACGTCCACATCGTACAAATTACTGCTCAATTTGGCTGCAATCATGCTCTTAACATGGAGCTGGTTTGGAGAGGGGCTTTTCTAATTATGGGCAATCTGTAAAAAGATTGTTGTTGTGATTACAGCACAGACATGACCTAGTGCAGGGTACATAAACTAGACACCAGCACGATAAAAGCCCAAAAGAGAGCCTTGTATGTTATAAATATCACATTTATATACTGTAGTAGTCTTTCATAATCCTTATGTAATAATATTTAGAGAAAATGTAAATAGAGCAGTCATTCAACAGTGAGATTTTTCAAAAAAAAAAAAAAAATAAATAAATAAATAAATAAATATATATATATATATTTTGGAGTTTTCACATTAAAATATAGAAGAAAAAACCATTAAGCACTTTTGTTCACTAAAATAAATTTGTAGAATTGAAGCATCTCAGCATAACCTACAAAAAGCCACAGTGATGCTTTATCAGGAGTTGCAATGATTAAACTCGGACACATTTCCTTTCAGCAATCATATCAAGAACAGCATAGAGACAAGATCAAAATATCCTAATTATAATTACAAAATTACACAGGGTACAACAAGGGCATCCAGTCTGATAGTGATAATTACAGACATAAATGGCAATAAGAAATATGGCATTGTGAGAAACTCACTTTTGTCACTCCACTACTTCTCTATGGATGACTGTGTGTGTGACTGTTTTCATGTGCGTCTATGTGTCTGCCTGTATGGAGCGTTCTGTTGTTACTTAAAGGAGAATTCCGGTCAATTTCAACACGTAGCTCTGTTGTTTGTAAATTTGGAGTGCTGTCAGTAGCGAGAAAAACGAAAACAATCGGTGTTGCCTACACCTTGTTATCCTCCTGCTACAGTTAGCACCCAGGAGGCTGAAACTGGGCAAGTTTTAAACGTGCTTTTAGCCTCTTAACATGTTCGAAATGTCATTACAAGTGCCTACCCATGTGAATCTGACTGCAGTAGATGTGAAAGAAATGCATAAAAGTTGTACTAATTCAGCTCTGTTTAGTTCCGGTGTTAAGACGGCAAGACGAGTGCTTCGGGACCGTCTACAAACTACAACACCGAAAAGAGATACAAAAGTATTTTCAAAAATAGGCATATGCTTATTTTTTAAAAATATGTGCTGTAGTACAACTAGCAGGAGACAAGTTATAATTGAGGTAAGTTTGGAGACACTACCTTATTTAATCATTAAATTAATAAATATTTTTGTTGTATCTCTTTTCGGTGTTGTAGTTTGTAGACGGTCCCTAAGTCTTGCCATCTCAACACAGGAGCTAAACAGAGCTGAATTAGCACAACTTTTATGCATTTCTTTCACATCTACTGCAGTCAGATTCACTGTGTTCACTCGGAAGGAATCACTTCACATGTGTAGGCACTTGTAATGACATTTCGAACATGTTAAGAGGCTAAAAGCACGTTTAAAACTTGTCCAGTTTCAGCCTCCTGGGTGCAAACTGTAGCTGGAGGATAACACGGTATAGGTAACACCGATTGTTTTCGTTTTTCTCGCTATTTACAAACAACAGAGCTACATGTTGAAATCGACTGGAATTCTCCTTTAAGCTTTCAGTGTCCTGATCAAGAGAGGTTGAGTGAGCCACCACCACAGCTTTCAAAAAAGACTTTGGATCCATCTCGCTCTAGAAAAACTCCTCATCCACCCAAACCGCCACACGTGCCCTTCTCCTGTCTCCGTTTAGTACACAGCCATGATCCTTTTACGAAGGCTTCCTCTCCAGTGGAATACCATATGTTTCTAGTTAAGCCCAATTTCTTTTTCTCATCATTCAAGACAAGCATTTGCCAAGCCAAAAGCATTGAGAAAGCCCCACTTCTGCCATTCTTTTTATCCCCCCCTCTGTGACATGTCTCAGAATATTTGAAATCGCTGAGGTTTTAAAATAATTTACATCCAGAACAAAAGAGCTCAGCAATTTTATAGCATTGTAAGTAATTTTAAGTTAATTCCGTAAACTTTGGAATAGAGTTCATGCAGCCACTAAATTGTGGTTGCTGTTGACGAACGCAGAGGTCATACAGAGGGTTCCAGCATATTCATCAAAGGATTAGTGGGATATCATTTTGGAATTGCTTTTTTCTTTCCAGTGACACTTAAAATGTGTCACTGATACACTGTGGAGGAGTTCAAAACAATTACTAATTTGGTTTAGGTGATTTTTATACCTTCAATTTTTACGCATTTGCCCTTACCATTTCTGAGCAGCAACAGTGGTGTTCAGAATTAAGCAAAAGTCTTTAAAATAATCAAACATGTCTGTTTAGAAGCTTTCAGGGGTACATTATGCAGGTAATTGCAGTGCACGGTAGGAGTTGTAAGCAGCTACACATAAATATTACAGAAGTCCTTGATCCAGCACGTGAATTGTTTCTATGGGGAGAACTCTGTTGAACATTTTAAAAAGGAATGCAGCTTGTCATTAGTAACTGAAAAACATCTGTGTTGTTCAAACTAGCCTTTCTAACTCCCACTACAGCAGCCAGTTCATTTCCTACACAGCAGGTTTTTTTAATCCTTTTTCACCCATTACTGCTTCACAACCAACAAGAAATAAGTGGTTTTCTTCATAATGTCTTCAACAATATGAGAGTATAGCGATGGTGTCACCTCCTTTTTAGCGTGAATTTCCCCCCCACATTAACTGTAAGCTGTTATAGGGCCCAAAGGAGCTCAGTAGTCTATTTTCCAATGATGTTGTCAGCCATGTGTCTTACGCCCCTGAGAGGTGAAGGTAATCAGCCTTTTCATCTCCAGAGGAGGGGCAATGTCGAGGTCCTGGCTGACTCCATATTTTCCTCAGTCATCCTCACAGTGTCTGAGCAAAGCATCAGTCTTTCTTTACTGAATCTGTTCTACTTATGTGGACCATCTCTCTAATTGTGCTTTAGTATATCAAGATGTTTTTCATGATTTCCCTTTAAATGCCTTTTGAAGTAAGTGTGTGTGTGTGTGTGTGTGTGTGTGTGTGTGTGTGTTTTGGGACTCTTAGCATGTGTAAGAGAAATGTTGGACTGTCGTCTTTAGTTTTAAGATTAATGACACAGCTAAAGCTGAATCTTATAGCCTTATGATGGGTCTTTTAAGTTTGTCATTCAATGAATGTTTGCTTTCTTTTTTGGATTACAAACTTGAACTAAATTCAAGGATAAACTAAATTCAGATTGGGACATTGGAGTAGTTCTCTTTTTCACCCTTGCATTATCACCTTTGTCATTATATCCATGTTTCTTTGTTAACTTCAGATGTAACAGACTTAAAGAATGGAGACTAATTTTTATCGTAAATACTGCATTTGTGTTTTTCTATTGACGTGAATATACAGATATCGGCTCTTAAGCATAAGATCAAAACCCAATTTTAAGAAAAGATAATAACCCCTTATTCCCTCTTTAAAGAACAAATTTCATGCAAGGCTTTGAAATCACTTTTCTTCTGAGAGCACATCCACGTTTGCATTCCTTTTGTGTAGGTGTTGAAACAATTGCTCTCTTCTGTGCACCTCCCTAAAATAGCAGACGTACAGGGCTTGTAAGAAAATTAGTCAATTTAATTTCCTTGAGTAATGAAAATGTCATGCACCATTTAATAAAACTGCAAGAAAAAAGTCTGTGTCTCACACATGGAGATAGCTAAGGCCCCATGGATTTGAAAGTTTGGCAGTTGCCCCTTCTGATGTTTTCTCTGAGTTTTGTTTCTTTTTTTCTTGATGTGATTTCAAATTAATCTCAACAGCTCGGATGTAAATATGAAAATGAGACTTGTTTGGTCTCCCCCAGACAACCCAGAGCACTGCTGGCTGAGGTAACCGATATCTCTTTCCCCTTTAAACTGCAAATTATTTTACGTTTATGAGTTTGTCTCATCTTCAAGGTCAAAAATGTAATTTTTGCTCTTTCAAAGGGTTATAACCTTAAAAGAGAACCTCCATCCTTGCTGATTAATGAGAGACTCCTGCATTTGATGTTTCAACGGTGACATTTTAAACTTTAAATATTTTATATGCATACCTATGAAAAAAATGAAGATATCCATTCATGTGGAATAAACTGTATTGCAGAGAAGAAAGGCTGGGCTGGGTATCATTTTAATAGAACAGTTAGAGTGCAATGGTTTTTCTTGGTGATTTTTATTTGAGGTTTTTATGTGTGCGCAAGCTGATTTAAAGGCACACTAAATCATTGGGGATGGGGAGTAGTGGATTATGCATTTAATCAAGGAGTAGGCCTTGGGAGAGTAGCTGGCCGAGTCACCAGGGCATCAATGAGGGTTTGGCTCTAACAGGGGGCCCTATCCTCTTTGTTCTTTGCCATAATGGGCCATTTTCACATCATTTGTAAGGAAAAAAAATGATAGAGCATGTATTTTTGTTCCAACTGTGTTCCCACTGATCACTAGATTTGTGTGACCACTGTATGTATTTATTGTAATACCTTTGTCATTAGTTGGCAATCCTTAAAGTCACTTAGACATGATCTGCATGATCAAGCTCTTACAGTAACATTTTAGCTTTTTGGACAACATAGTTGTTTTGGATTTATTTTTTGCAGCTGTTCCACCTCATGCAGTTATTTACTTTGATGAAAGTCTGTATTCACAGTGACTTTCAAAATGAGTCGCATCATTTACGGACCTGATTGAAACGGATGCAGTTAAGAAACGTGTGTGGTTCTGTTTATACTACATTGGGTATCTGTATGGTTGGACGTATTCACACGTGCAAACGATACTGTCGGTGCTTATAGTGGGGACAGTCTATGTGGACCCTCAGGGACATGGGCGGACGATGAAATTTACGTCACAAGACCCCTGGCTGCTTTGTAGATGAGGAACGTGTAATTTGAGCTTTATTGTCAGTTTATCTTTGATGGTACAAAGTTATCTGAAGACATAAATGTAAAAACTACTGTTGGCTTTTGTTATAAACCAGTTAGTGATAGAGGTTTGAGTAGCTGTGGAAGAGCTGTTGTTAGATGTTGTGTGTTAGCTCTTTGTCAGACAATGCAAACAATTTTAAGACGGGAACTTGTGAAGGGTGTTTGCGAGGTTCATTTTCAGTTTCATAACAGTAATGAATAGATTTAGTTTGTTGTCAGTCATAACACTAGTTTTAAGCATTATAACTCCCATAATGCATTCTGACTGTCAGGGCCTCATAACTGACAGAACCATCATAGTTTGTTAAAGTAACTGTGAATATGATAAAGGACAACTCCACTTCGGCTTTTGTAAAGATACTCTTTTTAATTGCTGACATATAATTATGAAATTGGAAACAATCCAAATAGCATCAAATAGTTTAGTATCAAAGGGGCGAAATTTCAGTGTGCATTTCTAATTTTCTATTTTGAAATTTTCTTTTTGTACTTTTCTCTTGTCAAACTGACACTGAAACAGAAAGCTTTACGAATTGCACCGTAAAGTTTCCACAAATCAGTGTTTGTCCTGGTTGTGTCGTCAGCCTTATCACAGCTACCACACTGTCCCCCATTAAATTGAAATATTCTGTCAGTGGTTTTGTCTTTAGGCATGGAATGGCGCGTCAAATGTTGTCATTTAACCAAACTGTACATTTTATATAAAGGGTGTATCCATGTTTAAACTGTGCCTAGAAAACAGGATTTTTGGCCTACCGCGGAAGGTGTTGTATTTAATGTAGGTGTCCTGTCAACTCCAGGTATGTTAGCGTCCCTGTCTCCCAGATGTTCCCATTAACATCTTGAAAAACTAATATGTGTGCTTAATGCTTGATGACTTACTTTCTTACTGGCAAGCTTACTGTTTAATTTAAAAGTCACAGTGTGCTTTGTATGTCAGATCTGTGCAACTGTCTCAGGTCTTAATCAGGATGGCTGCACACAAGTCAATGATGAATTTAGAAAGTAAATGTAAACACTAGCACGTGTAAGCCTTTATATGAGGTAAAAAACTACAGATCGCTGCAGATATTCTTATTACCAGTTTGTGTGTGACAGCTCTGCATGGGGCTGCATGTAATATAATGTAAAAGTAATCTTGTGTCCTAGATTCGGTCTTCATTTATGCAAAGACATTGTTTTTTTTCCTGAAACATTAATTTGGTCAATTATACAGCTTAATTTCTTAATAACCTCCACTGTTCTTGGCTGTGCAGTTAGATAGGTGAAATATTTACCCAAAGAAGGATTTAAACAGGGACATGTTTTCTATAAGGGCATGGTTTGTTTTCTCCTATTTGCTCCTGTGGGGGATTAATACTGTCAATCACATTGACTGACACCTCTCAAATCACACCCTTGCAGCAAAGTGGCTGATTTTGTCAGGGAGGGAATGGCGTTATCGGTAGAACCTTGTTTGGAGACTCACAAAACCGCTAAACCCGCAATTCATGGGAGATCTGTTTACAATCTGCACCGGCCATTGACTGCTAAACAGCCCGCGCAGATTCATCCTGGGCCACTCCGAGGAGGAGAGGAGCAGAGCAATTACATCCTCAAACAGCAATCTGAGGCTAGGTCGGCATGCAAACAGACATCAAGTACACACACAAACACTGACAGATTCAGACACAAGCAATACGTTTGCTCAAGACTTTGCAGAGTCTTGTTAAGCTTTGGTTATGAATATGTTTGGCCTATCTATTGCTCCATGTGTACTGTGCAGTACAGTCATTTTGCTGACGTGTAGCTCTGAGTATCTCATTTTACTTTCTCTCATTCAGAAGCAGCGTAAGAAACCCAAATCCTGATACAAGATGCTACTATAGCTGAAATGCAACAAAACCTGCCATCAAATATTTTTTCATGTTAAACACTCAGCTTTTTGGGATCATTGTGGATTTAAAAACAAAAATCTTTTGATAAAACAACCAACTCCATAAATAAGCTTTGTCATTTGATACTTAAACACTGGCAACATGGCAGGCATCCTTTTTCATTTGACCAGATGTGCTTTTACACTAGCTGGCGTGACATCAAAAATCCTAAACGTGCAAAATTACTTCTTGAAAATGATGACACACAATGTAATTCTACTATCTACATTCATCCCCTGTCTACACGTATAAAACAGATATTTTCCTCTATGTTTTGGCCTCTCGTCCACACGTAAACAAAGGTCTAGGTCACTAAAACTGAGTTAAAAAAAAAAGCTTCTAAGGTGCAAATTTTTAAAACTCTGATTACTGTCCATGTGTTTGAAAAACGATGATGCCCATTGTTGCTTTGTGTAATGAGCATGCACCAGAAAAAACAACAATGGCTACCGCTAAGCAGCAACTCCACCTTGTCGTCCGCCCACGCATATGAGTCATTTTGGTTTTTCCATAGCACCATGGGCCGTGTACCATAACAATGTTAAACAAATAGCTATCAAATTGGTATAAATAATGAAATGATTAGCTACTATTGTTTTACTATTGTTAATACCGCCAAAAGAAAATAAGCTTACTATGAATGCTCAGAATCTTCTTCTTTGGTATTTGACCTATCGCTGACGTAGCCTTTATCTCCACCTACTGGCCCGGCAAGCGCTTGGAGTGGTTTTTGCGTTCTAAAATGGATGGAGGTATTTTTAAAAAAGACGGTCATGTGGACAGAATCTTTTTTTTTTTTTTTACGAAAGGAAAATATCCGTTTTCAAAAATATCCGTATATGTGTAGACAGGGCCTCAGTAAGATAATTTCCAAACTATAGCTGATTTTCATAGAGAAGGGAAAACACATTAAACACTCTTAAATATGGTTCTACAGGACAATTGTAATGGTATGCTAACGAAAGAAGTCAGATATCTCTTTTTATAAAATGGGTAGCTCAAATCAAGCAATCTGATTGGTTCATAGCCATGATATAATAACCATATACAACAGCTATGATTCAAATTCCTTTGCTTCATGTCTGAGAAGAAAACGTTAGACTAACAAATTGATAGTTGGTGCCATGGATGGAAGCTGTTCATCACCGCTTTACCTTGCCATCTGACCTCCCTTTATGACGGGGAACTGAAGCCATTATCTAAACTCTCGTCAAAGCCACCAGACTTCTTTGACAAAAACAGCAATTTTACCTAGCAGAAAACAGAAGTTGCTGTTCTAATGCTGCCACAGCCGGTTAGTTGCTGGTCTACTGCTGTCTCGATCGGTTAGTTTGTTTATGTTATTGTGTGCCTTTCTTCACCAATTAGCAAAAGAACATGATTATTTAAGCCCAGGGCGTGTTGTGAGCTATTATGCTGTAGGACCAAATTATTAATTATAATACTATTTTATACTAGTATTTAATACTAAAACAAATAAATTGAATTGAATTTTTGGTTAACATTTTCCCGTAGTCTGCAAGATACAGCAAATATTTGCAGATGACAACGTGAATCCTCAAATGTTCTCAAGACATTTTGTATAAATTACTATTGTTAGCAATGACAGGAAAAACATCATATCCCACCCTAATGCTTGTTTTATAAACATGAGTTATAAGGGAGACTTAAGTGTGCCTTTCCACAGAGCCAGTATATATCTGAAGAACTGTAAATCCACAGAAAAACTAAACTGCATTAGATTGTAGTTTCCATCAGGTTTAAAATGGGAATTGATAACATATAATGTAAAGATATTTCAATTGCACTTCATATTATCAGAACCTTGACAGTTTTAGCACCATGGTGAAACAACTTCTCAGATACTTCCAGATCTGGATCCAAATGCTGTTCTTTGAACTAACATTGAGCCAAGCATTGTTTGCCTCACAAAGCAAGGTTAAAGGCTATAAAGATATCACAAGAAGATTAAAAAGCATTAGAGGCGATGTCAGTAGATCATTTAATTTTGCCCACCCCAATGCTAGTCAGCATCTTTTCTTTGGTTGTTGTTAAAGGACATATGGTCTTTTAATCCAAAGAGGCTGATTGTTGTTTTTACAGCCCCGGAAGTGTTTCTCAATTGGGGTGCACTAAATCATCGGTCCGCTCAGTGGTATATAAAATGGCTAAAGGTTGTCCAATGGTGAACATGTAGTACAAGTGCTTTCCTGTGCAGACAAAGCAGCTACTCAAGTGTATTACTGACTATTCTGTACATTGAAGGTTAAATTAATATAACAATATAGCAACGGATTCCTGTTAGTTTTTGGCACACCGACATTTTTGAGGAACTTATTTTCTTGTGTTACGCGTTATGAAGTGCTAGATCAGTGATTGCCGTTTTAAAATCCTGCATAAGACAAATAAGTCTGTTTAATACATTTTATGTTGAAGCAGTATGTCACAATAGGTGTCAGTCACGCTTTACGGTTCTCGAAATGTAAGCCTTATACTGTATAGTGCCTCGAGCATTAAAGCTTGAGGATGATGCAAACAGCTAAGTATATTGCTTCATCCATTAAAGGATTTTAATAGTTGAGTTACATTATTGATTTTATTTTACAGTGATAAATACATCAGTGATTGAAGGTTTTTCACGTCGAAGATGAATTGCATTAGTCTTCCATTTTAAGGAGTCAAAATAGAGATGAGACATGTGAAAGCCATAAAATCTGTATATGTGACACTTAGTGTGGGCATTACAACTGTGCTAGTGCAGCCTTTTCACGGTATTGTTTTAAAAAGCGGTAATGGGTAATCAAGAGAATGAGCTATATGTAGCCTGAGTCTTTACACATTTTATTATGTTATCCAGTGAACAGTATATAAAGTAAAGTGCACCCAAAATATCTAATGGACCACTTGAACATCAAGTCAACTTCAATTGAACTACAGCAAAAATATTAGTTTTCTATGGAATTTATTTATTCACCTAAACTGTAGTGGGTAACGCTGTTCTCATCAAGCCAAAACAAGACATGATGCACTGTACAGCAACATAACAAACAAACAAAAATAAATACATCTAACCATGTGCATGTGATCATTTTTATCTGAATTTTGGTATTTAGAAGATTCAGAGTGAATGATGATATGTGACAATCAGTCACAGCAATTAGTGTTACTGTTAAGAAGCCTTTTTGTTTTCTCTCACCCATACAGAATGTCACAAATAAATCCTCACTTGCATTTGCATATTAATTGGATCTGAGACGTCAAGCATCTTTCATTAAGCAAAATGATCTGCATATTTGGAGACATAAAATAGTTTATTTCAATGTGGGAAAAGAATTCATTGAAAATTGACCACATATGGGATGTTAACTTTGGCTGATCCATTAACCCTTTACCCCCTGGCAGCAAATTGAACACAAAGCAACAACAGGCTGATTAACAATGGGATGATGTTTCTCAGACTCAAACAATGCTGCAGTCAGATGCAGAAAATAAAGCAGATGTGAAATCAAATGTTTATTATAAGGTTATAATTTGTGTTTTATGTACAGTATTCATAACATTGTGACACTTTCAAAATCAATGACAATTTGTTAGATTTCTTTGTTTGAGAAATGTAAAAATGTTTTGCCTCATTTAACTGAATTAAGCTTTATTTATGGAATAAAATAGACAACTGTGCATGCACAAACATTGGAATTGTACAAATGTACCAAAGATGATATAGATTACTGTAAAAAAAAACAAAAAAAAAACATGCCATATTTTCAAGCTTAGAAATTCTGTTATTGCCTAAATCATACTTGTATTTGAGTCAGCCGATTTGTTTATCTTCTTTTTGGATTAGGCCCTGAGGGAACTGAACCCCATGATTATCGAAATCCCTTGTCTCATCTGCAGTTGTCTTTCAAAGTTATTCTCAATAGCTCCAACTCTGCTCTACTAATTACTACAACAACCAACTTCCCTTAAAAGCATAATTTGAACATAACATCCTATTGTCTTAAGATTGTGTTCTTCCAGTGATACAATTCTCTTTCTCTTAGTGCGCTCCCTTCTTCAAAAGTAAATGAAATCCCAGGACAATAATAAATGCCAAACAACGTGGACAAGGGGGGAAAGATGTTGTTTGTCTGAAATCTTTGTGTGTCAGACACAACCATGCTTTGTTTGCTGTGTCTGTCAGCCATTCTAAAGGGAAAAGTGACATTGGTTGGTTCGATACGATTAAGGCTCACAGGCTGGTAATGGAAAGGCTGTGTATCGCGGGGTCTACATAGTTAGGGGCTAGACTTGTGAATAATTTGATTAGGTTGCAGGGGAATATATCTGGAGGATTATGTAAATGACGGTGCCCCCATGCAGAATTCTTTTGAACTCTTCAGAACTCACATCTGCCGGGGTCGACAGCTAGACAGGATGGCTGGCTTCTTGTAGCCTGATTCTTCTGTGTTGGAGGAAGGTGTTTAAAGGTCATTTTCAGTACAAACAGACTTGTCCTGAAAGACCTCTCTATTCTAAAGAACTTCAATTTATTTTTTGTTGATGCCCATGCAATTATCATTTTCTTTGAGTCAACAATAGCTGAGCTTAGGACAATTATTGTTGTATACTAATTAGCCAGACTGTGTACGCGCATGTATCACCAGTAACCTCTCACCAGCACTGTATATGTACACACTGGAATAGCTTTGACCTGTTTACAATATATTTAAGGTTATATCTGCCTCTCCCTCTGTGCGTCTGATTATGAGATTTTCCCCCAAGCCTTATTTGGTGTATTTCTGGGTGGGGATATGTTTGTGTTGAGCACTATGGCAACCAAAGTCAAGGTGACCAAGAGCATGTTGCACACATTAGATTACCAGAATAGAGGCAGGAGACAATGCAGTCAGCACAAAATACCATGTATCTGCAGCCTGATTGTAGGGATTTCAGAGACCATCCCTGGGCTTGCTGTGGATTTATTGTTTCGGTGAGTCTGACCACTGCACTCTTAGTTGTATGAAAGCAAAGCAGCTTGTGCAGTGGCTTCTGTATATACTGTGTGCCTGGTCACAGACACTTTAACAAAAGTGGACAAGTGGATATTTTGGCTTTATGTGGATGGTAGTTGTTTTAATGTTCCATCAATAGAAAATGTTTCTGTGAAGTTTTTACCCTCTTTTAAACCATACAAGTAGCATTTCAGACCTTGTTTAAAATTTCCCTTAAGAAAATGTTATCCATATTTGTTTTGTTGTAAGACCGATAGAGTGTATCAATGTTATCACTTCAATTGTATCATAATTCATAATCTATTTAAAAAGGCATTTGAATTCCACTCACAGTAACTCCATTACACTGTGCTGAGGGGTGTTGTGAGCTTATTTGATCAATCTCCAAAAAAGCTAAAATGTTCTAATATTAGCAGCTGGTTGAAAATCTAGCAGGCTCATTGCAGCACATGTTAAGTAACTCTGGCAACTTATCCATGCTTGTGCACTGTGGCTGCAAGTGTGTGTTCGGGCCTTCAGAGATGAAGGGTTTAGGCCTGCTCTGCAGAAACTGAGGCAGTAGTGCCAACACAGTAAAAACTTAATCACTTTGGCAGGCCGTTTAGTTGTGGGATTCAGTTTCACTCAACAAAACATGAAAAAGAAAACAAGCGGATTTTAACAGTGCTTAACCTCCTAGTTTATTGAAACTTCCTTCCACATGTGAACCCTCATACTGTGATGGATATGTGAAATATGGGGAATGTCTGACTTGGTGCTTATGTGTGCTCTCAGTCAGTTTCCTATCTGAGAAAAGCTGAAGTCCTGAAATATTGACTGAAAATAAGCTTGACAAAACCTCCCACTTCCCCTCTTTGAGATTTTTTTTTTTTAATTCCCAGGAATGTATGAAGGGCAATAAGCGGTTACTTCACCAACAGGAAGGATGATACATGGACATACTGTAATTATGTTCAAAGATACAGATTCAGCCCAGTTTTTACTTGTAAAACTTGAGCAATCAGTTTTGGAATCTAAAAGAATCCTCTTTTGTGGTTGTCATGTGCTATTGAAAGAGTCTGCTTTGCCCCGGCTTGTGACCACTTGTTGAAGGGGTTGGGAGTGATTTAGGGAGGGCAGCTGGATAACAGAGATTTTATTTATCTATTCTGAGAGCCCTTTATTTTTGCAAGTGGTTCTCAGCTTGCAGTTGCTGCTTCCGTGACTTTGTGGCAGATTGTATGAATTGTCTAAAATGACTATGACTAAAGGGGGGAACAGCTGACCGAGTGAATGTGTGAAGAAAAGTGAAGAAAATGAGAGATGTTAACCAGAGGGCAATCTAGATTTCTGCAAGTGCTGCTTAAAGTTCTAAATGCTGTTTTCCTTTTGCTCAGTTAGAAGAGAAAGGAAGGGAGAGCAAAACATTTGACAAAGGTCAGGGACTGGGACATGGGAAATGTGTTTTTGTGTTTTGACCTTCATGCAGGTTTGGATTCAACATATTATTTGTCATGTTCTAAATGAAATATTTTGATCAAGTGTTCCACGTGTTCACTTTTTAAAGAGTTCATGACAAAAGAGTCACTAGAAATTAAAACTTTCTTCTAACATGGCTTGGTTATTTAACAGTGTTTCTCATGGCTTTGTGAAACCTCTCCAGGCATCTGAATATGTTATTGTCTCTGCCGCTACGTGTGTGAGGATAGATATAGAGGCATTATTACCCAGGAGAGGTCAGGGGTCAAGCATTAAGCAAGCTGGCTGCTTGGATCCCTGCATTAGAGATTTCACTCTATTGGTCCAGGAAATACTCCTGTGTCTTGTCTACATAATCAAGGAGTCCTTCAGCGTTCATGTGAAAACTGATAAATAAACACAAGAGACTTAGATTAAGAGGAAGTATAACTGCAAGGAGCCCACAGTGCCAAATTGAAGATTTTTCCTCTTAATTATAGATCAACAGACTGGTACAAGGCCCTGCACAGGAACAGGAATACCGTGTTGCTCTTGTGCACCTTTAGTCTCATTTTCTTAGTTTCATAACAATGTTGTTTGACCTTCTACATAGGAACAGTTTGTTTTAACCTCATTCCTCTAAAAATGCAGGAAAACAATGGAACAGGCTGGAGTAGGAAGTCACATCTCACCATATCAAAAACAGATTAGAGACTGAAGAAAAGGCCACAGTACATGAATGCATGAAAACAAAAGCAGTGGCAATAAAAAACATACAATATTTGTTTTCCAGTACATGCTTAACATTAATAGTAAATGTTTTATTAATAATTCTGCTTCTTACTATATACTAATGTGCTCATAATGGACATGTACAGTATGTGCTAATAAAGGTTGAAATGCATTTACTGAATGTTTTTGTTAAATATGTCTATGGTGAATTACACTATTTTTTGTACATATGTGCATTATATTTATACACCTCATACCATGAACATTAGTATTATTTTATTATTATTATTATTATTATTATTATTATTAGTAGTAGTAGTAGTAGTAGTAGTAGTAGTAGTAGTAGTAGTAGTAGTAGTAGTATATAGTATAGTAGTAGTACATATGAAGCCACCTAGACTTTCCAGTGCCTCCGTGCTGGGGCCCAGGCAGCTCCGTGACCGATCCTCGCTGGGACCGTAGTCTGGCCTCGGCTTAAAAGAAACCCCCTGTGATGAAAAAGTCAACGTGGGGCCAACTCGTAACGTCCTTAAGCGCGTAGACACCAGTTGCAATGGTTTATCTATCCACCAGGAGGAGCAGTGATTGTGGAATCTGAAGCGGGTTACTGATTATACCAATCTATTCTGTCCATTATAACTAGTATTGGTATAGTAGTAGTAGTGGTAGTAGTGTTTCACAGTCCTTAAAGTAGGCTTGGGC
Source organism: Sander lucioperca (assembly GCF_008315115.2). Lineage (NCBI taxonomy): Eukaryota > Metazoa > Chordata > Actinopteri > Perciformes > Percidae > Sander > Sander lucioperca. Next base: position 6,726,147 of record NC_050184.1, read on the forward strand.
CGGTGTAAACATTTTCAAACCGGTTTGATATCAAGCCTAAGCTCTGTTAAGTTAGCTTAGACACAATATTTTGCTGAATTAATTAACAAAAGTGTCCATAGACCTAAAATCCGGTATAATACAATTTAAATCCTGCTACTGCTGCCGTTACAACCCTTGACCCCACGACTGAAACCTGTGAGATGTTTATGAAGTTGTTTTACCAATAAAATTGCTAGAATTAGATGACACATCACACCTAGACACATTAGGTGCTTTCCGACCGGATAGTACTTGTACTTTTTAGAGGAAAAGTACACTTCTAAGCAGTTCTAAGAACTACTCTCCCCCAAAATCTTTTTTTCCGTTTGCATTCCGACTGGCCAAGTGGCCATAAGGACTGGTAGGAGGGGTAAGGGAGTGACGCAACCATGGCAATGGTCTTTATAGCATCGTCACTAGACCTTAGCGCCACATACAACAACAACAAAGCAGCATGGAGGAGGCCGTACACCTCCGCATCAGTCCACTTTTCCGAGTTCCGTCCATTCTCGTAGTAATTCACATAATGTTTTGCTCAACTTTAGGAGCTCCACACAGTCTGACGAGAAAGCGGCAAACTCCATACCCAGTGAAAGTCACCGTTTCTTGGTTATTGGACGACCGGGGCTCCGCGGAGCTCCGGAGCTGGCTGGCTGCCAGCTGCCGGCATAACTTTCGTATATTTACAGTTTGAATTTCGTCACGTCACTTATAAAACAGCTACCCCAAGGTCTTATAAAGCTAACTATGGTGTCCAATTTCAATTTAATGCATTTTTGTGAACATTAGGGGTCTCCTTAGGAGGAGCTGCTAGCTAGGCTATGTGTCCCATTTAATCCTATGGGAAAGATCGTTGCTACACTTTCGGCATAATTTTCGTATATTTACAGTTTGAATTTTGTCATGCCACTTATAGAACATCTACCTCAAGGTCTTATAAAGCTAACTATGGTGTCCGATTTCAATTTAATACTTTTTTGTGAACATTAGGGGTTTCGTTTCAGAGGTCTAAGAGGAGGCTAGCTAGCTCTCATTGATAGAGCTCCAACCAGCCGCAGGCTCTATCAATGAGACTCGCGGACAAGAGGCGTTCATTTCCCCGATCGTTTGTTTAAATAACTCAACACACATATCCATTATAAGATTAACTGGAACCTACAGCAAGAGATTGCGGGCGTAACAAACTCGCTGACCGCGCTCTCACTCACACACAGCGGCCATTTAGCACTAAGAGAGGAGCTGCAGGCCCTGGAGCTCTGTCAGGGCAGCGGCGTTTGGTAGTCCATTAACCCAAAAAACGGTGACCTTTTCGCGGGTATGGAGTGCCGTGGGCTGCCAGCCGTGACGGAGCTCCATCTACCTCCCAGCAGGCCGGGGTCTGTGAAGATAGACGGGCCGGGCGGCGAGGCAGCAACACAGGCAGCACCGGCCGCTGAACTCCCGACACACAGTCGGACAAAATTTGCAATTAGCCATCAATTTTCGTAAAACGGCCCATATTTGACCTCTACATAGTTGATTTCTCGCCTAAAATGTTGTCAGAAGTGAATTTAATGATGAATAAGATGGTGAAAATTGTTAAAATGTCCCGTTGTTGGTTGTTGCTCCATCTGCAAGTTCCGAGTTGGCAGTGAGCGTGACTTATAAGTTCGACCAATCAAGTACACCTAGGAAAAGGGAAAAGGCCCTGCTCTGAAGTAGGAGCTAAAAAAGTACGCTACTGAGGCCAGAGGAACTTAAAAATCCCCAAAGTTTTCCTGTCGGAACACGACGAAAAAAGTGTTCTAGGAACGTTTAGTTCTAAGAACTGCAAAAATCCCTCCGGTCTGAAAGCCCCTATTGACCCGTCAGAGCTACTTTATCCAGTTAGTTGCCTCCAGCTGTTTCAGCCAGTATCATCCTCTCAGCTGTCTGATGTGGTCTAGCATAAATCCCACTTCTTGCCCCCTCTGACATTTTACCATCCTGCCTTTTTGTAGAAGTTTTTGACACCATCAGCTCCTTCATTTTGGCTATAATAAACAACTGCCTATAACATTGCTTTAAAAAATGCAACTATACAACCATTTTTTAAGAAACCAAATCTAGACCCCCAGTGACCAAAATAACTACCCATATCCAAACTACCATTTATTTCCAAGATCTTGGAAAAAGTCGTTTTCACCCAGGTCTCCTCCTATTTAAGTTCATTCAATATTTTTGACAAATTTCAATCCGGCTTTCGTGCTCTACATAGCACAGAATCTGCTCTGCTTAAGGTTTACAATGACATACTCCTTTCTGTCGATACCGGTTCCATTCTAGTCCTGCTTGATCTAACTGTGACATTTGACATAATATACCATGTCATTCTTTTAGAACGCCTGGAGAGTGAAGTAGGTTTGAAGGGCCCCGTGTTATGATGGTTCGCATCCTATCTGAAAGACAGAACATTTTCTGTCACCATAGGAAAGGACACTTCTTCCCCTGCTCTCTTCACATGCGGAATACCCCAAGGTTCAATATTGGATCCTCTTTTATTCTCATTATATATGCTTCCCCTTGGCTCTATATTTGAGAAATATAACATTTTGTATCATTGCTATGCGGACGATACACAACCTTATATCCCGGTTACTCCTGGCAACACCTGCTCTCTACAAAACCTTTTGATTGTCTTAGTGACGTAAAATGTTGGATGGCGGCAAACTTCCTTAAATTAAATGGAAGTAAAACTAAGTAATTATGTTTGGCCCAACTACCTCTGTTGCCAACTTAACCAATGACCTTAGCTCCCTTACTGCAAACCTACATGTGTAGTCATAAATCATGCTTTTATTACCTCTCGGCTTGATTATTATAATTCTCTGTATTTTGGCTTGCCCCACTCCACCCTTTACAGATTCCAAATGGTTCAAAATGCAGCTGCAAGACTTCTAACTGGCACAAGGAGAAGGCAACACATCACTCCTGTTCTGGCTCACCTGCATTGGCTACCAGTGAAATATAAAATTGATTTTAAAATCCTACTGTTTGCTCCACAATATATCGCGGACCTGCTAACTCCATATTCTGCCCCCAGATCACTTAGGTCATCCTCACAACAGATCCTCACTCGCGCTGCAAAACTAAACGGGATTGTGCTTTCTCTGTGTCTGCTCCCAGGCTTTGGAACAGCCTCCCGTCCCATATTAAAGGACAAATCCGGCGCAAACTGAACCTAGGGTTTAATAACACGTGTACCGAGTCAACCGTTCTCTGGGATTTGTTTTCATGCTAATCGAATGTGACCAGTTTTATCGCAAACCGCTAATTAACTTATAACGCTAGTCGTCGGGGCAAGGGTACAGTAAAAAGAAATCACTATTTCTATACCACTAACAAGGCACAAAATAGCACCACACTTCCACGGTAGCATAATGAGGGTCCCTACATGTAAACCAAAGCATTGAGAACTTTGTAAGTGTACAGACAGTTTATTAAAAAGATGGTTTAGAGAGACAGTACTGTTCACATATACAGGCGGGTGACATCTTGGGAAAACAGTCACGACCTGTCGAATGACAAACGCCGTGCTTGAGCTATGTTACTGGTTACTGGTTGCACGGTGTTCATCGTTTGGGATAAAACTGGTCACATTTGATTAGCATGAAAACATATCCCAGAGAACGGTCGACTCAGTACACATGCGTTATTAACCCATAGGTTCATTTTGCGCCGGATTTGTCCTTTCAGGAAGTTTTAGGACTGAAAACTTCAAATCAAATTTAAAGACCCATTTCTTTCCTTGCTTTTAGCGATGTCTGAGGTTGCCTGGCTTCTGTCAAGCCACCTCCTGATCTGTCTTTTTCATTCCTTATACTGCTTTTGAGCTATTGATGATTTAATTGACATTTCAAACTTTTTTGACATTGGTTTTACCATGCAAGTTGTTTTATGACGTGTTTGTTACAGTAGGCTATGTACTTTTTTTAATTTATGTAGCCTGCTGTTGTTTATCTATGTATCAAGGCATACTTCACCCCTTCTGCCCTGGTTGTAAAGCACTTTGGGTCAGCTTATGCTGTTTTAAATGCGCTATATGAATAAAGATGACTTGACTTGACTAACACCGGACTGTACCGGTATACCACATTTTACCACCAGGTATCGCCCTTTATATAGAGAGTTTGGCCAACTCAAATCATGGGCGCCATATTGGAGACCAACGTCAGATGACTCTACAGTGTAACCCTATGGGGCGAATATGCTATCTTGAAATCGCTTATTTTCACCATAAACAGGCATATACATGTTATTATCAACGTTTGTCAATATGTAAAAGGCCCTTACAGAAATATTCCAGTGTATATTTACCTTCTATATCGTAAATGGGCCTCTAAAAAATGCCCATTGTAGTGAGTGACCAGTGAGCAGTGTTTACCTTTCTAATGTTCGCTAGCATACGTACAGGCTAACTATAGCCAGTTAGCTTTGTGTGTAACGTAACAAAAACCTACCCATCTTGTAGTAGTGAAGCTTAATATTTCATTCAATAACACCACAGGTCTTATGTTGACAACATGGACGCAGATATAGGAAACTCCGAAGGCAATCGTAATATTTACCTAGCAGGCTAGGCTAACGCTGTTGCGCTAATGTTAGTAAACGTCGGCGTAGCTGTCTAAACGTGAAAAGCCGAACAACAGCCCCGTCCAAGCTGTGTTTCACTTTCCCTCCAATATTATTATGAACATAATAAAGACACCTGGACTCGGTCGAGACCAAAAGCCATATGACTATGGCAAGATCACAAGCATTTAGGTACATGGAGTGCTAGCGAAAAAGCTAACGCTAGCATAAGGCATGGCTAACTTCAAACTTCATTCATTTCTAAAGCAGTGTTAGAACTTTTTTGACAGCATGGTACACATTAACGATGGTATTACTATATTTGTCGTATGTAATTTGTTATCATATCGAAGAGAGAAATTGAACAGCTCCCATACTTTTCGCCTTTTTGGTTCACGGGGGGACTTGTGAAATCTTTTGCCGCTTCCCTGTCTTTCATTGCAGTCAAATGCGCAACAGTTGGGCATTTTTTCAGTGATTTATGTAATTTTAAAAATAATTTCTTACATTTTCCACTATTCCCTGCACTCTGTCAATGGGAATCAGATGAAAGTTAGTATTCAACATGGAGTCCACGAAACACGTGACCACCTTGGAACCAATCACATAACGGGATAGCTCAGAACATTCGATTCCCTAGTTGGCCAAACTCTCTATATAAAGGGCGCTGAGCCGCTTCCGAGTGAGTCTGGTGATTTTTTGAGAGGTGCACGTCAGGCTATAGGCATAGGGTCTGTGTCTCCACGTACCTACGTATACATAGGTAGCCACGTCGTAGATTTTCACGCAGGAGCATAAATCATGCTTTACCTGCAGCACCCTTGGGTTTCATGAAATGCACTACATAAATCTAAATTATTATTATGTTGGTTGCTACAACAAACTCTAAATGCTTTGGCTCGTGACACAATACAAGTAAGCTAAGTTACCATATGCAATTCTCTTATTGTAAATGAATGATTTTCTCTCTAGGCAAAACATTCATCGCAACAATATGACCTCCTAGTAACGCTAACTCTGTAATACAGTGGACAATACAAACACTAGCACTTTTGTCCAAAGCGGCCGCTAGAATCAACACAAATAGCCACTTTAAAGTTATTGTCCGTAAGATTTTCATGTAGTTAATTGTTTAGAAAGTACCTATCTATCAAAAAGTGAGTTAAATCAATGGTGATTGAGCATATGACCCACTGATTGTTTTACCTAACTGCCCAGGGACTACGTGCGGAAAATAGCAATTGTGCGACAACCATAGAATGTATATTAATGGACAGCGCATGTGTGACGTCACCCATTGGTTTGTGGAGATCTGCTATCCATCGTTGAGTTTGCCGTTACGGGCGCAGCCATCCTGGTTGCGGATGTGACGATTTTAGACGAGAGGGAGGAGTGAGGGAGGAGCTGCTTACACTCTACGTTACGTTACACACTTTCACTGGCAATCACATCATAGCCACGCCCTAAAACACCCCCTGCTTTATCGCCGATTTTAAAATCAACAAGACCATAATTAAAAAAATGAACATCATTCTGTGTTGCAAAAGACTTAAAACTAGCGATTGAGACCATAAACTCATTATGAAAATGTTTACTGAGGTAATAAATCAAGTGAGAAGTAGGTCACTTTCTCATAGACTTCTACAAAAACCGACCTCCTTTTGCAACCGCACGTGTTGCCCCCTGCTGGAATTCAGATAGGATGCAGGTTTAAGGCACTTCCGCATTTGCAGCACTTCGCCGAAAGGGATACGTTGTCAATTAATATTAACAGTCTATGGCTACAACCTGGTACAATGCATCTCTCCTTGTTCTTATACAAGGTTAATGTATAATTGTGCATTGTCCCTGTTTAAATAAAAAAAATAAAAAAGACTTGATGAAAGTGCTTTTATTTGCTGCTTTGTCAAGTAATACAATCTGAGTGTCTGTGGTGACTTTCCCGCCCTATATTTAAATGGAGCGCACAGTTAGACCTGCTCACCCATTCCCACCTTGTGCTTCGGGCCAGCTCGTGATGCTACCTTCGGGAGAAGAAGAATTTGCAAGTGCTCCGTCCAGAGCAACGGGATCTGTTGGTCCATTTTATATATGTCAATGGGAAATTCAAAGACAGACTGTCATGGCGGCTTGTTCAGAATACGATCTTATATTGTACTAAAATAGTTCACCGAAACGTGTTTCTGAAAACATTTTAAGTGAGAAATAGGCCATGCAGTTGCTGAATCTGTCTTCATTTCAGATTGACAAGGGTCAGTTTAAAAGATTTTCTTAAGATTTTGAGAGACTCTAGTCACGCTCACTCCGCTCCCCGTTTCCAGGTTTCCAGCGATGCTATTGAGAAGTAACAATAGTTAAACTAGTACCGCTATTGCCCAACACTGCTTTAATACAAGTTAGATTTAGTGCAGTGACGGCGTCGAATAAACTAAATCAAATGTCCTACACACAGAGTATGCCAGGCAGACACACAGCTGACAACCTCTCAGTAGATGCAGTGGAGACAGGCTCTGAGATATGCTCCACCAATGGCTGAGGACATTTATCGGCCGTGCGGATGCGCAAGCGGTTGAAGGAAAGTAGCTGCATGTGTCCACGACATACATGGAACATCGTGGCTGAACACCTGGGACGCTGTCGACGCTGAGCGCGTGGAAAGTACATCCAAGCATCCTGGTCGGGTGAACTTGGACTCCGTCGCCTGCTTGTCAGTTAATGGCTAATAATCGGTTAACTAGGCTCGGAAATCGGTCAACAAACTAATCTAAATAAGCATGCCTAGAAATAACATGTTGGAATTCTTAATTTAGGTGGTGTTCCTCTTTAAGCGCTCCCTTTTATCTGATCAAACTCCCATTTTCTGAAAATTCCTGGCCTGCCTCCTGTTAGAATCTCTAAAGAGGGACAAAGTTAGAGTATGCATTATCACACAAACTCAAAATAACCCCAGAATTCAGACAGTGCCTTATTAGGACATGGATCTACAATGGGAAGGAAGTGAACAAAAAATATATTGACAGGTCAGTGTTCCTTTGAGTCCCGGCACAGGACAGCATAACCTAAGATAGAGTTTTTGGCTGCGGGCTTTACTTTGACAACAATTTAAAAAGGTTATCATACTTTAAACTGGGTTTAGTTGTATAAGTTTAGGTAAAATTATGTGGGACAGTGTACTGAGCACACACAGAGACATTGTGTGTCATTGCCTCATGTTTATAGAAGCACCGTCTCACCTGTCTGATTAATTGAATAACTTCCCATGTAATTGGTAGTGAAGCATAGTATTGAGGGTTTTCCTCCACAGGTCTCTCTTATATTATAGGTAGATATTAAGGTTTGAAATTGCTCTCTATGACAGTTTAACTACAGAACTGTTATACAGTAAAGTCTTAGGTGAAAACCAGACAAATTAGTTCAACAGGTTAACTACATTGGAAACCACACAGACTGTCCTGTCTGTTTATGGATCCACTCGGTAAAAAAGTGCTTGTCTGTTCCACAACATACCTCACTTGTGTTTTGTTCTATTTTTGACCTGATTCTGTCCTTGAAAAGGACAAGAAAACTGACTGTCTGAGGGTGTGTGCTTACGTGCATGTGTGTGTTTGTGTGTTGAACAGGGTAGGGTGTATGGCGTCACAAGTGCTTCAGTTTAGGAAAAGTGACACTTTGCCTTGAAAGACTCTTCGGGGCAGTTAGATAAGGAATTTAGTGGCTTTATCACAAATGCCACTATTTAATTTAAAAGGGTGAGGCACTTAGGATCTGGCACCGGTCTTTCAGTCTAGTGATAAATTTGCAAGAAAGTGGAAAAGATTGGAGCCTGAGAGCAGATTAGCAGGATACAAATATAGAAGTGACATTATAGTGGGTATTAGTCAGTTGCTCCTCTGAACAAGTGGCTGGTTTCCTGATAGGCCTGAGAATGGGGCCTGACTGCAGGCTGTGGGGCCAGGTTTCTGGACACGCTGTGAAAAGACTGATAGTAGTAGTAGTAGTAAGTTTGATCTCTTTTTAAACACCTAAAGCTCATTCATGTATAATATTTATAGTATATCAGCAAATCAATATTAAACTCAAATTAGCTTTCATAGCATTATAACAAAAAAATGAGGCAATTGCATTGTAAATTCTTTGTTTTGCTTTCTGTATCATTATTCTACTTGTTCCTGGGCACGAGTTGTCAATAATATGTGGGAACTTAGAAAAGCTTAAAATTATAACAATCTGATTATAACAAACAATAGTCAGTTTTTGTCATCAATTGACTTTGAAATTAATCATTTCAGCTGTAAATGTCTTTTAAAATCAAACACATACTCCAATCAAAAAGACAACTAAGTTTAACTTTTACATTAGCCTGTTAACTGTTAATACATTACCAAGACTTGACAAATTCAACATTTATATTGCAAGACAACTGCTACACTAGCTAAGTGTAGTTCAAACTAATACATTGCAAGAAAAATATTTGTATTATTAAGCCACCACAGGTACAATCTTAGAGTGTTTTACATAGGTGTGTGCCATATCATATTGTTCCTGATCATACCGGTATAATTTTCAATGTCATAAAAAAATTCACATTGTGATAATTGCAATAATCCGACTTGTTGAGGCAATGACATTGTAATGTCGAAACAACGAAAAGTACCAAAAGTATAAAAACTACAACACGCCCGACAACACAGTGTAGCTTAGTGGCCAGTAACATGCAGCTAAAGACACAGAAAGTATTGAAAAATGCGTGAAAAGTCCAAAGCAGTTAAGAACCCAAAGAAAGAGCCATAGATCTTTCCAAACAGATGTACTTTGTAATGTAAGCTCAGCTCCCACTCCATCTTGTCTCTAATGCCATACAGTATAAGCTGTCTGTGTATTATGTATATGCTCACACCCCGCTTTTGACTTAAAGCAGCAAGTTCACACCTGTTCTTGGGGTCGTTAAATAGCACTCTAGGAAAACAGTGGAAAATGAAGTAGGTGAGGAAAACTGAGAGAAAGTTCACTCACTAAGGAATATACTTTCAGTATACAGCAACTGTATCTAATAATATTATTGATTAATGGATTTTTCCTGTAAGCAACACCAGTTTTCTCTTGTCCTTTTGGTCATTCTCTATCAGTAAACCAAAATGCTCCAGAATTTCTATCTTTATTTTCCTCTGATCCTGTAACATACATTTTTATTTTGTTACTAAACCTTTCTTTTTTCCCATTTGTCTCCATCTCTTTCTCTATCACCCTCCTTTTTTTGCAACAGTTGTGTGTTCGTCTTGGCAATGCTCCATAGTCTGTTTGATGTGGTTTCCAGAAGTCCTGAACTGCAGTCCCTGGCCACTCTTTCTGTCATCAGTAGACCTGCTGCCTCTTTAGCCTCCATTGACTCCTTTTAACCTCCTCCTACCTTCCTCACATAGAAGCAGCTGCTTTCCCTCTCGTTGCACATATCTGCATGGAAATTATCTGATTCCCATTATTTGGTGGTAAACTGGATTTTGCTGTGGGCTGCATACACAAACGTACTCCTGCAAATACAGTTTGCTCTTCAGTCGAGCATACACTACATTGCCGAACATCTTCCAGGCTCTGTTCCAGGCACTAAAGAAAAATTAAAGAAGGGTACTATTTCCCTGTTGTAAATATAAATTAGGGAGGCCTAAATTTATGGTTTGCTTTTTAAGTCATGAGCCACCAAAGACATGTGCTTTTTCCATCCCAATAATATGTAAAACTAGATCAAAGTTAATCAGCTCTGTTCAACCCATTTCTTCCAGCGACCTCTACACACTGTAATTTGAGTGATAGAAGGAGGGAGGGGGGGGTAGTAGAGCCAGCAAGATAGTAACTTCAAAGAGGGCCTCGTAGAGGACAGTCAGTGACCCTATATGGGCGCCTTTACTGCATATACCAGCACGTTTAAAGGGAAACTGATAGGCAGGTGAAATATCTGCCACTTACAGAAAAGAGGCAGGGACTAGGGAGGGCAGACAGGACAGAATGGATATGGATTGGGTCACAAGGCTGACGAGGCCTTCCTAAGGAAATTAATATTCCTTGCAAAGTACACTTGGTGACACTTAGGTCTAAGGACAAAACACAAGAGCAAAGGAAATCCATTCCTCACTTTTATTTGGCATACAAAAGCACTGGATCATAGTTTTTTTTTTCCATCACATAACACCTTACACGCTGTATTAGGCTTTTTATGATGACATTACTATAAAATATGCTGTGTTGTTCTGACACCATTTATTGTATTATGATTTGTAGTACCAAGTAACAAATGTAGAAAAATCATTCTTCAATCTCTTAAATCTATGGTGTATGTTTGAAACTGAAAAGTATAGGGATTAATCAATCACTTTTTTCCTTCTCTGAAGTGTATATGTATCTACTTTCACCCCACCAGCGTAGATGCATATTATTATTGTGTGGACTTCCACTTTGTATCAGATGAAGGCGATGTGGTGGAGGCAGAGCTAAACATGCCCAGGGGGCTGGAGTGAAACCGGTGTCTCATTTTCAGGGGCAAACAAACACATACAGGGAGCAGACATGGCTGTCACATCTCCCTTAACTCCCCTGTCACCCCCGAGGGCAGTGGGCAGGGGCAACCTCTCCGCTGTGGTGATGCCTTGAAAAATCTACATGTACTCATGCAGGGAGGGAAATACATGACCAGCCATACACGTTTACAGTACACAAATACAAAAAGCATATGCTACGTCTGCCATGGCTGCTGTACAAACTTTCTTAAATACAGCAAAAACCGTCTGTATTGTTAAACCTTAACATCCCTTTTGAAATCACCAGTTTGACCTTCCAAGCTTAAAAAGCAACAGATTTAGTCCACAAACCTGGCTCCATTTTTAACTTTCCCAGATTGATCAGTGATTGTGCTGGCGCCGAGCAGCTGTATAGCTTTACATCAGCGAGAAGGAGGTTTAGCGGTTTTCAATAGTATTTCAGGATATCCTTGCTGCTGCTGCTGCAGTTTTTGGCAGACTAACAGCTGCCACCAGCATTAGTGTACAAGCAGACACTTCTTAATGTTCCCCAGCCCTGGCCTCATGTGTCACATGGACTCCATCCAGCCTAACCCAGTTACTATCCGCAATGGCTGGATTGGTTAAAAGCGGTGTGAGACCAGCAATTTACAATATGCTGGAGACTATCCTTTCATTTTGGTTTAAGGTTTAGTAACAATAATGTGACCAGTTCTGACGATTTGGTGGCCTCTGTTTGCCCACAGAAGGCAAACAGAGTAGAGACACCTTTCTAATTATATGCGATTTATTATCACAGTTGAAAAGTGATTTATTACTTCTTTTTTTACCAGTCTCTGGACCAAGGGAAATTAGTTACGTAGCTCTGTTGCTTATAATTTGACAACATTGCCTTGAATTCACTGAGATGTAAAATTAATTCTTGCAGTTGTTTTCAGTGGGACTTTCATGTTTGCCTAGCTCACTGTTAAAAATCTGAGAAAAATACAAATGATTGGGCTTGGCTCAGTAACTTCATTGTGCAGGGAAAAGAAAGCCAAACTGGATGGGGTTCAGTGGTTTAAGGCCTTTTGAGGGTTTGTGTGTCAGGATTTATGTATTTAATTACACACTCATTCTACTAATGTAAGTGGAGAAAAAAGGAAAACGGATAAAAAAGCCCCATCAAGCTTATAAGCTTGTAGTTTCCCTCTTACTGAAAGTTGGCCACCGCTGCTGTTTAGCTCCCCTTGAACTGGGCTAATACTTGTCTATTCCGATTAGGATTAGTATGTGTAGCATGGGCTCAGGGACCCGGGACTCGTAATCTAATAAATCAAGATAAAAAAACTCTGAGATTGGTTTACAGAGGACTCAGATTTACTATTGGCCATCTCAGAGAAACAGGGATTAACACAACATTTGGTGCTGTAGCTACACACTCCCAATTCTGTGCATAGGGAGAAAGAGAGAGGCCGAGGCAGTAAGGAAGGGAAGAAGACTTAAAGGGAGGGAGTGGAGGAGAAGGGCTGACTAGGGCTTTATATTGCCTAACAGACAGCAAGTTAAACTCGCAGTGACAAGGTCAGGTTAGTCCTTGTACAAAAGGCTTTGTTCCATAGGCAGATTAAAGGTCTCTTTGACAGTTTTTACACTTTTGGATCATGTTGAACATGTTAGGAGTTAATCCAGTCTGTGAGGGGAAGAAACCCCGTTGCCACACAAATGAGAGATAGGTGCAGAGAATGGTGAACATACTGTGTTCAATAAAAAGAGTTGCACACAAAATAACTAGACACTTTTCACATAAATGACAATGAATACATTTATTTTTGTGATTATGTTTTAGACTACAAAGTTGGCGATTGCGTTTTAAGTTTTCACCATATTTCCCCTGCTCCATTGATTCGTTTGTGGAAAGAAGGCACCACGTGTGTGCTTGTCTATCCTCTGCTACATTTAGCCTGTATTTTAAAAAAAACAGCTACTATTGTCTCCCAATGACCAGATACAACACATGATTACACCACTGTGTAATGTGATGATAGTCCCACTGACTTTTTACAGTTAAGGTTACATTTTCCCATGCAGAATCTCCAAATCAGAAATGAAACTGATAATTTAGGGACACATGGTGTGCACTATGTCTCTTTTTCACTGATAATGAAATAGCTCCGAGCTGTTTGCTGAGATATGATGAGATTGTTGGTTTTCTGGTTAAAAGACATGGTAATGTTCACAAAACATTGATTTCATGACCATTTCATATAAGAAAACGAACAACAGTTGTAGATTTGTGATTTTTTTATTTGCTAGCTGTATGGTTGTCTGGAAGGATGAATTATCTGGTCGTTCTGTTTGAATCAAAGTTTCTACGTGGTCTAAGGACAGTTTGCTGCTAATTGCAATTTATGATACAGCTAATGGCCAGCAGCTAGTCCCTGTTAATCTCTAATGCATTTCAACATTATCTTTCTTAGTATTTTTTGTATAATCCAAAAGTCTATACAAAAATATAATATACATTAGGTTTTTCCTTATGAAATCTAAAATGTATGATTTGGAAAGATATGTACATGTTGAGGAGCAGTGTGCAAGCTGATGACTTGTTTTGTCCCTCAGACCTGTCATGTAATATAGAGTTTAGACTTTTGGTATCCTTCTTAATATTTAAACAGTGTTAATTTTGTTTACAGATGTTGTGTGCACTTTCCATGTGTCCCTGTGTTTTAGTTCTTTAGCAAATTAAGTGTTACTAATAAATGTATTAGTACTAATAAATGTTAAGTATCTGTAGTAATGCATACACAAGTAAATGTACACAGTAAGGGGAAGGGCAGAGCCTTTGTTCTCTTGCCTGATAAAACATCCAGACAGACTTAGATTTGAAAATGATGTATTTCTGGCAGTTATCTATCTAGTGCAGCTCCTTTTCTGCTAAGCGTTTTTGTGAGAAACAAGACTAAAGTATCTCCACCTGAAATTTGAGCTCTTTCTAGTTTTTCTCAGATGCCGGCGTTTCACATAAAGTTTTACATATCAAAAGTGGAATGTTCTTTCATTTGCTTGCATGTCTTGTTAAGCAATATCAAACACAGGAAATTCTTTCTACATCCCCAAATAAAGGTTGAAAAATCCTAGCAACATATCCCAGCTTGTGCAAAAGAGGCCTTTTCTTTCTTTCTGAGGGAACTGTTAGCAATATCCCTGGGCAATTAGCAAGGAAACGAGAGAAATGGAGAAGCCAATTACTTCTGCGAGTTGGCTAAAGGCCATTTTAAACTGTGTGCCCATGACATAATAATGTTTATGGTAAATATTATAGTTGGAGACAGTGAGTGCATGGCGTGAGAGGCAATGAAAAAAAGGCATCAATCTCAGATCGAGAATAATTTATTAAGATCTGAGATGCGGCAATTACGTGGAAAGGACCAAAAAGAAAAAAAGAAGAAGAAGCCAACTCTCCAGGAACCGCATACATGATTGCAATCTTGATTAAATCCCCCTGGATCTAATGAGTTGATTTTCTGCTGTTAATATTGCATTGGCTGATGATGGATTCGTTAAGATAATGGAACGAAGCTAAAATATAAATGACTCCCTGTCAAGGAGCAGATTTTCGTCATTTTCCGTCTGACACCTCTGCCGTGGGGATTTGGTGAGGCCTTTTTGTGTTTCGAACCATCAGGATCTGGAATACTAATTACTTATGTGTGGACGCTTCTAATGCCTCTCTCCTTTCTACACCCCCACCCCTCCCTATCGTCTTGGTAAATATCTCCTTCACATCTCTACACAGAAACAAAGAGACAGAAGCAGCTTAATTTCTTTAATACTGCTGAAAGTATCTCCGGTTTTACAATAACAACAATTTTCACCTAACACTACTCATTTCTATCTAGTTTGACATCCCCGGTTCAACTATCAAATCACAGAAAAAAGGCCAGATATTTAAAGCCACTGTATATGACTTACAAACTGCCAACAAAAAGAAAACATGTAAGCAATAGGCTTCTCATATCGACCTGTGCTTTTGAGATAAATTAATAATGTGGTCTCCCTTTGGTGCTGTGCAGAGTAGCTGAGCTAGTCTCTCGCTGTTTTAAATGGTCTGTCACTTAGGTCAACTGGAGGAGTAAAATGTCCAATGCAAAGAATATTGAACCCATATCACACATGAGCCACACACAACAACATAACAACAACACTGCATGTATATTTTTTTCTCCCAAGTGTGGCAGGAACCTAATGCAAAAAGCATTTGTAATAATCCAGATCGATCCATGATCTTATCACAATTCTTTTTCATCTTAGTTTTTCAAAACAGT
Organism: Sander lucioperca; assembly: GCF_008315115.2. Classification (NCBI taxonomy): domain Eukaryota; kingdom Metazoa; phylum Chordata; class Actinopteri; order Perciformes; family Percidae; genus Sander; species Sander lucioperca. The sequence continues at coordinate 6,741,574 of NC_050184.1, forward strand.
ACAAACACATTGTCCTATTTAAGAAAATATAGCACTAAAAGGTAAACAAACATAACCTTAAATTCCATTCTCAAATGTAACACTATAAAGTTTCTTTTAAATACTTATCAGTTGCTTTTTCAAATATTCATCATTACTTTTCGAAATCCACATGATTCGATCCACTGTAATGCACTACTGTTACTCCCGTTATTTCCTTCTTCCAAAACAGTGGTGAGCGAATGCCAGGAGTTGAGTTCTCATTAAAGCAAAATTAAAACTGGTGTGGTAACTGCATGCCAAATTAATCAGAGCACACAAAGCCAAATTGCCTCCTAAGTTACAATATGACCAACTGCTGATAAATGATGTAGCATCTAAAAGGCTATTTTTTTTAAACGGAGCCCAATGAATACCGGCGCAGTGCTGACTCAGCGCACCAGGGTTACATTACATAACTTCCAGCAAACTTAACAGGGAACAATGAAGGCAAAACAGCACACCGATCTGTTTTAACGGAATATTCTCTGGTCTAGCACAGCTGAAAACACCGTCAGCATGTTAACGTGTAGTTCACTTCCGAGCCCTGTAACCTGTAGGCTTCCGACAACATTATCTTCATCTCACCTGTCTGTCTCTCCTCCACTCGCTCCCGCACTCCGTGAAACACAAGCTTTCGAACAAAAACGAACAATTACAGACTGCTAAACCGTGGCAATGGGGGGGGGGGTTGATCTATAATGATTGCTAGTCCCCGACTCTGGCTGATTAAGGTAGAGATAGCGAATTTATTGCGTTTTGGGGAGATTTGTATTTTGCCGTGGTGCTAATCATTTAGCAGCGGTGCTGTGCCGAATGCAGGGGAACCTGCTAATAGAATTTGCGCTGTAGCATGATATAGCGATCTCTCTGTAAAGGCAGATCGTGGAGACATTGTAATCGTTAAATCTAAAATTGTCAAATCGCACACCCCTACGAGTTACCTAAAATTCCTAAATAAAAAACATTGTTTTTCTCGCATGCCTTAACGGTGAACAAAGAATGCTTCAGTACTTCGCAAACACATGCATTTTGCTAAAAACTTCCTATTTAAAAACTTCTGCAATAGTCTCACGCTTGCACAGGCGCGCTACTCACTGTGTACTCGTCATGAGTTTGTAAACAAATGTTTTTAAATAGTTTTGCTGTTAGCGCAGCCCCCTGTTCCTTGAATTCATCAAGAATTTTCTCTTTGTTTTGGGATTTTTCGTTCACTGTGGAGGCATGCGGGAAAAAAAACATAAACGGGGGAGTAATTCATATGCAAATGATCATTTTAGGGGTGAAGTATTCCTTTAATTAGAAAGGAAGTCCGTATGTTTAAGTTCACAACATTTTTTAATAACTTATAAAATATCCAGAGGCACAGTTGTCTGGTCTTAAAGTTTTACAGTCATATGTCTGAACTAAAACTGCAGTTTGGGGAAAATCACACCCTCCATGTAAATGAACACAATTATAGTTGGTGTAGTTTGATGTAACCTACCAACCAAATCCCAAACTTTTTCTATCGTTATCGTAATCACCATTGTTGTCTAGTTTCATGCTTATTCTGACCCTTCCTTTATTCCACTATTATGATATTGTTCCTTTTTCTGTGCGATAATACTGGGGAACCCGTCTGATTGGGCCATCCCCAAGGGCTCTTTCTTCTGTGTGTCACTTTTTGTGTCCTTTAACATGGTTTTACTAAAAAGTCTTTTTTAATCAATCAAGAAGCAGGCAGAAAATAGGCTTTGTCATGGCTTGGCCTGGGGTCGTGTGATGCCTGCTCTGCCCGGTGACAGGTCTTCAAAAGGGATAAAAAGGAATATTTTGGGGGGAAAACGGGGGTTTCCATGGCACCGGCACTTGTTGCACATGGATCACCATTCTTTGGTTCTGCATGAGACTGAGGTTTCAAAGGGCTGGACAACAAAAATTAGGCGAGGAGGGGACAGCGGGACTGTGGAGGTAGCTGCCCTCAAGCCCCCAACTCTGTCCTCTCCTAGGGGAAAGGGAGAATAGGAGCCAGAAGTGACAGCACAAAAAGGGGCCTACTAGGTGCTGTCAAATATGCATGAGTAAATGGTCAGTTTCTTACTCTGCATTGTGTTCAAAACTCAGAAACAAACACAGACTTGAAGGCTCAAAGTACAGACTTATTTAGTGAGAAGTGTATTCTTGTAGCGGTTTCCACTTCATGTAATTAGAGGTTGTTTCATGTAGAATGAGGTCACGTAAACTTGTAAGTTTCTCAAGTTATGTGTGGGAAATGAAACCAGGAAGACAATAGACAATTAGACAATAGATTGGCAGTCATTACAGCAAAGAGGATTATTATTTTAACCATTTCTGTTCAGTTGAGTGCATGTTTATGTGTTCCTGTTATTTAAATTCGTACTAAATGAGACTCGTACTAAATGAGACTCTATGGTGCGACGTATCAGTTTAACTTGTTAACTAACTTTAAGTTTAAAAGAACTTTACTGTATGCAGGTCTGGTTTGCATTAACAGTGTTTATCGTATTAAAATATGCATGCGTGCATGCAGCCATATATTTTACACATGAATGCCTTTGAGCTATTTTCACGTCTGTAAAAATGTTGTGTTGTGATTACCTTTGTGCTCCACCTTGAATTCCTCTACCAATTACGCATTCTTCTGTCTTTGGGATATGGCACTGTGAGGTCAAAGTTTTTGCATGTCAGTAGTCCTTTAAGCAATTTGCAATAATTTCCATAGCATCATCACTGCCACCTTCAATAACAAACAAGGTTACACACATGTGTTGCTCTTTACACTCAAGCAATCAGAGCTGAACGTGATTCAGTGTTCAGGGTTTTAGCCAGTTCACACTTGGATAAAGGAGGTCAAAAGCTCCAGAAGCACATTTAGCTGCAGGTACTGATACTTTTTAAATGTAAGCATTAGAAAGAGGTTGCATATCCCTGTCATACTATAATGACATCTGGTAATACTGAAATTCCAAAACCTAGGGATAGATGTAGCTGCATCTTATTATAACTTCTATGTATTTATTTATTTATTTATTGTGTTCTTTTAGGTTCTCAACAATGTGCTGCCAGCCTGTTTAAAAGGTTAAGGCAGTCAGGATATGTTCCTTGATGGAATTTTATCATGCCAGGCATGCTCTGTTTCCTGATGAATATATTAAAATTATTACTGTGCAAACAGAGTTTCTAATTACTGACCTGCTTGCCATTGTACTGTGCGTTCTGTATGCCCCCCTTCTTCTTCATGCCTTGTTTATTTATCTGCACCAGTGAATACAGAATAGTCTATGCAATGTCATTTCCATCCACATGAAAATGATTTTGAAAATGCCAATCTTGCCTATTATACAGTGTAATTACTTGTCTGCTTTTTGATTTTATCATATCTTCAGCCAGTGGGAAGATACTTGGAGAGGCTAAACATCTTACCGGAGCTTGTCATCTGGTGATTTGCAGTGGAAACAAAACGAAAATCCCCCAGTTTGCAAACGAAAGTGCTATCTGCCACATGTACAAAGTCAATGATTGTAGTTTATTGAGGGGTATACCTACTGTGTGCAGGGCTTCTCTTGAGATTCAGGTATTGTGTCAGTTGAAAGCATATGCTGTCATGTCATACATGAGTATGTAGGTAGGGGTTACTTAGACAGCACTGAACTTTTTGGGGACAATTAATGCAAAGCCTCCAGGTTGAAAACTTCTCACCAGCTCTATAGAAAACAAACAATCTTTGCGATACATACTCAACAAAAACATTTACAAGAAGGTATGTTAAATATGGGCAGATGGAACCATCTTGACACATTCTTACATCATGAATAAGCATGTGCATGTTCCTTTGCTTTTACTCAGCAGGTTTTTCAACTTACAGGGCCAAAAACATTACTTTTCGAGTTCATTTTGTTTGTAACCGCTGCACCTCTGACATATCTTGCAACCATTCCTTTTGAGTGGGTGCACAAATATATCTGTGTATGGGCAGTGATGAAAGTGTCACCGATTTTACTGGAGCATCTGCACTACATCATGGAAAAGGGCAACCCTGTTGTTTACTTGTCTGCCTGCAATGTTGCACAGGGGGTTGATCAGGGGAGTTGATAGGAGCTGCAATTTAAAAAGAGGACACTGCAGCTCTGAACAAAAACAATTAAAGGAAAATGAAAGACGGCCCCCAAGGGTTAAAAATAGAAAATTATCAACATGCATGCTGGAATCCACTACCCCCCACCCCAGCTTCCGCACCGGCACCCGCCACCCCCCCTAAACTTACTGGGCCTGCATTGTTATGTATGATCAGATCTGCCAGTTCTTCCTCTAAGCTCCTTGTCACATTTTGACTTAATGAAGTGCAACTTAGAAGGGAATTGGGTTCATCATGCTAGTCGCACGATGCTCCCTTGTTGTAGCAAACAGGAGTGGCATGGGACCGAAGCGCTACAGCGCGAGTCGTTATCATTCCGGTCAGTCTGTTTAACACAAAATTAAACAAAGAACTAATTAGTGCCTCATGAATTAATAACTGCACTGTTGCCGAGAAGAAGTTAGGTTGCTGAGGGGAGATATAAAATAAGTAGGAAGATCAGGTTAGAATTATTATTACTTTTTCGGGGATGCATGGGCTCTCAAGGTTAGGAAACTTTTGAGAGGATTTAAGAGTGACTCAACTGGTTCTGCCAAAGTCAGTTTCTGTCCTGATGTAACATTGTGTCTGGGTTAATGGATGTCATATAAGACACTGCTCTTTTCTGCATATAGGAGAAAGGCATACAGTTGTATTCATCAACTTTATAGTTCAGCAATGTATAAGATTTTAGCACAGTATGAATAAGGAACCAGCATTATGTATTCTCTCCCATTACCTACTTTGACCCTTCAGTTATGTTCTTTATCTAAGCAGCAGTGTTTGATCCAGAAATTGTTTTCACCATGTCATATCATTTTGCTACTGAGGTTTCATGGGAAAATTATTTTTTTATGTTTTATTCTCCAAGTCTGTGTCGAGTCACTCCCAGCTAAGAAGTACTTATTTTCAGTCGGATTTCAGGATTACTGTCTGTTAGTAAATTATTACTGGCACACTGCTGAAATAGGCACAGACATAGTTGACTGTACTCTATGACTGCTCCCCATGCTTCAATGGGCTTTACAAACTATAGCTTCCCTGTTGCCCCTCCCTCAGTCGCTAACTCCTTTCCCCCAGCTGTGATGTGGGGCCTCGGTATCTGTGGACCTTTATGCTGTATATCAAAAGGACAGGAGTGAACAAAAGTGAACACATTTTCCTTTTGCATCATCTGGAAGCTAGCTACATTATGTCAACCACTGTAGATTAGATGAGTTGGGTAAATGTATGGATTTCTCAAGAACATGTATGTGCATGCATATACATCGGAATAATCAGTGTCTGGGTCTTTAATGATTCTCTTTTGCTCTCCTTCCCAGATGAAGTGAGCCCCTGTATGGCGTGACTCCCCAGGAAGAGAAAACGAGGTAGGACAAATCCCCAACATGACTGATTACTGTCCCCACCATCTCCCCTGTTCATATCTACAACAATATCAGGCATCTTCATTAATCCCCATGGATCAATGTGTCTGGGGGTTGTAAAAATTGACAAATGACTTATTAGAATCCCACCGTTTTATTTTCCAACTGATTAACTCACAGCAATGTCGTACACTATGCAGGCACACTGATGTATCTGTTTTCCAAAGAGGGCTTCTATCTCTCTCTCTCTCTCTCTCTCTCTCTCTCTCTCTCTCTCTCTCTCTCTCCCCCCGTCTGTCTCTTTCTCTTGCTATGAGGGATCTATACAGTGTAAAATGCACCCGTAACACTGTTTTAAAAACCCTGCCAAGCTGCAATGACTCCCAACTACAAGAGCAATACGGTGTTTTTGACATATATGAACTGCCATTTTGTCAGTTTCCTGACATAAACAGCTGTTGAGCAGTGCTTTGCAGTACTTAAAATACAATAATATGTTAATGAACACAGAACTGGAAAATAATCAGCTAGAATTATATATGCTTTTCAGTGGCAGTAATGAAACCTGTATTTTAACACCATAGTTTCGTATAAATGTGCCAAAAAGCCATATTCCATATTCTGTTATCTATCTTGTTACGCTGTTCCGTTAATTATAACTTGATATTCTTTTATGCCTGCTTTATGTCTAGATGATGTTGTGGCAACATCCCAAATTGTCATCTTGACAAAATAATATAATTTTTCCAGTATATGGCATTTATTACTGTAACAGACATTAGACACAGACATCTAAGTACAGATGACATCCACCAAATTAACAAGAGTATAAAACCCTTTTGTTGCTGATAAAAAAATCTGCCTCTGTACAATTTGACTCTCGAGAGGACGCTAATGACTTGTGACTTGAAGAAACTGGGTTGCTTTTTTTCCTCTCCCTGAGATGAAACCTTCTGTGCTAATGATGTTAGCTGGTATGAGCACAATGCTGATGTGGGAGTCTGTCACGAGGATGCATACAACAGCCCTTGCCCCTGGCCTCCTAGTCAAGAGGGATCCAAACATTCAGAAGTGACACCGTGGGCTGTCTCATGTCAAGCCAGAGACCCTCACTATCACCGGGGGGTGGCATGGCTGTGAATTGAGGCGGAGGGCTACACCACACTCCTTTGTTTCTGGTGGTGTCACTCACACACTAGACACAGACACACTCCTTGCATCAATCAGCGCTCCAGATACATGCCCAGTGTACATCCTTACAACATGATGATGACACTATCCACAGATTTCCACATAGATACAATAACTAACAGCAACAGGAGGATGAGCGCTGCAGATCAGATTCAGTGCATCCCCATCTCCCCTCATAAGTTCCCCAGAGACAGATGCATGGGTGGACATACGCGCACACAAAGGCATCTTTTAACAGGTTGCTTTGGAAGCAAAGTTAAGTATGAGTCAACTGTATTGCAGACGTATACTAACTTAAGTATCCCCTTGTTTGACCACATAACAACATAACAGAGTACAGTTAGTTTAATTGGCTTTTGATATATGTTAATGCAACTAATCATAAAGTCCAACTGGCTCTAACACTGGGCTGGCATGACATCCCCCCTCTCCTTTTGGCTCCCACAGACTTAGGCCAGAGAGCGCTCCCAGAGCGGAGTCCCTCTCTTAGACAGTGGGAAGAAAATTAAACTGCCAAATTTGTTTTCATTGGTTTCAGGGAGAATCTCAGGGGATTTCAAGGCTTTTAATTGAGCTCGCTGAGCAGAAATTTGTAGGGCTGCTTACCAACAACAATGGTGTCTCCCTTTTACCTCTCTTTGGTCTCAGTGAAAGATCATGCAGATTTTTAAGTAATGGGATGCCTTGCTCTAAATTAGTGTACAATATGTGTTTTGTAGTTCATGGCTCTGTTAAGGTTATTTTCTACTTGTAGTTAGTCATGGAAAACAAAGATATGGGTTTGATAATGATATGTAATTGAAATTTAGACTCACTTTGTTTAGTGTTTTGTTGGCTTTTCAGGCTTTGTGTGTAGGAGGGCAATGATTCTCTAATAAACAGGAGTTCATTCAGTCATGGATAAAGGTAAATAAAGCCCACATATCACTGTAGGAGAGATACTTTGTCTCACTGAGAAAGAAGAGCAGCAACCCATGAAACCTAATTTAGTATTATATTATCACCCAGTATAGTATAATAACAAAAATGAAAAGCAACCTTCTCATTTTCCGCACTTTTCTCTCCTACACTTTTTGTCCTTTAAATATTTCGAGTGTGTCAAAACAAGCAAAGGCTACATGGAAACGGCAGCCCTGTGTAAATATTTATGATGTAACATCTCCATGTGAATAGACTTTCCTCCCAATCCATCCATCATTACGGGCATATCGTGAAAGCCCACCTCCCGGTGGTGGCTCAGGGCCTTAGGAAGCTCAGACAGGAGCGGCGTGTCCCCCTCTCATTCAAAGTATTTGTTTTTCTTTTGACTGGGGGCAGCCCAGCTGTGAGGGCATTTCATGTGTCAGCCCCGCCGTTTTCATTCAGGGCTGACTTCAAAGCCCATTTTGGTCTATTGTTTCTGTGACGTGGCTGCTGGACCCGAAAAATGCCCAAACAGAAAAATGTGATGTAGGTCAAATTACAGCAGTTGTGCCCCTGAAAAAAGTGGAATTCTTATGGTCAAAACATAAAGCCCTGGTTACCGCCTAACCCCAGCTTTTGTGCTTGTTGTCCTTATACCTCTTTATTTGTCCATTGTAGAACTGAATGGAAGTTGGGAGATGTAGAATAAAAAGGCTGTAGTTTAAAGTGCTTGGCAGAAGTCTAATCCTTAAATGTTGCTTTTTTCCTAGTTTATATTACTCCACATAGGAACAACATGTCAAATAGCTTACTTGCTGAAGATTTGTAATAAATTATATTAAGTTAGAGACTGTACTGAGTTTATGTATTTTGAGGTTATTTGCTCCTGCAAGTGTGACTGAGACTTAAGGATATATAATGAGTATCTGTTTGGGCCTGTGCATGCACCATTCTTTGACTTGTGCAATGGTTTGAAATGTGAAACATGTCTTCATTTGGTACAAACAAAGTGGGATGAAGGATCTGCTGTTTTTTTTTTCAAGCTCGGCAGTCTTTAAGAATGTGAAGGTGCAGAAGATTTATGAGGTTGTGTTTGCAGAAGTAGGTAAGTCTACTGCCTTACCTAAGTGGATTACAAGGTTTTAGGCTTTTCTCCTTGCACAACTTATCGGCAGAAAATAGGCGTTGCAGACATTAGCGAAATATTGCCACCCAGACTCTCATAACATTATCATTAGCCACGGAGGATTGCTGAAATGTGATTAATACATCACCATTTTGACAGACTGAGCCTGAAAAGGTAATATGGATTATTACAATGGTTGTAGAGCTCAATACCGCCATCCAAGTTTATCCATTTATCTGCAGTGATGAGACTCCTTTGTGTTGTATAGCATTGTAACATCTATCTAAATAACAAAAGATATCTCTCCTATACACAATTGTCGTGCTGTTAATATTCAGCCCATGCAACAATGCACATGGGAATGGAGTGCTGAGACAAAACTTGACTCAGAACGATGGAAAAGTCTGTAGAACATTATGAGCATTATGAATCGATGTTTAAGCCTCTAGTACTGGGCACTTTTTCCTTTGCTTAGGTATCTGATTACCTTCAAACTAAAATATTGCTCTTTTATTGTTCAATTACAACTGGTTGAGTGCTAAGTCATGCAGTTCACTATCTATGAGCTATTTTTCTATTTTTGTGTGTACACTTTGTGTGTGTTTCATTTACTTGGTCTTGGACGAGACACGTTGAATAAATGCCATTTTTCTGTCGTTTCAAGTGCCTCTTTTCTCTCTGTGGATCCATTCAAGCTTTCAATACCTTTTCTCCCCCTCTCTTCTCCTGTCTCTTTTTTCCACGAGCAGGAGGGTTTTACTTTACTCCTTTGTCATCCTAATTGATTGCATTAACCTTTTGAGTATTGAATTTCCTGTGCATCACGCCGAGCACAATGTGGAATATTATCATAATCCTTCCAAGTAATGGACACAGGGCAATCAACAATGCTTTAGGAAAAGTACATCTTTGAAAGATGGAGCATCATATGATTTTCAGTCCAAAGACCTGGATAGGGGAAGACTGTTGAGCTTTAAGAAACTTTGTCAATAAGTGAAGTATGTAAATAAGTAATACAGATGTCAGAAGAGTTGCTTTTAATGTATGCTGTATGTTAGGAAATGGTGTTAAAAGTTTCCGTGATTGTCTTGTTATGATGAAAATGACAGACCTGTAAAAGATTGTTACACAAGCACATACATGATCTTAAAATTTAGTTTTTCATATTTTGATGTGAAAAATGAATCCATGATAAGTAATGAGCAGCTGGATATCTGACAGCTTAAATTCTTGAAGAATTCTTGTTTATCTGAGCCATTTTTGTATGTTATTAAAATATTTCTAAGAGCCTGAGCTCTAATTACATATTTACCCAATGAGTTCTTTTAATAGTTGCAATTATTTTTCATGGCTTTGCTGCCTTTTTAAAACATAATAATGTATTGCAAAATTACTTAATTGCATCACAATACATGATCCATAATTTATCATAAAAAGTGCCCCAAATTGTATAAGACATCAAAATGAATACATCATAATAAGGGGATATGGATAGATTTACACACTTTGGTCATATGGTGGTATGCTTTGGCGCAGAGTTATCCAGCGTGAGCAATGACCATGCATTATAATACAATCACCTGTGCTTGTCTGCATCCTTGGGTTATCGCCATGTGGCCAAAGCTAGCAGTACTATAGTCAGAGGTGAGTGAGAGGTGCCAGGCGGTGCTGGGATAGTCACAAGTCCCCGGTTAAGCGTTGTAGGAGTTTTCGTCTACTTGTTTTGAAGATCCCTATGATTCAGCAGGACGTTATTACAAGCCGAGAGGACTATAAATGATAAATGGACTGCATTTATATAGCGCCTTTCTACCTTATTGAACAAAGCGCATTACAATTTGCCTCTCATTCACACACACATTCATACATTGCTGAGCTGCCATGCAAGGCGCTAGCCTGCCCATCAGGAGCAACTTGGGGTTCAGTGTCTTGCTCAATAACACTTCAACACGCGGACAGGAGGAGCCAGGGATTAAACTGCCAAATTGCGGCAACCTTATGATTAAAGGTCAACCCGCTTTGCCTCCTGAGCCACAGCGGCCTGTAGCATCTGTGGTTGTGAAAGCAACAAAACTGGGGTGTTGAAGAAGTCTGGGGGTGTCATGGAGAGGGACTTTTTAGTTGGCTTCAAAGATATTTTGGAAAACTCTCAGACAGGAAAGGGAGGTGAGGCCTTACCCAGGCTGTGCTCAGATGCAATGCTGATCTTGAAAAGAACTTTAAGGAACTCCTGCTCATGAAAAATACCCTCTGTGAAGGATGCAAACCTGAAAACCTTAAGGGAAACCATTGCCTATCTCTCTGGCAGTGGTCACTGATATAGGGAAATTTCTGTGCAGTGGCAAGGCAACAGGGGTGGATGAGATTTTCCTTAAGATGTTGTGGTGGTGCTTTTTTAAATATTGAAACTTAAGGGTATGTTTTATTAATTGGGTATCACACTGTTTATCCTCCCTGAGAAAGCAAATACCAATGTGCTGGAATGGAGGCTCTAGCTGAGAGTCAAACATCAGATTCAAGAGCGTGTCATGTGGGGGCAACGGTGGAAATATGTGGCCATGCCATCCTACTTGCCATCTGGCCATTGTACTACCAAATAAGATCTGTGTCTGTTTTTGTCCATTTTTTTTTTTTTGATTTAGATTAGTGGCGGTTGTGTTTGGTGATGACAGATTGCATCTCTGCTTTTTGCTGATGATGCTATTCTGTTGCTTGTTTGCACCAGACAGCAAAGAGCTTAACTGGGAGGATGCAATGCACATGCTGTACATTCAAGATCCCAATTGCCTCAACCAACCACTAGAAGTCATTAGTGTAGTGACAATAATGTGGTCCCTCACCATGCTCTCACCTGTGAACCCTGACAGTTGTGTACACTGAGGTGAATAGCCAAGCTGCAAGCACAACTGCTGGGCAGTTTCATGTGTAGAAAGTAACAAGCACCTCAAATGCGGTCAACCTTGGGATAAATGTTACTTTACTATTCCTAAAAATGAGAGAAGGTGGGGCGACCTCTAGCTCACCCAGTAGCGCATGTGCCCCATGTAGGTCCTTGGCAGCAGCCCGGGTTTAAATCCAACCCACGGCCCTTTGCTGCATGTCGTTTCCCCGTCTCTCCCCTTTCTTGTCTTCAAGCTATCTTGTTAATTAAAGGCCATAAAAAGCCCCAAAAAAATCTTTTTAAAAAAAAAGGTAGTTTAGTGGGGTAACACTAACTAACACTAATGCAAATTTGCATTAAACACTAAGTTCAGCTAAAGCTGTTGGGAATGTTAATAGTTTTGCAGGTATTTGGTCATAAACTAGTATTGGACAAATTAAAGTTTTGACCTGTTGATGGCGCAAGATAAAAGGTCAGGGGGTCACCAAAGTTATTTCAATTCTTTCTGAGGGGGGCAATTTCATGGCAATCCATCCAGAAGATGTTGAGGTATTTCACTGGGTAAGTGAAAAACTTTGATGTGTTGGTGACCTAACAATACTGCAGATATTGTGTAGCTTTTGAACACAAAAATATAAAAAATGGAGTCACCACACCATGTTTTTTCTGCAGTATGTCAATCAAATTGCGACCAAAGTAGTAACAGCATAAACGAAAGTGAATGCTTATTTGAGTTGCAGTTCATTATTGTAACTTATTTGATTTGATTTCTTATTTATCTCAAACAAACAGTATGTTGTAAAGAAAAGAGGAAAAACAAAACCAGATAAAAACACAAAGATAAAAGACAAAAATCAATTCGATTTCACTAAAGAACACAAAGTATACGTTTGAGAATGAGCAGGAAGAAGCATAGTGTTTATATAGTTATATAGTCCTGCCCCTACTTCACAATATCATATTGTTACAGAAAAAAAAGGTTTGTGAGATGTGGCAGCGCAGCAAAATGAGAATATTGCATTAATGGAATATAACTTGGTACCTTATAACTAAGGTAAATGTAAGTCTTAACTGTAGATAGTTTTAAGTTGAGTGGTCAGGATAGAAATGCTTTAGTGGCAAGGTAAGCCCTCGATTTACCACGACACGCACTTTAATCTCTTTACCTGCTTTACAATTGCCTGTTTTGGTGTGGGGGGAGGTGTAAGTTGATTTTCCCTGTTTTCTTAAGAGTCTTTGCTTAAGAATTATTTAGCACAAGTCCGCTCATATTGGTTTATTGTTATCTGTCTCACTGGCCCAGGATGATATTAATGGAGATTTGAGCAGGGAAATAAATTTAAACAAGCATTATATAACATTGCACCTTCGCTACATCAATAATATTAAGGCCCCAAGCCTAAAACCTACAGAAGACACTCCAAGGATAACAGTACAATAATAGCCTGTTAACAAGGCAGGAGGTAGCCTATTGGCCTATTGAGTTTAATATGTTGCTGTAGCTATTTTATTTAAACATGGCATAAAAAGTAGTTTATGTTGCAAGACCATTGTAATACTCATACCTGTCTTATAAATGCTTAATGTCAGGAGGCTTAGGGGAAGTGTCACTAGAATAACACTGATCAGCCTTGAGCTTGGGAATTAGAGACTGCAAATCTTTGAGCATAACATGACAACTGGGATAGTTTGGAGGGATACATGTGGGCTGCAACTTTTGCTGAACAATTTATATATATATATATAAATATATAATATACAGCGTATAGTATATTTATTTATCATTTCAGAAAAGACCACCATACATGATACTATGTTGTAGAACAAAATGTTATATCACAGGGATAACCTGCATTTAGACACCAATAAATACTATGCAGCATGTAGCATACTATGCCAGCTTTGTTTGCTCTGCAGTGGCAAGCTAAGGTGTAGTTTATTTGCAATGGAATTAAATGCTTTTGATTATCAACACTTAGAACCATATATGATGTCTGTTTCTGCTATAAACCACCTACTTACAGTATTTGTCGACTTCTATAGACTGTGTGTTTCTCTGTAAACGGTAGCATAAATGCATTAAAGTAATTGATTGTTGAAAAACAGACAAAAATAGTTATCATGTTTCACTGGCAACAGCAAGCATTATCTGCAATATCTATGAACTGAAGCCAAAAACCCTGTAATTCATATCAACTCCATTATATTTTTCAACTCAGAGGAAAAATCAATTGAAACAAGCTCGTATGCATGGATAGATGCAACGTCCTGGTTGGACAGAGGAGCAGTTACAGTGAGTGACTGCTCTTGCTGCACGGTTTAGGAGATCCTTTGTTCCCCCCCCCCCCACCCCCCCCCCAACTATACCAGACCAGATAAGAACTGGGCTGTGTGCAGTCGTTGTAATTATGCTGTTCTTATCCTGTTTTTTAACTCTATGCATTTACATTGTATTTATTTATTTATGGGGTACTATTATGGGGAGCTATGCTGTGTATGGAAATGTGTGTTTATGTGTGAGCTGCTGGACACTCGAATTTCCCTGCGGGGATGAATAAAGTATCTTCTATTCTCTATTCTTTGATCAATACTGTTTTCACATAGATAGTTTCTTTAAGTTTGATTGAGTTATACAAAGCTAGCCAGTGGTGCTCAGGACTAATATACAAATGTAGACATTCAGAGAGGACACAGTCACTATTTGGGTAAATTCTTTAGCACATTCACATAAGTTTTATTGATCAAAATAGAATCATGTGATTGAGTGAGGATGTGGGTCAACAAATAGGTCAAGGTCAGTCAACAGCACAAAGCCTAATTCTGTCCATCTTTTGTATTCCATCAAGCGTCACTGGTATTCCACTGGGAACCTGTGCCCTCAGCATATGGAAACTAAGGGCCCTTAGTTCAATTATACAAGCCCATTGAGCTTCAAAATATTGACATATCTCTGTACTGAAAATGTCATGGATAATGATCAACCAGTTCACCAGAAAATGCTTTCATAGAAATCCAGATTTGGAGGCTAGATGTGGAGTGCATTGAATTTGTGGACTATAAGGTCACGATTTACCTGCTCAAAGTAGGTTTCATATGCACGAGAGCTTTTGTTTTCTCCAAGGCAATGGTTATCACACCTCCATAGCCACACACTGTGTTCACAAAAAGAATGCATTTTATATTGTAAATCAGGTGTTTTGCAAAGTCGTGAAACTTGGGTTGAGTGGTATGGAGTACGGTGGCCGACAGGGGCAAACAAAATGCAACTTTATGAAACACATGAAAATAGACAAAACCCAAGCGAATTAAGAAAACATCTTCATTAATTTGACAACACATGCACAGCATTAAGCAAAAGTGCTGCATATACACACAACACAACCAAATACAGAAACGTGCTGCAAATACAGAAACAGTGCTAAATGAAAAGCACACAATCCCCGAAAACAAATGCACCAGAAAAACGTTGCATCAAGTTTACACAACGGAAGTTCTCCAGGACTCTAGGGGGAGCGCTAAGTGGAACAGCTTGATTTTCAACCCTACGGGGAAAGAGCAATGAACTAGAGACACACCCACCAAACGAGAGAAAACATATCTCAAACATAGACTTAATATTTACAGTCTATGATCCAACTGTGCACACGTTATGAGATTGAACTCTCTCTCTCTCTCTCTCTCTCTCTCTCTCTCTCTCTCTCTCTTGTTGTTTTCGGGGTCTGTGTGCTTTTCTTTTTGCATCGTTTCTGTATTTGGTTGTGTTGTGTGTATATGCAGCACGTTTGCTTAATGCTGCGCATGTGTTGTCAAATTAATGAAGATGTTTTCTTAATTGTCTTGTGTTTTGTCTATTTGCATGTGTTTCATTAAGTTGCAGTGCATTTGCCCCTGTCGGCCACCGTAATGCAGAGGTTACATAACATATCTAGTTATGTTCAATGATCACTGTTAATTTCCATTATCACCGGCTGGTTGGACTGAGATAGACTTTACCCATAGATAATACATTGTAAAACCTATGGATCTAAATTACAGTTCATTGGCTACACAAAGCTGTCTAATTATTGACTATTGTAAGGAGGAGAAAGTTGCTATATATTCTGAGTTAATTAAGACTTTCTTAAACTTAAAAACACAGCTGACCACAAAACAGCTTCAAACTGCTTAGTTACTTGGCGATCAGATCATATATCGACAATTGAAGGAATGATCGGCGATTGTTTTTTCCTATATATATATTAAAGTGATTTGAACTAACTTACTATCAGAACTATAATATCTAGAATCTGCGCCCTACTGTTTATTTTCTGGTGGAGCGGTAAGTCCGCCTGCTGAGTCCCATTAATCAGCACGCGTGACAAATGTATTTTTAATCCTTAACGTTAATTACAAAGCAGTTTTTCGTGTCTTTTCCATGGGTCTGACACCTAATGGGCTGCGCTTCTTTCGGAGAGTCACCCAGCCTCCCAACCTTCCCAGCTGCTGCCAGGGTATTGGGAACTACATTAGGTCAGCCTGCACCGATTAACGTTACTGGGGACTAACGGCAGCTAACGTTACAGGTTGGTATTATTTTATTATTATTAAAATAGCTAACAGAGCAAATAGCGTGTAAACAACTGTGGGATTAGCGAGAAAGTCGCTAAAAGGAGATCGCTATGAGTGCTTGAGTGAACTAGTGTAATGTTAGGTTTAAATGTAAAGTGGATAATTAGCCGCTGTAATGAAGACAAAAATAACTGCGTCGATCTACCAAAGTAAGACGCTATCAACACAGAAGCATGTCAGCGCGTCAACCATTCAGGAGCCGAGCCGGTTTAGCCAGTTTCATTGATGAAAATTAAAGCATGTCGGCAATCTCACCACGATTGGATGATTTGAAAATATTAGGGATTGCCCAAGCCTAGCATGCAGCCTAGTTTTTTTTTAAGTTTTATTTACTTAACTGACACTTGGATATCCCATGTCTTGACATTAGTTTACCAAGCCCACGCATAAATACCTTAAGCACATTACACTTCTGTTGCACTTCTTTTCAAATATTAAATGATTATTAACACAATACAAGGTTCTTAGAAAAACAAAATATACATACAGTACAGAATTTGTAATATCTGGCAGCAATTTCCAGATCTGCATTACATATAGAATTGGGTGGACATTGATATACAGTACCTTAACTTTGCTCCATCACAAAAACTTCACATTTAAAAAAAAGTGGGCAACATTTCTTTCCTTCCATTTTGTATTTCGGGAGCTGTGTCCCTGTCTTTACTTTTCATTTTCAGTCTTGCTCTATTCAGCAACAGATACAGACAGAATCTTAATTGATCTAATCTGGTTAATGCTTGCTATTTTCAACAGTTCCATTAGAAAACTCCCATCCTCCCCCCACTCTGTCTCTCTCCCTTCACCTCCCACACCTTTCTACCCCCCATCTGTCCTGACCTACATGGTAGTCACATGGCCCCGGCTCTCTGGCTTGGCATTTTATGGAAAATCTGCAGGAGATAAAGCCACAGGGTTTAAAGTGTTATCCCTGCCTGTCCTTTGAGAAGGGCTAAACACTGAATGAGGTGTTATTGCATCAATGCTGTTGGACACACACCGGCAGCAGAGAGGATATATTCCTCCCTCCTTCTCTCTCTCCCTCTCCCTCTCCCTCCTCAGTTTGATTGGATTTAGTAGAGTGTCACCACTGTGACTTTGTGGGATTTCTCTTTCCCTGTCACTGTCTTATGCATGCTTGCTTGGGTTATTTACTTAACTTGTCCAGAAAATGGACTGTGATCTGCAGCTTACCGCCAAAGCTATGGGAGACACAAGTGCCTCATGCTAGTTAAGATATGCCAGACAGGCACCTAGACGCTTGCTGCTCTGGCTTGCTTACTCCCTTGCTGGTGCTGAGAGCTTAGTTTTGCACTGTGACCGAGTCCCCTTCACACTGTTGTCTGCCTGTAAATTTTCTGCTGCTCTTGCTATTCAGCCAATTACAGCAAAAGAGCTTTAGTGATTTTTTTCCCTCCTGGTGTATATTTATATATTTATTTTCTAAGCGAATGACAAGCATTGCTGAAGGTTAGAAAAATGCTGAATTTCATAGTGCATGTAATGTCAACTTTTGTCTATTGTATGACTAATCAATAGAAGTCAGCTTGTGCAGAACAAATACACACACTGCGGACTAATATAGCTTCCTCGCCTGTTGCGTTTCAATTTTGATTCTTCCTTACTGCTTTTTTCTGAAATGTTGAAAAGGACAAACTGCAGTTTGATAATATTCCATAAGTATTTGTAACCATGTAGTCTTTAATAGAGAACAATTCCTTTTGATCTGTGAGTGAAAAATTTTCTGTTCTAGTAAATACATGATTCTGGTTAGATTTTTTCAGTTTTTTTGGAGTAGTCCCTTGTTATAGAACCTATAGCAAGGGCAGAAACAGCCATTGTTCTAAACATTAAAGTGACTATATGAGATAGTGTGAGAGTGTATGTGAAGGCAAATAAGTTCCGTTTATCTGGAGGTTGAGGTCTTATGGTTTGTCCCTCTGCCCATATTGTAGGTTTTAAGTTGTCAGCGTCTTCCCTCACCTATTGACATTAATCTGCTCTGTCCCATACTGTCAACCTTAGTAGCTATATATTCAATAATTGGTTTAGAAGTACACACCCTTAAGCCCATCTACACAATAATACGTTGTGCTGTATTTCAATGAATGCACCATATGGTCCTCTCAGGTAGGTTTTCTGAGTTGTTTATTCTCTTTGAAGCTAGGAAGTGGAACTAAATATATTTGACCTGAAAGTTTGTGAAAGGCCACCCGATGACTATCAATGCAGTGTCAAATGTAATGCAGAGCCACAAAGCGGTTTAGGAATGCATCCAAAGCGCTGTGCCTATGTTGCATTCTGGTGCTAAAATGACCAGAGAAAATACTGGATAAGATAAAGCAGTCAGGACAGCTTTGCATTACTGTGGCGACTGGCAGTAGTCATACTGGAGTTATACTTGACGGCGTGAAGTGCAGACTTACAGCAGTCCCACTGCAACCAAAAAAAGAACATCACATACAGTAGGTTTTATTGTTCTGTCTCTCATAAAAACAAAACCAGAAGTTACACAAGTGATAATTGTGCATAAAAGAAGTGACACCACAAAATACACAGTGTTCCAAAACAAGAGAGCAGAAGAATAAAGGGCTCTTTCCACCAGTGTAAAATCAGCCACGCCTAGCAGTGGGAACGGAAAGCAAAACTGCTTAATGTGACAAAATAAAGACAGAAACACTCCAAGGGAAAGTTAGAATTAGGATCCTGAAAGATTTATGCCTCCATTTTATTTATAATTTGTTTTCTTTTCCTTATTGGAATTGAGTTGCAACTGAATATTTGATGAACACAGCCTAGAAGTAAGGATGTTATGTCAGCAAGGAAACAAAAAGTAAAAAGAAACCAAGAAATGTATTTTGCAAAGTGTGCGCTTTGGAACAACAAAAATGCCTCTGCTTTCACAAGTGACTTGTTAATTGAATGTGGGTGGGGGGGGATTCGCTATCTGCAGGTTGTGTTGAGCCCTAGCGAGGCTAGCTGCGCCATTCCGTATGCACTGCGCTGAGTGCTGGGTACTCTCCGCGCACAGCACACCATCTGCATTTTGCTGTTAACGCGCCTTCACATCCAAGGGAGGATTAGGAGAAAATCCCCTGTTTTTTTTTCAACCAGTTGACAAATATCAGATTTGTCTCTAAAAAATTAACTCCATCTATATCTCCCGCCATATGACACACAAAAAAGATTATCTTTAATACCCAGCCAGCTTGGGTGTGGAAAAAGCAGATTAAAGTTTCAGTTTGGTCATATTTACCCAGCCACTTCAAGTACGAGACTGTCTACATTACACAGTAGACAGACCTCTTCATAAAGATTCCTCCCCCAACATGCACTCCCACACCCACCCCCCAAGCCTTTACCTTCCAGAAACAAGATGTCTGCCTTGAAACAATTAGACATCATACTTAAATAATTCATCATTTCCCAGTCAGTCTTTCGCTTTTAGGTGTCCTTTAAACAGAGTGAACTGCCAAGGGAGCTAAAGTGAATAACAGCAGCAGGTGTCTTTTCAGATTGAGCTTTGTAGTCTGCAGAGGGTGCTGAGCTGTTATTTTAGTGGCCCACTGGTGAGGAGCAGGGGGTGGCTGGGAAATGGACCTGGTGGCTGACCTGAGACCCCAGAGCTGTCCTATTAGCAGTGTGCTCGCCACTAAACGTTACCAGCAATAATTCCTGGTTTCAGTTGCACTCACATTTTGTGTAAAACAGAGCCAGGATACAACTATACAATATTCACCGACGGTGACCTGTGAAGCCAAAATAAAAATTTGCAAGAATCCCCATTTCATAGTTTACCAACCTTACTTTCCACAACTAAACTCCTTTGACTCTGAATGAGGTAATTTGTGTCTTCAGTAACAGCTTGTAAGACTGGACTTGCATGATTATTACCCATCAGCATGCATCAGAGGGATTTAAACATATGAGTAAGATGCTCCTTAAGCCTCTGCTAAGTCAGTATGTTCTTCCTGACCATTTCATTATCAAATGCATAATCGTCATCTGCCGAGCACAGAACTGAAGGCCTAAGGCCCTACCTGGTGTCCTGGATGGTAACTTCCTTGCTTCCGTTCAAGACCACTGCCCCACCCAGAGGTTGCTTTATGAACACAGGAGCCCCATAAATGAAA
This sequence comes from Sander lucioperca, assembly GCF_008315115.2. Lineage (NCBI taxonomy): Eukaryota > Metazoa > Chordata > Actinopteri > Perciformes > Percidae > Sander > Sander lucioperca. The sequence goes on from NC_050184.1 coordinate 6,761,918, forward strand.
TTAAGGTGTCAATTAGTCAATTACAGCATAATAACTCTGAGGGCAGACATTTAGAGACAGAGAGAACCTCAGCTAAGTTCATTTCCTCCGGCCCAGGAGCCTAGCGCTTGGCACACGTCACTCTCCACCCAGACTCGCTGAATAAAGGCCCCAGTGTTCTCCCTAATGTTATTTTCCCCTGGATATCTTTTTTGATCAACAATTTCCTTTCATGGGTTTGTTTTTCAGATGCAGGGTATGCACATTTTCTCTCCCCAATTTGGCTAGGGAGAATTTTATAATTTAGTAATTAAAATCTTTGTTAGGCTTTAGAAATTGCAGCTAATTGAATTTAATGGGAAGATGAATTTCAATTTTATTTGATTAGCAGGACCCCTGGCATAGGTATTTATGGAAAAACTCTACAAAAATATGCTGTGTGGGCTAAGATGGCATAATAGAATTACAGATAATCGGATTTCACTGTCATGAATTTCACTCTAATTTCACTCTAATTTTCCATTAGATAGCTGGTTTACAAATATTTGCTCATCTGCGATGGGAAAGGCTATCTGTCTAAAATGATTACGGAGCAAGCCTTCAGAAATATGTCCCTTTTTCCCCCTCCCTTTTAAAAACCAGATTGCGAGGGATCAAAATTAGGAAGATTGCATTATGGATGTCTGCATCCGGGAGAGCAATGGGGGAGATATGATGATTACGGCCGGGGGATGAAAGCAGTGTCAAGAAAAATGTATGACTCAAAAACATAGGCCTATTCTATCTACAAAATCTCTGCTCTCAGCACACTGCCGCCAAGCAACATGCTATATCATAATTCATGTAATATCATGAACAGTGCATGAATATAGGAAGTCATTGCAGCATGTTGACATACAAGTATACCTTATACCTCATACAAACTCCATGTTAATTGCTTTCAAGTGTGTACCTATGATGAGATTTTGCCATGTGATTTTCATAGTGGATGTATGTAGCTGTATGTACAGCTACAAAGAAGTTATACAAATCAAATGAGATTCTGAAGAATCATTGTCATCAGTAATGCAAATGATGATCATCAAGAAGTGGTGTATTGCCATCATCATTGTTCTGGCTGTATTTGTGTGTAAGTTTAATATTCAGATCCTTCTCTGCTTAAAAATAAATATATAATGCAATATAAACAGACGTGAGAGGGAATAATATCCCACATCACAGACAACCTTGGATAACACTAGGGTGAACTCTTGTTGAATCCAGCTTTAAAAGCACCTGCTTCAGAATTAAGCTTTTACACGTTCAATTTCCTGCCAATTTGACAACAACATGACAGTGAATATCAAGAATAAACTTGGTCCATTGTCTGCTGAAAAACACAAACTATTTTAATATGTTGTGTTTAAAGTTAGATGCAGTAGAAGTGCTTCATGCCACTCCTCCTGTGTAATCCCCCACCTGTACACTCCACCAGTTAGGACAGACCTCCACCCCACGCCCACTCGCACCCACTCCATCTCCTCCCATTCGCTCACTCACTCTTTGCCCCGAACTGCCAGAGACAGCAAGAGGGGTTCAAAAACAAAATCTGACTCTCGGCAAAGGTCAGATTTCTCACTCGGCATGTCTCTGGGCTTTGGGCACAAAAGCCACTGAATTCACATCTATCAACTGGGCTCTAGCTTTTGTCCTGGGGAATGGCGGACTCGGAGTGGGCCCTTCACCAGACCAGCCCCTCCTGGAGTGCACTGTCAGGGGCAGCCAAACGTCTGGCCCGGCAGCCCTTTGACTGATGTACCCCTGCCATGTCACACGCACGGCAGCGCACACACACACACTCAAACGCATACACACTCCACCTTGCCCTCAACATTCCCCCGCATGCACCATACAATACCCTCAGACCACATCAAACGAAAATCCCCACAGCTCCTTTTAAAAAGTAATGGTTTCGGGCCCAAAGATGGCAGCTCAAGGGCCACAGGGCTGTAATGCATGGACGACAAACCCTCCCTCCTGTGGACATGAATAGAATTCACCCTGCAAACCAAAACCTCCCCCACTATCAAGTTTAAAGATACTGTAGTAGTTTTGTTTTCCTTTTGAGTGATATGCTGTGTACCTATGTGGAACAAAACATCCCAGTGTTGCAGCCAGACGATTTAAAACCGCTGGAAATATCAATTTTAGAGCTCAACACTTATTTTTTGTTTTAAGAATTACAGGCCCAGATTATATTTTAGCTTCATTGACAACATGTCATGCCTTTTGCATGATATTACAGTAAATAACAGAGATTTATAAACATGTTAACACTGTACTCAGCCCACAGTTTGTTCAGTAATGATCCACATGGGTGTCAGACCTTACCAGGTCTCACTAATCTAACAAACAAAATATGTTTGTTTGTACAATATGTGATTGATGAAGAACAGGACTGACATTTGGAAAATGTCTCACACCTTTGCAATAGAAAAGGTCTGCCTGCCAAGTCAGGTCATTTAAAACAATTAGATTTTTTATCATGACAAACAAAAACTGAAGTAGTATTTACAGTACAATGTTAGATCAAGGGTGGAAACTTTTGATAGAAACTCTTTAAGGACATTTTCCTTTATGAGAGTAAGGAAGGAGGAGACAAAGCTTTTTTTCCCCATTATTAACCGAGATGAGTCATCATAATTTCAAAATCAACCAAAACCTGTTTTATGTACATACTTTGGACTTTGCTGACAACACTCAGGAACTGAAGCCAGGACTATGTATCATTGCATTATGGTTCACAGCCATAAAGTTGTTCATTTCCTCTTTTCTATGACCAGTAAATGCTAGTTATACATCACCTTTATTCAAAATACAACTGCTGTGGAAAACAGGAATATCCAGTGACCTTTCAAACTTTAGACTTTTTGTTATTTGGTGTCACTTTGTAAATTCCACATTCTTGACATAGAGCCATGTTTACAGTATATGGGCATAATGTACAAATGGTCCAGAGGCACTTTGCATGCCACTGCGAAAGAAACTGCCAGGCAAATAAGGGGATTGTCTTATAAAGTATTCATTGTCACCTGGTAACGGCTGTCGTTTATCATTTCACCTGAAATTACAATGAAAACTGATAGCTTATCAGAGGGAGAGAAGGAGAAAGAGTGTGCTCTGAGGGAGCGAGGCAAAGAAGGTATACTACACGGCACTGAAATAAAGAGGATCTCTTGTTTTGTGACAGAAGTGAAAGTTATTTGCTTCAAGCTAAAGTGTTGAAGTGATATATTTGTCAAATATTTTTAAAACTCTAGACGCTTCTGGCAAGACAAATAAAAGAACACACATTTTCATCGTATGCAGTTGTGTTCCTTTAATGTGTGACATTCAATGATGATTAAATAGTTAGGTGACTTGACAAAACTGCCAAAATATTCCTTTACACTGCAGTTGTACTTATATATAAAACAATAATGAAATAATGGTGTTAAAAAAGTGTATTTGATTTAAATAATTATCCTCCCATTAAAAAATCCTCAAATACTTGTGCGCAATAAAAGTGGAATATTTTTAATAAACGTGTAATCTCTTCCTCACCCAAAACCTTTTTTTTTAAGTGTTGTGCTCCGTTCATTTGAATAGAGGCAGTGGAGGCTCCACCCCAAGAGAGTTGAAAGGCTAGAAGACCACAAAGATGGAAAAGGCCAGCCCACTGAGGGAGGGAGAAAAAAAAACTGCTCCGGTTCCTCTGCCATAATTTCCTATCAGCCTATTCAGACAACATCACCAACAGCTTGGTCTGTGCGTGTGTGTGTGTATGGGGGCTAAGCAGAGAGCGAGCGAGAGAGAGGCAGCGCGCGAGAGGCAGAGAGAGAGAGAGCGACACAGAGAGCGACAGAGGGAGAGAGAGAACAGGGAAGGGGGAGGCTCCATATTCTTTCACCTACCCCCTGTCAAACCACAGGAAGGAGGGGCCAGACCCTAAGCTGCCAATCAAATCCGCTTGTGGCAGCCGGCATTATCTCAGCAACAAACTATTGACAGATTACATGTCAAGGAGTTTAGTGCATGATTGAAGGAAGCCTTTTTTATGTAGTTACTTTTCCGCTTTATTTCCCCCTCCACGAACCAACATTTGAATGACTTTCTAACAGAGTTGAGTAATATTATGAAAGTTACATGTCTGAGAGGATTTAACTTCGACTTCCCTGAATATGGTGAGTACTCTTCTTCTTTTCTATCTTTGCCAGATATGTTTTATTAGCTGACAGTTTAAGGTGTGCCTTATCTCTGGCTAAATACACAGAGAGGGGAAGTTGTTCATGATTAAACTATGTGCCAGCAGCGCATACGTATACCCATGTGTTGCGACACCCTTATTTATAGCTAGACAGTGCCCAAAGGTGACTGCAATATCAAATATGATTGCCCATTTCCCCAGCACACAACTCAGGATGCCGTGTTACATGCAGTAGACATGTGAAGAAAGTTCACAAAGCCAGTTTCATTTTCTCTTGTCACAGTATATTTTTCTTCTAGGACATGAGACCAGCACAACTCCCTGTCAGGCTTTTCTTTTTCTTCGTCCGTGTTTTCCTGCTTGTTTAGTTTCTTTAGTTAATAACATGTTTTTTAAAAAGCCAGTATTGGTACTGTAGAAATACAGGTATTGGTTTTACCCGCAGAGGCACTGGCAATGCCATTAGGGTACATTGAATGGCCTAAGGGTTTGTTACCAAGGGGACAAAGCAAACAAACTGTTGTGTTGCTCATGTTGTCGCACATGTAAATGGATCAGGAGCAGGGCGAACACCTTTCCAGGTACTTCTAATTAGTGTATATGCAGTACATTGGTTGGCATTTAAATGTAAACAGTATGATCAATCAAATACATTAAATGTTAGGTAAAATTATATTGAAAAAAAAAAAACATATATTTAATCAAAATATTTAATAAGATTGTTCTCATTGATTAGTTTTTTTGTGCAAATGCACCTGTGGGGCAGATAATTTAAAATTGAATTTGACCTGTTACCTGTCAGGTTAACAACAGTCATTCAGTGCGTACTTTTGGGAGGATAAACTTGTCCTGTTGTAACTGGATTACAGCTTATACTTATAAGCGTCACTCTCCTCGCCTCTTTACTTGTAAGAAGGGTTTGTGTGTGTGTTTTAAAATAAGTCATAATCTCGTTCACATTAAGTTCTAGCGTGTACTCTTTGTTTGCATGCAGTGGTTTCTTCCCTTTGTACATGTGTGTGTATTAATAGCCCCTCTCTGTATTTAATTATTTGCACCACAGATAAATATAACTACTCAATAACTGAACTATAACTTTTTCTAGACGTTATGGGTTCCCTTTGACTTTGATAAATCTTATCTGATCTGAAACGCTTCATTTTAAACTCATACAGTATGTACATATTTAGTAAAGGTTGTGGGGATAGTTTTGAGCAGGTTGTTACTTTTAAAATCATATCAGTGTTTTAAATTACAGAAATGATTCTCAGAAAAGTATTTATATACAGAATTATTTTTTCTTTTTTTGGTCTTTTCACATTTTTGGAAACTAACTTCATTCAAGCAGGTTTTGCTCCAGGCGGTTCTTTTTAATATATTTTTTTGCCAGTTATGTGTCTCATTTGAATCCTCTTAACAATTACTTCTTTTTTTCTAGCTCTGTCTAATCTTGCCATTTAGCACTCTTGACACTACATAGGCTTTTCTGCTATTTAACTTGTATGTGGCAGTATTATTTAAAAATAAAAAAAAAACAATTTAAAGATAATGTTTCTCTCTCTGAGAGACTCTATAGCAGACCACTGTGACCACAGGCTTTCACAAACACATTCAAGAGACAGACATAAAGGCTTGGTTATTATGTCAGGTTATTTAAGGTGTCCTGTATTAGAGTTTAAAATAACAACAAACAAGTACAACTGTTATCGTGACACACCCTAATTTCCAACTTTTCGTCAGCTCTGAAAATGTTTTTCTACCCACTTATGAGTCATAATGTTGATTGCCTTCTCCCTCACTGAGTTGTCTCATTAACCCTTTGTGGCCCTCTCCATCTTTTACGGCCTTCCACAAAACCAGGATGAAATGAGGGAGAAAAACAAGCCCAGTTCTGAAGGCCCTCAATAACCTTTTATCACAATTTAGCAATAACCTGAATCAATTTGATGTCTTAAGCAATAAAATATGCTGTTGCACTCCTATTTCTGCTGCTCCTTGGATGACAGTAAATTTACATTTTTTAATTAAACTAGCCGGAATTTTTATTAGGGGGCTGGGCTATGCTAATGGGAATGTTGTGTACAGCAGATTAACAGAGTTTTGAAATAAATTTAACAGGGAGACATTTGGAGGAAAAAAATGCGAGTCATTGTCTTTAACCTCTTTCATGCCGATTTCTCCTGGGGGATCCTTGTATTCTAAGGAGCCTTGTCAGGGAAGAGTGCTTCTCAGCAACGAGGTGATTAGTATCGCCTTGTCAACCGAGGAAAAACACTCACATTCTCAAGATTTATTTTTTAAATACCTTGTTCAAATGATACCAAAATATATGATTGTTGTTATTACTTACATTTGCATTGAATATACTGACTCAATTTACATCACTCTCTTAGTTGAAATTGTTTGAATATGAATGCCAAAATTTGTATATATGTTTTATTTTGCTACGCTGTTTGTTTTGTTTTTTAAATGTCAAAAATAGAGATGCAAAAAATGGAGTTGCAACATCTGAATTTATATTTAAAAACAGCACCTCACCATTGGATATCTTCTTTTAATTTCCCTGGCTAAAATAATTCCTTTTCAATCTTTAAATTTATTTTTCTGATTTTACATCTACATCGGACAAGAACTATTAAATAAGTGTCAAATACAGTAGTTAATGGCAGCGTATATGTTTGTGTAGTTTTATGGTCCGCTCTCAGTATTTGATTGATGTTACACGAGGCTGTGTGTGTTATGCCTGGTTTTAGCAGAGTGGCAGGGGGAGAGAAGGGGGAACATATAGCAGACAAGGGGAGGGAGGTGTGTGTGTGTGTGTGTGTGTGTGTGTGTGTGTGTGTGTGTGTGTGTTGGTTGGGGGGGGCAGAAAGAGAGGGACAGCTGAGTCCTGATTGAGCATGTGCCCAGTCATCAGACACAAGCCACCCAACACCATAATTACCTTAACCCCCGTCTTTTAATACCCAAATCACACCAACTGGCCTTTTTTTTTACCGGCAGAAAGAGGAAACATTAGAGATCAAACGATCAAATAAACTCCAGATGCACATGGGCTGCCATGCATCTTGCCGCAATAGCCAAAGTGTTCAGGGCTACTTGATATGGGCCAGGAGCAAGGCAAGTGGCATCACCACCCCCTTTCTTCAATCCTGTGCACTCATGCAGTGGCCAGCACCTAATTAAAACCTCAAAGATCCCCGTCACCAATCTGGAGTAATGGCCTAATTAATACTCGGTGAAGAAATATTCCAGAATGATAAACAGGTTGCACCTTGGGTCTTCATTGCCGTTATTATCTAAAATGTAACGGGCCAAGTTTTTATCATCAGAGATAATGCATGTTTGTTAAACTGCTTTACTAAAAATAAGGGAAATGTAAACGGCGAAGTATCCTTTTTAATTACACTATCTCCAAAATGATGGCAATGAATTATAAAGTGTCAATAATTTGGAAAAAAAAAAAGTTTTATCATGTATTATTTTCTGTAAGAAATTAGTCTTTTTTCCCCCATATTTCTGTCTCATTTGTCTGAGCGTAACCAGCGGAAAAGAAATCCTGCTTTTAGTCTCACAGCTGAACTCACAGCTATGCCGTGTCATGTATTCTTGTGTGTCAAGAGAGAAGCTTCCAGTAACTTTTTTTTCCCAGACTCGATTTCCTAATCTTACATATGAAATTATAATTTCATGCAAAGTAAGGGAGAAGAATAATCTCTAGTCGTTGATATGCTATATAAGAGGGGAAAAGGGGAAAATGAAGAGGTAATTAGCAGAGTGGAAGACTTTGGCGCATTTGTCTGAAAGCATGGTCTCCACTGGCCATGAATGAATTTGCATGCTTCGCTTATCGAAGCATACTTATTAGGCCAGCTAAAAGAAAGATTAAGCCGGCACAAAATGTGGTGACTAATCCATTTAAATGTAGCAGGGGCTCTTAAGGTGTGAACCAGTCCGTACGTAGGTTAGTGGGTATAGAACTTGACAGTACACAACTTTCAAACGACTGAATGTGTATAAAAGGAAGCAGCAGATGCGGGGTTAACTATTTAATGTCTAGGACAATGATTGACACAGGTTATAAATTGATAGTTTATCTCCTGACCCTCTTATCTCTGGAACAAATATAGCAGGTGGGGTCAGGCTGGGTTGATATAATGATGGAAACATTGTGTGGTCCAACATCAATGCTGTATTTGTCCTTGTTTTTTTTTATTCATAATTGTCGGTGCGTTATTCATAAATGTAAGGCAAAAGCTTAAAAAATGAGAAGAGTAGGTGTTAAAAAAAAATCTCACTTTAGCGCTGTTTTTTAGTGTTGAGCACATCTCTTAGTTTCAGATCTCTGTCACCTTTTCTTTGACAGAAATTTGGTGCCTGTTTTACTGTCGATTGCTTTATTTTTGATGAGAGGAAGGAAAAGAAATCTGCGCAAACAAACACGGAACCTCTTTTTTTCTGTCACCTTCACTGTGTGCGAGAAAATGTTTGCTCTGCCGAGTTACAGAGCCAATACCCCTGTCCTCGTCCGTAATTGACTGCAAACACGAACGTAGTGACGTTTAAACACTGCCCTCCTCTTTCTTCCGTGTCACACACACATCTTCCACACAGTCCCCAACCCGTCACCCCTCAGCTTCAGGTTCCCCCTACTGCTGTGTGTTTTTTCATGTGACATTCTATTCACTTGGGTCAGTAGCAGGCAGCACCAGCAATAATTACTGTCAGTACATTATAAATCTGAAGCCCAGCTGTTCATTTCTGTCAGTGCCAACAGAGACAGAAAGCTAGCGAAGAGAAGGGCAAGAGGGGGAGAGAGGGGAAGAGCCCAGTTCGCAGTTTGCCGGATTTCTTTCCTTCCCCCCCTTTTTTTTTTTACTTGGTAACTTGATAGGATTACATGGTTCTAGAGTCCACACCTGTTAAGAGGCTGTTAGCAGAACAGTTGGCAGTCCCATAACCATAGCTTAGCCTTTTTCTTCCGTCTCTGCTGTCCATTTTGTATCCCCTTTTGGGGATTTCACCCTGCATGTATGACGGGAGTTTGTTTCTCCGGGCTTCTGCCTGAGTCAGGGGTGAGGAGGGGAGAGCGCTCCTTGTGACACGTGAGCGGTGTGTGTTTGATGTTAGGGAGCGTACCCTATGCTTCTGTGTGTGGGGGGCCAGGTCAGCTGATTCTTTTTTCCTCCCTCTCCTGAGACACGTCTGCCATCAGTTGTGCTTCCATCTCCGACCTCAGTCACACTGGAGCCACCCCCGAAACAACATGTATACAAGTAACACGACAGCAAGCAAAGAAAGAATTCAATTTGGTTTGTTTTCCACAAAGGTGGGGGGCAGGTGTTGGCAGAGTCATAAAATGCCCAAATACAGGTTAAACCAGACAATTTAAATGATTATGGGTTAGGTTGAGAACATTTGTGCATATTTTAGGAGTGCCACACCCCTGCTGTCAATTAAAAATACTTTTGGTAGGAGTGGAGAAATGAGTAATGTGTAAAATGTGTTGCTTGTTTTCTCTTGTTCGTTTATTATTTAAGTGGAAAACAGCGCTGAATATGTATATTGTCTGAACACAGGAGAATATTGTGTAATAGTTTGTTGGGGAATCGTTGACTGTCATCAGACTCAGAAAATCACATTACAGTAGGTTGTTTTGTGCCTTGGTGCAATGTGTCTCACTGCCTTATTTGGCATTCAGCAGCCACCCAGCTCTTTGGCTTCATCACTTTCTATGGGCCCTCAGCACCTGTTCCCCCTATTGTGCTGGAATTTTCTATATTTGGCAAGAAGTTGGACTCTCTCAATTGGTGTCCAGGTCCATAGTTAGAAAATGAACTCTGTATTCTCCAATGTTATTTTTCTTTTTCTTCTGCTGTTGCTCAGTTGTTTAAAAGATTCTAAGAAAACATGATTCAATTTGGGAGGACTGTGAAACATTTCTCAACAGGGCATCTAGTAAATGTCATGTTGTCCCTTGCATGTTATTGACACATTGCGTGGCCAGGAGTGCAAATTATCTTCCTACTGAAGCACAGGAGAAATAAAAAAAGCAAAGTTAATAGATATCTTAGGCTAACTTTTAATTGTTCTGATATGTAATCGCTAAATGACAATAAAAAAGGAGCAGGGCCACTTTAAAAGCTTTATCTCTCCTGCTCTGTGCCCAAAGTGTCATGTCCATAACAGCACCACCTGATCTACAGAGTAAAATAACCGCTAAGGCTTATTGTTTGGACAATATTGGAACCCCCCCCGAAACACAACCCACCCCACCCCCTGTTCCCCCCGCTGCTTCTCTCCCCTCTCCCTTGATTCATTTCACCCACTGTCCTCGGCTGCTGGAAAATGGCGTTAATTTTTTTATTACCTGTTTGACTCTCCAGCCTTATTACTGTAGCCCCTTAATGTTCTCTGTAACCGTGGAAACCAGATGAATAAATGTCCGCCAAAGAAAATGAGATGATTAAACAGGTCACCCTTGCAAAACAAATTCGCTTGGTCGAGCGCAATTTGTGTACCGAGTGGCTGTCTTAACAGTTTGCTAACAAGGGGATTGTTTGCCAGACTAACTGACAGAGAAGGGAGGGGGGAAATGAAGATATCTGGGGAAAAGGATATGATTGAAGAGATAATATTTTAGATCACCATGCTATTTGTCTCATCTCTTTATTCTTCATGAGAATCTGGTGTTTGTAAAAGATTTAAAGTTCTACCTTTCTTTAATTTGTATTCTTTATATAATAGAGAAAGACAGACAATTTAGAAATGTTCTTTTCCGGTGTACTGTATATTTTAGCATTTACAAGTAACATTGAAGTTTAAAGCAGCCATCCATATTATTGTCAGAGGCATTTGGTCTGTGATCATCAGCAAGTGCAGTAGCAAATAGAATTGTTCTCATTTATGTGGCAACCAATCATTACTGCTAATTGTCCTTGAGGCCATCTGTATAGGATGGCTTGTCCTCTATTGGTGTTGGAACAGTACTGGTCATGGATTTACAAGTCCAATAATAATACTTAACTCCTCCAAACCTCTATAGTCAGCGCAAAACAGTACATATTCACAACTGCAGTAAGAAATATGGAGTTTTTTTTCTCTCAAATTAAACAGTAAGCTGAATAGCATTCTGGTTTCAAAGTGTCACTAAACTGCTTTCCCATGATGCTCCGCCCTTCCCTTCCTTGTCCAAGTGTAATATGCTCATACAGTAGGACTTGTTTTAAGCAAAGCTCTCTGACAACCATATGAAGCGTCTGGTGTTTTCATCTGGGAAAATAAGAGACTAGGTTGGGCAGATTTAGCCATGTAACGATAGGGCAAACATGTAGACTTGGATTAGAATCAGGCCTGTGTTGCCATTCAGACCACAAATCATAAATGTCGGGGACACGGTGGTGGTGTTGTTTATGGAAGGATGCCACGCTGCGCCACTCAAGGGTGTTGCCTGTTTGCATTGATGCACCACCACCACTTACAGCCTCTTGCTTTAAAACAACTCCCACATCCCACTCAGCCCAGCCATTTTGTCCCGTTACCATAGCAGATCCCAAATGTTCACCACAGCTTTAGCCTCAACTTTAAAAGAACGGGGGTTGTTGCTCAAAGCAGGGCCGTGGCTTCTTTAAGTCATTTGTGGGACATAAGATGGCGAGCCAGAGTTTTCCACTGGCAGAGGGGGTATTTCATCCCAATACAGCTCAAAACTGAAAAGCACGTATGCATTATTGATGTTTTAATTTGTGCAAATGCCCAAGTCTTTGTTAAGTGATTATAGTGCTAGGGAGATAACAGGGGAGGTACTTCTCTATGAAACAAGAGCTTGCTTGCTGGCTGCACTGGGAAGCCATTGGACTAAATCTAACAAGTCAACGCTTCTACTCCGTGCTCTGTGCTCCATGCTCCGAACGAGAGAGAGGGAGCGAGGCGGGGGTTGGGGTTGGAGGGGAGGAGGGGTGAAGAGAGTTGACTCAAAAATATCAACGTGTCTAAGATAAGAACAAATTCAGCCGTTGATCTTTTGTCCTTATTTCAGCTACACCTCTCCCATTTATGACGCTGGGTTTATAGGTCTTTTACATCCCTTATCAAAAATTATTTGATGTAAATACAATGGAACTGACCTGAAAAGCCCTATGTATAAATACTCCTCGTGGCACACTAGAAACTGACCTTGGGAAAAGAATGCAAAGTTATTATGCTCGCAAAACAAGCCAATAAAATAATACACCATTGAAAGGAGGGAGTTTGGGTAAATATAAAAGAGAAGAGAAGCAGTTTTCTTTCCCTGCAATGATTAACTCAGAACAAAGGTTATGAAGAATGACATTTTTTTAAACTGTAATTTATGTAATTGCCCACTACAGCTACCTTGCCAGATAAATAATGACGGAAGGAAACTTTCCCCTAGAAGAGAACACACATGTATATGCAGACTACAAACTAAGATAAAAAGATGTTGTTCCATATCCTAGTTGATCCAATCTCCAACTACATCTCAGATCATTGTCACCAGTGCATAGAAACGTGTGTTTCCTCTCTTGTGCCTTTTGGTGTTTGTGATGGATGTCCAAGCTCAGCCTCATCTCTGCTGCTCCCACACCTGCAGCCGTTCACACAGCCTGCCTTCCTCCAGCACCTAACGTATGTATAACCTGTAAATGATGCTGTATTCATTTAGCTAAGACTGCATTAATATGGGCGCTATCAATGCCAGCCCATGAGATAAGTGTTTTGGCTTTGGTTTCTGAATTAGTCATTCTCTTTTGTTTATTGGCTTTATTCTTGCTCTATTCTTTGGGAAAATCTGCTTGAGTATGGAAGCAGGCTTTGCCTTATGCTTTGAGGTCCCTGGTGGAGGTAAAAAACGAGTGCACACACACACACACACACACACACACACACACACACACACACACAGTAGGCGCTCAGGCTTCTCCAAGCATTTACTGCTTTATTAAGCTGTCTCATGAACCCACTAGCAGAACATGAGAATACAAGAAAAAAGAAAAGCCCATATTACTTGATGATTTGATGTCATTTGTGGACTACAAAACACTAGGCTTTATTGTGTGCGCAGGGAGAAAGAGCGGGAGCAGAGAAAAAAAGAAGTTGGCTTAGAAATTCAGAATTTCAATTAGCGTACGTAATCTGAACCTGCCGGCTTTGATAGAGGCTTTTTTTTTTTTACTAAGAATACAGCAGCACTTGTAAAACATTAATTAAGCAGACTTGTTTTTTTAAAGGATGGAGTAAAGTGTGCTTTATGCAGTCCTTTTTTTACTGAACAAAAGGAAGTTACCTCAAATAGAGGACCGCTTCACCCAAACCGTTTTGAATTATTTTTAAATTGGTAGAAAAACACAAAAGTCAAAAAAGACAAGCCATTGAGAGTAATGTTCCAAAGGATATGATATCATATGAGAGCACAGCCTTTTGCTGAAGAATAGAAATGTATCCCTGCCTCAGTGAAACCTAAGCTTGGCGCAGGAAAACGAGCCCCTATTTTAATGACTTTCTACCTGACAGATGACTTTAGACCGCCTTTTGGATCACATTGCTCTGACTTTGTCTCTTACATCATCAAACCATTGATTATTAATAGTGTATATTAATTGTTAATTGATGGGTAATATGAGTTATGATGGCAATATTTCCTAAACGTAAAAAGGTTACTGTTTTATAAAACAGAAAAGTCTTGAACGAGTCTCAAACTTATGCTTTATTTCCCGTGGTGATGGTTTGTGGCAAAGCCGTGGTATGTCTGTTTGTGCTGCATGGAAGCCTGAGCCCTGTTGAAATTTCTATACTCTTTTCTGGTTAGCATGGCTACGTGATACTGCAAGCTGAAATGCATGCTCTAAACAACACTGGTTAGCATTAAGGGGGATTACAGTTCATTCACGAACTTTGGTTTAATTTTTCAACAATGAATCAAGATAAAACATAATGCAGGTTATTCCCAATAGATCATTTACCAAGTTCAGAAGCAGATAATGACAAAGGTATAAAAAGGGGTTTTATTGGTTCCACTTCTTGGAATATATAATAGAAAAAGAGTCCCTATTCCACATTTGCACATGGTGTTGTATATGCATTTTCTACAGACTATTGTAAATCTTGCAGTAGGTGATGAGTACACATACAGATGATACATTAAAACTGCCATAACTCGCACACCCAGCAAAGCTAAAAATCAATTGGAATGGATAGTTAAGCTGGCCCCTAAAAATCAATGAGCAATTCATGTCCTTGATCACAGAATGTCATTCCTCTCAATGTTAGAGGCTGATGAGGGCTGAGCATACACACATATACTCACATTCAGCACAAATATACAGTACAGGAAACTTGCACACATTCACTGTGCTGATACAAGAAGTTAAGAGTAAATTAAACATACTGGACAAGGACACATATTTTGATACACTTGTATTTGAAGCAACTTCTCTTGATATCTTGAAAAATGTTTTCAGTATAACACAGTGCTGTCCATCGTACTGTATGTATTTGTTTTTACAACTAAATGGATATGCAAAGGTTTTAAGCAAAATGTGTTGAGACAGTGTTAAATGTGGTTAGGGTATTTAATCAGGGCCAGCTGGTGAATACAACATTGCAGTCAAATTATTGAACGTAGCAGGGAATCAAATTTCAAAGCTCATGTTGTTGTTTTTAAACCGTGCAAAATGTTGCAATTCAACAACATTGTACACCAAGCCTGGAAAATAGAGATGACCTTATAACCATTGCATGGTGGGGGCACAGACACACTCAAATACACCCACACACATGCACATGCACACAGTGGACTTTAATGTAGGAAGAGAAGGAAGGCGATAAGGTTAGCCAAATTAAGAGGATGAAAATTCTGTGTTTCAAAATAGCAATTTTGCCCTTATTAATGCCATTAGTGTAACAGTCATAATGGATCAAATCAACGGATGACCGAAGCATCTCCTCTGTCTCTGTGCTATGACGGGATCATGTCGGGTACAATTTGGGCATTTTGTGTTGATGAGTGAAGTTTCGAGTGCTGTAGTATTCTGCAAACTGCCCCTAAATTATGCCCATAGTTTCTCTGTTTATCTATTTATATTTTTACTTTTTTGTCTTTCTCTCTTCTGCTGTTTGTACAGATTGTATTAGTCATTTTCTGGCACCTTGGAACATTAATTTGTTATTGCCACCCTTGATCTGCCACCCCAGCTATCAGTAGCAGTGACCCTTTCATTGGGAACTACTGTATTTTTAACCCAGATTTAGATAATGGTACTGTCACAGTCATTTTTGCTTCTGGGCTATTCGCTGCTTTGAGGCCGTTCACGTCACTCACACTTTGTATCCCCCGTTACCAATTCAGAGCAATGCTACAACAGATATTATGTTAATGCAATGCCATATCTTTAACTTCAAATCTTAATTTCTGTTGTCTAAACCTTTTCCACAAACTATGTTTTCCTTCTACAGTATGTCCACATAGTCTGTGATATATTAGTTATAAGTTAGCAGCAGTTGCTGGCCTTAACAGGTGGTCATCTTTTACGGCCTATTACTCTGGTAACATTTGAAAGGGTCATTTAGCCCACTAGCAAAATACCTCAGATTTGGGGAGAGGAGAGGGCCTTCGAAACAGTTGTTGCCTGTCAGAAGGAACAGAGAGTCAGGAGGATCGGTGGAACACTTGCTCGTCCCCTCGTCGAGGTGAGAATTTTCCAGCAGCTGTCACTTGGCCTCTGTACCTCATGTTTTTTTGGTTTTTTTTGTGACGGGTGTATTTTTTCCCTTCATTTCCAATAAAGCAGAAATGAATGTTTGTGGCAACTGGAGGGGGAGGGCAAACTCCAGTGCTGTGCCCCGTCACTCACAATCTCGCCCGTGTGTGTCCTCCTCTAGAAGGGTTACATGTCTCATCAGCCGCCAATCATGAGACGCACGTGAGACGAGCCTAACGGCAGAGTCTTCTTTCTTGTGATTCAACTGCTTAAAAGGCTCTTGTGGTTTTTTAATGTCTGGTGTCACAGAACTCTTTCCGTTAGGCTTGGTATAGTAGCAAAATGGTTTGTTTCATTTGCCTCTGTTCTGCCTCTCCTCGACTGCTCTACCCTTCTCTCTCCCATTCCCGCTTCCTTTCCCTGTCTCCTTCACTCCCCCTTTCTCCCCCCCCTCAATCCATCTGCATCATGTCGATCTGTCAGGCTGCCAGTGTCTGTTCCAATTAGATTCCACTTAATACACGTAACCTCGATTAACACGCAATCAAGCCCAGATAAATCACGTCCTTTAAGTCCCCCCCTCTGCCTCTCCTGTGTTGCTTTGTATCACTCAGTTTTTCCCAACAAGCTTTCTTCGCCACAGTCGTTGGTCACAATGTATGAAATCACACGTTGACTGCACGAGCAGGTAAACTTTGCAAATGTCCTCAGTGGTGACATTTTGCTGCTTTTTACCTCTAACCAAATGCGCTGTCCTAGTGTGCGTCTCACTTCTCTTTCTAGTAATGTGAAGTTCTTCTTGTGTTTCCAGCAGACTCGTGTTGGTGCCCTTCTCACCCCAGAAGATGAAGGTGTCTTAATTACATCTTTGGTTAAAAAGCTACAAAAGACACCGTGGGCTTTCTCAACATTGCGGGAGGCTGTGTAGTCTATTGTCTCGGTGACCTTTTTAGCTAGCGGACAATTGGTTTGACTAGATTACAAATTAAGACACAGCACTAGGCACTTAGAAAGCAAGTCTGTTAGAGAGCAGTTCTATTACTACCAGCCTGTGAAAGCCACTGGGCCATATTTTTTAAGCATCACATAAATGGCCACAAAGTCAGGCATCACATGCACATTGTTCCCTATCTATAAAGTTACATTTGCTTTAATGATATCTGCAATGCCATAGTGCCTCTTTGCCAGTGGCAGAAAGGGAAAAACACACAAAGCCACTACAGAGCATAGGATTCAGGGCCGATTATAATTCTTTTAACAAAGTTAATAATTTACACTGTTTATGCTAATAGGAGAAAAGAGGACTGTTGAATTAGCAAACAGCAAAAACCACTAAAAATACAAACCAAATGAAAACAACCTGGGGCACTGAAAAAGCACACACAGCACTCTTGGGGTCTTCTTTTATTAATCGCAGCTAAAAGTGCTAACATTGACATGTTGAACAGATTAGCCTCTTTAATAACGGGGCAGGTCAACATGGCTACCGCTGCTGATCCATGAGGATAGCCTGTCGGGAGGCGGATAGCCTGTGTGTTTCATATTCTGACCCGGCCTCTACTGTATTGGGCTCGCCCCTGCACTAAAGATGCACTAAAACTGGCCTGTGCATTCGCTAGATGAAAAATGTAGTACTCTTCTTCTTCTATTGCTCATTGTAGTTTTTTACTTTTTCCTCACATTTAGAAAGGTCTGACAGTTGTCATTTGCTGTATTATGGCAGCGTCTTGACAGCATGGTTACGGTTTTTGAAGCCTTGCTGTTTTTCAAAAGTGGTAGCTGGGGCAGTTAGAGATCTGGCTTTGTTTCACATAGCGACAGCTTGTGTCATACACGTTCAGGCTGCCGTTGTACAGCATTAATGGTTTTAAATATCTCAATGCTAGTTGGATCTGACAAGGCCTGCCGGTGTGCAGTGTGTAAATAGGGCTTGGATTTAAAATAAATTAAGCTATGAGAAAGGCTCACGTTGATCCATTTCTTATCTCCTCTGCTGCCTTGTCAGCCCCAAGCCCTTTCAAATCGTGTGGACAAGTTAAGGGACAAGCAGTACTCATTCACAGTTTCTAGCATGTAAAAATAGCCTGTTATTAGTATGTACTAACGAAGAATATATATGTATAACTACAGTAGATACTTTACTTGTTCAATTTCCTTGAAACTGTTGATCTCTGTAAAACCAATTGCAAAGTTGTGTGTTTTATTTAATTAGTATTGGGTGCAAACAAAATGAGTATTGAATAGACACCCGATAGCCCTCTGTCCTGTCTTTTTCCATTCATAAACTCTGTCCACAGCCACAACAGTGTTGCACTGTCTCTTTAAAAGGGGTGACAGTTTTGACTATAAGTTGAGCTACATTTTTTTTCTTCTCTTTCCCAGAGAAAAAAACATGGGAATAACGCTGATGAGTTTTAACAGCTTCAGCCAGGCGATGGGCAAATATAATAAGTGTTTTCGTAGACGTCACCAATGATTATCTCATCTGGGCATTTTGGGTGAATGTAGTGGATTTAGAGGCTCGTCTCCCATTGTGCTGACATCACCCTATAATAAACCAAATTAAATCATGGTGAAAATCATTTGAAATTCTCCCAGAGTCTGTCTCAAATGACTTAACAATGAAAGTCTGGGAAAAATTTAAAGGGAACGCTGTGTGCGTGTGTGGGTTTGAGTGTGTTCAGGCGCGGGGGATGGAAGGGGGTGAACTGTGGAAATGGGGGCAAATTTGCCCTCACACTGCATAATGGGATAAGGGAAGCTAATATTTAACACATTCTTAAGATAATTTAACAGACAGCATTTTGAAACAGTACTTTGCATTCATTGTTTTTTTAATGAAAAGTAGGTATTTTACATACTACATACATAATACATTTCTTTTTTGTGTATATAACTTTTCTGTGATTTGTAAATTTCACCGATCTCAGCATGGAAAGTTATTTGTATCGAAACCCTTAGAAGGAATATAAAACACAGTCTAAGTCAGTCTTGATATAGCTCTACTTTTATAGATAGAAAGTCGGATTAAAGGGCACGAGTGTCCAGTTTCCACAGTCAGGCAATGTTGCATGGAAAATGTGGTTTGATACTTATACCACTATGACACACTACAGGCAAGACAAGACAAAATCACACCTGTATATTTTATAAACACATTTTGGCAATGTGCCATCATAGCGAGTGACATGCATGCCATACCTTTACAGTAACAGTAATCATTAAAGTGGCCTCTAAAAGGTTTTCTTTTGAAAATAGCGAAAATTTATATGTGTTATATGATCACATGCAAACTTAAATACAAGTTACCAAGTTACCAGTAAATGTGCAATCATGTTTTTTTAATGTATTTATATTTATTCCATATCACAATATTTGTTGCACGTTAGCCATAAGAAAAGGTCTACTAGCACGCCTGGAACACACAGGGATTCGTCAGCTGTCCCGTCTCACCACTCGCGTGCTGTAGTCGGCCACCCATGACCTTGTGAAATGAACAAAGGAGTAAGAGAGAGAGAACGTGAGTGAGTGAGGGAGTGAGTGAGTGAGTGAGAGGAGTCAGTGAAGAAGTGTGGAGGTGCATGGAGGTGGGGGGGGGGCTGTTGCTGCTAAAGGCCTCAACTCAGCCAACGTTGCCTGATGTGACAGGATTAGCTAAGCCCCGGTGAGCATGGCTGGTACTGTGAGCCGTGTGTGTGTGTGTGTGTGTGTGTGTGTGTGTGTGTGGTAGGCAGGCAGGCAGTGTGCACAGCAGACTGGGAACCCAGAACTGCTGCTTGCCACCAGCCGAGCCAAGACAAGACATGGGAGATCAACAGTGTGTCAGCCCATCGCTGCCATCAAGCCTCTCATCACCCTCCCCTTTCACCAATGGGAGAAAGCCAGACCATAGAGGATACAGCCAACGGAGTCAAGATACAGTGGGGGGAGACACAGTGGGGGACTAGTGGGCGGGCAGCTGGGGCTAAAGTGATCGTGAGTTGGAAAATGATCCTATTAAATTGAATTAAAGAGGCAGTCTTCATTTACCCCAAGAATGATGGATTTGGATAATTAACAGTGTTAATGGGGACTGGTTAAAGAGGGCAAGGGAAACCGGTGATTGCAGACAGAGTAAAGGGGCCAGGTCAGACCTGCATTGTATTCGACCTGGCGACCCATAAGCGATGGCCTTTTTATTTTTTTTGCCTTGCACCAACTCATAGTCACTTGTGGGGAGTATTTTATAAGCGTTACCAGACTGTGGCACACTGTTTGGAAATGTTACAAATTCCCCTTACCTTTTTTTTCAAGGTGTTTTTTTCTTTTTTCCCCACAACTCCACCTTTATAAAAGAGCAGTGGCTGTAAGATGATCTGAACACAGCAGATCAAAGGCTGTTGTGTTGTGTGGTTTTGCACTGGGCCTATTGAGTAGCATGCATGCGAATAGGGAAATAAAAGCAATAGGAGGGTGTAACTGATCAGCATGTAGGTTTAATGTTGATATATTTTGTAGTAGTGTGCTGCAGCAAAGAGTGCATTATACCAGTTTAATGCCCTCATCTCGGGACCTAATTAAGACACGTGTGTGTGTGTGTGTGTGTGAAGTGTATGCGCACGCACATGTGGTGGTGTGCTTTGGAGCCTGGGTTTTCACTTTGGTCAGTGCACAAACCCTATCTGTATGTCCTTAATTCTTGATGATGTGTAGGCCTCAGGCAGTGTGTGTGATGGAGAGGATGCCTGTGTGCCAAGTTGAAGTGATCAGACGGCAGGGCATGGGCCCTCTCCCCTCTGAAAAATCCCGTTGCTTTACTCACAGCAGCCGACCGGCAGTAGTGCGTCGCTAGTTTCCACAGTCTAGTCAGGACTAGTGACACCCTGCCACAAAGGAGCCAGATTTATAGGGCACTACGCGTCACCGGGTAATCTGCAGCTCGTCTATTACTTTAGAAATAATAGCTAATCCTGAGGATAAACTAGTTAGCTTCATTTACATCATCTCGGCCACTGCTTTACTAATTCAGATTATCCCTTATATGCAGCGTATATTATGTGCTGCATTGTTTAAGGTTGAGC
The DNA here is from genome assembly GCF_008315115.2 of Sander lucioperca. Taxonomy (NCBI): domain Eukaryota; kingdom Metazoa; phylum Chordata; class Actinopteri; order Perciformes; family Percidae; genus Sander; species Sander lucioperca. The sequence continues at coordinate 6,782,899 of NC_050184.1, forward strand.
ACTTTTACACAGTTTGCAATCAATTTTGACAGTTGTAGACACACACTCAATTCTCCATTACCGTGGATGATGTGCACAACAGCTTACCTGAACCCTGATTAGGCAGAGAATGTCTTAAGTAAAGGGATCAAATAATTTTATGCTACTTTTCTCCTTTCAAAAAAATTAACACCACAGTCGCACTGTGTGTGTGTGTGTGTGTGTGTGTGTGTGTGTGCGCGTGTGTGTGAGTGCGTGTGAGTGCGTGTGTGTGCGTGTGTGTGTGTGTGTCTGAGTCTGAGTGAGAGAGTGATAGAGTGTGTGAAAAAAAACAATCTCATCAAGCAGGAGGCCGTTTGCTTAGCAAGAGCTGACAGTCTTTGTGTATGTAAATGAAGAATTTAGACTAATGGAGTTGAACCATTTCTAATTTTGTGATGGCAAGAGGATTTTGATTGAAAGTAATTAAGCAAGCTAGCTGTAAAATTAATTAAAGCAAAAGGAGGGGGGGACTTTTATTGGATTGGATAGCGATATAGCTGCTGTCAGGCAGGGGGACAAATGGGGGTGACCTGGATTCTCTGCCCTCCCTCCTCCCACTCGGGACTTTTATGTCACTTTAATCTCCTTAGAGCGGCTGGTGTGCATTTGTTCGAAATAATCAAGGAAATATGGTCAGAAATTGTCAGCTTTCAGATCTAATTTACCTGACAGCCTTGCAAGTGTGTGTGCACGCACAAGTATGCATGTGACAGTGGCAGGTCCTTTTTTTCCTTGCCCTCTCCTCAGCTTTGTGGAAAATGCTTTTGACAGTCTTGAAGCATTTTGGTTGTTGAAGGGTGGGGGAGATGAGGAACTTGGGTGGCTTTAAGACGGACATTTCAATGAGATGTGTTTTGCCCAGCTTAGCACCTCTGACACTGTTGTGTGCGTGCACACACACCAACATGCTTAATTGCCTCTGTAACATATTCAGACTCCGTTTGGCCACTGTACCAGCACTGCTCTGCCTCTGTTGTTCTCAGGTAGCCTAAACGAGCAGAAGCAGATTACAGTAATGACAAAGCCTGTTACAGCTACTTAACCACTGACACGATAAGATTGGCCAATCCTGCACAAATAGAAATGGAATTTGTTGTCCCTTTTCAGTTTTGAAAAATAATAACTTAATCATACTTAAAGTAAATGCTGATTTCAGAATATTTTTCCCTTGGTGTTTCAGACTTTTGTGTTAAGCTTATAATTGAATGGCTGTGATGTTGGTGAAGAAATATCAACCACCTGTGCAATTTATGCTAAGCTAATAACCAGTCATAAAATCGCTCTGCTAATGTCCTGCGACATCTGTATGGCTTTGAGCTGTATGGGGTCCATATTAAAGATCCACGGGGTTTCCCACGATTCCACAGTGAGTGAGATGCCACTTCCTCTTAAAGCTTCTCAGTGCTTCCTGGTATTTGCGACATAGGGTCTCCGTGTGGCCCTCAGTACCCCCTGAAGAGACAGTTAATTAAGGCCTGGGCCCAGACAACACTGCCAGGACTCTAACCCACCACACCACTGTCTGCCCCTGTCGCCACCACTCCCCTCCTCAACTCTGCAGCCGTCGGCCCTGTGGGAAAGCATCGTGCCAAGGCTGCGCCACCATCGGGGCCCCTAACGGGATTAGGAGTCCTCTGAAAATAGGACCTCAGCTCCAAAAGCCTCTCACACACCTTCATCTGCCCAAAGGATCCCCCTCAACTCACCCCAGCCCTATTCCCTCCTACTCCCCCCCTATAAGACGGCTCCACCCGAGCTCCATTTTATCAATTAATGTAATAAAAGGTGGAACAAAGAGCTTTCTTTTCCCCCGCTCTGTAATTAGAGGGAGAGATCTCTTGAGGACTGGCCTTCCTTGGGCCCGAAAAACATGATTCTCACTCCCCCCCTCTACACTGCCACTACCACTCAAGCGGAATATGGCGCCTCGATGTATAAGGGTGAAAATGATGTGATAGTGTAGTGTAGTTTGCCAGGCAAACCCGGCACAACCTATTTTGCAGTAGCTTTATCTAAGTGCGAACAAATGAATGTAACATTTGGAAGAGTGATACATTATTAACTCTAATTGATTCCTATATAACACTATACATTCACTGTCACCTTCGCTTTGGCTCGCACGAGTACATGTGCTCTGAATCAGTCTTGTCGCTGTCCCTATTCTAACACGTTACGTGTCACCACACACTGTTAACAAATGTGATAAAACCACCTGAATCGAGAATATCAGGTATGGCGTCTGCCTATGTGTGTTTTTGTCTGTTAAGGTGAGATACAGTAGACTTTGCTGTGTGTGTATTTCCTACTCTCTCTCTCTCTCTCTCTCTCTCTCTCTCTCTCTCTCTCTCTCTCTCTCTCTCTCTTGTGCTTAACTGTGTCTACATAAGTGTGAAAGTAAAAGAGAGAGACAGCACCCGTTTTCACAGTCACTGAAGCTTTCGATAGGAATTAGTTTTACAACATATGCAAATGTTCCCCCTTGAAAAAAAGGGGGTCTTTAAGTGACAGGTTGATATGTGATTAAACGACAATTAGAGTGCTGAAAATAAGTGTCGGCAGTAGGTCAAGCACTGGGCGGCTCAGCTAAAAGGTAGCAGACTACTGAAGAGAAAACATTCCCAGGCAGAGGCCAGGATTGGGACCCAAAACAAATTAGAGAGGTGAAGGGTGAACAAGGTTGGCACTGTGTTCCAATAAACCCACAACAAAAACAAGTTCTGTGCTTTGCCTGGATGACAGACAATTCATGATTAGAGTAGGATCTGGTTTTCAGGTAGCCAGTGCTGAACATAAATACAATCCATGAATCCTAACATTGGCACTAATTGTACTGTAAAGACACAACGTGCTTTAACATCATACTTGACTGGTATACTTTACCTTTAGGGGACTCCACCATTTGACAGTGATGCCCTGCTTGTTTTGATTTTAACCTTTATTGCCCCCAGCACAGATTAAATACAGTTATCTGCCCTAGTGTAGGCTGCACCCCTCTCCTCTGCTGCCCTTTAAGTTAAAAGAACAGAGACATGAGGGATTCTGTGTCTTTCTCTCTTGCTGTCTTTCTCTAACAAACACATACACACTCACACACATATGCACACAAACATTCAGGCAGAGACATAAAAGGGCTCACGCTTATTCTGGCAACAGATGGCCCTGTCCCTATAATCCCCTTTGATGCTGCGGTGGGCAGTGGCTCCTGAACATCACTGAAGCCAAAGCCCCAACAAAACTTGAGCTACTTTTCCTTTAACTGACCCCAATTGCCAAGGAGCTGTCAGCTGTCAGACCTGGTTAAGAGCGTCTTTACTGGGGAGACTGAAGGGCACAGGTTTCTCTCTCTCTCTCTCTCTCTCTCTCTTCTTTCAGCTTCCTGTTTGTTTTCTGTCACAGACGGTTCATTCCACCTGCATGGCACGGCTGTGAAAGCAGGTTGACCGTGGTACTCTGACTCGTAGTATCGACGGCACTTATTTCTTCCCTGTTCCTTCCAGAAGGCGAAAGAGTGAACCTCCCCCAGCTCTAATATTGGAGCCACAGATGGCAGGAGGTGGGCTAAGAGGCTTAGATTTCATCGAAGCGCTCACCTTAATTATTGTCAATTGTGATAAAAGAGGAGCTTTTCACTGCTTGTGTAACCTCTATACTATATACACATACACAATTACATTAAAAGCACTGCACTGCATCACTTATTCTTTTTTGAGTGATTCACAGTAGATATCTTTTTTTGGTTGTCCTGTCAGTTGAGAGCTGGCCAGTTGATGCTGATGAAATAAATCTGCTATCTTTAAAGAAAGTGGTTCAGTTTCAGATAAGATCAAATCCCCATGATACTAATGAGCTCACTAATGGAGTTTACTTTTTTTTTTAAACAAGTATCCTTAACCCGTCTTTCACATTAGTAAAACGTGATTGTAGTTTAATTCTTAACAATAATATTATTGCTGGCATTTTACAAATTTTGCGGAAGAAAAGATTTTTTTGGTGTTGTCAATGCCCTTTTCTTCCTATAGTCTCCGACGGCAAGGCATATAGTTGTGTTAACCTTCCTGATTAAATTTAAGATCACTCACCCAAATGTTTGAGTGAACCAAGACTACGAAGCACTTTGCTTTCTTATTAATTTTGCACTGTAAATAGAATCAAATGTGAACTCATGTCTTAACCTTTGTCTTAAATAATTTCCTTCTCCTTGTGTAGGCAGCTCCGTTCTCGAGACTCTAATTGGAGGACAGCGGTTAAATGTCTCCTCGGGTGCAGAGGCAACTGATTGCAGCAGTCTTTTCTGTTTCATTTGGAAAGCACCTGATTTTAACACAAATTGGGAAACCCAAATTAGTGCTAGCTGGCTTTGTGATTCAGAGAAGCCTTCTGTACTGTTCGATTATGTATTATCATTTGAGAGCTTTGGCGGATAATCATCGCTGAAATTTGCTCACGTTTCCAGCAGGTCTGCTGAGATGCATGTACGTAGCTAATGGGATTGGGCTTTTTTTTCTATCCCTCTCCTGTGGCGTTATGGAGCTGGCAGCTGAACTTGAGCGGATGCGCATGGTGCTGAGTCGTGCACAAGACTATTTCAAGACTGAAATGCGATTGTTTTAATACTTTAATCCACCTGTCCTTGGCATTCAAGATGTTGCAGAAGTCGCCTAATTATTTCAGTGCCCTCTATTCTTCCTGGTTGAAATACAGCAGAGACAGCAGCCCCCTTCTGTTGATAAATAAGTTCATCCTACTTTGAATTGATTTTAATAGAAAAAATGTGGTTATTTATCTCAGGAAGTGAAAGAAAATGTCTATAAAGTATCTAAAAATACAACTTCAAAATCTTACTTAAAAAAAAAGTTAAGCCTAATTGAAATTTTAAAAATGCATGTATGCAAAGAGGATCTGAAATACCCCAAATCAGAGCGAGCCATTCAACAACTAGAATTCTCGGAATTGTCCCATGTTCCAACCACGATAGTATGCAAACACAAATATTTTCTTTTAATTAAAGAGGCCTCATCGTGCTGCATCCTCCCCCAAGCCTGCTGCCAGCGCTCAACGGCCCCCCCAATCCTTACACACACACACACACACACACACACACACACGCACACACACTTGTGATGCCTTATTCAAATCCAGTCACACTCACAGTCACATACATACAGCCAAATTTGAGAAAAGTGATTACTTTAATTGTGTCCTGGGCGGTAGATTCCTCTTGACTAGCTGCTAATCTGTCAGAGCCTGGTTGTCAATTGAGAACCAGGGACACCAGCAGTGGCGGCTGCCCAGTTCACTGATAGCCCCCTGAGGGACAGTTAACCCTCAAACACCCCCCAACTCCAGGAAAAAAAAAAAACCCTCTCGTGCAGTCTCACTCCCCACTTCCACCCTTCCCCCAGACTGGTCCAGCCTACCAGAACCTGTGGTGGCACTAAAAGGTGGGGAGGGGGGGGTGAAGGACTGGTCTGTGTGTGTTTGTGTGTGCGTGCGTGCGTGTGTGTGCGTGCGTGTGCGTGCGTGCGCGTGCGTGGGTGCATTCATGTGTGTGCTGGCTTGGGACAGTGGGGGTGTGTTTGTGTATATACTTGTGGTTTGGCGGGGGGTGGCGGCTTGATAGTAATGCATTTTGATGGTTTTAGAGATACTTCATTTCAGAAACAGGGGCCTCATTAACCGTAGTCTTGATCAGGCCAGCGAGCAGCGGGCACATTAGGGGTCCACAGGAAGTTAGAGTACAGCAGGAGAGTGCATTAGGGAGGCCTGGGGAGACACACTCCCTCTCTTCTCCTCAGTTCCACTTCCACCTCCAAAGCTTTTCTATATCTTAATGTACCTTTCAGAGGAATTCGGATAGAGGTCAATAATTATGCCCTTTAAATTATTCAGTCGAGGTCCTCTGTAATTGTGCTTTTTAGAGTTTGGACATCGACAGCGTGGTTTACTGCACAGCGTTTGTGGCACGGACTGACCGGATGAATCAGTATAGAATAAACGAAAGAGTGTGTAAGAGTGTTTCACTGCTCTCTTCACCATCTCAGGAGTGATATACATTTCTAAAATACGTATCAATACCAAATGAACACATAACTTTATTACTGAGCAAAATTGTTTGGATCTCTTTTAAACAGGCGTCAGCACTTAGTTGTCTGTGCAGGGCATGGTGTCAGAGCCCCAGCAGACTACCAGCCACTGTGTGGGAATGTTTAGTTTGGGATGCAACCGTGTTATTTTTGTAACATCGAGGAGAGGAAAGCGCAAACTGCTAGGGTAGCAGAAAAAATCACCAAACTTTCTCTACAAAGCCAGCCCCGGCAACGTTTGACTGCACATGATAACATCGTCCGTCCACACAAGTCCTCTTTCAGCTACAGATTATTAACACATCGCTGAAAGCGGCAGAGAGAAATTCACAATTGTCACAGGGCCTAATATTTATATTTATCTAGTTGGGAGAGGCATTGACAAACATGTCACACACCTGCAGTTTTGTAGTATGTGCTACTGCAGTTTGGTGTCAAAGGAAGAGTCTGTACAGTAGAGTTTTGTTGGGGCGAGTGGAAGACTGTAATTACTGTCTGACGATTCATCTAGTCACTGCATAAAATAGTGTTTATCCAGTCGCCCGTGTTTCTGTCGTGGCTGAGGGAGGGAAGGGTCATGTTTTGCACAACTGAGACAGCTAGGGCAATCAGGAGAAGAATCGTGACTCCAAAACATTCAGCCTTTCTTTCTTTTCTCTCTCTCTCTCTTTGTCTCTTTTTTTCTTTCTCTCGGGTTGAGAACTGAAAATGAGATCTCTCTTTCTCAGACACACTCCCTCTGACACACCCACACACAAATAAACATAAAAAGCTAATTTGTTAGCGCGCCTCATTTCAGAGGCCTAAGCAGGAGAATATTGTTGGGGGGGAAAAGTAATGCTTTGTCAAATGTTGACATGTGTTGCAAATATGGGGCCTTCAGCAGCAGCAACAGCAGCAGCGTTTCATACAGTGGCTGAGGCACGTTGTCGGCACATGAAGAGAGGATGCTTTGAAACAAGATTAGCCTCCAAATGGCCCTGCCAGGCGCCCCACACACACACACACACACACACACACACACACACACACACACACACACACACACTAACCCTACGCTTGTGCATAATGTGTGTGTATCAGATCCTATGAAATATTTGTGGGCCTGTTTTCTCACAGAATAAGTCTGGGTGTGCTGTATATCACTGTACAGATGAAGGTGTGTGTACACATTTGTTCTGCTGCAAGGCCCCATTGTCTGGCACATGGTTTGGCTTGGTTTCGTAGGCCAGAAAGCACACATCCCTGTCACTGAGGCTACCTCCCCTTGGCTTTGGGTCAGGGTGACACTGGGCAGGGGGAGGAAAAAATCCATCACCCCCACACCCTGCCCCCACAAAAATGAATCAAAATTGGAAAACAACATGCAAGGTCCGCCTAATACAGGAACACTTGCAATATGCTGATGTTTTCTTTTGCACACTGTGTTTGCTAAATTGCCTTTGACTGCGTGCATCAGTAATGAAACTTTATGTCCTTGTGGAGAGGGCAGCAAGTCCGTTCCAGTTAGGACCAGGACGATCTCTCCTGTCTGGCTTTTGTTAGACTTTTTTTCCCTAATACATGTCCTTATGAATAAATGAAGCCCATGAAGTCATTTTTTCCATATTTGTGTAAATTGCTTTAAAAGCATTTTATCATGTCATAAAAAAGCGCAATTGATCTGCTGGGTTTAGCCCATTGGACAGCTGTGTGTTTTGTTAATGGCCACTTTGCTCCAAGCAGCTTATTAAAAAATTTATATATAAATGCTAAAATTGCATAAATTATTTAGATACAGTAAGCATTTTTTTGGTCAGCCAGGGAGGGGCTGTTATCAGTATGGAAATTTACCATAGTATATTATCTGCTGAAATATAGTAATATATCTGCCCAGACACATATGTGTCCTCCTCACTGCACCCCCATACATGCAGAGGCGCAGGAAAAAAAGTATATATTTTTTGATGACTTCGTTTCAGCAACCACGGAATGTCACCCATATCCTGGTTGATTGTACTTTCGAGTTTTATGATGTTTTTCCATTGATTTGTTTCCCCGGCGCAGCTGCCGACCTCTATTGAGGGACGAACGTAATCAGCGCTGACGCAAATTAGATGGTTATTCGTTTCGAAAATTGACAGAAAAACAATAAAAAAGATGAAATGCTCCCAAATCAATAGATATAATGAAATTCAAATAATCCGAGAGATGAGGTCTCCATGGCAACTGATAATGTGGAAAAGAAAACAATTTAATAAAGGACAGACACGCTTTGAAAACAGATTGGGGAGGGGGGTGGCTGTAAAGCGGGGAGAGGAGAGCAGAGGAGAGAGGGAGGGAGGGTGGTGGCGGAGTGTTTGTGGCTGTAGTGGTTGCTCTATAGCTTGTTTCCCCCGGCGTGTGAAGGATCTGTGTCTGTCCCAAGGACACCGGAATAATTAGAAAAGCTTTCAGGCCAGAAAGTGCAGATTCAGGTTTTAATACACAAAATTATTTCAGGGGCAGTGAATCGGAAAACCATTTGTTGGTGACCTTCCTGAGAGGCCTCCCCCCTCCCCGGTACAGGGCAAGATGGAGGCTATGTGGCAGCACTGCCTGAGTTATGGCATATTTGTGTTTTTATAGAGGCAGGGGGAATGGAGTTGGGGAAGTTGGGAGGGGGATGTGGGGGTAAATGTGTGTGTGGTTGTGTTTAAGTGTGTGTGTGCGCGCGCGCGCGTGCATGTGTGTGCATGTGTGTGCGTGCGTGCATGAGTTTGGGGGGTGGGTCATAGGCAGACCTTCATGTTGTGCGTGTGTTGGTCTGGCAGGAGTTTAGGAAGAGGGAGGGAGAGCAAAGACGAGAAGGGAGTAAGTGAGGCAGTGAGAGAAAGGGGGAAGTTGCAGATCCGGCTGTATTTACAGATCAGTTGTCAAAAGGAGCCATTTAAGGGGAATGCGCTCGTTCCTGTACTGTGACAGCGATGTGCCTGTTTAAAAAGCAAAAGACAACTATGAACCTGAGAGGGAGATAGTCAAACACAGGCTTTTTCTGTTGAAGACAGACAGAGCAGTCGGTGGCGAGGGAAGCGAGTGGGTGTTAAGTGACTTCATTTGTAGTCTATTTAAGGTATGTTTTACTTGTCCTTGTGCTGCTCCTCCAACATCTAATACAGGGGTTGCGTTCTAGTAAGCACAGCAATGGAATAATGATTGAGTGCATCATTCTTATTTCCTGTAAATAAAATTGACTTTACTTCATCTGCCTAAAAACCTGTATTTAATTTCAGTCTTGCAGACAATGGAGATTTGCTACTAATGCAAACAGTGACAAGTGTCAACCAAAAGCACAGCTCAGTTTCCCTCATTATCTTATCACGATTTTGAGTATGTACACTTTCTGGTGGCTTTATTCAACATCCGTGTCCTGCTCTTTAAACATCCTATTTTCTTTATTACTCTGTCAACGTTTTGAAGGCAGTCTGGTTGGGCGTTGGAGCCTTGTCTGTCATGTAGTGACTACCATTTTTGTGTCATTAGAAGCTTTGTTTGACTCAAATAAAGGTGATCCACCCTCTGTTCAAATGACACAAACAGCAGGTCCGGGATATCACGTCTTGAGTACAGATACCCTTATCCTGTTCCAGGCAGCAATAAATGGAAAAACAAGTCCTCACTCAAAGCTTGGCCTGATAATTACTGTTCTGATATTTTAATAGCATAGGATCCCGAACAGGATCACTGCTTTCCTGCAATATAAACCATCATAAAGTTGGGCAATATTTGATAAAAAATGTGGGATCAAGTTCCACATTGTGTTAATCTTAGTCCTTGGTTAGAATTAGTTTGTTGCTTAATACATAATTGAGGTGTACAAAGTGTATTCTTTTATCTACTCTTTCATTCTTATTCTTACTTGATTTTTGGAGAATTTCCACCTTTAATTCAATTGTTAACACAGTGTTATACACATAAGATAATTACAGGCTTATAGACACTGATAGATCTTCCTTTCTTTTACCCAGGGGAATCTGTCCTTATTCAAAGGCAAACAGATCTGACATTCTTCAGCAGGACAGCTAATATTCTCCAGTATTGATATTGCAATGTGAAAAGTGCCCCACAAGTAGAAGAGAAACTAGAAATTCCCCACTGTACACTAGCTAAGAGCCTTCAAATCTAACATGCCAGTGTCAATGAATACTGTTTTCTTTTTTTAAATGAAAAAAACAAAACAACCCCAGATAGAATAGAGACATGAAATATGAGAGCCAATAGACATCCGCTGTCTGTTTGTGTGTGCTTGCACGTGCACACTGACACACACATAGGCCACAAAGCACATGCTATCACTGTCAACAGCAGCAGTAGCAAACAGCGGCAGAGTTATTGTGTGTGTGTGTGTGTGTGTGTGTGTGTGTGTCTGTGTGTGTCTGTGTTGTGTATGAGTGAAAGTGTGTATGCTTGTGCATGCCCACAATCTCTCTCTCACTCTCTGGCTGCTGGCTCTGAGAGACCCACTGTAAGTCAATCTGTGTGTTCATATGTGTGTGTGTGCGTGTGTGTGTGTGCGTGTGTGTGTGTGTGTGTGTGTGTGTGTGTGTGTGTGTGTGTGTGTGTGTGTGTGCGTGTGTGTGTGTGTGTGTGCGCGTGCGTGCGTGCGTGCGTGCGAGCCACTACTGTACTACACTCCAGGGGCCAGGAGCCAGGACCAAGCCTAGCTGAACAGTGCCGAACAGGGCTGGAAAGGGCCGAGGGCCAGCGCGCTGTGCACACCACCCACTTCACACCTGTCTCTCTCTCGCACACACACATGCACACAGCTCATACAGCCGTGCTGCTCGACACAGGGCTCTCATTGTAGCAGTGACAGGAGGGCGCCCGTTAAGTGGCTCTCTCTTCCTGGGGCCTGTGTGTGTATATGTGTGTGTGTTTTGTTCCCCCATGTGGCCGTGGGGTGGAGAAGGGCGATGAAGGACCCCTACTGGTAAAGTGGGTAAACTCGCACAGCCTCGACATCTGTGCTAGGAGAGGGAGGGAGAAGGGGAGGGAGTGGAGAGAGAAGGAGGGAGGGGGAGGCTAAGGAGGGAGGAGAGATAGACAGCGTGAGAGGAGGACAGAGTGGGAAAGAGGAAAGGAGTGAGAAGGAGAGAGGGAGGGAGGGAGAGAGAGACAGAAGGAGAAGGGGAGAGAGAGAGAGAGAGAGAGAGAGAGAGAGAGCAGAGCCTTGGCAGAGAGCAGTTTAGGAGAAAATGCCTTGCTTTGTGGAGAGAATTCTTCCAGGCCAGGAGGGAGAGGTGAGACAGAGCGCAGAGGGCGGTCTGCTGCCAGGTAAGACTCACACACACCTCTTTCTCTCCCTCTCACGCTCTCTCTCTCTCTCTCTCTCTCTCCCCCCTCACACACACGAGGAGTTGAGTACTACCTCGAGGTGAACGGGTCTGCTACTAGTTGCAGTTGGCATGAGTCAGGCACGCATGTGTAGTGATGTGGTGGGTGGTGTCAAAGTGTGTGTGTGCGCGTTCCTGTGTGTGTGAGAGAGCCTGAGTGAGAGTTAGGAAATGGAGCAAGTGTAATGTTTGTCTTTTTGGAAAATGTTCCCGCTTTTAATTTTTGCGCCTATAGTGCACAGGATGTCAGTGATGTTTTTTATTAGTTTTAATGGTGTTGCTTCCTCAAAGGTTTTGTTCTTGACTTTTGTACTATGCCATATAGCACTCCATACTTCCACTTTTGTATATTCTACAGTTATATTTATGATATTCAGTGGTGGAAAGTACATTTATTTAAATGCTGTACTGTACAATTTTGAGGTGCTTTTACTTTCTATCTTATTCTACTTTATACTTTTACTATATAGTTTTTACGCCACTATATTTATTTGCAATTTAAAGTAACTAGTTACTTAACATTAATATTTTACAAATAAAATATATAATGAGTTTATAAAATATGATGCATTGCTATAGATTAAACTACCCAACAGTAGTTGTTTAATCTATAAACTACCCAACTTTTTACTTTTTTTACTTCAGTACTTTTAAAGTACAGCTTTTTGTTTATTTTGAATGCAGGACTTTAACTTATAATTGAGTATTTTTAAATTACTTAAGGGTAAGGGATCTGAATTCCTCATCCACTACTAATTACACATTACTTTATAGCAAATTTAATTTATTATAGAGCAATTTCAGGCTGTTAAAGTGATCAAAGGCTACACAAATACTTTATTTGACTTTAAACGGAAAAAATATATACAATCTAAATGCACCGTTTCGCAGACTCAAACAATAAATTGTAAAAAAAAAAGCACCTAAAATCCCTTCGCTCTAATGTCAAGTGCAGATGTTTTCGAAAATGACGTGAGGTAATTTGCGGTGTTGGTCGAGATTGATTCGGCTGTTTAGATACAGATGTTGTGATGGAGAGGTTTGTCATCGGAGGGATTTTCCACTCTACTGATGTAAACAGTGTCTGTTGAAGAAAGGCTAAAGAGTCCTTTTCTCTCTCGTGGAGACACGGTTCTGAGAGGAATAATCCTCCTCGTGTACAATTAGATTGTCTCCTTTTGGCTAAATAAATACTGTGTCTGTGAACATAAACACAGATTTACATGCGGCCCTTTTGGTGTGTGTCTCTCAAACAGCCTACTGCCACAGTGGGTCTGATATTTCTTGTCGAGGCCCACAGGAAAAAAAGAAAAGAGAGACAAAGCAGAAGTTGGCCAGCTCTAACTTCACGCTTGCTGTTTATTTGTTTTTATAACAAATGGAACCAGCTTCTCGAGTGAAAGGTGAAGTCAGAATTGAATTTGGCTTGCGTTACCGTGGCGATCTGGCAACCGCTCCTGTGTCCCATAAGACTGCTCTGGTTGCTGTGTGCCGGGCGCGTGTGTTTGTTATTTAACTGGTGTGTGTGTGTGTGTGTGTGTGTGTGTGTGTGTTTGAGTAGCGGGTGGTGGTAGCAGCATTCACGAGAGAGACATTTTACTAAGCAGACATTTCCCCCTCTGTTTTCACTCTGACCTGGTAGGAGATTGATGACTGAATTGTGGAGTACATGTTAACAGTAACTGGTGATTTATGAAGATACTTAGAGTAAGTGAGGCCGCGCAGGCTGGAGGGGAAGAAAAAGATATAGCCTTTTAAGTTAATGCAAAAATATAGCCTTTTTAAGTTATAATTGTTATTACCACTGCTGAGTTTGGAGATGGGTCGGAGTTAGAGTTGGATGTGCACAAAGTGCATTGTGAAGCTTTTCCTTTTCCATTGGCCATGCCTTCCTTTGTTTCTGGCCTTTTAAGTTTGACTTCATGCAACATACGAAACATACGAAAATATACTTGCATTTAGATGGATAGATATTTAGATGAATTTAGATAGATGAATTCAACTATTTGATAAAAGAAAACTACTTTTTCCTGAGTAAACCACAGTGAAAATCTTTTCTTGGATGAACCCTTGCACTGCAACAAGTGCACTGTGTGTTTTGGCAGCCCCCCTTAGCCAAAGATCCCTCAGAAAATCTGCATGCAATTTTAGAAGAATCAGATTCTTTCCTTGGCTTGTGAACTCCCTTGATATTATGCACACAGAGAATCTTCTCTATTCAAATATGAGATTCAATCCACTTGGATGTGATCTATAGCATTTTTAAGGAATAAAGCAATTTTAGGGAATACGGAATAGTGCTTCCCCTGGAAGAGGGATGGCTTTCATTTTTTTTCAAGGCACCTCTTAGACTGAGTGAAATGTTTCCCATGTTCGCTCAGGGACGACTTTATTTCTTACCAGGGATTTAACACTCACTCAGTCCCCTCATAAATACAGCGTCCCTCAGCCCTTCGCTAGCCATAACTCATGCACTAACTCTCTAGCTAACTAAACTCATATAGCAGAGCCAACACTTGTTTGTCTTTTACCTCAGTCTCTCTCACTCTTCCTCTGTGTCTCTTTTTCTTCTCTCAGCTGATTTATGCGTGACAGAATCTTCTCTGACTACCGTCTCACCAGGCTCCTGTGCTGGTCTCCTTGGCTCGTAGAGTGGGTTTTAGAAGAAATGTGCATTTGAATATGAGCAAGCCTAATCTCCTTGAGGCTATTTAGAGTGAGCCTAATGCTTCAAGAATGAACGAAAACAACACTGGAGAAAATGCGGACGTCCCTCTCGGCGTGTCACAACACAACTCAGGTTCCAAAGAACGAAGCAAGTCTTTGATTTGCTGATGAAAATCTTTCTGTAAGGCAAAGGACATACAATTCCTTATTTCAAGGCACCTGTTGAAGCCCTCTGGCTCCTTAGAACAATCCTTGTGTGTGGTTCATTTTTTTTGTCTTTCAGCCTTTATGGCACCTTCCTGTGGAATTTCTTTACTTTTTAGCATGTTATCCCAGTGGTACAATAAATAGCAGCTGATAAACTTTCAAGCCATTTCACATTCAGCAGATGAAAGTGCTCAGGTGGGATATTACAGCATGGTGGAATCCTTTACTGATCTGGTGCCGATTGGCATTTTAGGAGGAGAGAGTCTTTCTGGCGTGGTTCCCACATCGGTTGTTAACAGCCTGCTGGTACCTTCTGTTCTCTCAGCTCCTCAAGCATCTGAAGACCCTCTGAAGTCAAAATCGCCCATTTTGATGTCTCATGGCAGCACCCGACGTTTTGTTGTATTTGCGTCTGAAAACACAGGCCCTGCTTGGAGATATTACCCTCAGCACTCGTTGGTGTCAGATGGGGGAGGAGGGTATCATTTCTCTTTTTTCCCCCATCTCCCTGCTCTCCTTGCTTTCTTTTTGATCTCACCATCAAATCTTCCCTGGTTTTTATGAGTGACGTTTACCCCAGAGCGGCTTGGGAAATGGCTAGCTGAAGAAGACGTTTGAGAAAATGCGCCTGAGCAAGCTATCACCTTTGATAAAGCCACAGTTCCAGTGGGAGAGGAAGAAGAAAGCCAAAGAGTAAGAGCATTGTTGGTAATGAAAAATGCCATCCAAGAGGGAGCATCTCTCTGATCCCAGCCTGTTAAACCAACAATGTATAGTACAACAGATACTGTGGTACATCAAGCATTTCTCTGTTGTTGTACCACAATGAGTGTTTGACCCAGAGGACTGATCTGAATCTAGGGTACCACACTGTGCCTTCATTGCACATCAGCTGGGCACAAACTAATCTTATAATACAGCGCTCAAACGTACACAGTGAGTCACACTGGTGCTGCCATCTACTCTGGCATACCTTCAGCTGTCTCACCAGTTGGCAAAAGGCTGGCAAGTCAATTGAAAGCACTGCAAAAAGAGAAAGAAATAATGGGGAAGTGGAGAGTAGTTGGAGGCACAGAGAGCAAGAAATGTTAGCTTTAGTAATTACTACCTCCATAGAGTAACAGTAGAGAGGACAGTGAGGCAAACGAGTGCACGAAGGAGGCCCCGTGTGCAGATAATGAAGGGGTATCATTGTAGCTCTGACAGCGTTAATCTTAGAGTGCTTCACAGTGTGTGTGTGTGTGTGTGTGTGTGTGTGTGTGTGTGTGTGTGTGTGTCTCTATCTAGTTGTATGTACTGTATGCTCTATGCAGCATATGCATATATTGCTGGGGTGTATGCAAGTTGTGCTGCAGTGCCAATGACTCTCGCCCTACCAGTAAGAATGGCCCACCTGACAGCACAGTTTATCCAACCATGTTGACAGGTGCCGCCTCTCACAGCTTCTTGAAGACAATCCTCAAACTCAGCAGCCTCTCGCTCATCCTCACAGAAGCCATTGGATCACCTATCAGCCCCCAAACTTGTCTTCTTTGCAGAAAAGGAAGGAAGAAAAGAGGAGAGCGGAAAAAGGGGGAAGAGCAGTCCAACTTTCTTTGTGCCTGGCTTTTTTCTTTTCTTTTTTTCCTCTTCCCATTTGAAGTTGTGAGACACTCATTTAAGCCTCATTGCACACCAACACTCAACACACGAGAAAGTGTTATGAATATGTATCAACACAGCATATGGCAGCAGTAGCGCTGGGACTAGGTGTGTCCAGAAGGGTAGAGTGCTGCCGATGCATTATTCTCCATTCAAATTACCACAGTAAGACTGCTGTGAGGTGTTCACCACCTCTTTAGACGGGGCAGGAGAAGAACCTGGATCATGTGAAACAGTAGGAATGGACAAGCTGTGATGAGCACAGTAGTAGGCCAGCCGAGTTTCCTTGATTTGGTAGATTTTTTCGGGAGGTTCAAACCCAGCACTCGCTGACACAAGCGTGATTAAAAGTGATATTTCTGACACATTAGGATGCGCACGGGAAGTAACCTCCTCTAAAGCGTTCATTATTAGATGCATGACAGACCTGAATATTTATAAAATAGGTTTTAATAATTAATAGCAGCAATCTGCTCCCGTAATTCATCAGATTTGCACTTCAACAGAGTATCCGTTTTCACTTTAAAATAATAATAAGAGGAATATTAATGTTGAGAAATGTAAAACGGGCAGCTGGATACAGTGCAAATAGGCAAGCGCTCCATGTTCACTTCTGAGACTTTCCTTTAACCTGTCACTTTTCAAATAAAATTACATTTTAAGCCGTCAACACTGCACCTTTTGAAAAACCTTCAGTTGTTATGAGAGAATTTAGTGAGTCGCTTCTCACAAATGTGGCAAGTCATGAAGATAAAGATGCAGGAAACAAAGTGGGTTTGGTGTAGAATGCAAAAGTAGTTGCTGTGGTTTTTATCAAAAGCAAATTTATTTGTTTGAGTCAACTTAGCAGCACTTCCTTTTGTATACTGAGACCCAAAATAGACAGCCCTCTTTTTTTTCTTGTAAAGCAGCTTTGCTCGTTTCATCTTTTCACAGTCATTTTACTTTTTTTCTCTCCCTTATTGTGAATGTTGTTTTATCACACCTTCAAATTCAGTCATGGCACATTCCTCTCTCTACTGAACTCCCAGAAACAAGAATGTTCCTGTTTTAGGTGAAAACTGCCACGTTTAGTTCCGCCTTCCAGTTCACATTGAACTTTTCGGTTATCACTGACGCAGTGGTATGTTTATTCTCAATGTGGATCAGTTTTTCCTGAGTGTGTAGAAATGTCAGTGTGCGTATTCAACAGTGTGTGTCTTAAAGCAAATGACGTGACCTGCAGCCACTAGACAGAGAAGAGCAGAAGGAGAGCACAGTGCACAAAGACCTGCTGACACACACACACACACACACACACACACACACACACACACACACACACACACACACGCACACACACACACACACACTTGTTATTAAAATAACACATACCCACACTCCTCCTACCACACATGGACACCCATACACTTTAATATATCATATATCAGCCCTATTGTCACTTCCATCTTGCTTATCAGGAAAGTAAAAGCTAACAAACTAAAGTTCTGGCAGCCGAGTCACAGCCACAGGGTCTAAAAAATGCAAATCCCATGAGCAGGAAGATTTTTCATCACTTCCTCTCTTAGTCCTACAAAGAATTTATTTTGATCAAACTTTAATTGTGCTTCAAAAGAAGAATACATTGAACATTGAAAGTGTATAATATGATACAAAAGTAAGTTTTTGAAAAAGCCTCAGATTTTGAGCGAGCCATGGTTCATTTTTGTTGGACAGCTGGAGAACCTGCTCAGGATGACATTTTAACATGTGATTCATTCGACCACATATAAAGTCCAAAAGAGGAAAAGTCTGTCAGGCAGAGCAAATGTTTTAATGGGAGCCAGGGATCGATGTTGTCAGCGCAGGCATCCTGTCTGGGAAACACATGCTTTTTTGGGTTAATGTCACCTCCTTCTTTCTCTTCAAGGAGAGAGAGGAGAGGAAAAAGCTAAGGGAGGAGAGAGAGAGGAGGTGGGAGGGGGAAGGAGGTCAACGAGATCTGATGCAAACGTTCCAAACCAGGCCGAATTTAGGGAAATTGCTTGAAAAACATTGACTCACACTCTCATTCACAAGGCCCCCGTATCTGAAAAACAAATTTGAAACGTAACCTTGGAAATCAATTAAGAAGTCCCCAGGAGCTTGAGAAAAAAGAAGAGAAAGGTCCACTCTTCTTTTTTCTTTTCCCCCCTCCCTACACGTCTTTTCCTCTCCTCCACTTAACAGGGACTTGGATCTGCCCATCAGAACACTGCCTTGTGTGAGGAGGAGGCTTTGTCAGTGGGGGCTTTATTTAATTTTTTTAACGGCAGAGTGCCTTATATGCTGTCAAAATGTCTTAAGAGTCTTATTAAAGAAATGCCACAGCTCATTTCCTTGTAATGCACTTCATATGCTGGTGAAAGGGGGCATGTCTAAAGATCTAAACAGCTTTGCTTTTTAGGCTTCACATTAGGGGTTATCTGTGAGGGCTTGTCATTGATTGACATTATCTGGCCTGACAGGGCCTCACATCAAGGTTAACCTCATGGACAAAAGTGCCACCCACACGGACACACAAACACACTCTCTCATCCACACTTGTAGTCAAATAAGGCACGCTCTCGTCAACTTCCTGTTGAGAGCGGCGCTACGTATGTGTGCCGGCTTCATCTGTGTGTGTAAGCCAGGTGGAGATTTCCAGACTTAATTGATAACTAATGGAGCGGCGTGTGCTGAGTTTACCCTGGAGGATTGACACTCTGTGTGTGTGTGTGTGTGTGTGTGTGTGTGTGTGTGTGTGTGTGTGTGTGTGTGTGTCCTGTGGAGCGATAGAGGGGGTAGGTAATGGTAAGAGGACGGGCATGACTTACTCAGCAGTATAGCTCCAGATTCTGGTAAATTAAATATGGCCCCAAAGATAATGACATGGAGTGACATACACCAGTCTGACGGCCCCTGACCTCTTAGGCGAGCAGGCCGTTCACTTCGCTACAGAAGAAAGTGTGTAAGTAACACTCATATGAGCACAGTACACACTCACACACATCTCCCCTTCTCCCTCCCAACAAGCCACAAAGGCAAAGAGAGATCCCCGTGACCAAAATACAACTGAAGCAGTTAATCTGTACAGATATTAGCTCAAGAGCCCTTGAGAGGTGCACCGCTGAGCCCCTTCTCCACTGTACTACCCACACTGCCTTGCAGCCGCACCAAGCACAGCAACCATGAGGGAGGGACACAGGGGTCGTCTGCTCATTTACCATGGCGGTTGGCTTATCAAATTGCACTCCTGGTGTCTTGAAACTGAACATGGGAGCTGAGCTTCAAAACAAAGCTGCAGGAATAAATTTCCCTTGTTTCAGTCTGTGGAAGCATGGGACTGTGTGCCATTGTGTATTTTTAAAGCAAAGTTTTTGCCTCCTGCAACACAAACACTAAGAAATTAAATTGTCATCTGGTGCCAGCTGTGAGTCCAGACTTGATGTACAATTTTAACAAGTTAGCCGTGTGTCCCATGAATTACCCTAAGCAGCAAACCCAATGAAAGTTGGCTGTTTCGGTACGAGGCTGTCAGAATGGTTCATGTCACTCATGTCAGATTGTTTTTTTTCTCTCCCTTAGACCATTTTAAGCTGCTTGTCCTCTGTTCTGGAAAACACCATAATTGTTTGTGATGAAGCCGCAGGGCGTATTTGTCCTTAGATTTCAACTTCCTGCCTGACCGCCCTTAAGTTCAACGTCTTTCCTCTTCCGTCTCCACTTAAAATATACATTGTTTTCTTCAGCCATTGTCCTATGCAGTCAGTCTGTGTGTTTTACTGGGGCCATTTGTGTCTGCCTTTGTCCTGCAGTGTCTTCTTTGTGTTTTGTGGCGGTGTGGCGGGAGAGTAGCATTTGGCTGAGGGGCTTGTGTTTGATAACAGCCCGTGGACCGAGCTGAAGTGAAATAGTCCAAACGGGTCCTTCAAGGTCGGCACCCCCAGAAAGACAGCACATAATGTGCAAGGTCACATTCTAGACTAAAAGCAATAAGTGCTTTATTGATAGAAAAAAACAACAACAATCAGGCAGATGTGCAACCAACTGATTAATAATAAAATACATTTGTGAGAGAGAGGAACAGGGGGAGGGTAAGGGGCAGGGGAGAGAAGACAGCTACCTCCTGACTGTACGTCCACGTGTCTGTATACTGTATGCATGTGCCTTGCATTCATGTACAATATGTTTTGCCGAAAAACATTGATTCTGTACTGAGACCTAAACAATCCATCAGAAAAAAAAGAACAAAATGTGATAGATTGGCGCTGGTGGCAGTTTCCTTGCTGCACAGTCTCTCTCTTCATGCTTGAATCATTTCTGCAGTTTGTGTGATCTGTGGAGTACAGTGTGAAAGTACTGTTTAAAAGAAGATCACAAGCATCTCACTTCTCCTGTTTTGACAGTAATCTACGTATCATTTACATCTCATCAGTATCATGTTTTATGACCGAGACAACAGTCACCGTAGGTTCCTTTTTATTTCCATTCAGTCACTTTATGAACAATGTGCCTATTGTACTGCGCCTACTGTGCTATTATCTTTTTATGAAAATAAGCTCAGGGTATTGGACTGTCGTCATCTTTTATGTGCCTTTATCACTCTTTCTCGCATGCTCTCTCTATCTCTTTTTCTTTTTCTTTCTCCTACTCAACCTGGCAAACCTGCCAAGTGAGTAGAGCTCCAAAGTGGATCAGTCAGTGCTGTGGCAGATTTAGATTTGAGGTAGGGAAAGCTAAGTCCCAGTCCCAGCCAAACCTGTTTCTTTAGGAAGACTCTGAGAGACAGGAGAGCTTGGAGAGTTGCATATGCTCTGCCACCCCGTTCCCAACACCTGCCACCCCGTCTCCCCCCCCCTCCCCCCCCATCCTTCCTGCTCCTTGGATGTGTATAACCGCCTTTAAACCCCTCTTTCTAAATCCCCTTGTGCCCACCCCTAAACCCCCATCTATCAACTAGTTGGCAATGGCATTGTTTTTAATCATCAGAACCTCAAAATTATTATTATCGCTTCTGATGCGGCAATTAAAACTTCAGGTCAGAGGCACAACGAGCGGTGATCAGCAGCCGAGCTGAGAAGTTTTAATTAGACGATCAGAACCATTAATGCACAAAAAAAAGGTGTGCGCTGGGAAATTAACGGGAACGTCTTAATCAGGGTTAGCGACTCCGAAGAGGAGTCAAGTGAACAGAGAGCAAAAAACAAATCATTTCCGCACCACTGGGACAAAACTCAATTAAATATGCATGCGGAAAAATGGAAATTTCTCAGCATTGGCTGCACCGAGTGTTGGAAAACTGTGGCAAAATCTCACGGCAGGGTCGACGACCTGCTTATTGTTATTCTTGTGTAATAAAAATGAGAGAGGGGCCAGATGCTGGGGTCTGGGTGTCGTGGCGTAGTTGTCCATCAGTGGCTTTCCGCTTGACTTCCTTGCAGCTGCCGCAGCCTCTCTACCATGCTGGGGGAGAGAGAAAAAGAGGAAAACATTCTCTCCTGCAAGCCGTAAATTTACAAAAATAAAATCATGGTAATTTTCAAGTGTGTCTGTTTGCCTGTGTGGCTCAGTGACTTCCCTGAAACACTCATGCACACACGCTGTCGCACACATACATCTCCCTTGAGAGCCAGAGACCCAAAAGGTTCACTGAGCTACACACAGGGAACTGCAGCCTTGTCGATTAAGCTGCCAAAGGTTCATAAAGTTATAACTGGACTTTTTTAAAGAGCTACAGCAACTCTCGGTTGCATATTGTAAAATAATCCTGAGCTGAACAGACATCTCCCATACCCTGTTTGAATTAATTAACTCCTGATATTGCAGGGGGGTTGTCTCTGTGTCAGTCATGTTGGAACTCAGCAGGAACCTGCAACAAGCCCTGTACCTGTGTTTGATTAGGTGAAGAGATAAGCTTCAGTTTAAACAGGTAATATCTACATCTCTTATATACAGACCCTCCTGTGTGCTCGCTCCATACAGACTGACAACACTGCAGGAAGTCGGTTTATGGTGCAGCACTGTGCTTTGAATGAACAATAAAGCCAAGTTCCATTTTCTACATGTTGTTTATGTGACTATAGATCTTCCGTAGGATGATTTTAAACAGCGTTTTGGACATAAGCTACCTTGTTTGATATAACAAAAAGAGGTAAAGCCATGACCCTGCCAGTCTCAACCATTCCAAACTCCCACATCCTTTACCCGTAGTTGCCTTGATTACAGTCTGTGCACGTTCACACAAATAATGCACTTCCAACAGCGTTATTAGGATTTGAAACACCACTTGATTGGGCATGATATCATTCTGGCACACAAACAGAGACTCTGCATCAAAAACCACCAAGACCTGTGGGGCTTAGAGCCGTGGAAGAGTAAGTTTGTCAGTGCGGCGGACTAGACTTGAACACAAGCTTTGTCATCCAGTGCTGAGAAGAAACAGGGCTTGAAAGAACTTTGATGCGCTTATTTTTGACTGAAGATGAAAAAGACCCTGACCTAGTCCAAATGTATTCAAAATAGTTTCTTGGCTTTTTCATCAGGTTTTGGCCTTATACAGGCAGTATATGGCACTCCTTTGTGGCCCTGCACTGTTTCCAGTAAAAATAATGTCAGAGTTAACGTAAGCAGTTGGAAAAATTAGTTTCAGCTGTTGTGTTCAAATTCAAACCTGCCTGTTTTTTCCAACTCCCAGTGCTTACTGAGGTGTCTCCTCCTTGACAATTAGCACACCAGGCTAAAACAGACTGTAAATAATGTCCAATGCATGTGACAGTGTTGTTTTTCCTGTCTGATATTCATTAATAAGGCAGAATGCTTACTGGACTCTCAGGGAGGTGGGGGAGTTGGTCCCAGAGGGAAACGTTGTTCTTTCATGTAGGTCCCCACAGATTTTATCTCATTGTACGCTATTATGCACACAAACGACTTGAGGTAAACAGCTTGGTGTTACCATAGCAATCCCTATTGTGAGCAATGGCAAAAAGCTGCTGTGAACAGAAACCCTCAGCATAAATAATAGTTTAGACAGTTTCCATAAACCATCGAACCATAGCATGTTCCTACTCATGGGAAGCTCACAATATTAAATTTGTTTCAAATCACGTCCTACCTTTAAAAAGAAAACACTGAATATGTGCGTAAGCTGTCTGATAATTCAGTTAGAAGCCTGCTTAGATACTCAACCAGTAGCACGCTCTGTATTGTTAACAGAAAATAATACATAAATACTCGCTAATGGAAAGAAACAACTGTGTCGGGGTCATTTCCTACAAGGAGCTTGAGATTGCAATGCAAAGGAAATCGGTAGTTAAAGCATGAAATACTGAACACAGTAAACAGAAAATAATGACCTCCACTGCAACACCCAAATGACCTCAATCTTCCTTTGGAGAGTATTTCTAAAAAACAAAACTTTGAAAATTTATGTCTTCCACTTCCTAATAGTTTTTCCAGCTGATTTCTTTTTTCTTTCTTTTCAAAATTGCTGTCTTCTCAAAGGTGACCCTTTCACCCGCGCCTGCAATTGTCTAACACTAAATTGTACAGTAATGTGCCGCTGATATATGGCCCCCTCAAAACTACATAATTCCTGAAGCCATTGTTTCAGAGAGGAAGCCCACAATGTAAATACTGTAACTGAGAAAGCATGTGTGGGGAGCACGGGGTGCATTGTCTGGCAACGGGGTAATCTGTAAACTCCTTCAAATTGTATATCCTCTAATGATTCTACAGCTTTGCAAAAGAAAATGAAAACTGGATTTTATGTTGCACCGATGTGATTTACATAATGCTGGCAATGGCTCACACATGATTGTGCTTGGCTTTATGGCTGAGGGAAAATTAAGAGCCTCGTACTCATTGTTATAGAAAGTGAATTGAGTCTTTAAGATAGAACTTTGTTACCTCTCATATCGCACATTTTTGTCTGCTGAAATGGTGTGTCCCTAGCTCAGTATAGTGTATTTTCTTAACCACAGTGTGGCTGATGTACAATACAACTTTACACAAAGAGAAATATCTCTGCTGTGGTGTGCTGTTTAACTGTTTTCACAGAGCCTCAACTGACAAAGCTTAACATACTACCAAACAATAACAGAATACAAGTTAAAATGCTTGTCTGATCCCTGGTGGTTTAACTGCTTTTTTTGATACCATAAATAGGGTTTTACTCACGGTCAACTCCTCGCTTTTTAAAAGTTATTTACAACTTGATAAAGATCTGGCCTTGATTTTGCGTCTGTAAAATGCTGTTGGAAGGTGAACTTTGGTGGCTCTGGAAATAAAGTGAAAGGTACTAGAGTGCAGTTTCTGCCCTAAAAAGGCAGCTCTGGATATGGAATGCCACAGGCAGCTGTTCCTGCCTCATCAGAGGACATGTTATAAAGATAGCCCCACTTGGGTTGAAATAATGCCACCCATTCCTGCCCCAAAGCACACTCTATCATGCTCTATTGTTCAGAGAGGCTGCACTGGGGGGAAAAGATGTTGAGACTGTGCAGTATGTCATGTTAGTAAAGATATGTAAAACATGGTAACTACGACATGTCCAATGTATCTATGTTACTCTCTTGGCTAGATCAACAGTAAAAAAACAGCAGATGGCAGAAAGAACTACATAGCACATTCCTTTATTTATGTATATATATATATATATATATATATATATATATATATATATATATTCCTTTTAATTAAGTGAAACCAGCAGCCTACACAGTTATTGGGTCTAATCCCACTGAATAGTCAACATGAGAACACGGCTTCAAAAAGACCAAAAGTGCTCAGCATTTTTACTCTACATCCTGACAGCTTTAATGCTGTGCAGCCCCCCACTCAGTGGCGGGGCCACAGCCTCTTGAGGTGAGAGTGAAGATAACATTTCACAGTGTCTCTATAGCGCTGTCATGTGAAGGATTATGTAGCCGTGTATTTGCTGCTTGTAGTACCGTAGGGGGTCTGATACCTATCAGCCTTTGGTTTCAGCTGCCTGTGCTTTTTTTCTCCTTTTTTCCACCACTGCTTTAATCTCTGAGCTGACCAAAGAGGTGTGACTTAGAAAGATATGTACAGTATCTCTGTGTGTCCTTCCAGTCTTGTGCTGTTATTGTTAAGTGCTTTTGGATGTTAATAATAGCAGCAGTCACTGTTGTTCAGTGTTTTTCCATTGTGATATTTAAAATCAGTACAACTAACTGACGTGAAAGAGCTGGTTCAAACTTAGCTTCTGGTGATGCTAAAAGCATCTGCTTATTGAGTAAGTTTCTTAAACTGTAACACAGGTCATTGTGATACTGAACAACTTAAACTCATTTTATTTTTTGTTTGATTCTTGTTTCCATTAGCTGAAAGGAGTTTATGCACTGAAACGACCTCAGGAAAACCCAAGATGGCCGCCAAAAGGAAAGGTGGCTTAAAACTCAATGCTATCTGTGCCAAGCTGAGCCGCCAGGTGGTGTTCGACAGTAGCTCCCAGAATGCAGAGGGAGACCAGAGTGTAGCAGAAAACAGTGAGCGTGGCAGTTCACACTACGATGACACTGAGACCAACTTCCCAGAGAGCCTTAACCTCAGTCAGAGCCTAGAGGAGGACCAGAAGAGACGCGAGGCCATTGAGAAGTGGGTCAACGGCGAGTACGGCGATGAACCGCCAGCTCCCGACGATGAACAGGAGCATGAACTCAAAGTCAGCAATGGCGAAGATGACCCTCCTGAGGGCGTGTACATGGTACAGCCCACAGGCTGCAGCGATGACGAAGACAATGCAGAGGAGGGCGAGCCAATGGCAGCCTCTCAGGAGGACAGTTACCATGAAGACAAAGAAGCTGAAGTCAGGCCTTCAAAAGACAACACGTACATGCCACCAAGGGAGGCCCAAAGTCGCCAAGCACCTTTCTCCTCTACAGGTACATTTTGACTCTATGTCCTCCAATCTTTTTTTCTTCTGATGTCCCCGCTATACTTTGATTTATACTTGACCCGTTTTGTACATCTTAAACCAACACTACCTTTGCCCTTCATTCCACTCCATAGTATTAAAGGGCAAATGCTTAGATAGAGGGTGGGTGGCATTGCCATATCCACATAAGCTTAAATGTGCCCATTATTGGAAAGAGACACTCTAAAGTTACATTATGAATAGCCAGTAACATTATTACCCTAAAGACAGATTCAACTGGCAGGCCAGGGAACAGGAACTTGTCAGTGTATGGTTAACTGCATGAAGAAATTCATAAATGGAGTAAGCTTACAACGTAAGGCCGTAAGGCACTCTCCCAGCAGCTGTGGGTCAAGAGCGCATGGCAGGACCAGGCTAAGCTTCATATTACACCCAGGATTACATATTGAGTCTTTGATTTTCCCTAAGCTCACTAAACTTAGCCACTGCTTCAAACTCCTCTATTACATGGAGTTGTAGTCTGCTGTGGAAGGGCTCAGGTTTTTTTCATAGTTGTCAAATCCAAGAGATCAATTGTCAAATAAAGTCAGAAATAGTGAAGTTATATTGCAGTGCCGTATCACACTTCAGTATGTTCTTCTCAGATACAACAGTGGCTCCATGTTGTGGCTCCACATATTTATTGTTAGACATGGATATTTTTTAATAAGTTCCTTCATACAATGTGCTCTCGTAAGTGACTCATAATAACCTGTTTAATTGTGACACAATGTTCCCACGGTATAATTCAGTGGTTATCAAATAGATAAAGCAGGCAGGGGCAGTCATTCTGAAGTAGCAAGAGAATGTGTTAACAGCACAAACAATATTTTAAGAAAGAATCCTTTACAGTTATACACTGTGGCCCTTGAAGCTAGATGCAACACATTATAGGAGAGATTGGCCTTTGTATAGTAGGAGTTAAAACACAGAGCTGTAAAAAGGAGAAAAAACATAGCTCGGTTATATGAATAGATAAAGCCTGTTTCACAGAAACACTGAGAAAAAAAGGCAATTTGCAGGTGAGACCGGTTGTTGCGGTACAAAAACAAGTTTTGTTTTGTGCTTGCTCACCTCACTTTAACAGTTTGTTGGTCTTTCATCTAGGTTTAGGTATGTACCTCAGAGTCATGTACACATGCTCTTTTTGTCTGCATTTCTTTTTGTTTTGGCCACACACAGAATTGGGGGCAGGGGCTTCTCAGAAAATGAAGCAGGTTTCATTTCAGATGCAAATGAAAAAGGCTTTTAATTAGTCATTTTGTGTATATTTCATGGCCATAAAAACACCTGTCTGTAAATATGTATTACGGTTGTGTAGCAGACCTACACCTTTCCCTCCACTGACTCCCTTACTACTTTACATCTCACAACAAAGCCAGAGTGTTTGAAGACTGCGGGGAGAGCACACTGCATCAGTTGCAAATCTTGAGTGTTTTTTTTTCAGAGTTGCTCTTTGTTGATTGTAACTAGGGCATCTATATTGCCATGTTTCTGCTCAGCTCACAATTAAAACATTTTTTTCTCCGCTCTCTCTCTCTCTCTCTCTCTCTCTCGCCGCTGTCTTTCAAAGGCTGATGCAGAGTGCACATAATTATGCATATAAACATAGTGGCTTAATTATCTCTCACAACATCAGTGACAATGTAATTAACAAACATTGCAAGATCAATGAGAGAAACTGCGACCTTCAAAACATTTAACTCCTCACATTGAGGCATCGTGTGGATTTCCTATCAGTGCAAAAGCCCAGAATACTTTTCCTAGATAATTTAGATGTCGCATTAGAGCCCTCATAAGCCAGTCAATGGAAAAACCAATGAATAAAAACTATGAAAGCGATGACAGAGATGTTCATAGCGATGGATCAAACAGACTTGACCATGACTTCCATTTGCAATTCTGGGTTCACTGTAAAAGGTTATTGTTCATTTCAAGCTGTTTCAAAGCCCTCCCTATTTACTGCTTGTTAATTAACTAACCAAACCGCGAGGAAGTTTGAAGCTCCGTACATTTTTGTGTGTCAAATTAGTCCAAACAAATGCACGTCATTTATTCCAAGCCACTCTTTATTAGGCTGCCACTGTCCATTTAAACAAAACACTCTTAAACTCATTTACTAACATGAACACAAATTGCTTTTTAAAACTCTATTGAAATGATTCTACCATATAAAAGATTATAAAGACTATTTAAAATTTTCTCTGACTGAACTCCACTGAAAACATAGCATGTTATTAAACAAAAATGTTTTAACCAAATGGTTTACATTGTGCATGTGTGATTCAAAACTGACACCCTTTAGAGGGTATTCAAACTCTAGATTAGTCCATATATAGCCACTAGCATGCACCTTTATCATCAACGACACCTCTGCCTCTCTGTCCTGTGAGCAGAGAAGCTATGCCACACTGATGGCCATGTTTGGTCAGCCAAAAGGAGATATAATGCCCATCTGTTATCATATCTGGGAGGGAAAATGTGGCCTAATTGCCTCAAATATAGACAAGGCAGGTCTGTGTCGTGTGTTGGGTTTTGCTTGCCTGAAGTGTCAAGATTAGGAACCACTTGTTTGTAATTTTCCAGTGACACCAGAGAGAGTGCAGAGCAAAATGTCAGATGTGAGGAATTTTTATGTTTGTTTTTTTTCTTTGGATTGGGGTGGGTGGTAGCATTACTATTGCCATTCTCACCTTAACCCATACACCCATACATAGTTCCCACCTGGTGTCACTTAACATCATTAATAGGCAGCCAGATACAGTAGGGCTTGAGTAGAAAACTCATTTACATGGTCTTTTAGAAAGGTTATCTCCTGTCAGTCCCAGTCATAATCCTTTCTAGTCCAATAATTTTCCCTTCATTGATATCACGCCACATGGCTCCACTGATGAATAAAGAGACTCTGCTAATTTTTTGGAGAAGGTGATGATAATACCAAGGAAAAATAATATGAAAAATTAGATGTTGGTGCTTCCATGTCATAATGCTAATCTCTCTGCAATAATTAGCAATTGACTGAAAATATTAGATGTTTTCTTTCATCTGATACCTAATCCAAAGCAAAAGTCAACATGCCTTAATCTATTGCCAGTCAATTCAGAATCAACCTGAACAATTTTTATATTATTGGTGAGGATGATTTAGATTTTTCTTTCATTTTGGACATTTTTAAAATTACATTTTGAAAATGACATATATTCTACCTTGCTCTTTTTTTCCATACCATCCCTCACTTAGTAAAGTGTAGTTCCATTTTCTGACTCATACAGTACTGATGTGGGTGGGTCTGCCCTAACTTTAGAGCTATATGATATACTGTGTCCTGTGGTGCCTCTACATATACAGTAGCAGTAAAATCCAACCAAGCACCAAGCCAAATCAAATGAGAATAATGTTTAGCCAAATTACAATTTACATGGACATGTTTAAATGTGTATTCAGTAATATTTTATGCCATGTTTTATTACCAGTTGAACAGCTCAAGGAAACACAATAACTTAAGTATAAGCAAAGTTAAATTATACTGTACCCTGCAGTAGATACTTGTGTATACAGTATTTCACTCTGTGTATTCAATACATGTGAAACATGGTCGATTTGATGACAGGATCTGTGGCAAACATGAAGTTATTTCCTCAAATACCTGATCCATTTCTATTAAATGTTTCATGCCCTTTCGATCTACCAGATACTCTTTCATACTGAACCACCGTGCAGAGGAGCAACCCCAATGCAGTGAATGGAAATTTGGGGATTATTTTACATGCTGTGCAGGAGATGTGAAAAGCAGAGCACAGAGACTGATTTAGCAATAACTAAGAAATCTGAGACAAGAGCAGAAATATTTGTGTATTAATTACCTGGGTGGTAGGTGGTATTACTTCTCACCAGCTCCTGTGTTGAAAGTGATGGATAAAAAGCAATACAACATTGAAAAAAATAGTTTGGACTCTGGTCATGTGACAAGGATGAGTTAAGAAGGCCAAAGCTTTTACATGACCCAGGTAAAATTATCATCTGGTACATTACTAGCATGTCTGTGTTCTGGTATCCTGCCCGACATGCAAACTGACACAACAGGAATTTATGGAACTGAGTTGGATCAGCAAATGCAACTGTCCTTCCTCTGTTTGTTTCTCCCTCACACACTCTTTCTTCATACCCTTTCCTCTCTTCTTTATGCAGAACTTTGTCCCTCCACTGCTTTCAGGCAAAAATCATTTTTCCCTTTTCCCCACTCTTTGACCCCTTGCACTAATCTGGATGAAAGTTAATGGGCCAGAATTAATCTCCACATAATGCAATTAAACTATACATTGACTATATTTCAACTATGTCCTTGGGGAAGTTGTCCAATTTAATGGACTCTTAAAATGAAAGTGATGTTTCAGTTCACAAATGTGTAAAAAGGAAAGAATTCATTCTTTTCACTCTTGAAGGTGACACAATAATTGTGTTATTTTCAAAAACCTTCCACCAAGCTTCATGGAGGATTATGAATTGCACTTAACATGCCATAATGTCCTAGTTGATAGTAGTTATATTTATGTCATCTTCAAATCGTTCAGCATCAGTCGTCATGTAAAAATCTGTGGGCAAGTGCACTGATAGTTTTACTTCTTTACTAAGAAGTTGTATAAAAAAATGTCTAATATATATATGTATATATATATATATATATATATATATATATATATATATATATATATATATGTATATATATAAACCTCAAAAGTAATTATTTAATGAATTTCCGTAACAAAACATAAAGAGCGTATAAAATCAGAAGATGTTTGTTTATTCAGTTTGTCCTTTGGTACAGTCACCTGCAAATTGTGCAGGGCTGACATAATGCAACCAAAACAGGAAGAGCATTGCCTCACACTGCTTGTTTGTAGACACATAAATACACAGAGATGTACAGATGCTGCTCTAGCGTGCAGGGCAGAATCACTTTTCCTGTTTTTAAATTTACTACAGTTCTGCAATAATGAGGATAGCATCATCAAATAATTAATTGTTCAGAACAAGAAAACTATAATTTAGTAGGTCAGCAGTCCATTATCACAACATAGCAGTGTGTTTCCCTAAGTATGAGAGAGGGTTGTTTTAATAATTGGGCTGACCAAATATATTTTCCACTTGTAACACAAAGCTAGTGCCAGATTACTTCATTCATAACTTATGTATTTGATGCCAAACCAAAAATAAATTGTCGAACATAGATTATCCTCTTCAGCTACCAAGCTTAGCAACAGTGTGACTATCAATCAATATGAAGCGAGAGAGAACCATTTGGATGACTGATTGAGTGACGTGAATTTGGCCATTGATTAACACATCTTGAGCAAAGGGTTACTTTGGGTTCAGTTTCACTACTGAAATTAAAAAACAATCATACTTTTATACATCGGAAGTAAAGACTTAATTACAGTAATGCTAGACAGCACCAATGACTCTAAGGTTTTAAGCTCAATACGTTTTTTTTTTACTTTGCTGGTAGCAGCTTTAAAAGGACAAATCTGAAAGCAGTTAAAATAATTATACCTTTTACATAAAAGCTCACTACTCTACTTTTTCTCTGTGCAGGAGAAGCATCTGCCCTGCGAGACTATGCAGCCAACACCATGAATGAATTTTTGGGAATGTTTGGTTATGATGACCAGCAGGTAAGGGATGAGCTGACCAAGAAGATCAGCTTTGAGAAGCTCAAAGCTGCTACCTCAGACCCCTCATCCCTCAGCAGTGAGGAGGCCTCACGGCGTGCTCGCTTCTCCAAGTACGAAGAGTACATTCGCAAGCTAAAAGCCGGGGAG
Organism: Sander lucioperca; assembly: GCF_008315115.2. NCBI lineage: Eukaryota > Metazoa > Chordata > Actinopteri > Perciformes > Percidae > Sander > Sander lucioperca. Next base: position 6,814,625 of record NC_050184.1, read on the forward strand.
ACCCTACCTTGGCCCATGCATGCTTCCCCACCCAAACCAGAGGACCTCAACCCAAAACTGGCCCAAGACAAGAGTGCTACCATGCTCCAGACGTCTGGGTGCCTCCCAGGAGCCGAGACACAGATCTATCCCCCCAGCCTGGACCACAAACAGCCAGGAGGACCTCAGCTGAGCACTTCTCAGCCACCAAATCCCTCTCACATCCAGAACATGGCATCCCGAGCCTCCAAGTATGACTTCTTTATTCAGAAGCTGAAGATGGGTGAGAGTCTACAGCAGCAGAATGGTAATGCTTACAAGCGACCCTCCAAGTACGACCTGGAGAACGTCAAGTTTCTGCACCTCTTCAAGCCTGGTGAGGGCAACCCTGACATGGGCGGTGCCATCGCCTTTAAGACTTGCAAAGTGGGCCGCCCGTCGAAGTATGACATCAGAACAATTCAGAAGCTAATGCCAGGAAATCCAGAGGCCTCACTGATGCCCAATGTCCTCGCTACAGCACCAGGAAACCCAGGAGCGCCTGGTGTCCCCACCGTGAGCACAGCTGGGGCCAGCATCGCCCCAGGGCTGACAATAGACCAGACAGGACACTTAAGCTTCAATGCCGCTGACTACCTGAAGTCCAGCTTTTCCAAGACTGACTCCATCACCACGGGCACTGTGTCCTCCGTTAAGTAAGTCTGCTCAAACATCATCATAACTGAGAAACTAGAAAGTAGTCAGAAAGCACATACCTCCGCCAAGGCTACACAAGGCTTTTTATTAGTTTTGATGCATCAAATAAATGAGATAAATAATGCAGATTTTTGAGAAAACTTTAATCCTGTCTGTTTTGAATTCTTTTTCAAAATGGTGGAAATCTGGGTAGCCTAAATGGGCGTGGCCTATATGAATAGATACATGTTTGACCAGGGAATCAAGGAAAATGTTTTTTATACATTCCACCTCAGCAGGATTGAGCAAAAAAGGTATAGCGCTACAAATTGTAACATGGTGGCATTATGGTGGTGGTGAGTTGCTCCTTTGCCCATGACCAGACTTCCCACTAAATGTAGCAGATCAGTACATTTTAGATATACAAACAATAACAAGCAAACAGACAAACGGTACAGAAATCAGAACTTTGGTAGAGTTAACAATAAGGAAATAATTAAACTTGGAGAGCAAGAGATGACAGCATGTATCCCATTGCTTTCCAACCCTTTTTTTTATTGGTAATTGTGAGATGTGTGCTTATTAACAAAACATATAGTGTTACATACTGCATTGATTATTTGCACCAAAACAATGCATACCTCTTAAAAAGCCGCTGATGAAAAGCATAATTGTCCATTAAAATTCCAATTTAAAGTTTATTGCTGGATTAAAAAGATCCCAAGTTCCAGTGGAACACCTTGGAGCTAATGTGAAGCTCACATACACTTAACTGCTACACTGAGTCAGTTATCCTAACGCAAAGGTAATTGCTACCTCCACAGCAGCCAACAGGAATGTAGTGTGAAATAGCGCATAGCGCCCAATAGATCCACGACATGATGAGTTGCGAAGGCACATGAAGTGTTTACTCGCTGTAGCACTCCATGGAGACTGATTTAGCACAGTCATCGCAAAGTGACTGACTTCTTTCGTTTGGCTAGGGTGTAACAACTCTCCCTTTAATTACTTTGGAGCCATGACTAACCTCCCGGCGAGTCACAGGGGCCGACTCTACACTGCCTGACGAGTGCACTTTAAAGGAAGCAAACGAGGGGTTTGGGGAGCTAGCCTACAGTCGTGTGCACTACCAGTAGGAAACAGCTCCCAGAGTCTGTTTGATTGGTTTTGACCTTGTCTCTAGTTAGTCAAGACCTATCAAAGACACTGTTCAAGAGCCCTCAGGCACCTCTCTCTCAGGCTTTGGCCTTTGTCAGGTTGGGGCTCAGTGGAGCTGCAAGCTTGGCTAACTGACCCAGTCTGGTGCTTGTATACAGCGAGGAGAGGGGGGGCTAGTGAGAATGTCTGGCAACGCATCCTCCCCTCTGGGCCAGATTAACCTCAGGTCATCCCCAGTGCGGAGCTGCTCACATGGATCTAAATGCCATTTCTGAGAGGGAGAAAGCAGAACCAATACTGTATTGTGACTGTCACTGTCTGCTACCACCTCTATGAAGGGAATCACATCACAGGTGACAAAAAGCACACAGCATTCCTCAGCACCCCTTTGTAATGTGATAAATTCCTCTCGATTTCCTGTTTTGAATTGAATCTGATTGAGTTGAAACTGATCGAGTCAGCCGATTAGGTCGATCCATATGCATTTGAAGCTGCAGTATTGTCTTACATCTTTGTTTGAACTGAGTCCAGACTGATTGGAGACAACTTGATATCAGCATTAGAGCCAAAGCCCTGAGAGATTATCAGAAAAGACCTTTTCCGAGCTTTTCTTCCATATCCTCATTTTCCAGTTTTGCTTATGAGCACTCACCAAAATACCCCCATAAAAGATTAATGTCCCTTTGCTCCTGCATTTTGCCTTTCATTGGTTGGGAGACCATGCATCAAAGTGTGCGCCTTCTATCTCTGATTCATACGGCACACGAAAACGCTGTTGTGCCACAAGAAAATGTATATTGATAGTCCAAAGTTTGGGTGTGGCTTGTAAGTAAATATTGTGTCAGTTTGTTTTTTATTAACAGTCAGCCCAACCTCACCATTAATCCTGTCTCTTTTGTGTTTGCTATTGCATTAGGAATGGCCTGCCACCAGATAAACCCGCCAGCGACGACATCAACCTCTACCAGAAATATATTGCCAGGTATGCAAATCCCTCAGTGTGCTACAGCAATGAAAAAAATATACCCAAAACAGATAAACCTTTTTTTATCCACTGATGGTGTGTTTTATTCAGTGATGTAACTAGATCGTAGACTGGTATGAGAATGTTCTGTGTGTAGTAAATTGATTAAGAAAAGACTCCAATGTATGTGCTGAGAGCAAGTAGAAGGATGAGGGGTAATGAAAGTGAAATGGTTTGATGGTAGCTTACTGTAACTGGTTGAGTAAATGCTCGTGGTGTGTATAGCACTAAAACATTGAGAACATAATTCTGTGTAACTCTGTACCGTTAGCTGTGACTGACACAAAGAGGATATGAGCTTAGGCCGGGTTCTTCTTGAGTTCAGCCGTTTATTGTTGAACACACGAGGAACTGACTGATCTAAAAAGTCTGTCATTCACACCAACAGAGACAAAAACATCAGGGGAGGGGAGGTATCTTGCGTTTCAATGGACACAGAACAATGTCCCCCATTCTGGATTCATTTTGAGCCGGCACTAAAAAGGTGATTATCATTTGTTTGTTTATTCCGTTTAAAAAGAAAGAAAAACAGCATTTGAAAAGCCAAAGTGGCTTTGGCGTTAATGATTACTTCTCCAAGCCATAACATGAAGGGCACAAATCAAAGCCTTGGCACTGACAGACACACACACATACACACACGTCCTATTCTGCACACACATACACATACACACAAAACCCCTTCCTTGGACTGATTACATTTTGCAAGAAGATTTAATTAAGGAATTTTTAATGAGGCTTCTGCTGGCACTGCCAAGAACTGTTTTGATATTTGCGCTGCATAATGCATAAAATTTGTCTAAACATCTCGGCAGTTGATGCACGGGGAGGCTGCAGATAAGCCCAGATACAGTTTCAATTTCCGTGTTGGGGTTGGAAAAAAGAGAAAGGAAAGAAGAGGAGGGAGGAAAAAAATGGAAAAGGAGGGCTCATAAAAAGGGCAAATGTAGCACCAAGGGGGGAGGTAGAAGCGGGGGAGGGTCTTCTTTGGAGCTAGGGCTAATGAGTGCACACTAAAACTAAAAACCAGCTTTGTAAACATGTTCGTACCGAATCCTTGTGAAAACAGTAAAAAAAAAGTTCTTCATCTCCTCACCACAATACATTTTGATGTTTGAAAGAGCTTCCCTGGTAGTGTTTAGTTGCAGTTTTCACTCTTTAAATGCTTTCATGCACCCACTATTGCCTCGGCACTTTGATCTGTGTATCTCTATTGTAACTAGAGATGTGCTGCAATCTCTGTATCGTGGCAATATTAATATTTAATCTGCTGCTGAATAGCAGCGGCCCATTAAGCCCCCTGACGCGGCAAGTGGGAATTGTCCAGAGGCAAAGTGATACAGCTGGGCAATGAGCAGAAGGGTGGGCCATAGTCTTGGGGGGGTGGAAAGTGAAAATGTGTGTGTGTGTGTGTGTGTGTGTGTGTGTGTGAGAAAGAAGAGTATAGAAAACACTAATGCCTGGGACATATGTTGGCTTTAATGTGTGCACACACGTAGTTTGACTTCTGGTTTTGTCTTTTCTAAAAGAGCTATCAAACCTTCCCAAAGCCCCCTCTACCCCCATCACCATTTTCCAGACACACACATACACACACACACACACACACACACACACACACACACACACACACACACACACATACACACACACTCTCTTACAGCCAACTTAAAAAGAGTAGTGGATATGCCGTTCAATTAGCTTAATGAACTCAGCAAAGTGATCTGTAAATGCAGCTCTGGGATAATCCTAACAAGGAAAAAACAGAAAGAGAGATGGAAAAAATATTACTTAGCCCCCTTTTCCCCCTCTCCTCTGCACTAGCAGATGGAGCTCTTGGCAGCAGCAGTGCAAATGTTTATTTGTGTGTTTTCACTGGTAATTGGAGGATTTTAACAGTCATCATCGTCAGGCTTATAATCACCACCGTAAAAGTGGCTGTACTGTAGCAAGCAGCAGCCTTTTTCTTTATCTAGCGCCAGACTAAATTCTGTTTTTTGGACTCCAGATGAGAGAGTGAAAGAGTTTAGGGTGAAAAGTAGACATAGCTGTTCCTACATCTCATACCTGACCCTTTTCCTCACAGAGTAAAACGGTGGTTAACCTTAAAGAACTGTGCATTGATTTGACAAGTTTTTTGGGTTTTTTTACAGCATTGAGAAATAAAATAGTCATGGGGTTCCCGATCCTTGAGTGGGTGTGTGTATGCGTGTCAAGGGAAAGGGTTTCAGTGTAATAAGTGTCTCTTACGGCTGCTTTGGAAATAAATGGAGCTAATTTGGTTGAAATTGGTGTGACAGATGGGTAAATTGTTGCAGCAGTGTGGAAAGCAGAAGTCAGTTTGAAGGTGTGAGCTGTGTTACTTTAAAGGTGAGACGAACATAATGCCTTTGAAAACTCCTTCACCTGTTTTTCTTTTGTGCTGTTCCTGGTATTTTAAATAATGTATTCACCAATCATTCTCAATTTGATGTTGATTATTTTTGAATCACACTGACATATTTCTGAGCTGCTTTGTCATACAGCTTTTCATCCCTGCAACTGTGGCTGTTTAAAATGTGTAACTGTTGAAATGTTTCCTGCAACTTGGTTTTCAGATTCTCTGGAAGTCAACACTGTGGACACGTGCACTGTGCCTACCAGTACAGAGAGCATTACCACTGCATGGACCCTGAGTGTAACTACCAGGTGAGCGTGAGTACTTTACAACTTTTTCAATCACTCAAATACACATTTTCTCCTGTATTCTGCAAATTTCAGTTTAACTTTAGTGTCTCACAGTTCAGTTTCTCACACAATGAGAAAAATAAGACTGAGGTAATTTTGTTTCAAGTGCCTCCCTCACTGGTTAAAACTAGTGAGCGCTTTAGTTGCATTGTGACAAATTGGATGTGGTGATCCTAGGATAGACAAACAGGATAATGTGTCATCTTTTCATTAGTGGTCACAACCCAGCCAAAGTCTACGCAGATGAAAAGTCTGTTGGCGTTTGATCTGCCGAACAGTCTGCCGAGTGTTACCATCCGTTCAGTTTGCAGGCGTCTTCCAGTCACAGTTGATCTTTGACAGTTGGCCTTTTATCACAAGGGTTAATTGTAAATATGCTTGAAATATGCCTCTTTTTTATCTATGTGTTCTTTTTTAAAAGACATCTGCCACTGACTGGGGGCCTGCCTTTAATCCCCTTTCACGTTATTAATCTCGTCCTGGTCCCAGGAGTTGTCATGTATGGCGCAGGAAGGAGAAAAAACACAAAGCAGATCATATTACAGGCCTTGTGTTTGCTGTAGCATATGGCCTGAGAGAGTTAGACAAACACAGGAAGATTTGTCAAAGATGTCAAAAAAAACATGCACAGCTAGGGCTGTGTGTGTTTTCCTTCCTTTCCTAACAATTTTCTGAATTAAGCCATCTTCAGCTGTAATCTCCTTTGTCTGCTCCTGATCAAGAGAGATTACCGCTCAATAAATATTGTTTATGTGGTGAAAAGCATTACAGATCTAAGCTTTCATTTTCTGCATGAATCCTACTTCACAGTCTGATGGGTCACATTCTTGGAGGAATACAAAGGAAAATCATTTCATGTCATTATTTAGAGTGTTAGTTCAGGTTATCATGGCAATTTCCACGGTCAGGTCCACATTGCTCTGTTGCTTTTGCGTTGCGTGGAAACACAGATATGATTTGGAAGCCAGCTCTCTGGGATGTCAATACCCTGAAAAAAAAAAAGCAGGCAGTGATGAGCAGCCCCTTTCGAAGCGATAACTCATGAAATGTTACATGACACACACTCCTGGAATATTATCCCACTGCCAGCCTGCGGGCTATTGGCTGAGTCTTAACATTCTCCTTTCATGGGCTTGTACATGAGGGAGAGTGTGCATCTTGCCACACTAGTGGGAATCCTAAAATAAATGTAGCAAGTGGCTCCCAACCTTCATCACCACTCAACTGAAAATGAGATCTTTTTCCCAGTCAGCTCTCTCCATGGCCTATTTTGGACGGCTTGATGGATCGAATGTACCATGACCGCAGTTCAACTCATCACTAACCATTAGACACCAGAAAGCTCAAAGTCCAGAACTGAGCTCCAGATTTTTCAGGAAAAATTTTCAAAACGCAATGAATCTGAAGCATTCATCAATTAGATTAAAAATCTAATTGCTCCTACAGGAGTCAAACATCTCAGAAATATGCAGTGGGAAACAGGCCAAGAGCAAGGGAATGAACAGCTGTGTGAGATCTTAGCTTTTTACGTGTGCGTGAGTGGAACTCATGACACAAAGCAATTACCCTACTTTGTACAGCAATTAGTTGCTTTTTAGAATAGTTCTTTCTGATGTTTTTCCCTCAACTGGAGATAAATATGGATTGAAGACAGAACTGTCTCATTGATTTGCGCTCTCCCGTTACAGTTTCTGTAACATCAGCTTAAGCCCAATTACAGCAGATTTGGTTGCTGCAAGTCTCTGTGGAGTGACTTTTCTGTTTCTCTTTCCTGACTCCTGGGTGTGGGAGGGATTTTCTATTTATTTATTTTGTAATTTTAGAAGGCAGGTCTCTTAGCATATTCACTCATCATTACAGGCGAAGCCTGCACCAAAAGCAAGTGTTCATGCTTTAATTAAAAATGGAATCATATCTCAGCGAATTGAAAGGGAAAACGTTTTTTTGGTTCGCTTGTTTGTTTGTTTGTTTCTGTTGTCTTGTGTTTTCCCCTGTGCATGTCTGAGAAACCATCTGCATGGAACATAATTTTTCCAGAGACAGAAACATCAGAACTGTGATCTTGCATGTCAATTGATTCATCTTAATTAAAAAAAAATACATTTTGGTGTAAGGAAAAAATAATGTAGAAACAGTGGGTGTATGGGGAACATACGTCATGTTCCATGTGAAAGCTTCTCCTGTGCTTAGAAAGTTTTTGGTGCTGCTTTTGGATAGGACACAGCTTTGAGATATGCAAAGTAAATCAATAACCACAGAACGCATCATCTTTAAAGACATTGTGGCCCTCTACATTGCGATGTGCACAGCCCTCCCCAACTGCCAATTGGCTTCTGCTTGTTGCAGCTGCTGCTTCCACAGAGATTAAGTGACTTGTTGCTGATTCTGTGACTGGTTTGAATAAACACCAACCTGTTTCCGTACATTTTCCCCCTCCCCTTTTGCAGAGGTTTACCAGTAAGCAGGATGTAATCAGGCACTACAACATGCACAAGAAGAGGGACAACTCTCTTCAGCATGGCTTCATGCGCTTCAGCCCTCTGGACGACTGCAGTGTCTACTACCATGGCTGCCACCTCAATGGAAAAAGCACCCATTACCACTGCATGCAGGTACACTACAACGACTCACACCTCCTCCTCCACCTACACACATACCCACAATAAACCCACAATAACGCAGAGGCATGCACACACAAACATGGAAAATATCTGCAAATATGGCCACACGTGCTTAAGCATTACATACAGTACAAATAACCCACAACTCACGTATGAAAAAATGTGAAATATAATTCATCATTAAATTTACATTCCAGAGCCACACAACAATTGTGGTTGTCAGTAAACCAGATCTCACACAGTCCATATAGAGCCTAAAGCGGTTCTGTATGAAACAGACAATGGCCCGATCTGGGAAGTCAGGCCGCTCGTACAGTAAGACATACACGACTACAGGATGTTTGAGAGTCACACAGTTTACCTACATCTGTGAAATGGAATTACAGTCCCACACTTTTTCCATTTACACCAAAGTGTCTTTAAAGAGCAGTTTGGCAAAACGTGTCCTAAAGTAAATAAAAGAAAATTGAAAAAGAGTGAATACACGTGAGACTGCTTGTGCTCTCCCCACCTCTTCACTCTCTCGCTCCTTAATTGGCATGGATAAAATTCAGTAAGGTGTTTATATAAACTACACATTTTTCATCTTTTAGTACCAAGCAGCCAGTTGAAGATTATTCCCCCTTCTAGATTTGTTTAATTTTTTCACATCTGCTTATTTTCAATGTGTCATTGTGCCGAGAGCTTTCTCACCGACAGGGCAGCAGCTCAGTGGAGGATGGCTTGAGATATATTCTTTTTTAAACCCCTCTAACAGCGTAATTGTTATAAGGACATATCAGCCCTTGTTTTAACAGTCCCTGAGAACCTGCAGATGTTGGCATCGGCTCTCTTGATTTAGGGGGGAAAAAAACAGAGTGGCATTTTTTTCATTGTTTGACTCAATATGGAGAAGTTGCCCGGTTTGTGCGGGTGAAAAGTGCCAGGGATGATATACAATTGCTGCTTTTAATTCAAACATTACCTGTTTTTTCCCCCTCTGTTGGCTCTGAGGGCTCCTGAGTACCAGAACATTTTAAACTAAAGACAGTCATCTTACTCTCGTCTGCTTTCCTCTGCCCCCTCCAGCTCTCAAATTTGTTCTCAGAGTTACAGTAAGTTAGTGGTGACTGCATCATCACACTCCAAATCAGAATTTCATTTTCTAAAAGGCAGTTTTGCCAGGAAGGTACTGTAGTTTCAGCTACCTGCTGTGACCACTGCCTCTTTCAGTGACTTTTTTCTTTTTTCCAATTGTCACTGTCAATGACAAGGCTGTTTCCAATTCACTGGTTTGACTTGAAACTTGTACTGCTTTGGAGTGCATTACCACAAATTAAATTGTGAACGTGAGAAAACAACCTTCTTTCACCCATTTCTAGGCCACTAGCATTTTCCTAACCACACTGTGCTCCTTTCTCTATGGCTGGTACAGTAAATCAGATCTCTTTAAAGCATCATAGTTGGCTTTTTTAAAACCATTCTTGCAAACTGAAACTTTCATGTCTGCTGTAAGCTCAGATCTTGTTTTCGATTGCCATGCTTTGTCTTTGCTTTGCAGGTGGGCTGCAGCAAGGTGTACACTAGCACCTCAGACGTCATGACTCATGAAAACTTCCATAAAAAGAATGCCCAGCTGATCAACGATGGCTTCCAGAGATTTCGTGCCACCGAGGACTGTGGCACAGTCGGGTGTCAATTCTATGGGCAGAAGACTACACACTTTCACTGCAGGTGAATGTTGTAATGTGGTCTAATGTGGTAGATGCTAAAACATACATTAAGCATAAATGCATTGAAAATACTTATACAATTATATATTTTCATTTATTTTTTGGATAATTATTTCATTTATTTTACTATCAAAACGTGTGGTGACTTACATTTGAACAAGCGCTTACAGTAGCTGCAGAGGCTCATAATAGCAGTTTACATAAATATGAACGCCAACAAATCAGCAGCCAAAAAATAAAATGATTCCTCATTGAAAAATAAATAAATGGTAGGCAGCACACAAGTGAAATCATAACTAATGGCCTCCCTGTTTCTTGGCCTGCACCATTAGTATCTTTGAACATCACAGAATCACAGTTAGAAGGAAAAAGGGGAAAAAAACTCTTATTCTGAAGAGCATGCACCACAGAACTATTATCAGTGGACATAGAGAATCATTTGGTTGATTCATCAATCTCCCTCCCTGGAATGTATCCCTCTGGCAAAGGTTGCAGGTAGTAATATGTCAATGGGTTGCTGCTGTGTTACTGAACCTCCTCAGTTATCATTCCTCCATTGTGAAGTATTTGAATCATGTGGACCGTCCCCATGACTCCCAACTGCACCGAGGTACAGAGGAGTCTTTGCAGCAGAGCACCATAGCAAATCATGTTTTCCCTTTGTGTTCCATTCTTCTTTCAGGCGCCCAGGATGCACATTCACCTTCAAGAACAAGTGTGACATTGAGAAGCACAAGAGCTACCACATCAAGGATGATGCCTATGCCAAAGATGGCTTTAAGAAGTTCTATAAGTATGAGGAGTGCAAGTACGAGGGCTGCGTGTACAGCAAAGCTACAAACCACTTCCACTGCATTCGCTCAGGATGTGGCTTCACCTTTACCTCCACTAGCCAGATGACCTCCCACAAGCGCAAACACGAGCGCCGGCACATCCGCTCCTCTGGGGTCATGGGCCTCTCTTCCGCCTACCTGGCGCCAAAGGATGAGCCAGAGGAATCGAGCAACGATGACCTGATGGACTTCTCGACCATCAGCAGCAAGAACTCCAGCCTGAGTGCCTCACCTACGACCCAGCAGTCCACCACTGTATCGCACCTGTTGGCCACGCCTACCACTGCTGTCTCCTCCTCCTCTACATCGGTCCACACCCTCAAACCCACATCCTCGCTGCCCAGTGCAGGCCAGCGAATGTCCAGTCTGCTGTCCCAGGCCCTGCCTAGCAACATGCCCGTGGCCCTTGCTCTTTCTAACAATGCCATGGCCGCCTCCAACCCGTTCTTCCCCCTAATACCCAGGATGCCTCTCCAACCACCTCCGCCAGCCGCTAGCCTGATATCTGCTATATCTTCCGGGGCCCACTCCATGCCCACCGACTCACTGACCCAAGGTTGCTCCACATTGGGTGCAGATGGAGCCATGGCCTCTACCCCAACGTCCTTCGCCACCTCCTCCATCATGGAGAAGATCTCGGCAAGCAAAGGTCTGATATCACCCATGATGGCCAGACTGGCAGCTGCTGCCCTGAAGCCCTCCAACAACCAAAACACAGGTCAGTCACTTTATAAAAAGTCATCATTGTGCATAATTTATGTGGATACTTAAACAATTACAAAATGAAAAATAGTAGTTTGTGCGCAAACAAAATCTCCAACAACTGGGTCCAGCTTCTCAAATATGCAGATTATCGGTTTTTTTTCCCTTTATATTATGGTAAATTTAATATTGTTGTGTTGTGGACTGGTTGTCAGACAAAACAAGCAATTTAAAGACAACTATCGATAAATCTAAAAATAACTGACAGATTAATTCAGCCAATAATGCTGTAACTGAACCAGTTTATCACACTTGCAAATTATAAACCCAAGAATGAATTGGTAGTTAATTGTAAAGGTTAGCTTTGCTTGTTACTCTTTTTATAGACAAAGGTATTGAAATATATGACAAACAATAATCTTTTGAGCTATGTCTGTGTCCAAAGAGAGTATACTGCATGTATACTAAAAACCACATAATTCTTTCTATGTGGACCTCACTACAGCCAGAGCACAGAGAGTGCACTCAGAGGTCATTTCTATCACTATCCCACAGTGGAGAGAAAGGCAGAAAAACTGCCGCTTTCAGGCTTAAAGGGACATACCGGAGGCATAGTCCTCTGCTCTGGGCTTGTTATTGTGTTGATCGTTTGTTAGATACCCACAATCCATTTGGAGATAAATGCGCTGACAGGGGATAGTAGAGCCTGTAAAAGTCTCTTATGATGTTCAGAGTGGGGGCTCCTGGGGCTTGTGTCGAACATGTTTCCTCATCATTGGTCTCTTATCTATGTCTGCGCCTGTTTCAAGCAAATGGAGGTGGAATGAAATTAAGTTCAGAAATTGCAAGAACAAAAAAATGTTGGGTGTTTTCCTTTTTTTTTGTATCCTCTTTGCAAACCGATAAAAAAACTGAAATCGCTCAGGCAGAAATGACTCAATGCACCAGAGCTGAGAAAGAGGCATTTTTTCACTGACACAAGAACTCAGACACACTTGCATGCATCAGCAAAGACACACTTTTTGAATTTCTAGAAACCTTCTGTTCCCACAAAAACATGTCAATATCTATTTAGCATAAACACAATTCACATAAATTTTGGAGGTAATTGCCTTGTCTATGTTTATCATATTGCTCTAAACAAAGCTTCTGAAAATGAAAATGAAGTTAAAACATCAAATTGATATTGCACTGCAGAGCACGCTCTTGCATTCAGTAGCAGTGGGGCCTCCTGTGCTGAGCATGAGCAGGTGGGGTGTGGATTGTAAATGGGGCTGCAAGGGGGAGCGTCACCGGATGTTGGGACTGGGAAGGATTACAATTCCTGGTGGTGTTCCTTGAGCAGGACAGGCCCTGGGAGAGAGATGGGGCAGCTGCTCCGGGGAGCCGAGCTGAGCCCAGGCTGTCAGCCTGAGCTCCACCTCTGGGCTTCCAGCAGGTAGTCTGAACACTGGGAAGGCCCCCACCAAGGGTGGGGGCCTCCACAGATGGTGCATTCACCACCCCTCTCGTTGTCTCACTGAGAAACTGCAACTCAGATCTCTCTGCTTGATAACAAAGCTGGTTTAAAACAATCTCCTCTATCTTAATCACATACTTTATGGTAAAAGTGCAGTGCAGATACAGGATGGAGCATCAACTTCAGTTTTGTTTCTCATATTTGCTTCATAAAATGTGTGAACGGGACATTTGGGGCTAAAATGAGGAGGAAGTGGTTTGTGCTTCTCTATCAAAAAGGTGTGAGAAAAGTCACAGTGTTTGTGGCTATTTTTCACAGTGTTTATTTTTTCATAGGGTTGTGAAACTTCGCCTATACTGTGGTGAATTTTGCATTTTTCCTGTTTCTGCTTTCAGTATTTTCTCTGTATATTTTTTTATATTAATGTTCCGCTCTAATTTACCCCTAAGTGTTTTTCCCAGAGATTCAAGCATCTGAAGGGTTTACTAATTAGACACACAGTACAAATGATCTTTCACAAGCTCTGTATCTTATCCGGAGTAATTACATGGTGATACATTATTCCTGGATAATTTCCAGAAAGAAGCTGCTTTGAGTCAAACTCATTTGTTCTCCCTCTCTGGAAAGTGGATAGAAAAATAACTTCATGATGTGCAAGATAATAAGATACTTTTGCATTGTAATACACTCTAAAAAAAGTCATTTATCCTCTGATATAGTGAAAGCTATATATATATATATAAGCTTTAATCTGCCTGATGATCACATGTAGATCATATAGTGAGTGGCTGCTCTTGATATAATGTGCTCTCATTTGGTCTGAGAGTTGATTTAATTGTTAATGACAAGGCAGGATCTGTCTGGCTAGTTAATTTTGGGTGTCCTCTTATCAAGTTGGGGGGAGGGAAGGAGTGCTGGACGGAGACTTGTAAGCATTCAGTGATCTTAAACCAGACACAAAATGTTTGACTGCTGTTTTCCTTTAGCCCCACCCCGACCCCACCTCCAGCCCCTCCAACCTCAGCCATTGTCAAACTGAACTGACACTGACACTTCCCCATCTCCAAGCTTTCAGCTGACAAGGCCCAAGACTGGCTTTTCCACTCCTATTCTGCCTGATATGTCTCTGGGTCATTTTGTAGCAGGGGGGGGGGAACTCTGGTCGGTTTCTCCCTGACGTAGGCTGGTCATGTTTTCTCTCCAGCAAGAAAAAGGAGAGAAGCCTCACCAGGCTGAGGGCCAAGGGCACACACTTGGTTGCCCACGACCTTGCCTGTCACTATCCCTCAGCACCAGCCCTGATTCCTAAACAACAGATTCCTCACCAAACCAATCACGACCACTGGTGCTTCTCAGTCTTAGTGTCTGAGAGGCTACACCAGGGTCATCCCTCCCGCTTAAAAAAATAAATAAAACACCACTTATTGTCTTGTAAAAGCCTAGCTTTCTCTGTGTGGCCCCAGGACATATTAATATTTTAATCCCTTGGGGATCAGGGGGTGGGGCAAAATTCACCTTCCTGTCAGCATTTTTACCCTACGTCGTCCCCTGGTCTTTATTTATTTAATTCCAACGCTCCTGTCTCCGCACGCAGCTTTGAATACCTATTTGGAGGAGAATGTGATCGAAAGGTCATGCTATTTGAACCAATCTGATTGGCTGTCAGCTCCAATCTGACCGACATAGCACCCTTGTTCCTTGTGGGTACTCTCAGTGGCATTGGCTGCCGTCCGTTGTCAGGCCAACGAGCAGCCTAGGAAGGTGGGAAGGAAGGGGGGTGGCCAATCTGAGACTGCCACTTTCCCTCAGCATTAGCATCTCACTTAATGACCAGTTAAGAGGCAGCCTGGCAAATGAGTTGTGACAAGTGCTGCAGAAAAAGGAGTCTTTTTCCCTCATATCTCCCGCCTCTCAATCACCATTTTAAAGGCTTGACGGCCTGACATAATTTCGCAATAATTATCACTCTGAGTATTCTTTTCGGGCCAGGACAGAAGTCAGATTGCATCTCGTCATAGGGTAATAATGCTGACCAACAATAACTTTGTTGTCACTTCTCTCATCTGCGTCTCTGGCTTGATCCTCAGGGAATGGGCAGCCGGCTTCAGCCAGCCAGTTCAGTCTGGTTCAAGTGAAGCAGGAGCCAATGGATATCAACTCTGGGGCCTCCCAAGACTCCACGCAGGAGCACAGCCTGGACCTGAGCAAGAAAGACCACAGGTACACAGCTGCATGGTACACAGAGGGTTAATGCTTGTTGTAAATTCACATAATATATTCACAAAATAAATCAACAAGGAAATAAGGTTTCTCTGATTGATAGATGATATCTACAGTCTTGGCAGCCAGGGTTATGTTCACAATTATTTATCAAAAATATCTGTGCATACAATTATAAGACTCTCAACATATTTCTCAATTTTTGTGTGAGAAGGATGTTTGTATAAACCCTCAACTCCAATCTTCCCTCCAACTCACAGTAGATCTTATATCCTAAGAAGACAGCATTTTTCTTCTTCATTATACAGGCACACCTTGTGTGATAAATAGTAATATTTACTGTTCTCATGCAAATCTTGACTAAACATTGTTCATTTTCCTTGTTCCAGTAATGAATCAAACGGACACCCTGTACCAGGGAATACATCTCTTTTATCCTCACTTATGAATAAGGTAAGATCCATCCATCAAACGCCTTTCATCCCAAGACAAATTAGCGGGACACGGAGGGGCCTGTTTGTTTTTTAATGTTTCACCGCTAATAAGATGAGTTTGTATCATTTAAATTTTCCAGCCATTTTTCATACAGTGTAATTTTCACTGCACCTCTCACAAATTAATATAATGAAGCAGTAGCTGGGTGCCATGCCAGATATATAGAGATGTTTGTTTTTTGATGAGCTGTTTTGAACTCGCCGTCCATTTTTTCTCCTCCTTTATACTTTTTCTTCCCCCGCCTCGCTCTACATTTATTTATAGTTTGTAAATCATTTGATTAAAAAGTCACAGGAGAAAAAACAACAGGAAGGCACTGCCCTCATTTTTTACCAAGTCTAAATGTTAGCGTATGGAAATTTATGTTTTGGTGAAGATTAAAATGAACAGTCTTTATCATACATCTTATCTGATTGATACAAATGTGCCAGGTGGTTTCCATCTGATTCATGATGTAATGACAGAGCAGCCTCCATTTTTTTTTTTTTACCTTGCCAACTGGTCAAGACCTCCTCCCTCCCCTCCACACACAGACACACACGTCGTCTTTTTTAACCTCTCCCCAGGAGAGCTTAACTTCAGAGTTGCTCTCCTCAAAGCAGTCATTAAACCCAGACAGTGGAGCTTGAAGACCTGTTGTCCAACAGCTCCTCATGTCATGTCAGCTTTTAGGGGTTTGATTCAAGCCACCACATCACATAAAAGGGTTAACAGTTGCTCCCAGAGGACGCTTGGCAAACACGCTTGGCTTGCACTCAAGCAAAAGCCTGGATGTTTGTAAATCTGGCTGTGCTTTTTTGCTTCGCCAAAACATTTGTGTGTGTGTTAACTCTCACACTCTCACTAACATATGCAAGTTCCCAGCTTACGTATGCCCAGCTAACCCAGCAGCTGGTTGTTTATGTGCTATGTGTTTTGTAGATGTCACAGGTGAACCCTGCCCTGTTCAGCGCCATGAACCTGAAGACAGAGCTGGAGGCAAGCCAGGGCAGCAACAGCTCGGAGGCAGCACAGTATCTGAACAGAGTGCTGAAGAGGCCCCTGCCAGAAAAACCCACTGAGATCTGGAGGACATACCTCCGCAGGTATAAAACATGGAGGAAGTACAAAGAGTCACTGTAGTTTGATTCACTTAGTTACAGTAGACTTATTCATTTTGATAGTGAGAAAACAGAGTGTTTCAAAGTACTGAACATAGAAGGCTGTTTTCTGTAAATACAATTCCTCGCGTATTGCATCACTGGAAACCCCCTGAAACATAAAGAATCTGGTCTTACAGGAATTTGAACCAAGTCGAACCTTAGCGTTTTCTGTTTTTTTTTTTGAGAAGGCAGTACATTTACAATCTTCATTGTCTTGCTATGTAAAGGTTTGACACAGATGACTTCTGTGAGGCTCAGTGCGACTTCCTTCAGAAAGTGCACTTTCACTGCCTGGTAGAGGACTGTGGTGCACTCTTCAGCACTGTGGATGGGGCCATAAAACATGCTAAGTGAGTGTTCCACTGGTTTATAATCACAAAATATACCCTTTCCACATTTTTATCTTTTGGTTTCATAGATCAACATAAAAATTAGCTTCCATCTTGTTTTTCAGCTTCCACCTCCGAGCCACCTTGAAAGTGAAGTCTGAGCCTCAGTTTGGTGAGGGCAAGGACTCCAGTGAGGGAGCCTCGCTGCAGCCTGCTGCCCCCGTCTCTATGGCCAACAATCCCTCCATGGATGTGGCCCACCTCACCTCCTCTGGTGGCTACAGCTCTCCTCCTCCCTCCCTGCTGGCCTGGAAGCAGCTGACCGGCAGCATCCCTCAGATGTCGGACTCGATGCCCAACCTGCCGGCCAACTCCCCTCTGGCCACTACCTCTCTGGAGAATGCTAAACCTCAAGTCAAACCTGGTTTCCTGCAGTTTCAGGAAAAGTAGGAGAAACACTAATTTGCCTCTTATTACATTACAGTACAGTGTGTTTATTCGACCATGTGTTGATTAAACTCCATTTTCCATTTTTATTCATCCAGTGATCCCTGTTTGGCTACTGACTGTAAGTACTCAAACAAGTTCCACTTCCACTGCTTGTTCGGAAATTGCAAGTATGTGTGCAAGACGTCTGGCAAGGCCGAGTCCCACTGTTTGGACCACATCAACCCCAGCAACAACCTGGTCAACGTCCGTGACCAGTTTTCCTACTACTCTCTCCAGTGTCTCTGTCCCAACCAGGTGAGTGCGGCTTGGTAACTCAGCCAGGAGCTGAATCACCTACTGTCATCTCCCAGAGTTTTCTAAGCATGAAGTATGCTATCTATTAGACCAGTATTTGAGGTTATTTGACTCGAGGCTTTCACAACCGCCGCTCCCCGTCTTCCATCCCTGCTGAAAAAGACAGTCGACTCACCCCAGTAATGCCTGTTTATATGTCAATGATGTCATTTTGACTGCCGCATTCTCCTCTCAGAAAAGGCCAATTTAGCTGATATTACCCAATAAATCATTGTCACTTGCACAGTAAACAAGGCTGTCTGGAATAGGGCAAAAATCAGGGGAATGCTTCGCAAATGAAACCTAAATGGCAGCCCCTGCCTGCTCTCATGAGCCCATATTTGGAAAACCGTTTTAAATTAATTCATTAATGTGTCCAAAATCACCCCTCTCACAAAAAGTGCCCCCCTCCCTCCTCCTCCTCCTCCCTCCTCCTCCCCCCTCACCCCCCTCCTCCCCTTATTCTCCATCTCTTGAACTGAGCCGATCTTATTTGGCCCAGTCCTTTGGGAGCTGGGCCTCACAAACAGATGGTGGTGTACAGACATGTTAGAAAGGAGGGGTGTTTGTGGGAAGCCTGGGAAAAAAAATCATTGTGCTTAGAAATGTGGGATGTTCCAAATGACCAGAAAGGAAAAGCCTGTGATGTGTTGATTATGTATAGTGTTCACTTTAACTTTGCACACAAAAGAAAGATCAGATAATATTTATCAACTCCTTTGGCTTTCAAACATTCACCACATTTAACTCATGAAATTCGAAATGATGTGTGTCTTCTGCAGCACTGTGAGTTCAGAATGAGGGGCCACTATCACTGTCTGCGGCCTGGCTGCTACTTTGTCACTAACATCACCACCAAGCTGCCATGGCACGTCAAGAAGCACGAGAAGGCAGATCGCCGTGCCGCCAATGGCTTCAAATATTTCACCAAGAGGGAGGAGTGTGGGAGGCTGGGTAAGAAAAAATTACTACACTATAGTATACATTTTGGGCTGCTGTCTCTTTTTGTCTTTGCCATTTCAGCCTAAATACACTTCAGCTTTTATTAATATTCTACCAAGAGAGACATGTGGATTAAAGGTGTTAAATTGAGAAAGATGTAGATTGATTTTCGGTGGCAGTTGCAAGAGGATATTCTCTGTGTTTACAAAGGGAGAGAGACCAGTGTTGGTAAACACAGTGTCGTGCTATGCGAGTTGTTTAAGAGGCATTAAACTAGTCTGCCTCATAGGTTTTGTTGCTGTGTTTTGCATATTCACAATGGCACCTGAAGTCCCAAAGGTAGTCTTGCCTGTACTATATGAGCAATAACGTCAAAGGGGGCAATCACATCCAGGTTGTTTTCTTCTTCCTTTTGCCCCTGTCAGAAATGAGCAATTAGGTTTGTGTTTGTTAATTATCTGGCTTGTCTGGTTTGCGCCTCACAGCCACCGCTGCCATCACACCGAAATGAATTAAAAGTGATCTGTTTTTTTCAGGCGGTTACACAAGCTTTTCAGAACGCAGAAACAAAGCAAACAAAAACAGGCCCCAAACAGCTGTTTTTTGTCCCCAGTCTGATCTGCCAACTGTATTGTTTGGGCTGGGGGGAAAATAGAAAGGATTACCATGGCTAACACTCCAGTCATAAAGAATTGATGGGTTGCCAGTATCCATGGCAGCAACATTAAACTGAACACCGCTGATGATGTTACCTGGTTTCTGTCTCACAAAAGGCCCTCCGTGTCACGGGGGTTACTGTTATTTGCTCAACTTTGCGTGGTTAAAACATTGTGTGTGCAAAAGCTATTTGATGACACAGACGTGTTGTGCTCTTAAACTGGGTGCCATGGTTACTGACATGCTAGCACCTGCCCAGCATGTTACTCTTTCAATTATTTCTGCCTGCTTTTATATAATGGTATTTGATTAACAGGCACAAAACGGAACATTCATTTAATTTGAAATCATAAAGCAATTAGAGCTAGACCGGTTAAAACACTAGAAAAGAACAGAAGAATATGAAGCAGACAGCAGCACAATGGAGAACAAAAGGAAACATGACAATGGAGATACTTTGAAAAATGAATTTAATATGGTAATAATTGTATATTTACTTTGGTTTGCAGGGGTGTGTGCATTATTGGCCCACAGAAAATGAGAATTTATTTATGTAAATTCCTAATTGAATAAAGCATGTCAGTGTAATAAAAGAGCTCCACAGGTTTAGTGCACAGAAGCCTTGACTTGCTCAGTGTGACACCGGAGTGATCTAATATTCCTCCTACATGTACACTCCCAAACACTTTGAAACCGATCCCTCTTTTGTCGGAGCTATATCATGAAATTAAAAAAAAACTAAAAATATTTCACTTCATGTTTGATCTAATCATAACACCGTCACAATGATAATATTGCGTTTAGCGCAGTAGCTTTTCTCAGACGTCTCACAATGAGCCAAAGATAAATGAATAAGCAAATGAACAGTTTAAAAATGGTTACTGGGTTGTCTTTGCAGGTTGTAAGTATAACCAAGTCAACAGCCACTTCCACTGCATCCGCGACGGTTGCCAGTTCTCCTTCCTGCTCAAGCACCAGATGACCTCACATGCTCGCAAACACATGAGGCGGATGCTGGGGAAGAATTTTGACAGAGTCCCGTCCCAGGTACAAACACACAAACTGTCACATATGACGCATCTCAAACTGGTGTTGAGCATTAAAACATATACCAACAAAGCTGAGTACCTCACACGCCCTTTTACTGACGGATTAAACAGAGAATGTATTGTGCGTGTTTATGCAGTGTAGATGTTTAGATCTAGTGTCTTTTATTAAAGCTCATGGATTTTTTGCTCAAAAATACCCAGATGTTTTTAAAGGAAGTTACATTTCATTTTAAATGTTATGTTCCCACAAACACGTACCGTTGTTGGGGTTTTTGCTGCAAGAAGATGATAAAAAGGTCTTCTTCCAACAAGTCATGTTCTGTCAATCTAGGTATTGAAAGTGAAAAGGAAAATGCAAGTGTTTCACTGCAAAAGGTAGAACAGATTTTCTCTCAGGTTTATATATTACTGATTTTTTTTATTTATTATTTAAGCAAAAAATAATGAGATTTACCTATTATTTGTAGGTATCAAAAGTCTATGTGACTGTACCTAGTTTGGTTGGTTTTGTCGTTTTGATTTGTCGTCAGATTCTGGAAAAGTGTAACAAGTTCACTCGGTGCAAAAAAGAGAGTACCGCTCATATCCTGTCATACCAGTCAGTGACAAATCACTCAGACATTCTTTTGATGAAAATGTTCACCGTGCAGTGTACTTCATTTCTTAACATTACCGCTGCGGTACTTCCTTTACCGTAAGCGGATTTAAACATGTGGATTTTCTAGTTCTGTCCTGTTCTTTTTTCATTTTGAAGCCTTCTTATAATGACAGAAGTTTATTCTTTCAGAAGACTTTTGACGCCTTCAGAAATGCTTGGTTGTATGCCAAGAGCCAACACCTGCATTAATGTCACGTTATATTTGCCAATGTTTGTTTAAGATGTCCCTTTTAAAATAAAGGTTGTTTGTTTTCTAGGTGATGCCACTTGGACAGAGGGCAGATGCATCTAGCATGATAGGGACCCATCCTGGTATGAACTCCAGCTTCTCCTCCACCATCATGGAGGAGACTGATGATTACATGGACTACATGGGAGGAGGGGGCAGCCCCTTGGGCCTCTCCTCCGAGTCTTCCAACCAGGACCGGAGCTGCACCAGCACACCTGTAGGCAACGATGGTTCTCCAGCAGGTGAGAATATGCAAAAAAAATACCTGACAGGTGTCAGCATGTATATATATAATAATAATAATAATAATAATAATAATAATATAGCTTAGTCAAAAAGGTGAATACAATTTTTCAACTCTTACATTCAGCATCAAACATCATGCTTCACTCATTTCCTTCTTGAATCCGGTATTTTGTGATTTAATAGTTTGACTTACAATCAATAACATAATGACACATCAGTCATAATATACAGTATGAGGTTGATGACAATGCTGTATTCTAATGTTCCGAGTTGTGGACAAGGTCTTTTGCAGTTTGCCTGGTCATCCTCATAAAACATCCATTTTAAACATCAGTGGTTTGAGTTATTGCACTGTATGTAGCTTATTACATTTTCCTTTGGCCAGAGATCATCCCTGTGGCTTTATGTCTACTTTAGCACTTTTAGTAGTTTGAATTGTGGGAGAAAGAAAAGGAGAAGCAGCCTCCTTTCCCTCAACTTACTGAATAAATGGATTCTCCTCTGCTTTTTTTCTAAGTCTAAGCCTGCCTGCTATTTTCACATTTCTCCATGTGTTGCCAATATTATCCACTACTCTCATCATTGTTGTTTTGGCTGGTGTTTGGGTTAGTTGTCTTGAATGGGCCTCATTTTGTATCATTCTCTTATCTTTTATCTTTCCCTTTTTACCTCCTTTTTACCTCTACATCCCTCTGTGTGTGTGTGTGTGTGTGTGTGTGTGTGTGTGTGTGTACCTGTATGTGTGTTTCTTCCCCTCTTGTCTGTCCTTCACCCTCTCTGGTCAACCTGTCTCTCCAGGACAAGGCTGGCTCGCCACCACTTCTGCTCCTACTACCCCTGCTGACACTAGCGCTACCCAAAATGTACCTCCTTATTCCCCTCCTCCTCCTCCTCCACCACTGCCACCACCACCACCACCTCCTCCCTCCACTCTTCAGCCTGGCTTTCAGTCCCAGGCCCCATCCCTCTCTCCTGCTCTCCTCCGACCTCCTCTCTCCTCACTCCCATACCTCCTCTCTCCATCCTGTCTGTCATACTCTCTGCTCAGCGCCTCTCTGGGAGCCACTCGGAGTGTTGTCATGCCAACCAACACACCAGCTTTCAGCCCCATCATTGCCACTCCGTCTCCGGTTAAAAATGACGTCCCTATAGTGCAGGATGCTGCAGGTACTTATCCCCGGCGCAAACCAACACTGCAGCTGTCACTCTCAATTGAGTCCTGTGCAGTATTTAACTGTGTGATTTAGTCTTTCTCTGCAGTATTGTTGTGGAAAGACGGGGAAAAAGGGGCTTTCCAGCATGCAAAAAAGAAAACATGTATGTAGAAATGTGCATGCTTACTGAGTGGGTACAGTAATAGAAAAAAATGTGTATAATTACCTCACCTACACCTTTGCGTGTTTTCACTTTTAGTATTACTAGGATTTAAAGATAGGGCAGTAAATTTGGCACCTGTAGTATGAAGCCTGGGCCTTGTTTAGCTTCCATTAACAAGGCTGCATCGGCAGCCTCTTATTTTAATCACGCCTCAAGTTTTATCGAGGCCCACTGATTCCTGTCTTGCAGAACAGGGATCACATCATTAGTAGTGACCCCAGGGTGTAGCAAAAGGTGGGTGCCCCTCATAAAACAACATGGAGATAAGAGGGTCGGTTAAGACCCACAGCTCTGCCTCTGTTTGGAGGCTGCAGACACCCTGTAAAAGTGTCATGTTCCAAAGTCAATCTATCATTTTCCCCCTCCTTTAATCATTCTGGGTATTAGGAATAAAAAACATTGTGGCTCTCTGTGCTTACTCAGCTGTGAACCACTTCTGGCTGAGTAAGGTCTTGCAATGTAACTTGCTTGTAGTTTTACTCTGTGAACCAAGTGATTATTGCTTAATGTGCTGCCTTCCTTCTTTCAGGCAACACCATTTCCATTCCTACGGCCACTGGTGCAAAGAAGCGCTTCTGGATCATCGAGGACATGTCACCATTCGGCAAGCGTCGCAAGACTGCATCGTCACGTAAGATGCTGGATGAGGGGATGATGCTGGAGGGCTTCAGGCGCTATGACCTTTACGAGAACTGCAAGGATTCAGGCTGCCAGTTTTCTCTGAAGGTGACCCACTACCACTGCACACGTGAGAACTGTGGCTACAAGTTCTGCGGCCGCACCCACATGTACAAGCATGCGCAGCACCACGACCGCGTGGACAACCTGGTCCTGGACGACTTCAAGCGCTTCAAATCATCACTCAGCTGCAACTTCCCTGACTGCCAGTTTTCGGGCAACAGCACCCACTTCCACTGTCTGCGCTGTGGCTTCCGCTGCACCGACAGCACCAAGGTGACGGCCCACCGCAAACACCACGGCAAGCAAGATGTGATCAGCGCCGCTGGCTTCTGCCAGTTCAGCTCCAGTGTTGATTGCGAGGTTCCCGACTGCAAATATAAGCTCAAGTGCTCGCACTTCCACTGCACCTTCCCTGAGTGTAAGCACACAGTGGTGGGCATGTCCCAGATGGACTCCCACAAGAGAAAGCACGAGAAGCAGGAGCGGGGTGAGCTGCCGTCTGTGTCGCCCAAACAGGAAGGGATGCACCACCTGGGAGGAAGTGTGTCTGCGGTCTCTTCCGCCTCTATGAGTCTTTCTACTTCCTCACCTAGTGGCCTCTACGGGTTGTCCCGCAGCATTGACAGCAGTGCTCCCTCCATGCTCTACCCAACAGACGGCATCGGGTCCGAGTATAACCACCTGTACCCACAGTCCTCCATCAGCCTGGACGGCTCCCTCAACCTGGGCACCGACACCAGCAGCTCCCTGTTCTTCCTGAAGAATGCAGCCGGTCTGGGGCTCAGCGACTCACTGGACCTCAGCAAGAAAATGCACCACGACGCAGCGCGATCTAGCCACAACCCGGCAACCCAGCTGGGTCTGCCAGTAGCTCAGGATGACACCACAGGAACATCTGGAGAGGCTGAAGATGACCTGTCGCCAGAGGAGGAGGTGCAGGCAGAGGAGGAGGAAGAAGAAGAAGAGGAGGAAGAAGAGGAGGAAGCAGACCTTAACAGTGACTCGAATGATGATTCAATGGCGGAGCCTGATGGTGAAAAGGACAATGGCGAGAGTTTTGATGCTTCCGTTAACCACACTGATTCTTCCCGACTGGAAAAGCAAGACGTTGACCCATAAAAATAAAAAACTACCAGTGACTATAGAAACTGAAGAAATACTCTGTGTACTATGAACAAACAAAAATGAAAGTGGCCTCATTTATCATGTTTAGAGACTTCCCATGACAACAAAAAACAACAACAGTGTGGAGAAAAATGACGGCCCAAAATGATTTATTGTGATGTTTACAAGATGACCAACATTATTAATTCAATTATGCATTAAAAAATATGAACGGAGACACAGAATTAGGCCCTGGTTTACACACGGGGCAGCAATGTAAAGCATTTTACTACACATCAGTCTTTTTGTGTGCGTGCATGTTTGACTTTAATTTATTTTCATTTTTTTTTCACCTTTTTTGTGTGGATAAAAAAAGAAAAATGTTAGAAAAACAAATCTCTCTATATAACTATATATGTAAGTGTGTGTGTGTGTGTGTGTGTGTGTGTGTGTGTGTGTGTGTGTGAATGTGTGTGAACGATGATATACAAAAGGAAATTGCTGGCACAGGCAACATGAACTGCAGGGCCTTGGATACATAGAAAAAGGGACGTAAATCACTAAGGGGAAACAGGATGCGTTCAAACATTTGATCTTTTTTTCTGTAATAATAATAATAATAATTATTATTATTATGAAACACTGAGAGGAAAGGGAGTTACATTTTGCTTATTTCCATCTCTCTCAGATGCTTTTCTTTGTTCTCAATAATATGGAATTGACCAGTAAATATTTGGTCAGTCTCCAAGCAAGCTGCTGGTCTCAACAGTTCTCTGACATTATGCTGGAAATGTTTGACCAGCACCAAAACCAAGCTCAGCCCTTGTAATTTTACCCCCCCAGCAGAGGAATCAAGTTTGTGTGTGGATAGTGCACTTTTATATTAGCTGACCACGATGATTACTGATGATAACTCATAAGCATATTTAAAAATATTTTTGTTACCATTTGCATCTTTGCATTACAATGTTGTTTTGTTGTGTTGTTAGTCAGAAGCATATCGATCTGTAAGCAGGCGAGGTCGTGATTAACGGCCGGAGATTAAGGCTGTGTGTGTGTGTGTGTGTGTGTGTGTGGGGGGGGGGGGGGGTCAGACTGACCAGAGGAAGCGATGAGTCACTTAGATGGGGGGGACGACAGAGGAAGCGTCAGGGAGTGTGTTTTATGTTGAAAATTTACAGACCGAAAATGTCTCAACGGCATTTTGTTTCCATTCACTATGGCTGTGGTTGAGCTCCTGTTGTAACGGTTTTTATTTAATATTTATGTGACCTTCCAATGAGAAATTTCTAGGGTGTTATTGCACTTTTTAGGTTAATTTTTACCGTCTGAAAAAAAAAAAAATGATATATATATATCTTTTAACAGGGAATTTTGCTTTAAAGATGTTGTTTTAGTTCACTTTTGCTTTAATGCACAAATAGATGTTAGTGTGACAAAGAACTGTTCTGTGATTTATTTAAGACTGGTTTTTATTTTGCTTCTGTGATTCGACAGTTTGAAAAAAAAGGAAATGGGTGTGCCAGAAAAACGGTGCCCTGATGAGAAACACTAATACGGACTGTGATTTGAAATGAGTTCTTAAGAAGTTCATGGCAATGCTCACTTACTGTAGTACTAAATTATAAATCTGTCAAAGCCACCCTCGGTTTATATTGAGCAAATATGTGCGACCGAGAAGTGGACACATTGATCATGAATTATCATTGGAAATAAGCAATCATAATATAAGGAATAAATGTGTGTAGATGATATTCCTTCAGATGTTTTGAGAAGAAAAAAAAAGGGTTGTACAGTATTTTCCTCTGTAAAAAATAACTATATATGAACAAAATGCTCTTTGATGAACAGCATCCTTTAAAAAGAAAACCGTTAAGAGGAGAAATGAATAATAAAAAGTAAAAAATTCAAATAGCCTCATCATAGTTTGCTTGTGTGCGTGACATTTTTTATTACCCCAGATTTTTTGGAAAAAAATTGTTCATACTGTAGCATTGATTCCGTTATGTTTGCAGTATATATTCTTTCTTTTTCCAACTATGTCAGAAGCTCAAACTAAAATACACTTGTTTGAATTCATTCATCGATGTTTCTGTTTTATTTAACGACTCGTTTTATTCATTGTCATTTTTCGGTGTGATTTTTTTTCCTCATTAATTGAAATTCTTGGTTTATATTTACTTTGCTGTGGGCGTGCCTCGTTCACAGACTCAACTGTCTCTGGGGACTCTGGTGCAACGCAGAGGCGTCACGTTTGTTTTGTTTTCTCATCAGATAACTGTAGGGGCTGAGACATTGTGCACTTGAATTATGTGTCTGTGTGTGTGTGTGTGTGTGTGTGTGTGTGTGTGTGTGTGTGTGTGTGTAAAATAGCAGGATTTGTAAAAAGTTGAAAATAAAGAAACTATAATTATTATAACAATACACATGCAGTGATTGGTAGTGCTTCAGCCTGAGGACATTTTGGGTCACGTGTGGAGGGAAAAGGTGCTGCTGGACAACAGCAGGGCAAAAGGTCTCAGCAGCTATCTCTCTGTCTCTTTTTCTATCCGTCAGTGACACTACTGAAGTGTGTGTGTGTGTGTGTGTGTGTGTGTGTGTGTGTGTGTGTGTGTGTGTGTGTGTGTGTGTGTGTGTGTGTGTGTGTGTGTGTGTGTGTGTCTCCCCCTGAGAGAGACAGTTAGGCCATGGCTGTAAGAACACAGACCTGTGACTCCGTCCCAGCTGCTCTGAGCTTCGATTCATATTTCATGACCTTGTGCGCCTTTTCCCTGCTTTGTTCCGCTTTAAATCCAACTGGGACACTTTTCTGTCACAGAATTTGAAGAAAACAAAAAAACAAACATCTGCATTTATGCAGGTGAAGGAATCAACAATATTTGTTGTTGGGGTCGCCCGTTGTTCATGCTTGTCATTCTGGTGTGAGAACAAGATCAGAGCCGAGGACCATTAGGGAGAGTTAGAGGCCTGCTACTGCTAACAAGATGGCTCTCTGTGTCTTGTTCAGTGTTAACAGGGCACTTTTTTTTTTTGTTGCCTTGAGCCATGTGCTGGGTTCTCCTCCCACTCCCTCATGTCACCCAGTGGCCAGTGTGCTGGTTCTCTCTGTCCCTTCGTCTACAGCTGTTCCTGTCCTTCCTCCTTGTGATGTTTTTTTTAATAATAAAAAAAGAAAAAAATTGGGTAAAGGCATCACCATCTGTCAGCCACCTGGCATCCTGTATATAATCTACCAGAAAAAAAAGAATAAACATGAAAATTATATTACTCAAAAACCAGACGGAAACGACCTCCAAATCCTGCATAGGCTGCTGCCGAAACGACAGATCATTTTACTGTTTTAATTAACAGAGTAAAAAGGATGGTATAAAAAAGTGGTGGGGAAATAAACTGAAATGTATTACCACTGCTGGGAAAAACGTAATATGAAAGCCTCCTGCTTACTGCAGCGTAGTGGATTAACAGAGCAACATTTTAGACTTTGTAAAATATATTGCACTTTTGGACTAAAAGCCATCTCCCGTTTGCGTTCAATTTGGCTAGACTCATGAGACATTTTATATGAAAAGTAGACAATGAAGCAATTTTTTAAAAGTCTCTACTTGAATCTGTTGCCCTCAGCACTACTATTCATTCTTGTCGTATTGCTTATTTCCACTTGGATACAGTGCTGTTTATCTTCATTGTGCTATATTTATGTTGTTCCTCTGTTTCTGCATGTCTTATGCAAAGATTGAGCTTTTCACTCAGTGAAATAAAAACATACTGAACAACTTTAGGGCTGTTTTCAGTGTCATTGTCTTTTTGAATGTCAAAGAAAGATGCATCTTTCAACAGATGCATACTTTCTGCCTTTTTACAAAACACAACACCAGGTCGTATATATTAGAAGTGCCAACAATGTGTGCATGCGTGCCGGCCATTGCTGACATGCACTGGGTTGATGTGCCAGGAACAGGTTGAGTGAGAGAATAAGCAGTGTGGAGAGGCGACAGTCAGGGCTGGGAACACACACGACAGGTGTGCACTGCATATGTGATCACATGACGCCTATAAGGCAGATTAGGGCCCAAACAGATGAAGCGCTGCTTAATGGCAGCTTTTATTAAGTTCACAAAGCGTGGAGGGAGGGGGTAAACAGAGAAAAAGCAGGTGGCTGGGCCTGTGCACTCTTAGATGAAGACAGATATTGTACAGTGGAGTCTGAAGAGGGTAGCCACTGTGGAAGGATTTATGAAGATTTGCACGCCCTGGACTCACCGCCTGCCTGTTCACGAGTCCTGCAGTAACACAGCCAGAGAGGGAGAGCTGGAAAAGCTCAGAGAGAAAAATGTGCCAGCCAAGAAGCCAGAGAGTGTGATCATATAAGACGAGATGAAACTATACTAATACCTGTGAGGACGGTCCATCACTGCGGCAACAAAAAGTAAAAGGCACAGAAATAATTCATTTTCATACACAACCAATGACATGCTAGAACATTTTAAGTTTAGATGAAAGTATAAACAAATTTGACATGCATTGTGAAAGAAAATGCTAATTTCAAAAAGATCTCTATACTATTCTGATATCAGATGCATGAGGTACATTTTAATGACAGATACTGGGAGGTACGTAGGAGGGCGGAGCCAGGCTACTGAAGATGTGCATTGCAATAATATAATAATATTTATCTAAATAGTGTATAAAAATAACTAAAAATGTGTCAGTGGGTATATGCATTACATTACATATCCATTATTTTAGAGCTATAGGTGCTACATGAAGCCAACAGAAAAAGGTGATCATGTGTGTAATCATGTCATTATCACTATATTGTGGACATATTTGAGCATACAGGTCATATTTGCAGATAAAAATAAAACAAAATGGCCTCAGATCGTGAAAGTAAAGGCACACAGGCTCTGATTGGCTGAGTGTGTTTGGACTGTATGTACTTTATAGTGTGACGGCCACCCACATGATCACACATAGTGTTAGGGCCTCCACACACTACCTGCTCAGCACCAAACAACAGACAGAAAGTTAGCAACTAGCTGGTGAACATAATAGAGCGCTCAGCTGCTGCTAAAGAGCCAGATAAATCCCCTCAGGAGTTGGTGGAGACCAAAGCAGAGCTAAAATGAGAGTAAATATTAGACTTAACATTCATCAGGCGAACAGAATACAACTCCAAATCTGTCTACTGGATGTGTAAATAAGCAACTGTTTGTGTTGCTTGTGATAATATGATAGTGTTCTGTTTACAGCTTGTTTCCATTGCCCCAGGGTGGCCAAAAACATCATGCAATGCAGATTTAGGATCAGCTTAAGAAGTTTTCATCATCCAAAAGCCATGTTTCCATTCACATATTTAAAAAAAAAAATCTTTTTAGAAAAGCTGTATGGATATCGCAAAATTCAATTAAACTTCCTCAATTGCACAAAAAAGTTTCTACGCTCACTTGACATGGTTTTTGTCTTTGTCGAAAAAGAGTTGAGCTAAATGGGAAATGGGAGCGCCTTTGCCGATAAGTTCTGACTAGGCGAACATTTAACTCACATCAGCTGTTTACACTGTCGACGTCTTCTCGGATATTCCCATAACATGTCTTTGTCTCTGGACAGCATGAAACAAGGACAACACTTGCTGACATAAAAGAACAATTAAAACTTGCCCAATTGAACCAAATTCCTGAAGACCTCTGAAGAAACTACGCTGTAGCCTATTTTTTATACTCCAAACCAGTTGGTGAAAACATGCCTAATACGCTTTTCTTTTTGTAACATTTCAAAAGTTTTTTATACAGAAAAAGACAGGATGAGTGGGGAAAACTGTGGTAATCGTAGCCTATATGTGGCTGTGTGTGTGTGTCACTCACATCAGTCGGTCTCTCTCTCCGTGTGCCTGATCACGTGTCTCGCTGTGAGAAGTCAAGACAGCCAAAATCACTATAAACCTGGCCATTTTATTTTGAAATGTGTTTATTTTGGTAAAATATCCGGCTGCACTGTGGTCTTCCTGTATGTGATTACCTGCCTGGCTTGACATATATACTCACGTATCGCGTAAGAAATAGAGGAGACGCCAAAACTATCGCTGCAGCACACGGGCATACGCGGACGCTACGCGCCCGGTGTGGCCGGACAGATTGGATAACATGGGCGCCGAAATAAAAATAGCTGCGCTACGCTTGCGCCTGTGGTATGTTCCCGGTGTTAGGCTACATCCACAATACTACGTTTTCATTTTTAATCAGTCCATATTAATACATCTGACAACGCATTTCACATGACCATTAGTCTAACTGTGTGTCAATCACTGCTCATGCACACGCATTCAGGGGCTTAGGAGACCGTTTTGGACTTCAGCAGACAGGGGGAGGGACTGAGAAGTTGTCGATGTTCAAATGTTTTGGCTAAGTCCTGGATCTTCACAATCCTACCTACAGCACCTTTAACGCTGTAATTACGACTGGCAACTTGGCTTTTCTGAAGCCTCTGATATTTTGCAGTTAAACAAATAAAGACGCCGCTAAAGTCCATTGTTCGAGGGGGTTAAGGGCAAATTCACTACATAAGGTGCTTTATCATCAATTCACAGTATTTTACAACCACACAATAAACTCTGCAATCATACAACTGTCTTGACTGTAAACGCACGAAAGTCTAACACATGGGAATACTCTCCATCTTTATCACTCATCCCGTAGGAACGCAGCATAAGTAATAAGTAATAGCAAAACAGAAATGCTAAAGATGTGTTTGAGGTAA
The DNA here is from genome assembly GCF_008315115.2 of Sander lucioperca. Lineage (NCBI taxonomy): Eukaryota > Metazoa > Chordata > Actinopteri > Perciformes > Percidae > Sander > Sander lucioperca. The sequence continues at coordinate 6,846,180 of NC_050184.1, forward strand.
CTGTGTATTGGTCACCGCTCTTTAAAAAACTAATTTAAGGGATCCTAACAAAAATGTTCAGCTAAACACTGCGAAAAAGCCACAATTATAGAAGCTTTTTACATAAAATAAATGGCCTGCCGTCTCTCGTATCTTTGTCATCAGCCAGTGCAGCTTGTGGTTGATGGGACCCACAGGCACACACCATATCACGTATCAGCATAGCAACGCTCATTTTACTGCTTCATTGGCCTGTTTATAGTTCAGGTTTTTAGATGAGATGTTTCCCCTCGTCTCTTTCAGCGCTCTGCCCCAGTTAGACCTCTCTTTAAATCTGCTGCCCTTTGCTATAGATGTTCATTTATCTATTTTTGCATGTGTATGGGCTTATTTTGGAAAGACCTCAGTCACACGGCGGAAAAGGGGGCTGTGTGAAAAAAGCTGCTTCGCCATTGGTAGCAGCTGTTGCTGCTGAGACACCTCTGAGGAAATGGAGAATTGGACACACACTCATCCAATTTACCATTAACAAGACCTTATTGGATGCAGGGCCATAGGAACATGCGGCTTTGCCTTATGTGGCTCTATTTTGATATGCTGCTGTTCGAAGTGTGTGACTGGGGTCTGAGAGAGTCTTGGCATCTTTGTTTGGGGATCTAAGTGTGGTGTACGTAGTCATCTCAAGTCAGTAAGCTTCAGGCAAGGTGCCCTGTATTGTTACATATAACTACTATACAAAAAACAACAACGCAATTCTTACAATGAGGATTTAAATTCAGCAACAACACAGAAAATGTTGCCATTTAAGAATAAAACGTAGTGGAAAAAGATGCATAACAGTGACCAAAATAACAAGAATTTCCATTTCTATGTAAGATGTTGTTAATACCATCCGTAGGAAAGTCTGAGCTGTAACATGAGATAGTTTCAGACATCAAACATCGAAGCTGGTCTACAGTACAAAGATCTGCAAAAACAAGAGATTTCCGCCCGTTTTATATTTTCCACATTTAAAATCTAACCACACTAAGAGAACTAGGTTGTTGTAAAGCTTTTCAACATAGCAACCACTGGTCAGACGAGTGTTGACTTCCTCCTCCTCCAAATACACAAATATATAATTATCCTTTTAAGGTCCCATGAAGCACAGCTCTACTTCTGTATGTGCTCAGCAGGTTTTCAATCAGATATTTTTTCTCTTGTGCAACACCTGTGTGTTTCGTTTCTGGCTGGGTAGGTTTTTTCATCTTCTCTTTTTTTCCATAAACACACCTTGCATTCTTTAGAGGGTGGTGTATCTAGAAATCTTTGTCTTTCAACACATTTTTCTTCCGTTAGGACAAAGAGATTACAAAGGCATTCTTCTCACAGTTTTGTTGGAACATTCAGTCAGTAAAAACAAACAACAGTGGTGTGGTTATTAACTTCAAAAACCAGAAAAACTGGATTCAACTCTGGCCAGTTCACACAGAAAAGAAGTTGAGCAAACAGTCTAGAAATCAGATTGTCATGGTAATGACCCACAGTATCTGTTTCTCTTTAATAAAACATCACTATTTTTGTTTTCATCTCTGCACAGAGGTCAGGGTTTGTTCGCAGCCAGGAATTCTTGCAGAAAATAGATGCAATGTTCATCATGGCTAATGAGAACAATATGAATCTATATGACTTTATCATAGATTTGAAGGTGTTGCAGGTTAGTCAGGGCTACAGCTTTTCTTGACATTTTAGCATTTTAGATTATGAGTTTGACCTTTAGATAAAGTTTCCTGAAAATTAAAATGCATTATTTCCTAGAAGAGAAGATCTCTCTAGAAGAGACAATCAGGTACTTAACACCTGGTGCGTTTTAAATGCTGATGGATGTATGATTAAAAATGAAAAAGTTAGTGTGTTCAGGTCTTTGACCACAAGTTCAAATGTGGCCGTCATGCTCCAAATGAACGTGTGCTGGTGTGGGAACAAACACAGTTCCTGTATTTCTGTGAGCTCTGTTTCAAGTGAACACATTTTCAAAGGGTGGCGGGGGGGGGGTGTAATGTTACAGGGGAGATGTTATTTGGTAAACATGCAGTTGTCATCTTACAAACACAAACAGAATCCGGTGGAAAGATTAGCGTCGGCCCTTTAAAAAGCTTGTGAAAAAACAAGCCTCCTGTCAACTCTGTTACATAAATGTTTACTAAGAAATACCAAACATTGTGTTCTATTTGTTTTACTTTGCCTCAAGTTTGCCCATTGCCACAGATTAGTCATTCCCACAGTTAAACACGACTTTGCCAGCAGAACAAACAACTAGTAGCAGACAGCAACCAGAAACAAGTGCATAAAACAGTTGATCCAGGCTGGCTCGTAGCCACGCGGCCATTACCCTTCAAGTAGTTTGCTTCAGAATTGGACCAGAGGTCTCCAGAGCTGAGTGGGAATGTTTCATCACTTTATAAGTCCTATCGGAAAGGGGAGAGCTTGGAGCAAAAAAAGAAAATCTAATGGCCTCTTTCTGAGGCCAGAGTAATTCTCATTCCACTTCAATTGCCACAGCGCAGCACCGCTAACTGGCAAGTGAGGCCCGCTGCTGCTTTCTTGGCAAACGGAGAATTCTTAAGTGCTAAGCTGTAAATTTGCTTAATTTGACGTGAGTCCGAGGGAAATGGGATCGTTTTCTTTCAGGGAAAAAGCCTGGCATATTGGCTGACAATAAGCTGGAACGGTCCAACATGGTGTTTCTGCTTGGCGATGATGGCTGGAACACACAGCGGACAGCATTTGACAGAGCTGTAAAACCGTTTGACTCTGGCACTGGCGCTCTGTGACTCATTCTTATGTTAATACTCTAAAAGCCTTTTCAGTGTAATTTCTGTGAAAGAAAATTATGATTTTCTCCCAAAGCGGCTTAAAGTGGTTTGTCTGTTTGTATACACAAAGAAGTTGGTAATTACTAAATGTGATGATGCTTACGTAACTCACACACACACACCTGCTATTAATCTGCTTTAATAAATCCCTCATATTCTAAGCGACCACGCATAACAAGTCTCATTTACATGAAGAAACAAGACAAGCTCTATGGTCACAAGATGCAGGAAGTTTCACTCGTTTCATTTCTGAATTTCAACTGAGAGCAGTGTCACAGGTCAAATTAAAAGAAAAAACATGAGGTTTTGGTCACAGACATGGAAGCAAAAATATATATATATTTCTTTTTTATACATGTGAATAAATTAAGGGCTGTAATGCTGCCCCATCAGAGAGCAGAACAGTTACTAAAATAAAGAAAAAATGTATTTGAACATAAACAAACACAAATTAGCTATTTTGCATGTCTAGTTGTTAAATAATATAGGATTAAATGTATAATCTCCTGCAACATTAACTCATACTCACTTCCTATAGATATCCTCTATAGTATCTATAAAATGACTAAATAAATAAATGGGCAAACTATTGATAATCTTTCTTTTTTATATACTTTGGCCCATTATATCAATGCACTGGCCATTCTCAAACTTTATCAAAACATTGATTAATCTATTTGTTTTGCTTAAAAGTGATCACTAGCTAAGTTTGCAGTGACAACATAACATATGGTGAATGAATGTCACAAGAATAGTTAGCTGTGGTTAATAATAATAATACTAATAATAATAATATCCTACTCTATTATTTTCTTCATACTGATTTCCCCATCTTATAATGATGTTGCAAAAGATCATCTGAATAACAACAACATTTCTTGTGACCTTCTTTTGGGGTTTATTAAGTATATTTGATATGGAAATATAGTTTGAAAAAAGCATGTTACTGCACCCACATGGTTGGCATTGTCTGGGTGGGAATGAGGGTAAATAGCGTGGGGGTTAACAGAAACATGACAACTGTGGCATTTAAAAGGCAGCATGTGGTGAGACTGAGACTAAAGAAAATACTTAGCAGGTTGCAGCAGGTCAAAGTTTGGGAGTTTTGTATTGTTGGTTGTTGGTCACAACTGTTGCAATACATTTAAAGTTGAAGCATTACAATCAGCTTTATTTCTGTTGAATGACTCTTGAATATCACCAGCCCCCCGCATAAACATCACCAGAGCCTTTAAAAACACCGGTTTCAGTATCACAGCTGTGACCTTCATAAAACAGAGCTGGGCAACAGGTGGGCATCACGTGTGTGCTAATCTTCCACATTATGGTTGTTGACACTGAACAGCCCCACTCGAACAGCCCCGCTCGGTTAAAACTCAGTAATTTAATATGGAATACATCAGCAATGTGATATTTGTAGCATGGAAGAAGCAAAGGTTGGGGAGATTCTGCTGATGCTAATAATAGAAAACGTCCATCATTCACTGTGGGTTTCTGTTACCAGAAGAATTCTGTGAGTACCGCAGACACCTCCAAAACAAGACATTGGGTGTCCACTGAGGGATTTTGGGATTATTTTTTTTTCACTTGCTCTCCTCCTCACTAAGGGCATGGAAATGTGGGTTGTATTTCGCTGTGACAATCCATGCTAATTTTGGAGGACAAGGTCAGTGAATTTCACAGACCACCCTACTTTACGCATCAATTCTCACACAAGGCTTATGGCAGGTTAAACTTTTCATCTAGCACCATCATCAGGTCAAATGTTTTTTAATTTGCAATTTTTGACCGAATCCTTGAAAAACTAACGGCATTCCTATCAGCCTCGGCTGTATAGTGTTTAGCTACTTAGTGTGAACATTATACCTGTAACCTTGTTAGCATCATCAATGTGAGAGGATGTTAGCATGCTGACCTCAGCCTTTAACTGGAGCAACGCTGTGTCTCAGTGCAGCTTCACAGAGTCACAGGAACTGCTGTAGACTCCAAGACTTGGTTATGTACAAGTTCTACGAGTTGACTACAGTTAACAGAACATGAGCCCCATTGTGAATGCAACAAGCCATGAAAAAGACTCTCTAGCCCCCTTTTTCTTCTCCCATCCCCAACCGCCCCTCCCCCTCCCCCTCCCCCTCTCCTGCCCGCTAGCATGCTTCAGGTGTTCCACAGTCAGGCCCTGTGATTAGTCTAATTTGCACAAACGCTGGCAAGCGCCACACCTGTTGCCCCTGCGCCGCCTGCAGCCGCGGTCCCTCAGCAGGCTGACAGGCCTTCCCTCGGATAATCCAATCTCTGCGCAACGGCGGCGCTGCTCTCCACCAGCGCAGGACAAGGACATTAATTTTTTGTACCTCTTGTCTCCCTTTGTGTTCTCATGGCCACCAAGCTCCTGATGGCTCATTATTGGACCATTCATAAATACTGCCAGTACCCACCTCCCTGTTTTTTTACAGCCCGCCGCTGTTTTCCCCTCACTGCTTCTCCCTAGCGCCTTCCTCCACCTGCCAATACGGTGAGTAAAGCTTTCCTTCAGGTTCGAGAGGCCCAACAGCCTTCCACATGACAGCCTTCCAGTATCCACATACTCCATTTGGATTTGAAACAGCGCCAGCAGAAAATCAAGTGACACAGGCCACACAGAGTGGGAGGGAGGGAATGTGATCCCACTTGATTGTTGAGAGTTTATATAGCGAGTGATGACAAAGTGCTTTATGACTTTGCAGTGTTCGCTGGGCCCAGCGATTGAAGCCTTATACAGGCAAAGCCCCCTGGTGACCTTGGCTTGTCAAATGTTCTAATTTTTACCAGGAAGGAGCCAGTGTTGAGCTACTGCTCAGAGCTGGGAAGCTGCTTTTAGAGAGACAGCAGCGGAGAGCTTTTGGAGGTGACCCATGCTTCCTTACTTTCACTGCTGAAAACACTATTGAGGAAATGCATCAGTCAGAGAAAGGTTTAGGCCTGCTAGCCCACAGAACTATGAGTCTATGTAGAATATTTTTAGCATGACTAAGAGTCTACAGCCACGCTAGCTGCCCTCTAAGGCTGAACTCAGGCACAGCGGTGCTTTGAACTAAATGCTAACATCAGCATGCTAACATGCTCACAATGACAATAATGCAACATGCTGACATTCAGCAGGTTTAATGTTTACCATGGTCACCATCCTAATTTGTGCATGTTAGTATGCTAACATTAGCTAATTAGCACTAAACAAAGTACAACTGAAGCTGACATTATCATTAGTTTTGCAAGTATTTGGTCATAAACCAAACTATCTTACAAATTAAAGAGATTTCCAAAGTTATGACAATTCATCCTGAGAGGGACATTAACGTGTATACCAAATTTCACAGCTATGTCCACCATCCAATAGTTGTCAAGACGAAGACGTTTCACTAAAAACAACAAATGTCAACCCTGTGGTGGGGCAGGAGGAAGAGTCAGGATCACCAATGTTATAAGGATACATCATCTGGTAAACATTAATATCAGCACAACATTTTGTACCAATCCATCCAGTAGATGTTGAGATAATTCACTGATAAATGAAAGTTGTGACTTAATGGTGGTGCTAGATAAAAGATCAGGGGATCACCAAAGTCAGGATTCATTCTCTGGGCACCATGAATGACACTTTCATGGCAATCCATTTAATAGTTGTAGAAATAGAACAGTCTTGACCAAACTGGTGGACCAACCAACCGACTGACGTTGCCTTTCCTACAGGCACGCTGCTAGTGTGGCTATAAAAATTGCACAGACCACCAAAAATATAGAATATAAGAGAAAACATAATTGTAGGACTTGGATGAAAACATCTTGAAAGGCGGTTAACAGACTTTCACTGCAGATCCAAATGAGTATTCCCGAGGAGTAAAGGGATATTTCCAAAGGGGTAAAGCAACTGGTGGAGTTCCACAGGCCTTGTCACAAATCAAGTATTACATCAGATTGCTCCCAGCTGCATGCCACATACATCTTATCTCACATGGAAGAGGAAGAAGATGCATTTCATCCTCAGGCCCCCTCTTCCTGCATTGTCTGTGACCTTTCCTATGCAAATCTTCAAAGAACGCTTCCCCTCAGAGAGGGATGTCAGGAAGCCATGTTGGGTGGAGCTTGAAGCTTCAAGAACTGGACCTACACTGCTAGGATGTGAACTGTCCTAAATCAGTGTGATGAGAAAACAAAAGCTGGACCGGGATCAATGCTCAAGGACTCAAGAAGGAGTTTTAAACGAGTAGAGATGATGTGAGCGTGGTGCAGACAGAGTCATGGTAGCCCTCTGACTGGCTGCTATGGGCTAACAACCCTTGCATTGATCCAAAGAGACACTCAGCCCTCTAACCTGCTGAGTGCTCAGTTCCAGTGAACAATGGAGTTCAGAGCGAGTCAATACAGTACCCTATCGAGTACTCTCCGTTTAGCAGCAAGATTGATGAGGTTAAGGCTCCCAACCGGGGAGCCAAATGGTGTCAAAACCAAGGTGTTGCTTTGGACAAACAATCCCTCAGTGCACTACCACACTGAGATGCGCTGGTTATTGGCTAATACACAAACTCTACCCATGAAGGGTATTTTATACAGGCACAAAGTTTCTGAAAGGGTATGCAGACTGCGGTGAATGTTGTTACGACTTCAAATGTAGATGAGAATATGAGGGTAGGATAGATGGCGCTTTCTGGACAGGAATGCACTGCAAATCCCCAAAGACACTAAATGATGTACAAGTGGATTTATTACAGTAGGTCCCTATAAATCTAAGGTTGGCCTGAACTCCAGGGAGAGGTTAATGGATTACGAAGGGATGTGGTATCGAACCTCAGAGAAGTTTATACACCTCATCAATATGTGAAACGCTATTGATCACTTAGACCCTGATAAATTAAATTCATACACTTGATAATGCATGGCAATATTCAGAGATCCCCAAATGAAGCAAAATTGGCTTTTTTAGCCCAGCTTTTCTTTGGGATGAGGATCTATGGTGGGACCTTGACAGTAGAAAATGCATATAAAAAAAACACACTGTGGCAGTGTGTGATTTGAGCTGTACCGTCAATGCTCTTAGGAATCTTAGAATTATCAGCAACCTGTGTGAACAGCATCCACCCTTTTTCGCTCAAATGTAAATCACAATAAATGATTGAAGTTGAGATTCTGAGGATTGTTACTCAACATGAAATGTGCACAGTTTCATAAACTTTGCTGCATAATTTGCTAATGGATATAGATATAAGCCAGGACAAATTCACTTTATAATGAGATTTACATCTTCCATAGCTTTGATTTGGTGAATATCTGGTATGGATCTAGACCTGGATCCTATGTTTCATATAGTATACTCAATATATATATTAGCATTTTGGCTACATCTAAAGCAGCATCCAGTCAGGACAGTTAGCTTATGTAACAAAAGATGGATTCCACCTCAAGCCAAGATACAGTTGAATGAAAATCTATGTGACATCTGTCAGTGCGGGGATGAGTTTCAGGTGTAGCTCTATCTGGCTCTGAAGGGAGCTGTATGGAATGTGATGATAGGCTAGCGGCTCTGGGCTACATAAGCTGCTACTACCATAACACACTCTGAGTTGCATTGTGGTTAGACTCGCCGTGCCAGACCATCCACACGCTGCGGAGCGGAGTAGGGTCTGGCTAGTCCACACAGCATTCTGGGATGGGAGAAAAACGTGCTCTGGTTTATTGGCATTGGTGGGGGGTGATGGCGCAGTGGATATGACACATGCCTTTGGTGTGGGAGATTTGGGTTCAATTCCCACTGCGATACATCAACCAATGTGTCCCTGAGCAGGACACTTAAAGCCTAACTCTCGCCAAAATGCAACCTACGGTCTTTTTGTGAATGTACCCGAGTCAAACTTTCGTTTAAAAGCATATTTAGGACGGAAGCGTCGCTTTTTAAGATTTACCGTATTTTCGTTTTTCGGTCAAATGGCCTTTTGAATGGGAGTAATAGGGGCACTTTTATGCTAGCCTGAAAATAGCTATTTTTAAAACACTAAGAAGGCTCAACACAACATGAAACTTTGCTCCAAGTATCACCAGGGGCTCTACACATGAACGCAAGCATTGAGAACATTGTTTGTGTACAAAGAGTTTACTAAAAAGAAAGGTTTTGAGCAACTCACGTTAGCAGTTGTTGTTTACGCTATCTGCCATTTTCCCAGTCCAAAATAGGCGATCTCCGAATGCGAATGAACGGACTCCATAGGAGGAAATGTCATTCTTATATGAGGCTCCTTTTTCAACTACAAGGTCAATATTGTGTTTCACTAACGACAAAACAACGAATTATCCGTGCATTTATATGGAACTAAGCTTTTGGAGCTTTCCATCTTTACTCTCCTCCCTTGCTCAAAACCTCTCTTTTTAGTAAACTCTGTGTACACAAACAATGTTGTCAATGCTTGCGTTCATGTGTAGAGACCCTGGTAATACTTCAAGCAAAGTTTCACGTTGTGTCGAGCCTTCTTAGTGTTTTAAAAATAGCTATTTTGAGGTTAGCATAAAAGTGCCCCTAGGACTCCCATTCAAAAGGCCATTTGACCGAAAAACGAAAATACGGTAAATCTTAAAAGTGACGCTTCCGTCCTAAATATGCTTTTAGACGAAAGTTTGACTCGGGTACATTCACAAAAAGACCCTAGGTTGCATTTTGGCGAGAGTTACGCTTTAACCCCTAGTTGCTTCAGAGGCGTGCAACCTCTGATATATAGCAATTGTAAGTCATTTTGGATAAAAGTGTCAGAGCGGGCAGAGCCACGGTGCCGCTGCAAAATAGCCTTGGGAAGGAACTTGTTTTGGTGGAACGTGTACGTTCAAAAGTTGTTTTAGTCGTGCAACAGAAAACTCAGACTGGACAGATAGTCTAGCTAGCGGTTTGGATTTACCCTGCAGAGATCTGAGGAGCAGTTAACCATAGTCCTCATAAATCAACAGGAGTTTAAAATGCCAACACTAAGAAAGCGGAAGGTAACGGACATCCAGCCGAAAAGAGTGATTTCACAGGTGAATCCCGGAAGTGGAACGTCGTAATGTAGGCTTCAGGTTTTGACAAGAAAGAAGAATGTGTGAAATAAAAAGACAATAGAGTACAATGCGTAATCGGGAAAGTGGTCTATTCAATTTCATACAGATATTCATATGTTACATGCACTGGCATGGTAATAGCTAATGCATGCAAGTTTTGTACAAAGCTTCTTATATAAGTTAGCAACAATTATGCATGTAACTATGCTGAACCATATTTAGCATTGGTATAGCTTGCCTTAACTTAGGGCTTATCATGCTTAGCATATTAACAGTGTAACTGTAGCTGGGAATGAGAAGGAACAGCTTAGACTGCTGAAAGTTTGACAATGTAAAGCTTCCTGCCTGTCAAGCTGACTCCGAGATGTCCTAAAATGGACACTGTAAAGAAGGAGGATAAACCAAGGGTATAAACCAATCGGATTTAGGCAACAAGGCTTTTCTCTGGCGCCACCTCATGCCAACCTTGACATATTTTGCGCCACATAGCAAAACAATCTCTACATTTCGCATCGATTTAGCAATTCTGTCATTTAGTCTAAGCATTACATCCTCACAAGGCTGCTAGCGTGTTATTAGTTCAACAGGCCACTCTCAAACACTTATTGTCAATAAATGATACTGGTCCCTCTTTTCACCCTGGTGACATCAGATTACTGTGAACAATCCAAGCTTACCTTTGGTCTCTGCAATCATTTTACCACCTCCTTTCTTTTCCTTCTCTCTGCCTGTCTCACCCTGCCTCAGAGTTGTCTTTACTGTTGGATTAAACACAAGATATTTATTTAAAAATGAAGCACTTTTTAAAAATTACATTTAAGTCTATAATGGCTATCTTCGTCATCTACAATGTATTCAAAATAGAATAGGAAACCCTTTTCGAGAAGGTCCTACTCCCACAGCAGAAACCAAAAGACACACGGACGATCCACCTACAGAAATAAACAACACTTCACACTTATAATGTGTAACTATGTGACTTACTCATTTCCAGAGAGAAAGCTGAAAAAAAGCTGAAAGTCCCTGCCTTGTCATGCTTTCTGAAAAGTACTGTAGTATTCTCATCTGTATCTGGTCTTACAGATATATTACAGCTGGTTCGGAGAGGTGACACAAAAACAAAGTGCAGGAACCACAAAGATTAAATCACAAACTTTGACCTGAATAGTTTGGTTATTTCAGAAATGTTGGTTTTCTTGCAAATAGCAAAGATTTTCAGTGCTGATGTTATTGGACGTATAAGGCTCAAACATGGTAAACAAATATGACAAAAACATTTTCTCACACAATGGAAAGTCTAATTTTTCTGTTTTTATTATTACCAAACTCAATTTTTTAGCCAAACAGAAAAAACTACAGATTGGTACCTGATATAAATGTTACAGAAAACCTTCCTACACCTGAACATACATAACCACATTCACACGAACATCTCAGAGAGATTAAAAATGAAAACTGCACAACCCACTTAAAGACATACATCTGTGTGATTTAATCTTTGTTATTGTGTATCTTTCTTTTAATGTTCATTGGATGGCTGGAAATACAAATAAGGTACATTTGACTCAATTATGATTTAGAATTGGCACCCTGTTCTTTAATGCAAGTCAAGTATTTAGCTGTGTGTTCCAAAATATATACTTATGTAACTGAAGGGAAAAATATAAACATGAAAATCCCTGTAATACTAGGTTTAGCCTTTAATAATAACATACAGTAGCATGCATTTAGTGTCCAGTTGGTTTAAAATGAAGATAACAGAGATTCTACTTGAGATAAAACAGATTTATTACATTATGTACAATTTTGGCTGACATTCAGACAGTAATCAGTAGGTTACAGAGGACCAATCACTGGTTCTACAGTGGCTAAGTAGCATGAGTTACACCTTGTGATTATGTACTTCTTTTACCCAACCTTATTCATCTATACAATTTTTTTTTCCTACTAAATCAAAAAATATATTTTACAGCATACTGCATTATTTTCTCATCATTCGACACATTTAACAGAGACTCAATCAACATAGACAATCTGTAGGTTTGGACGGGTGTCACACAGAAATGTGCAGTGCCCCTCTACCTTTTCTGTTGTTTTATGAAGGCCATGTGATGGAGGTGGAAATGGCACCAGAGCTGATATCCCTTCTTCTCACTCATGGACTCTTCTTGTTAGCTGGAGACAGAGTGAGTAATTCAATAAGTCAAGTATTCATTTATTACTTTCCTTTTCAATCATGGGGCAATGTTTTTCTAACTTCCCCCATCCACCTCCACACTGAGAAAAAAAGTCATACAAGTTCTGCAACTTCCATCTGTGGCAGCTCTAGTTGTCTTACTGCAGCTTAATTACAAAATATTGGCGCCGTTTTCTGTAAAGATTACTCACTGTAGGAGGCCCTACATAATTTGGACCGCAGGGTTTGTCACAGAAAATGATACAATGCAACTGGGCTTTCTGTATTAGATTTCCGCTTTTAGCCTCCTTGACATTTCAAGCTGCATGAACTAATACATCTGTTATTTGTTGATCATTTGATTATTAACATACTTCACAAACCAAATCAGCTGCCCTGCTGGAGACACAGATACAGCTCAGCAGACAGTCTGGGTTTTCTCGCCTGCCACGCGCAAAACACACTCGCAAAAGATGCACAATCCAGCCCTCAGGGAAAAAGTAAAGTGGGGGGGTGGAGGGAGGGGAAACATTCATCTCCCCTCCTTTGAGCGTATGAGCACCCTGACACCGGTATGGAACAAAGCCCGTCATCACATTCTAATCTCGAATTTCAGGGCTTTTATTTCACCCAAATGCCACCCCGCTGGCCTTGTGAATTATTGACAGACTGACACCAATGCGAAAGGACACATAAAAGAGGCTAAAAGCTCCAGCCCTGGAAGAGCTTGTCCTCTCCTATAGCCATCAACAGGGAGAAAACCTCTGCTAATGCTTCTCTGGAAGCTCACGGTAACTTTGAGACTGAAGTACCAACATATGACTCCTGACCTACAGCTGCTCTATACAGAAGAGATATTCTCTGCAGCTCTGCCTCTTTGGTCTGGATAAGACGATCCTTGGTACAATTACAAGGACACCAAGGCAAAGCTGTGAATTATCTGATCAAATTATGAAAATGTAAAGCTGTCAGTCACACACAGCCTTTTAAAGTCATTCTGATTTGACTACTGCTTGTCATTTCTCCTTTCAAAGAAACGTCACAGCATGGTACTTTGCTCTGGATACAGTCATTTAGTTTGCATGATGAAAAGTAAATCGAGGTAAGCTGTGTGTCAACTAGACACTCCAATAGTTGTCAGTTTTGTATCTTCTCATGCCTACTCCTCATTTTGTTCAAGATTACGATATTACAAAAACAAGTGGAAACAGACAGTGAAGATGGATAAAAAAACAAAAAAAAAAAATAACAAAACAAGTGTGAGCAGAGAGGAGCAGAATATAACAAAGCCGTCAGCTGAGACGAGAAGCCGTGTTTGGAAAGTGTCTTTGTGCTTTCTACTGCTATCTAATCCACCTCGCTCTCATTGCTGGCACCCTCGGGCCGCCTCAGTTTGTCCACCTGTTCATTAATCTGTCCATCCCCACCTCGCCGAGCCACTGTCTGCATGCTTACAGGATCCTCCTCCTTCTCTTTCTCCTCCTCTACGTGGCTGACATCATCCTCCTCCACTTCTTCCTCCTCCTTCTTCTCCTCTTCCCTCTGCACCTCCATGCGGACCTGGTCCTTTAGGTCCAGGGTCAGCGTTGCGCCGAGGCCCACGGTGCCACCATCTCCATTGATACCATTCGCTCCATCAGGCCCTCCCAGTGCATCCTGGGGGCAGTGGTGTCCATCTTTAATGGGGGAGGAGTTGGCAGACTCGTTACTGACGGGGGAGATGTCGCTGCTGCTGTTGGTGTGGTTGACTGGCGGCGAGCCAGGTGCTGATGGTGGCTTCAGGGGAATCTGCCATGAGGGGATTTTAGGAATAGTGGGAGTGGAAGGGAATTGTCTCCTGTGGAAGGGGGACAGACAAGAGAGAGGAAAACAATTAGGCCTGATTGCAACTTCATAAAAAAATAACGAAACAAAAAAAAACTTCTGTGTGGCCGGGTTAGCTCAGTTGGTAGAGCAGGCGCACATATATAGAGGTGTATACCTCAACACAGAAGGTCCAGGGTTCGAGTCCGACCTGAGACGATTTCCTGCATGTCTTCCCCCTCTCTCCCCCCTTTCACATCAAGTTGTCCTTTCCATTAAAGGCTGAAATGCCCAAAACAAATCTTTAAAAAAAAAAAAAACTTCCCATGATGTAATCAGCCATAATTAGGCATACTGCAACCACAACACTATACAGTATATATCTTCCTAAGTCAGGTGTTGAATGAGAACATATCCTCAGCAGTAGTTTACATTTAAGCATGCAGCCACACACAAAGCACCCTATGTAATTCTCGTAATTACAGCAGAGAAAATAGCTTTTCCCCCCCAAACAGCCAGATGTTTGTCACACCTGGTAAAGAAGCTCTAAGATTGTTTTAATTACATTGACTGCAGCTTTTAAGATCAAAAAGACAATGTTGAATTGTAATGGGATAGGCACTTCTTGGTGGTTTAAAAAAAAAAAAAAAAAACAGTTTAGAGATGATTTGGATCATTTGAACAGAAAGGGAACACGTTTGGAGACAGATGGTGATACAGAGCCTTTAGTTTGTGATTCAAGCCTTTGCCAGAAAACTCATTGTGAGAGTCAGGATGAAGTCAAGAAAGCAAATGACAAAGGGATTATCGCTGATTAGCATGTACGGGGGGAACAAAACATGCTCAACTAGACAGTTCTGAGGCAATTTTCATCCTTGCTGGTTTTCTGATGTATACACTTACTTGAGGCTTCATTATAGACACTGACACATAATCATGCATGCTAATGGGCCTGACTGAGCTGGGCACTGCCTGACTAGATTGAAGAACAAAGATGGGAAGAATGAGGGGATGTCTGGCACAACACAAAATACTTTACACCTTGCATTAACATGTGGTAGGTACGTTCAGATTTTACCCTCGCAAGATTGATTGAAAAGTATCTATGTTTTATCAGGACACAGCTGATTTTCCAGTTCCTATAAATCATTTCTCTCGCTGTTTTGTGTCATTTTGCACTCATAAAATTACTGAAGTTGCATGGGAGCAATTATGCACGTGTGTGGTTATCTTGCTTACCAATAAAAGCATTAAAACACAGAAGACCAGCTGATGCCTGCAGTATGCTAATCAGCCGAGGTAAGTTGTGATGTAAAATAAATGGTGCAATCACTATTATAACCTCTAGTGCCTGTGAGATTAAACATATTTGAGATTAATGATTATGCTTTAAGTGTGGTGTGCGAGTAATTTGGAAGATGTGACATTATGTGTTCTTTTCTTTTATTTACTGAGTCCCAACAACAAACTTTTCAGGCTATCAACAACAGTACTGTAATATAGAAGACGGTATGCAAAGATGATTGCATGATTGCTATTTTGTAGTTGTTTTTGAGATTTAAACTCAAAACTCCACATCTTGCAGTCTTCCTCAGCAGATGGGGTTTACTCAGTTAAGTTCAGGTCTGCAAACTCCAGTGGGGTGAAAAAAAATGACAGTTGAGAATACGGCCAAACTTCACATGTGCAAACCAAAAAATAAATACAAGAAGTACAAGAGTAATTTTAAAGAGCAACATGAGATTATGTCAAAAGTATTTTAATGTCAGGCATATGGCCAAAGTTAACAAAGTTACACTTACACACACACACACACACACACACACACACACACACACACACACACACCTTGTGACGGGGTCTGGATAACTTTGTTACCTGCTGAGCAGTAAGCCCTTCAAAGAGACAATCTCAGCCTTCAGCTCTCCAACGGTTTGGTTGTCCAGGACTCGGTTAGTTGAAGATGATGCCTATAGGAAACACACAAGCGAGACACACAAAAAACGTTACAGACACACACACAAGCACTGTTCATGTAACATGCAGGGTCGCAGCACAAAGTCAACATCTGTCTTTCAACAACTCCTCTGTACTCTGACTCAACAACGTGAAACAATACAAAAAAGCTTTGTTTGAAAAAAAGGACATAGGGTACAAGGTAAACAAATATCGTGAATGCAAATGCTAAAAGCCACGTTTTTGTGTAGTCAGGTCATTTGTCACCATGACAACCTCACAACGGCCGACTGCTGGTGATGACAGAAAGGAGGACAAACAATCCCATTAGTCACATCATGTATGGCCTTGACTGCTCAGAAAGTCCAGTGAGTGTGAATCATGCTGTTTTTACATAATTTCCATACTATCTAGAAAAGATCGTCGTTGTCCAGTGTTTTGTATAATGACTTTATCTTAAACAATGGCCACATTCATTAAGGCAGACCATAGTTTAGCAGTTTGTTTTGTTCTTTTTGTCTTTTATCAAAGGCATGTGTGTGTGAGAACACTGGTGTGGCATGAAATGCTACAGGGTATAGTGGCAAGTATTTGAATGGCAAATTGCTGCCGAAAATCTGTCCCTGCAGCACGTTTTTAGGGATAGGCAGAACTTTGACAAATAGAGCTACAAAATGACACGTTCTAATAAAGGCCTAGAGGAAAAAAACTAGAATTACCACCTTGCGGTTGTATGCCTTCGCCAACCAATCAAGTTGCAGTTTACATCCATGTCTGTCCAGACTCATATAATATAAGTAGTGAAAACTTTGAAACAATTTGGCAAAACATGGATGCTTCACCCACATCGTCAACCCAGAAGCACAGAAAATCTATACAATCACCACAGTTTCAAGAGAAGTATCACCAATTCCGTATCTGACCAAATGTGATGTATGGTCACAATCTCCCCTTCTGTTCCTGAGTTATGGCGTTGAATAATGGCCAGAAAAGCGTTTTTGCAGAACATTATGATGTCACAGTGAAGTTGACCTTTGACCTTTTGGATAAACAATGTCATCACTTCATCGTTTTATCCTATTAGACATTTGTGTAAAAAGTTGTCATATTTAGCGTAGGAATTCTTGATTTATGGCCAAAAATGTGTTTTGTGACGTCAGTGACCTTGACCTTTGGCCAGTTCATCCTTGAAACCAAATGGATGTTTTTTTTTTTAAATTCCCTTCAGGGGTTTCTTAGATATTGAATTCACAAGAATGGGACAGACGGACGGACAGGCCTTTGGGCAACATAAACTAGGGGTGCACCGATCCGATATTAAGATCGGATACCGGCCCCGATGTTGACAAAATAGCTGGATCGGGGATCGGAAAAATGAACAGCTCCACAGGCCGATCCTGTTTATTTTATTTTTTTTCTCCATCGGAGCACATCCTACGTCATTTGTCAGCAGCACGTGTGTCGCATGCTGGAAGAGTATTCACTATTTTGCTTCTACTGCTACATTTTATTTATTTAAATTTATTTTAAGAAGTTTGATTACATTCTATTTTCGATTTGAATGCACAATTGTTTTTTAAATAACAAATAAGAATTCAATACATTACATCTATGTTATTTTGTCTTAGTTAGGAAAGTAATGAAGTAATGTTTAGTTAGGAAAGTCTGGTGCCTTTAGTCTCTTCCACATGGAATGAGGAAGGATGTATAAGGTGGAAGGTATACAGTGTATTATTAATTCAACAATGGTATCGGATCGGTATCGGGTTCGACAGATACACAAAGCCCAGGCATCGGCATCGGGACTGAAAAAGTCGGATCGGTGCATCCCTAACATAAACAAAACATGGCAACAGTCAAATACAATGATAACACTGGACTACAACTGCTGTAAAGCCTTTTAGACTATTGGTTCACTGCAAAAAAAGAAAATCTAATAGCAACTCAAATAGGGAAGACGTTAAAAGCCCAACGTGGTGGTCTAGATTAATCAGAGAGTTTGTAAGATTATTAACAAAATAAAAGGAAAGAACAAAAAAAAACATTTCTACTAAATAAAAGCATTGCATTTTCCCTGTTGTACCTCCTCAGGGCACTCAAAATAATCCAAATGAAACAATCATTGCCTGAACTGCTCATAAACAAATGCAACCTGTGAAGGGGTGTCATGAGTCTCAACCCAAAAGGGTTGGGAACCAGTGATGTAGATAATTGCTCCCCATCCATTCCTGGATAAAAAGCACAAACATGTGCGAGAACAGGGGGATAGACTGATGAGACCAGAGGGAGGAGACACGGGAAAAAGTGGGATAAAAGAAAAGTAAAAACTGTAATTAAGACTCTCCTGACTCACCAGAGGAAGCTTGTTAGGAAGCGCGGACCCCCTATCGAGGGGAGAGGGATAACTTGGACTCTTTCGCTTGTAATTAAATCTAAGAGAAATTAATTGAATCACATCTGAAAAGGATCAGACTCATTTACAGTGGAAGAAGGGAGGCAGAGGAGGAGAAGTGAAGGGAGACAAAAAAGGAGGCTTTTTTTGTGGCTCTTATCGACTCCTAAACCTCGTTGATAAGGAGCCATGTTTTAGAGGTGGTGCATCGGAGGCCTGCTGAAGACACTCTTATTACAGCCGTCACCTCATTAGAACCATCTTAATCCTTCGCCTCCCCAAGGCACCCGTATAATAAGGCTGGATTCTGCTTCTCTCTCATTTTACATCGGAAAAAATTAATTGCTCTATGGGCTGAGCTAAAAGACTTCCAAGGCATAGAATCAGCTTAAGAAATATGCAAATTGCTCCAAATAACTGAAAATGATTTCTATATACTTATATCACTTAACAGAAGAAACAAAGGCTTGAGAGTAGAATTGTTAACCGCCAGCTACATAATGTGCATTATCTACCGAGCAGCGCCATATAATATCTCACATCAAGACGTGTCACACAACACTACCACTGACATATGTCTTATTAAGTCTGAAGAAACCTAATTAAATGTTGGGCCAGGACTGGATTTCAGCTTTGAGATACATTATGTGAGTGTGTATACACACATATTGTGTAAGAATCTTGTGTTAAGTGCACTGGCTGCTTGAGTGGAGGGGTATCAGTGACTGGACAGATTGAAAGAAACACCGCTGACTTTAAAAGCCCCACCTGAAGTGCTGACACATATCCAATAGACCGCACGCGTGTGTACGATGTGATGCTTTAACAAACGGCTGATCAAAATATTTAACTTCTGCAATGATTTAGCGGCTTTGATTACAAAAGCACCGTCATCAAGAAAATACTTACTAGGTCTGTGGATATATGGCAGTTCATGTTTGACTTGCTATGCAGAATGAGACGATTATTATTCTTACTATTATTTTACCTTTTTTTTTTTTTTTTTTTGCTTGACTTTAATATTTTGCATGTTCTTATAATTGTATATAAATGCTATTACAACCAAAAATCTTTATTTTTCATTAACCTTAAATAGTGCATTTTGTATTTTTTGTTGTAGACTTGATTTAGATGTTCAACTTCTGCTGCTGCTGGTTCCTATGATGTGGACATATGTATACGTTAAGAGGCCTTTCTTGGCTGCATACATGTATGACCTCTTTATAAACTATTTATTATTCAATGTTTATGCCGTTATATCATTTATTTGACCCACCTGTCCTTAAGACTAGATTTGACAATTTTACCCTGAAGAAGGCAATATGTGCAAAACTGAATCATAGATTTAAAAATAAAAAGATTAAGAGTCATGAGTGCACATCTCTCTCTTTCATCTGGTATTTGACTTCTATCATACTTCCTGGTGTACAGGTGCAGGGCTCTAAGGGCTCTGTGTGGCCTACACAGTGGAGAACATAATTCTGCGCTTGGCACTGCACATCGCAAAAAGCATCATGCATGAACAAATAAACAACAAACAAATGAACCAACCAAGCAAAACCAAAATAACAACTCAAACTGGGAGAGTGCCACCTCTTACATCATCAACCACCACTGGATGTGTTTTTTACTATGTACATACTGTGCATAGTAAAGATTTCCTGTAACTGGTTTAAAAGCCTTGTAACTAATATGTCTTGGGTGGGGGCCTGGGTGTAATAGGGGTTGGCCTCTTTCTGCTGGTTAACCAAGTGCTCAAGAAAAAAATTATATTACAAGCTAAGAAAAAAATAAAAACTATCAACTCTAGTAGCACCCAAGGACGGCAACACATCTGGCTAAATGAAGATAAATGCCTGTGGACCATTAGCAACAAGATAAGATCTTTAACAAGGCTTGTTTAAGAGTGTCTGAAGGCAAATTAATTCACAGTTACTCCGCCGGCAGACAGTGTGTTTTAGTGTAACGCATGTATATTTATGATGGAATTAGTTTCAAAAGGAAGTCCCCAGAGGAGTGTTTTTGAGTGGAAACACTGGTACAGTGCAATTGATTTCACTCTATTTATGCACTTTCCCACTGGCAGTTCGTCTCGCGCAAGCAAGAAGGCGGTTTCTAATCTTCTATGTAGTATCCACAAATAAAGAGAACGATCAGTGAGTTGAGACAGCAGGGAAAACACAGTTAACAGGCAGATTTGTAATGATAATGGAGCAGCAATCGACTAGGCTGCTTAACATCAGGGCTGAATCATCCTTGGGCAAATACATCCTTTACACCAAGGGTAGAATACAGCAGCATGTCTCTGAGAGAGTCATGATAACTGAGAATAGTGAAAAAGAGAGGAACTGTCTCTGGAAATGTGCAGCATCAGCGCGTGCTCTGTGTGTGTGTGTGGACGAGAGTCAGTCTGTCTAAACTTACTTCTATAATGACGTCTCCAGTTTAGGGACAGTAAATGCACTCCGCAATTGAGCGGTTTCCAAACTACTAGAAATGTTTACTTAGCAGCTGAGGAAACAGAAGTGTCCATGTGTTTCGGGTTAAAGACACATTTCCGCGTTGAGAGGTATAATTGCTAAGCCTGGCTCACTTTGAGCAGAGTGGTGAGGCAAACCCCGAAAGCCGCAAACGGTGAATGATAAGTGGCTCGCCAGCTCCAACATGTGTTTTTCATCAAACATCCCAGACCTGAAAACAATTTCCCAATTTCCCCCGTGGCCTGAGACAACAGAGGGCCTTGTGCCGACTCGCAGGGAAAATTTAAGATCAACACTATAGCTATAAAGCAGAGTTTATGATTTGTTTAATGGGTGTTTTGATGTGAATAATACTTTTTATACACTACCGGTGCCCAACAAGGCACTCATAGCAAATGAAGTAGACACTTTTTTTAATCCAATCTGTGATTTGGAGATGACAAATGAAAAAAAAAAAAAAATAACATCCTTCGTCCCTTCATGCTGGAGGGGACTCATCGTTTGAAGGGGGCCTACAGCCTGCCTGACAGAAAGCCTTAGATAGTTTTCAGATTTCAGACCAGCATGGGCCAAATCAGATCATCGCTCACATATGCTGATTTGGGCCGCCGCTGCTTTCGACACTGCTCAGAGAGACCGTGTGGCTTAGAACTTGAAACAGCACAAAATGAGCTATGAGTAGTCAGTTTTTGCTGAACCTCGGGGAAGAGAATCATATTTTTCTTCCTAGTTTGTGCCGAAGCAGATGTGTCCGCATATGTTTTCCTGCAATATCCAGATGCTACAGTGAAACATCATGTGCTAAACAAGCTGTGGACATAAAACATTGTCTAAGATTGTCCCTTCCAAGTCACTTTTTTAGAGCCCAGAGATCATAAAGCGATTTATGGGCGGTGTTATAAAAAGCAAGCAACATTTCATCCCTGCATATAAGTTTTTAGACCAGTCATTCACTCCGATTCACTTAAACACTTACAATTCTGAGTAGATTATGAACACTGTCTATAAAAATCAAGGCGAGGAGGCAATATGGTTAAAGATTATGGTCCCATGATGAGATGCACCATACTTTTTTGCAGCTTGTGTTCTGATGATATACAGTATAATAAGGCTGTCTGTCTTAGGTAGTTATGACTCGGGGCTGCGCAAGAGGTTTTAGTATACAGAGGGCACAGAGAAACCTTTTTTCTCTCCTCATCAATCTGGAGATTTCAACCTGCAACTTTACGTTTACGGAGCTCTTTTGCAATTTCAAAGTTACTGCCTGTCTAGCTTTCCTCAAAAACATTAATCATACATAACAGACCTTGAAGGTGCAGTCCGTAACTTTCATGTTCAAACTACAGTAAAGATACACTTCCTGTCAGCTTTGTAAAGTTGTTTCATGTTGTTGTTGTTGTTAGTTTGCCATCAAGATATAATAACACAAAAATGTTGTTTCTGAAATAATTAAGTTCGATGGTCCTGGTGGTTTCAAACAAACAAGTGTGTCTTGACACACTATATTAACATTTAGGGGCACCTCCGAATGCAACAAATGTGCTGCTGTAACTGAATTACAGTAAGAACAATGGAGAAGGATAAGGTGATGCAAAACAAAAAGAAAGTTTGAATGATAAATAAGTAGAATCTCAGAGGTCTAACTGAAATCACTGATATTCCAGGAAATTGCAAACTGTGATGGTAAGTGAAGGGCGCTGCTGAGTTGCTGATGAGATGGTAGCTACTGTACCTCTGCTGCAGCCAGTTCCTGAGAGAGCTCCTGGATCCTCTGCTGCTGCTGGATCAGGAGCTCCTGGACAGAGACCAGGGTCTGCTGCAGCTGGCTGACTGTGGAAACAAGCAGAAAAACAGATGGCAAATTCAGCGCACTTAAAAAAAAAAAGGCAAGAGATTATGTTGTGATAAGGTTGTTTTGGTGACACAGAACTGAACTATTTATTTCAAGCGTCAATGACAGAACTGATGGAACTCAACTTGTGTCACTGATCAAAGCTGTCCTCTAAGAATTGTAATCAAAGCTAATACCCGGTAACTTAAGTCGCAGCTTTTAGGTCCGAGGTGCTGAGGGTAGGGGGTGGGAAGAAGGTGGAGGGGCACATAGGATGGAGATATTAATCTCTAGTGCCTGAACTTAAATCAAATAACAGTCTCTAACCTTCCATTATCCACCCAGACACTGCCTTCTAATGCATCTTAAATCCTCAAACGATCAACAAAGGAAAAAACAAGGCTCTCATTTGGGAGGAGGCTGCCAGACAAAATGTCCCCCCTAATCCTAATAAATATTGTTCTTTTTCCATTGACTTTGAAGATTGAATTAGTTCAAGTGTTGGTGTTGGACGAGGGTGTATGATTTCAAATAACACTGGGCACAGTTTGTTGCCCCCTGCTTCCAGTCACGCGTGTATTACCAAACAATGCATTAAGTTTCCCCAAGCTGATTATATTACAGAAAACCAATAAACATTCATATAAATCATGGGCGTGTAAAGTGTTAAATCAAGCCTAATAGGATTAACATCAACAGATATTGTGGCGGTCCACTGCTGAGGTTGTCAGGCCAATGGTTAAAAGCCTGAGCTGCAGCCGGCTGGATGGGATGTAAAGAACCCTCTCACATTAACCCAGGCCAGGACAAAAGACAGAGCCCGGCTCAGAGGCTGTGTTTCTTTTGAAAAAACAACACAGACAAAATATTTGATCTTTCAAAGAAGCTAATATCTTGCAGTGACACCTGTGTTTAAATGGGTGGAGTTGTATCAATATAGGTGGGGTGCTAAAACGTTTGATCTTTTCATGCTTGCAAAATACTATGGAACACAAGTTTGAGCAGGATCGTTGGTTGGGGCCAAAAACCGCAAACAATTAGAGTTTGTTACTATGTTTGTGCTCCATAGTGTGACCAGCCATTCTGAAGACGGTAATAAAACTAAAATACCGCGGCCATCCCTGCTTAAAAAAGGTGTTACTATGACAGGGTGTGCACGCTAAACCAAGAGCTGCCCTATTAGTCTCCGATTCTACCTCACCACAAAACAGCTTATCCAGATGTGTGTGCCAGTCTGCCAGCCTATAATGCCGTGCCTCCTGAATTACCAGTGGCACCGCTTTTTCAGCCACAACAGTCCAATTCCTTTCATGTCTCTCCACAAAGTTGACTTATTTGTACTGTTCAGACACTTGATAAAAATGCATAACTTCATATCCCCAGTTATCACAGATATGAAGCCAAGAATAATGAAGTCAATGACTTTGGCCAGGCATGAATCAGAAGGAGGCTGTAGCTGCAGTGTATGTGTGTGTGTGTGTGTGTGTGTGTGTGTGTGTGTGTGTGTGTGAGAGAGAGAGAGAGAATCTGAGACAAGATGATGCGTGAGGCATGCAGCTGCTGTGAGGAGGGTGCACATTGTGTATTCAGTAAATTATTCAGTAAATACCTCGATATAATGTACACTACATATGTCCAGGCCTGTCTCTGTCTTTAATGGCCAGCTGGTCACCAATATGGCTCCCACCAACAAAGAGTGCCCAAACAGCCGCACAATTCCATTACAGCCTGGGTGCGCTGAAGTAGTTCCAAGATCCATTCATTAATTGTCTGTGTGAAGTTGTAGGCAAATCATAATGGGAGTCAAGGCCCCTACTCTCGAGCTGGGGCTGGCGAGAGAGACTAATGTGGTCACCATTCAAAAGGATACATCACCTCATTGCGCCCGGCACTAGAGAAATACATGAACTTTAACAAAAGGGGGTTCAAGCAATTGGCAGCAGCGAGGCAGTCGGTCGCTATTACTCAGTGCAGCGAGGAGAGAGGGAGCAGGAGGGAGAGGAAGACAAAGGGAAAGCAGAGGGAGAAAACTCTCAGTGTAATTGCAACCCCTCTCCCCAACTGTTAACTACAACAGTCATTAACTACAATAGCAGTTTGGCTACTGCAGTCATAGCAAATTAGTTCCCCACACTGGCTGAAGAAAAGATATTTGATTGAGATGGGTTTTTTTTTTTTAACTGGAGGCTTACCTACTCGCTGCAAAGCACAGGAGGACTCTTACTGTGGAATCCTGTCTATACTGACAAACAAAACAGGGTTTGTAAGTTGGCAAATGGCCAGAAAGTGATAAGTAGATCAAGAAGGGACATTGGAATAGCCAGAGGAAATGTGTTTGCATAGTTGGGAGAAAATGACCATAAAAGAGCATATATTTGTTAATCAGATTCAGGGTGGCACACCTCGCACGCAATCTCACAAAATTGCTGCCCTCCACCTACTTTAGCCAGCCAGAAAACAATAGCATGGGTGTGACTGGATAA
This sequence comes from Sander lucioperca, assembly GCF_008315115.2. Taxonomy (NCBI): domain Eukaryota; kingdom Metazoa; phylum Chordata; class Actinopteri; order Perciformes; family Percidae; genus Sander; species Sander lucioperca. The sequence goes on from NC_050184.1 coordinate 6,871,188, forward strand.
AATGATAACAGCCATATTTTCATCTACAGTATGTGGGTTCGTGACAGGAGCTGTAAACTCAAATACTTAATTTGTTTTAATTTGGAGAACAAGAGAAATTCAAACAAAGGATACTTGTATAGAAACTGACAAGGCCATACTTATGATTCAAGTTAAGAATACATAAGAAGAAGCAGAACATACTTTATTGATCGCCCAAGGGGAAATTGCATTTCTATTGTACAGACTGTGGTGGAAACAGTCTGGCTTTTCTTTTTCTCTCAGCAGCTCAAAACCCTGTATACACCTGCATGATGGTTATTCATACGGTTTTTCTCACAATCTCTTTAGGCATAAAAAAACTCCTGAGGGAAGGTTTTTACTTTCTTTGATATCTGATACAGACAGGTGCGCACAGCTCACGTACACTTGAATGTGACTTCATTCAATTTCAAAAAAAATAAATAATTTGACTGAAATACACATTTTAATTTAATGTTTTCATAATTCAAACATTAATGTTAAAACGCTAAATTATGTGATAAATATGCCCTCAAAGCTCTACAATTCCCCGAAAGTTGCTAAAAACTTTTTAGAACTGCTTTTAATTTTGATTTAATGTCCTGTTACTTAATGCCTCTAGGTTCTTTTATTTAACTTGTTGTGTAAACCGCCTTTGAGTATCTTGAAAAGGACTAATTTAGAGTGTACTAAAATTACTTTTTAGTTGTTTTGTTAAACTGTAGTTTCTACTGTCTTTATTTCTGCCGGGCTACCTATCTCAAATATTAGTACCTTTCAGGTGAAAACACACTCCAGATCAACAGCACTGCTAACAAGACCAAACTTTCTCAGAGTGCCTCTCTCATTTACGCCTCCCTGGATTTTTAATTATACTGACGAAGAGCTAGGAAAGCATCTCCCTGCTTCTCTCTCTCTCTCTCCATGTCTGACAGCCAGGTTGAGATTCCTCACCTGTCCAACATGGGAGCCGCACCTGTCACCGTGCACTTAATCACACTAGGGCCAGTGCTGAGCCCAGACGCCACACAGCGCCATGCCACCCACACACACACACACACACACACACACACACACACACAAAATTGAAATGAACTTTCTCCCAACCTACAGGGAAGAGGGTGGATGATGATGATGGCGGTGGAGGTTTGGATGGGGGTGAGGTTGGCGCAGGGGGAGACGGATGGAAGGGGGGAGTGAGAGAGGATGGGCGGGGGGGGCGGGGTAAGTTGTCATTTCCCAACTACTCATTAATATTCCGAGGTTAAGAGCTTTTCAGCGAAACGTAATTAATTGAGCTCGAGTCTGACAGTAAACAAGCAATTTCAAATTAAAGCGAAATGACAGCGGCGTCATTTGTTAAAAACGTGCGGGGCCCCCCGATTTTGGCGACAGATAAATGAGGGAAAATGTTAAGGAGGGAGAAAGTGATGAAGATATTAATCTTCACCTGTCTGTGTCAGCGTGCCACTCATTGCCGCAATGTTGCTCTCCATCCTCTGCAGATGCTTCTTGTCCTCCCGGCTGCCCATAATGAGGGGAAGGATGTATTTCTGCAATTAAAAGCATGACACAATATTACACTTCTCCCTGGTTGGATCGAGCAGAAGATGAGAAAAAGACAGGGCCACCTAGACTTGGCAGTGGACGGTCAAAGGCATTATTTTATTGGACTATTGCCTCATTGTTTAAAATGCCTGATCAGGCGCATGCATTTATGCGGCAGTGTCCAAGCAAGTGATAGAGGCATGTGCACACATCTAGTGTTAAAACCATTAGTCGATTACAAAATGAACCTACATTTTTAATAAACAATGTTTTTACAGTTATTTATCAAACATAATCATTCAAATAGTTGCTAGTTCTAGATTTGCTGCCATCTCTATTTCATACCATTGTAAATGAAATAAGTAATAATAAGGATCACTTAATCCCTCACAGACGGTTTGCAGCGCTCTGCTGCCTGAGCCAGGTTTTCTCTCCAACTCAGGTGGCAAGCAGCCACACCAGTGCCAGTAATAAACACTTTTTAGAGAAAAAGATTAAATGAGTGTCAACACGTGGTAATTAATAAGTGGGTTGCTGGGAGTGTGGTGTTTACAAGGTGCGCCATAACATAAATAAAGTATGGGCAGAAGCCTGGACATATGGTGCGACTGGCGCTACGCTCCAGTGACATGACAGCAACCTGCACCGTCCCGCCAGGGAATCCCACCTCCCAGACGACCAGTGGCTGGCAAACCCTGCTGCACGTAAGAAACAGTGGACTGGTGCAGTGTGTGTTTTTGTCAGTCAAAGACTACAGGGACAGTGGAATAAGGGGCAGAGGACCGTGAATGTGCATGTGCAGCCTTGTGAAAGGCTGTGTAAAGAAGGATGAAATATTAGGATGTAACAGGATCCATAGAGAAGCCAGTATGTCCGACAGGGTCAGGTAGGCATATGCAAGTACATGATACGCGCTCCCTTTCTCTCTCTTGCACACACGGAGGAGAACGGCCTGTCATCCAGGGTGAGAGCTACTGCTAGGGCTCCTGTCCTCCTCTAAAACGAGAGTAATGGCTTCCACATGCCACTCAGACTACTACTAACAACCACTATGGGATTAATGTCACCGGGGACAAGGGGCCTCATGAGCTCATGTTCAAGGGCTGCTAAGCCCGATAAAAACCAGGGTGATTATTTTTAGACGGTAGGACGTCAAAAAAATGGTTGTGTGCTGTGTTAGCAACTATATTTTTTAAAAGGGAAAAAAATATATCTTGGGGGGGGGGGGTAAGTTAAAATGAAGGGGTTCAAATGAGATCATGCTTTGACGTAAAGCAGGGTTGCTTTAATAACAAGACCAGAGTGATGTTACATACTGCAGAGGCGCCTTCTATTCTAGCACCATAATTCATCATAAACTGATGTACTTGCTAAGCCCACCCATTTTAATGTAAAATCAGGGAGAGGCAGTACTGACAGATCTTAGGATGCAAAGGATAATTTGTACAACACATTTTAGAAAGATTAACTGTGAAAGCAAAGTCAGTGAGGAAATAGGCTGCAACTTACTTTGTAAAGCTGATGAAAGCCAAAGGCGATGCCCACCATAATGACAGTGAGGGCACCATAGTCTCTCCATCTGTACCCTGCTGGACCTGGAGAGGAGGATGAATCCCATGAGCTGAATGTGAAGTTGAAGTTTTAGCTCCAAAGTATAAATCATTTAAACTACATTTATTTCTCAATGATACACAATTTGTAGTTAATGTATGTACTGTATGTAAATACCAAACCACTGATGTATTCCTTTAAGATGAAGAAATTAAAGTTTTAGAAATTTCCTTTTTAAATGATCGAGCACAATGCAATGGAATCTATCTCTTTGTGATGTTACAATCATTCAATCTATTTATCCATCTGTTTTACGCAAAATGTCTAGACTATAAAGGGTAAAGTATACAGAGCTAACAAGCACTCTCTATCCTGCTCTTCCAGAAAGGACACCATTGTCATCCAATTATTTTGGGGTTGGGCCTAATACAGTGTTTGCATGCAAACGTTTAAAACAACTAAAACATACAAAAAGGTAAGAGAGTGTGTGTGTGTGTGTGTGTGTGTGTGTGTGTGTGTGTGTGTGTATTTAGAAGTTGAATGCCTTGCTGAGTGACAGATAATGTGAAAGTGTGTCATTGTGCAAGCTGTCATCTGGGTAGGCCAACTGTCTGTCAAAGTGGAAATTCCCCACATAAGAGAGGCATTCAACTGAAAATGTCACTAAACAACAAACAGGTCTGAATGAAATACAGTGTGAGTTTTACTTTTATTTACTCTGGTGGGGCCAAATGAATATGAAATTATTAGCGGCTAGGCCGCTAAAATACGCCACTGATATTCTATTACAGGTCTGATTTCACCTAATGGGTTATGTGGTACATGTTTACTGGCTTAAGTAAGTAAACCAGATTGATCTTGTGCCTTACCACTTGTGTGATTTGACATGCAAATAAAATGAGGGACCTGCTGTCACATTGGACTATATGGTATATCTTCAAGGTGAATGCTGTTTTATTCTCCTTACTCAAGGGCACATTTCATTGCTGCTGCAGCACTGAGGGATGAACCTGTAACCTTTCCTATCGAAAATTTTGAGTCATTCTCCAGCATCCATATGGTAACCACATAAATTTGGGTCTTCATCAACATTATAGCTGCGATAGACTATCACCTATCCCAGAATACCGTGCTTCTGAAAGGCCTGGGAGTCCTTGGGATAGGTGGTTGACCCTGAACAAGCCTCACTGCATCAACAGGGGTCTTCACTTGCTCTTTTCCCCCCCGTTAGGACCTTTCATTCCTTCTCTGTCTCTCCTTTTTCCTCTACCACTTCCACTCTGCCATCTTCCTTTTTTTATTTGGTCACTTAAGCTGTGGAACTGTGGTATCCATCCCCCGTTTTTCCAATCTCCTCTCAAATTTATTGGGTTCAGTGGAGGCCTTCCTGTCCTTCTACCGCGTGGAAATAGAGATCAGAGTATCCATTACTTCGACAGAGATGGATGCGGGTCCCTGTGCACCGTCCCCATAACAAGGACATCAAAGGAAGGTAGCCCCCTCTTTTCAGCATGACCCCCCATACAAGAATCCCCGCTCTCACCTCATTATGCAGTTCCCTTATAGCCGTTTTGATATAAAACCCCCCACTATGGACGGAGAGCCGCGAGTCTCCCTAACTACATGGCCATCCCATCAACATCACTTTCATTACAAAACATGAGATGCCAGGGGAGTCAAGGACAGTGTGGTAATAAATGAGGGTGGAATACATCTGGAATCATTGTCATATGGGTTAAGCATTACGCGGACTTCATTCTGCATTGGTAAATCAGTGGACAGCACTCATAACCTCCTGAGGTAATAAAGATACAGGTTGCGGTGTGGGGTCTTACCAGTGTGGAACCCCTTAAAACAGAATGGCAAGAGACTTCATGAGCTTGTGCAGTGCAATGTCATATCCCTGTATCTGAATGTACAATCAAGGCAAATGTTGTATGGTAACACTTGTAAAGTTCCTGGTATTTGGGGAGCTGTTTAGTGGATTTAAATTAATAAAAACAAGATGGAACAGCAAACCTGTAGAAGGCTTTAAGTTTTGAATTATACTCTTTTTTTTAGGTGAGGATGTGCACATACATATTAATATTATGTATATGCACCAGGTATCAAAGGGGAGAAAATGATGTGTGCACTCACTCTGTGGTGCAAGAGCCAGCTGAGTTGCATGGAGTGGATGTGGGGGCCCCACAGGGCTCAGAGGGAGGATTTCTTCTGTGCTGCCAGAGCGCAGGATGGACAAATCTACCTCCTCATCCGTCAGCCCTGGAATCAAGACACACACCTTTAAGACATTCGGAGGGGGTATACAGTAGTTACTGCGTGTTAATGGGAACACCAAATGGCTCCTTGGCTACCATAATGCATGCTTAAATACTTCCCAAGTTGCCCACAAATCTTTTAAGTACAATTTAGAAAAAGTATGACAAATCTTCATTCAATTTTACCTGACCTCTTCTCAAAAATACATTTTCATTTCATAATTCAAAAATTCCACTGAGAGTTTCCGTTTCAGGGACATCCATCAAAAGAAGATAGTGTAGAAAGGTTCACGCAATGAAATCTGAAACTCTGCTAGCCTATTAACTGCCACCAAAGGCAAAGAAAATAAGAGTCTGTCCAGTTCTCCAGTTATATTTCCCATGTGGAGATTTCATACACCCCAGACAGCGAAAATGCATTATTTTAATTTCTTCATTGTAATGTAAATGTATTACATAATTTTGCAAATGCCAATATAATTTAATCTTCAGATCTTTTTAATGATTTTAGTGATGATTAAATTGCAAAGGGCTCCCTGATGGAGAATCTAAAGGGAGCTAAAAAATCTAATATGAACATCTCCTTTTGTGGCAAGAAAGGATTTTATTTCAGGCGCCATATGCTGCCATTGCTGTGGGTCTCTTCTTTTAATGAGCGACTTAGTCCAAACAAAGGAAAATAATTACAACTTTTGATGAACTACATTAAAAAACATTAACCAATTTACAGCAAAATTACGAGAAAGCTAAAGACAAAGAACCAATACTAGTAAGTACAGCAGCTCTCAGCTCATTAATAAGCATGGTTTACCTTATAAAAAAATCAGCAAAGTCTGTATCATTATGTTTTGCATTGCTCATTGTGGCCTAACATTGTGTCTCTCACTAACATCTTACCAGAACTTCCTTTAGCCATTTCCCTTGCTTATTGACAGAAAATCCCCTTTGTAAGAAAGCCTTTTACTTGCACTATTCCCTCAGGATTTAGATAATAAAAATCAGAATACACTTCCTTCATTCTTTGAGAGAAATCAAGCAATTGGAAAAGGTTAATTTGCAGTGTTTCAAGAGATGGCTTTATGTTTGCATTAAGCGCGCAGAGCCCGACTCTTATACCTCTGGTACTGACCTCCAGAGTGGTCTTCACAAAAGAATACAGTAACACCTTTGTGGAGTATTAATAAAAAAAACATGTAAAGCAGAACATTCAATTGCTTAAGGTGGATAAGATATCATAACCAAAACCTCCCATTTGAAATATCTGAATAGCAGGTCAGACCTTGATCAGAAATCCCACTTTAACCTATCCCTGTATTAGCAGCCCAAAAGCATAAAGAAATCCTTTGATAATCTACCACACAGTTTATGCCAAGAGGAGGTCCCTGCCGTCACCTATTTAAATGCTCCGAGGACTTCAAATGGCCATGAAAATTGTTGAATAATTGAAGGCAAATATTGGCCGGCCTGTAGTCTACAGCAGGTCCTGAGTGCCAGGAAGTGGTGAGCGCCATGTGCTGAGTTTGTGCAGTCAGACTGCACTGTCAAATAAGCAATAATATGTCCCTGGACTCCTGATTCATCTGACCACAGCAGACTACATGGTGGCAGACTATTGAGTGAGACATGCAAAGATCTCAGTTTCACTGAATGACAAGAAATAAAAACATGCTTCAGGTTTTTTTTCCTTTCACCTTGAAATGTAGTCTCTTTTAAATCCACATTTATGCTGCTATTGAGCTTAATGTATGTACATCTTAATGTCTGTTCACATCTTTGATGATGGTTATGCCCCAAATAAAAGGTTTTTGTACCTTGCATCAAAAAAAAAAAAAAAAAAAAGGAAATTTCTGAAGCTGTTTACTAGTCAAATTACAGCTTGCTAAGTTGTGTTGTATGCTCTGATCTGTTTATTGTTGAGGAGAAGACAACAGCAAATGAAAGAGTCCTTAGATCCAAAAGAAAAGGGAACAAGGTGAAAGTGAGTTTTACATATAAAAGGGAAAAGACAAAAAAAGGATGGTGAAATTTATTATGGGTTCCAAAACCTGTGGAATGACCCCTGGACCCCTATTTCAGATCGACCTGCTGGGAGATGAATTTTTTAAGACATAAATTACACCTAATGACGACACCATAAAAAAGAACAATAATGGAAAGCTATTCTGTATTTCATTATACTGTATTATTTGGTGCACCTGATACACGCAGTGCCTGTTTATGAGTCACCGTATTAGCAGATGCTCAGCCGAAGCATTTGCTTTGACCTTGCCATTCTCATTGGGGCATGAAATTACGGTGCTGGCACCTCGATATTACAGCTATAAATACTGTAAACTGCATATCTGGGCTACGTTTTCTATTGTCTTTCAACATAAACCTGATCGGTATTTATTTAAAGGAAAACCCATTGCTCGTCGGGTTATTTACAGCTCTATTTTCAGTGGCTCATATTCTCTGGGTATTTTTAAAGGGCAAAGAGGCAGCAAGGCTCTTACATTTAATTCATTTCTACAATTCTGGCACTTCTGGACTATAAGGGTCAACACCTAGGCCGGACAGCCAATTATAAAAATTGCTTACTAAAATATTTTGGGTGTTAAAAGGTGAATGCCTTTTTCAGTGTTGTCCAAGGCCTGAATTATGAAGTTGCCCTTGAGTGAAAATTACATTTTGAATATCGTATTAAGAAAAAAAAAAAGGCATGGCAGGGGTCATAAATAGATGGAGGTCAATGGGTTATTAAGAAGTCGAGTGCAACTTCTCATGCTGTGCTGGCAAGGGAGATTCTACATGTCATTTGGTCCAGTACAACTGCTTGAAAACAGCATGCCCTAAATAATGACCACTCTCATAGAGTATTCATTTATGTATTAAAAAGGGGACTCTGCTCTCATTTCCCTGTTTTATCGCCTTGTACTGATGACAAAGTAGGCAAGGCCTAGGCTAGGTGGCGCCGTGGAGTAATTTATAACCACATCAATCCCTTTACCTTCTATGGAGGCCTTGGTCATTGTCATTTTTGTCCGAGAGGTGAGTCACATAACCCCACTTACAAACAGCATCCTATTAATATCTGGGATGATGAACCTTATCCTTACCCTTACCTTCAAACATGGTATGGTAATAGACCAACAGCATACCTGTGTTCCCTGTGACCCTCGATCACTGGCCCTCTACTCAGGGTGAAATCTATTAGCATTATTTATTCAACTCAATAACAATCGGGATGGCATTAAAAAGAAATAAGTCAAGCCATCATTTATGTCTCACTGACAGAGAATGTACTGTGCCTGTAATGCATTTAACATTGTATTTACCTGTAATGCTACATGTACTCTCTGCGCATTACTCTCCCAAACAAGCAGCACTCAGTTTGGTAGTCTGGGTGCGCCGAAGTGATGTCAGTTTAGGGCCCACGGTCAAAGTGACATGTTGAAAGCTGGAAAATGTTGTTGACTTTGTCCTGAGAATTTGATTTTTTTTGGTAATTATGTGTGTAACTGCTAAATTGTCTGGGCTTAATGGTGGTGCCAAAATGGGGCTCAACGCTCTTTAGTTGTTACATCTGTTAATTGTAGAGGACATAGATGGCGCAATTCACTAGATGAGACTGGAGCACATTATATTTCACTCAAACACAATAAAATGTACTTGATCTTGGCAAGGAACAAGTAAAGCAAAACTGTTTCGATATGGCTGCAACTCATTTCCCGACTCGTCTGCAAAAGAAAGAAAAAAAAACATCTGGGTTTCAACCTTGATTCATATTACATCTAAGTGACAAAGTTTCAATATTCCAGCCAGTTTATTCAACAAGGACTCAAGAAGGGGAGCTAGAAATATTGGACTGCATAATTGCCAATTCATAACCTGAAATTGACAGTTGAAGGAAAACTTTCATTGAAAATTACATTTTTCAATGAATATTGAAATAAACCACACTATTAGGATCTCGTTGGAAAAAAAAGGAGATGTAACCCAGAGAGACATTCTTCAGTGCAGATTAGGGCACAAATGTGCAGGGAAATAATATGCAGGAGCAAGATTATTGTGTAAAGATTCTGCAACATGCAATCAAAGTGGGCCCTATTTTCCCCTTCATCAGCTGTCCAGCATAAGTACTGGCAGCAAGAGGAATCCAATTTAAAATCCACTCTACCGGGAGATGGTATTGTTTCATTTTATGTGTGCTTTGACATTTCTGGCTGTTAATATAGAGTAAAATCCAGAAGTATTTACATAAATATGACATTAAACTGTATTAGAAATTAAGACTGACACATTTGCTGTGGTGTCTGTGGAGGAGGAGGATGATTGAGTTTCTAGGTCAAAGGGTTGAGAGGACAATTCATGCTGGGTATAGAAACAGAGGGACTGTGAGTACTGGCCTGCTGCTATGTCTATGCAAAAGTCTAATATGGCTCAAGTGAGACAGAAAAGGAAGCAACTAACTGGAAATTAGGGGTGTCATGATTCTCCAAATCCTCGTTTCGATTACATTTTCAATTCTAAGGTCACGTTTCGATTTGATTCTCGATTTTTACATTTATTTATTTTTTAAAGCACAGGTTGCTATGGCATTTTTTAACTAGACTTGTATGCAATATAATATCTGACCATTGTTCGCAATGTACCACACTACATTGTCAAATTTAAAACATGTATTAACAACAAGCAACAAGCTGCCTTGAAGGCTTGGTTGGGGGCTTAAAACACAATCGAGCCAGCAAAGCGGTCTTAGCAGACAGAGAGCAGAGAGGGCGACTCAGCAGTCCGCTAACTTGTTGCTCTCTCTAATACAACCAATATAAGCTGCTCTGTTTAGGCTACAAAACGTGCATGCATGCTGAAATTCAACCGTGCGGTTTTGTCAGTATTAAGCTATAAACAGAGGAAAACTCTGCTAACTGCTAGGCTAGTGTGCAATGGTAAACCCACAAAATATGGTACACGCACATAGCAGAGCTTGTAAACTGTGGCTTTTTTGTCAACAACACGAACATTGTCAACATAACTCACTGGAAATCCAAATTACTTCCACACCGGCGACTTCAGTGAAAGAGGAGGGAGTTCAAGTTCTGTCCAAGGTTATTATAGTTTTGCATTTTTCATTAGTTTTTATTTTTATTTCGTTTTGACTTTTTATTTTCAAATTCAGTTTAGTTTTAATTAGTTTTTAAAGCGGGTTTGCTAGTTTAGTTTAGTTTTTATTTTTTGAAAATGCTTAGTTTTAGTTTAGTTTTTATTAGTTTTAGTTTTTTTGTAATATGGGTTATTTGTCAGGGGATTCAAAAAGATCAGAAAAAGCATTGTGTAATAATAACTCAACAAAATCATACAATTTTAGAAATATGTATTCACAATGTTTTCAACAATAACACCAGTACATAAAATGTAGCCTACATAAGGTCATAAATATGTAAACAGTCTACACAAGACGCAGTATGTGCAAAATGTGTAAGTGACGTGTTCCAGGAAAAAAACCTAAATAGCCAACAGACTAAAGAAGACTTACATGAACAGGTGTTTTCAACTTTGGTTCGAGTAAAGTGGCGAACTTTTAGAAGTCAATCGAGTCACACAGTTGTGTAGACATATCAATCCACATATTAACCCACGCTTCCTCCCGCTTTTGGTGTTCCTGCGTATTTACTAACCAGCAGCTATCGGGTCGCCGGTGAAAGCCCTCCTGTAGTGTTCTCGTTACTAAGGGGGTTACTAAGACAAATCGTTAAAATCCAAACGATGCCCAACCCTAGTCAAGGTTGACTTGCAGCACTTCAAAAGTGGGTTTTTTTTCTCCGCTTGACAAGCCGACCGGACGTGACATGGGGCGTGACAGCATCGACGATTCCATTTTTTAATTTGAAATTCGAGATTGTGACTTAATTTCGGTCGATTTCGATTTAAAGTCGAAATTGTGACACCCTTATCGGAAATCATCATGACCGATCATGTTCTATTACTATCTCATATCAACATATGGACATTTTTATTGCGGAAAAGTGGTCATTTCAAGAGGGGCTCTTGTCAACATAGAAAATTAAATTTGACTCATAGTTGTAGTGCAAAAAAGGAAAACACTGTGCAGTGCACAGTACAGACATTCCTTGGATTGTTTAACACAACATAACAGTCCCAACATAAAACCTGATGCATAATCAAACTGACTCTTAACTGCTATTCTGTAGGTTTACATGCTAATGCAGCTGTGCACTTTGGTGGTGCTAGGCTAACCAACGCATCTTAGCTCTCTGTGCAGTTTGTTCGTGCTAGGTTAGTAGCTAACGTTCACGTTAGCTAACGTTAGCTACTATAGAATGCTGTGTTCTGCAGCCGTAAGCTAGCTACCATTCAAGCCAACATTAGATGATAACTAACGTTAGCTAAACACAGCTGCCTAGGCGCCAGTAGCTAGCTAACGTTAACGTTAGCTACTAACCTAGCACGAACAAACTGCACGGAGAGCTAAGATAGTTAGCTAGCACCACCTAAGTGCGCAGGCTACACAACACACTACACAAACATGAAATTAATTTAGCTAACGTTAGTACTTGGGACTATATTTTAAGTATTCCCATACCCTCGATGATTAAGGGCGAGCTGTTTTTTTTTAGGACTTCTTCTTTTCATGGGGCTTTTTGCAGGGCTTTGTTGGGAATTCTGTGAGGAGGTTGCTGTTTCCTGCAATGTTTTGGTCTCCCACATGTGTGTGTGGCGAAGCGTTGACGCAAAAATACGACGTCGACGTAATTTTGACGTCGATGCGTCGACGTCATCGACGCGTCGCTGCAGGCCTACTCTCACATTGAAATTAGTGTGTTGCAACACTTTCCTGAAACAACTCAGGGAAGATCAAGTATGAATGTACAGGATTTCCAGGTTCACTGTTATATGACTATACCATACAAACCAAGAGTTATCCTACAGTATGAATACTGCAGAGTGCTACTCAAACATACTTTGTGCTTAGTGTTTCATCGCTCGCTCTCTCTCTCTCTCTCTCTCTCTCTCTCTCTGAGATCAATGTTCTTATGCAAATCAAGGGTTCTTGTTTAGATCTACAGTGAAACGGACTTTCCAAAATAAATCTGCATTAAAGCATCATACATATTTCATTGACTTAAAGTGCAGTAAGAGCAAACCATTTTGGATAGTGGAGCTCGGTAGAGTTTACAACAAAGCAGAAAGTAAGAAGAAAATGTGGCATAGTATGACATCATTTGATATTGATGAGGCCTTATTACATTTGAGATATCCAACAGTAGATTATGAACATGCCTTAGTTGTCAATAATGAGACACAAAGACGAAGAAATTTCAAAAGATATCAAGAGTCATTAGAGCCACGTGAGATGTATGTAGTAGCAGCCGGCAACCATGGATTTGGTTTCAGGTTACCTTCCTCTGTCATGGAGCTTTTAGGCTCACTTTTCAATGTTTGGCTACTCTAATGCTGGAGACAAAGTCCCACAGCACTGCAGAGGTACAGTCCCCCAAGAACAGAACTGTTTTGTAAAGAACTGAAATAAAACCACTTACCAGAAATAGCTTATCTGAAGTAAAACCACATACTCTCTCTGTACATATTAACGTTGCTCATCTTATGCCGACTGTGACAAATTCATTGCATAACACTGCACATTTCCACCGCCACTTCATATAGAAGCGACTTAAATGAGTTCAGAGTAATAAAGCTTTTTGCAAGTTTTATTGCACAAACAATGTGTCAGAAATAATCTCAATGAATTGCAGAGAAACTGAAGAGCCAGCAAACATTGCCACCATCCCTGCTTAGAGAACCTCTCTGTGTCATGCCTCAAATTTACGATAACAGTTAAATTAAGTAAAAGGGTTAAAATGCTGGAAGGCAATATTGATAATTCCATTGAAAATGCAGAGGGAGTTTGTCAATATTAATTTTCCTAAACCCAAAGGAGCATCCCAACTGGTGTGTCATTTATTCACAGGGCCTGAATCATGCACTCTGAAGCTAAATCGACCAACCCTGTTAGACCTCCAGGGTAAAGAGCTACAGCCACAACCTTTGACCCTTATAGACTTATCATACAAAAAACAAAACAGTGCGTGCATCCCTGGCCAACCACATTTTGTAAACAAACACATATGGATTAAAATGTAAATACAATATTTTCACAAATCTATATTGTATTTTTGTAGGGCTTCTTGCATTGCCTGCAACAGAAATCAAGAGCAAATCAAATGTCTCACCTTTTTTCTTCAAGAAGGCCTTTCTGGTGGCCAAGGGACTCTGACGTACTTTTGGGTTCTGTAGAAATTTTACAGCAGTGGTAATCTGGGAAGAGACAAATGTGATTTAATTCCTCATAATAAGATAATGTGAGAGGAAGAAGATAATGTCTGCAGGAAAGTGAGCTTTTAACAGTACAAACAGTCTAGACCTTCTTTAAGAAAAAAAGGTTCATTATAAATCCAGACAAAAACATAAATGGATTCCATTTGATAGTTGCTTCTAAGCCCCCACACCCAGCTGTGAGGAGAAAGACCACCTGACCACTTTCCAGATAAATGTGGGGAATGACCAAATCAGCAGTTATAAAATTAGCCCATCAAGAGTGCTGGACAAATGGAGTATGGAGCTTAATTTGCTATTACCCTCTTAAAGACAAACTTCCATTCTTAAGTGCGCAGTGGAAGAAAATCTATACTTAATGCAGAGGTGATCATTTGTATCTAATAACTTGAGAATCCGAGGCTGAAAACTTCTGTAATTCTTCCAGTTAAAAACCTGCCATGATCAAATCACCCAGCCTGAATGTTGTAATGACTTGAAACGTTAATGCACTAGAACGTTAAATAGCATCAGAACATCAGTAGTTTTAAGTGCACTGCATTCATCGATTCTATTATGTTTTCCTTCGAGATGCACCTTAATTTTCCACCCTAGTATGCATTTCCAAGAATTGGAGGGAGAAAAAAAAATTCTTCCTCAAATGGCATTAAAACATAAATTTGAAGTGGGCGCCATGAAGTGGCGCCTTCTAAAATAGATAAATATGTAAGAACACAGAGAAAGGGGAAACACACTGGAGGGGAGGTTTAGATGACTTATTATCGCACCTGTGGTCCCTGTGATTCAATTGTAAAAGTCATCCCTCTAATAGGTTGAAAGGTTTTGATTACTCTTCTTTTCTCTTAGTGTTGAAAGATACAAAGTGATTGAGCGCCCTGCCAGTGGTAATTCGTTTTGGGTAATGCATTGCATATACTATGAACCTGTTTCAATCCAAAAGAATTACAGTTTAAAATTGTCCAAAGGGTAGGTGTGGCAGAGAGGCTGCATAAAGAGCTAGATTTCTGTGACAAACACTCGGTACAGTAGAGGATCACGGCACAGACAACTTTATGGAACTTATGAAAATATATTTGACTTTTCTTTAGAAGACTATGAATAAGCTCAAAAGCAACTTAATAACACTTGCATTGTAATTAGGTACAAACATGAATATACCATGCAGCATCATCAGATTTATATTACTTTGTAAGTATACTTTAAGGTAAATGCAGTAATGTAACTTCAACAGTGAATTTTATCAAAATGTAGCAGATTCATCCCAAGAGATGCTGGCACAATTTATTTAGACACTAATCTACCATTTTACTGTGATACTTCCGTGACCTTGATGTACACATGGGTTACGCAAGGAATATGGAATTTCCTGTATCCCTATATGCTGAGGGCTTATTAAAGTCAGTCACCCGGAACCTTCATTGTGACAAGCAGATTAAACCATTTGCATGGTGAACCCCCAACTCATGTTCTGGGCCAAAAGATACAGTGAAAACACAGAGAAAATATCCCTTTGATAACAAGACAAAATCATCCTGCTCTTGGCAACGCTCTTACTGTTCAAGTAAGTGAGTCAATGAGACTACTTGTGGTAAAGGCAGAAACCAGAGATAAACACACTGAAATCAAATATTCTAATATTTATTCCAGTAAATAACGGAGTGATGTAGGCCCTGGGAGAGGTAATGACCTAATAGAGGAAGAATATGCTGAATGAGCAAACCTTGTTTACATTCTCTTAAAATTCCAATAGCACAACATTGACAGGAAAATTGTGTCAATGTTAATAGGCATAAGTATGACATCTTAGTAAGCACCGCAGCTAGCTCAGCGGCAAACTAATGAGGCAAATGTCCATTTGGTTAAAACTGTAGTGGTAGATCTTCAGGGAGAGGAAAAGTGCACTTCTTAGCAGATGACATAGATGCTTTGCACAAGTTCAACCCAGACATCTCAATCAATTATAACCACATTGCACAGATTTCAGCCTTGTCTTGTTATTGACTTATGGATCATCGCAGTTATAGTGTTGGGTAGCACACAACGGGGCTTTTAGGGGGTTACGATGGGTAACAATACAAGGCACATTTAGGTCGGCAGTGTAAATAACTAAAATAAAAATGTTGTGAATTTTCTTCCTTTTGGAAAACTAGTGAATCATTCAAATCAACAATTAGGCTCTTTTGTAAAGCTTTTTGTAAAACTTGTAAAGACTGCTACTGCACCAAAGTGCTTCATGTTAAGAGCAATAATCTTTACAAACCAGATAACCAATAAAGTGTCAGGTAAAGCCGAAAAAGAGGCAAAAACTCAATCATAGGAAGAGATAACATTAACCAACACACTTAAAGAGAGTGAAGTTGATGAACGGACAAGATTACAGGAATGTTATTGAGTTTGAATTGGACAAGACTTTGCACTGCACTTGTCTGAAAATTACAATTGTGATTCTTTGGATTATGAGAAATGAGGATAAAATCCAATTATGTTTGAACCACATGGTTGGACGCCTGAGGTAATCCATGTAACTAGTTGTATATTTTTGCTCTAGCTAGTAACAGCACTTTAACTTTAATTAATACCTATTAATATTATGCAGGTGTGCATTATGGGGTTTCAGGATAGGAGCAGTTGGGAAATTCAAACTTTCTATATTGAAACAGCAACTAATTGTATGCCTTACGATTGGTGCTTTTGACTGGTTTCAGTGGCCTATTTGAAGTTACAGTAAGTTTCGGTATTTGAAATAAACTGCAAAACAACATTTGAACCACAACAGATTAAAAAGATGCCTCACAAGTAATTATACATTATTTTTCATTATGTTGGAAGCCACATATAAATCATATTAAGGCCAAAATATCCAAATCAATTGCAATACTTTATAAAACCACATACCTATTTAATCCACATTCATTGTACATGTTGTATTGTTCCTTCATACTGCCATATATTACTTACTGTTTGGAAGTGTGGAGAAACACTTACAAAACAAACACTGAGCCTATATTCATCCTTCAAAAGAGAGCCTTAAGAATTGTTAAAAAAAAAAAAAAAACTTTTCATCAAACTAAAAGCACTAAAATTCAAAGATATTGTTGACTTTAAAACTGCACAAATCATGTACAAAGTAAATAATCAACAGCTATCGGACAGTATCCAAGGGTTGTTTCAAATAAGAAAGAGCAAACATCACTTAAAAAGAAACTTATAGAACAAGAACAAATGCTAAATATCACTGCATCACAACCAAAGGAGTTAATTTATGGAACAGCTGCAGTGAAGAGATGAAATCATGTACAACAATGAGGAATTTGAAGAGACTATTTAAAAATGAATACATTGAATGGATAGGAAAAGGACTCGAGGTGATTGTTTTATGTACTGACTGTATGGTTGCTGGGCTTATATACCATGTCTAGTTTGTTTGAAGTAGATATATGGAAAAGAAAAAATGTGTATATGTGAATGCATGCATATGTGTCTATGTGTATGCATGTGTATATGTGCGTGTAGGTAGTTAGATATACTGTACATGTATGTATACATATACAGGTATACTGTAAATAAGTGAAGCATCAAATTGTTTTGGATTTAACTAAAGTATAAAAATAGAAAAAGGGGGCAGGACCAGAAATGTTGTTTTTTTTAACTTCTTCCTTCTCCTTTTTGAACATGGGAATTTCTTATTTGAATCATTTACAATAATTTTGGAATATTGTGCTGAAATGTACGTTCTTATTTATCTGTTGTTGTTTTTATTTTATTTATTTAACAAAATATAAACTAAATAAACTAAAACTAATTCAAGACTCTTGTTTTCAGTCATAATTATCTGGGCCAATCCAAGCCACCCAGTTAACTAACAATTACGCTAAACTGAAAGTGTTTGCAACTGTTACTTTCCTATCTTGAAGGTTCACCGCATCATGTTGTCATCTCTGAGTCTTTTGAACTTAGACATTTTGATTAAAATATCTTACGTCTCCGAAAGTCACATCTGCTTTTCAAATTTTTTTTACAGAAAAATAAATTCCCATGCACGTACCAAAACCGTAATCCATGTCATCTATTCCAAAAAAAAGTATATGGACACATTTTCTCTGCAACAATGAAGACATTCAGAGGACATGATGGAACAAGAAGTTGGGTGGGGGGCTAAAAGGAAATCATTAGCAAGTATAGGATTCAGTCTCAGTGTGAATCAATTCATTCCAAATTGCCCCGGCCTGTACATTTGTGGAGAAGTGCCCCTGATATAATAACAGACTGATAGACATGAACAAAAATTGTGTTAGGCTGGTCTCAAATTTCCCCCCCAAACACACGTTTGGAGGACCAAAAGCGAGAGAAAGTGAGAGACGGCGAAAAATGAAGCTCTATATTAATTTGGTGCTTTCATGGATGATTTGCTAGCAGGGGCAGCTGTCTTAAATTACTTAACCCAATACCTTTCTGATACCAGAGCCTTACCAAAAAGGAATGAAGTTTTAATGCAATTATTGGGTTTTCTTTAGTCGCCTGACTGTTTGATGTGGCCAGCAGTGCTTTTTAATTTTTTTTAAAAGAGCAGCTTTAAATGCCCTTCTAACTGTGACATCTTTCCCGCCTTGATGTGACCTTTAGCGGAGGAAGTAAGGCCTCATGGGAGCAGCAATAGGGAATTATTGACCCTGAGAGACATCAGGAAGTGAGGTGCAGACCAGACCATTTAGCTAACCTCCACATCCACTCTCATTCAGACACTGCATGAGCTTCAACAGCTCTGCTGGAGCTGAACCATTCTGACAATGACTGTACAAAAGGAACTTTGTGTGTCTTCTTCTCTTTTGGGCTGTGCTTTTCAGAGAAGCGACAATGTGAGGAAATTAAATGAACAACCATTACTGAAACTCAACCTCAGTAAAATCTGATAAAGGAGTACGGGTGAAACATGGGCTTTTTTTCTTCTTCTTCTTCTTCTCATAAACTAAGAGAAAACCTACTTTTACATCTGTTACAATGTACAGCGCGTAGAAGGGTAGAAACAGTGGTTTGGTTTTGTGAGTCTTATTGTCTTCTCTGAATGTGGTCAATTGTTATCGAATGATTGTAACTTTTGAAATTTAAAGATCAGAGTCCACAGATGAAAACGGGGCATGGAAAACTTCATTGACATTTGTTTCGCAAAGGTTTAAAAATAACATACAGCGCTGTATGAGTGTCAGTGTTAGAGCCATGGGCAAGGCTACAATCATGACATCAAAAGCGCATTATGCAATTTTTGTAAAGGGGGGGTTGGTGGACGGAAATCAAGCTTTTTTCAAGTCCACTGCATGTACAGACCAAACTTTCCATTCAGCAGCATTTCTCTATCACAGCTCAGTCATCACAAAAATGGAAAAGTTGAGTAGGTTCAGCGGTAAGAAACAGTAGGGGCTAAAGTACATTTAACCCAGCGAGGACATCATCAAACTGTAAAAACTGTGCAAAGTACTGATGAATAGAGATAAAACAGCCTTTGGAGTTATACTAAGGCTATCAGGGAAAAAGAAAAGTTGCCCGGTTCATTCCCCCCTTCTCAATTGGAGATAGAGAAAGCATTTTTTACTATGGTGTAAAATTATATTTTGAAACTGTAGCCACGTATTTTATGATTCAATATGTTGGGTATGCATGATGATGTCAT
Organism: Sander lucioperca; assembly: GCF_008315115.2. NCBI lineage: Eukaryota > Metazoa > Chordata > Actinopteri > Perciformes > Percidae > Sander > Sander lucioperca. Next base: position 6,890,547 of record NC_050184.1, read on the forward strand.
GTGATTGCTTCACTCCCTTCATATTGTAAATTGTAAATATAAATTATGATATGGCTTAGAACTAAGAAATAGGGTCAACAAGTGTGTTTTTAAAGGTTGTGGTTTGAAAAAATAAGAATTCAATTTCTTTCAAGATCTGGATAAACAAGATAAAAAAAGAAGCCATTTTAGTGCAGCGTGAAGTAACAGTAGTTCATCATGCTAGCAACAAAGTGTTTAAAAAAAATAAAAAATAAAAATAAGATGAAGCAACAACAAAGTAAAGCATTTCTTTTATTCTTTTAAGATCTAAACCTAAAGAGAAACATGTGGCATCCAGCCAATTCAAAACTAGCTTGAGAGATTTGGTTTAAAGCAGTCTGACATTTCTTAATGTGTAACTGTCAGTCGTGCTACTGGGGTTGCCCTTGCTAAACTAGCGAGACAGATGACTGTTTAGATAAGGACGTCCCCAGCGGGGCCCTGAGAGCCCAGAGAGCCTCGATGACTAAAGAGCAGTGACTCCGTCAGTGACACCTCACTTTCACCCACTTTGGACAAAAATACTTATATAGCCCACAAATTCCTTTTAATTCAGGTAAAAGGCCCAAACCATGAGTCTGAGCTGCTCTGAGAGATGAGGGTCATCAGAGATTAACCCATGGCACTTTAGCAGTGGGGGAGCAAGAGGGGAGTCGCAGCGGAGCACAACAAACTACTTAGCCACCACAAAACATTCCAGCCCCTTCTCAGCTGCAATCCAGTAATGGATACTTCCTCAGCTCCTCGATTGGTCAAAATGTTTTCATACAATAATTTAATTCAGAAACACATTTACAAAGCAGGAGTAATCAATTTTAATTAGTTGATTTTTTTTTCATTCGCATAAAATGTAATGTACTGCGATCGATCTCCTTTGTTCTTTAATGCAGTGCCTCTTTCCTGTAATTCAAAGCTTTTCTTTTTCTTTTTTACAGTCATTGATGACATTCTGTGACAAGCAGTGCTCTTCAGTATGGGGAATGAGTGTTACTTAACACAAGAGTGCTCACTATGAAACGTTAGGCCAGTGGAATGTGCTCAATAATGTGGCTATATTTTGGTTTGGAAATGTGTTACCTACTGTATGAAAGGTTTTGTTGAAAAATAGAAATCAAACACATGAACTAATGTTTAGAATACAATCAAAACACAACACTGTGTGTAAACTATGGTCACTGATCTTTGCTTGCTGACTTAAATGTTCTTAACATAAAAATGACATATTTGATCATTTCACAAAATAATTGTGTACAATTTTTGAAATGCAAACAAAAACTGTGGCGAGGTGAATGTCAAAGATGGTTTTCTGTGGAGAGCAGCTCAACGTGTCTTAGTATGTGTGTTGTGTTTGTGTTTATTACCAAACACAGTCGAATGACAAAAAATGCGCTTATAAAGTGATTTATACATGCGTTACCAAAAGTCTTAGGACATAAAATATATGAAAAAACTTTGCAGACTCATCATTGGGTGCTCCATTGAATTTCATTAAAACATGACAAATTACACACTTTAATCATCATTTCATAACTCAATGTATACATATCTTTAAAAAGTAACAAAAATTGCACAGAGGTCAATAAAAACCATTCAGACGTTTACATTTTAAAATATAAGTTTAGCCACAATAAACGTATCCGAGGCTGAAAACGAGTCAGTTGACATGGGAGAAGCAACCTGCTACAGTAAAAAAAAAAAAACCCACAAAGGCTAAAACTGCCACCGCTCTGTGTGTTGTCCTTCATATCGTCAAGGCCCGCCAGGCTTTCACATTTAATTAGTTGATTGAGGCAAAACGCAAGCGGCACCAGCAGCAAACAACGTGAAGCTTGTGTCCAAGCGACACACCACAGAAGTTGTGTTGTGGTGTCAGAAGAAGAGCTGCCTCCGTCACAAGCAACTTACAATGACAAGCCTATCCTCCTCTGTTGATCCAAACTGCTCCTCACACTCAGGCAGCACCCACCCAGAGACACACACACGCACACCCTGCAATCCACACACAGCAAAGCACCTTGAAGTGAACCAGTGCGATAGGCAAATAAAGCAGGGAGCTGTGGTGAAGATGCAGCAAGTTGGCATCAGTTTTGTGTGCAGTCCTTTCATCCTGCCAAATTGACTAATAAAACTAGAATAGAGAGGCCAGTGATAATAGAGAGAGAGGTGTCCTTTTATTGATCAAATTATTCCTTCTTGGGTACACTGTGCCACCGGATGAGAGTATGCTCACAAAGACAACCAGGCAGATTGTGACATTCCAGTGACATTATAATCGCGCGTCAACCCGTCTCCAGTCAATAGGCTGAATGCACTAATCGTGCGTCTTGGATCAGTAATTTCATGGTCTTCAAAGGGGGCGAGGAATTGGTGGCATGACCCTCCACACGGGGTGAGACCCCTCTTTCCTCAGCGAGTGCCCCAGAGAGAAAGAGAGGAGAAGTATAGTGTTAAGGGAGACGCATCAACGCAGGAGTGGAGCCAGAGAAGATTAACATCGCCATCTACTGGTCAGAGGTGGTACGGGTGGAGTCAAAGGGGGGAGGAAAGCCTAGCAGTTCACCCTTGCGGCCTGTCTTTTTGAGACCTGAGACCTGTCAGAAACATTTAGAGACACTTGCCAAGACAATGGGCCACACATCTACAGCGGCAGATAAGTCAAACTGAAATCACCATCAAATGAGGGAAGCAACTTAGGGCAGTATGCTTTAGTTTGGTTTTGAAGAAAGAGAGCAGACAGAGTCTGTTCCTGATCACACTAAGTGACAAAGAAAAATGTTGGCTAATTCTCCTTTTCTGGAGGCTTCCAGCTGCCAGTAAGAATCTAACCTCGAGAGTAGGATAAGCATAAAAAGAGTGTGGTGCTGACAGCGTCAGAAGACAACACTCATCAGGGTCGCAGAAGTAGCAGTTCTCTTTCTTCTCATTTAACCCGATGCCAGAGAGGATACAAACACGACAGCTCATCGGGTTGAATGATTATTCTTCATTTCAACCTTTCTGAGACAGTAAGGCGACAGTCTGGAGATTTCATTGGTTATGAAATGTCATAAAGTGACAAAAGCATGTGTGACATTTGGTTTATGCCACATCTAAACATAATCCACCTCTTCTGAGAAGTTCAGACAGAATTTTCAGGTTTTGCAACATTTTTGCTTGATGCATTGTAGATTGTTAAGAACTATATGTGACGTGACAATGATAATGAATCAGCACACCTTAAATCACAGATGTCACGCAATGTTTATGTATTTATGTTCTTCCTTTGGATCTCTCTGTGGGTCTTCAGATCTCAGATTATTAGATTTTTTTTTAAAGAACAGGGCTCCTTTTAAAGTATGTAAGTATGTCTCCTAAAATGGGAAGATTTAATCAGATCAAAACACAAGAAAAAAAAGGAGTATTCAGAAAGGAATGTTACACGTCATTCCTGCACAGCACCCATACTTTTTGTGACTATGTGACAATCAGAGGCAGTGGTCAAAGTTTAGGCGTCTACACCCATCTGAACTCTACATCAACTCATGTGGTGACGGTGGAAAATACATGTTTTACCAGGCTCCTCTAAAAGAAAGAGGAGAGGAGACAACCCACAGCGAACCACTATAATGTCACACGGGGTGGCGTGTTACAGCAGAGGGGCTGAGTTGGCAAGCAGCTCAGCAGCAGACAAGCACCTGTTCTGACATTTTCTGTCGACCTTGACACAGAAAACACATGACAATGCCACTCTCTGCATTTCAAAAGTACAGTCTGTTTGACGAAGCCCCTTCACTTTCCCTTTTCTCGTCCCCCTGATACCTAAAGCTACTTTCCTCACAGTATGGAAAGGGAGAAAACTATGACGTAGTCCAATAGATGTGAGGAGGGACGGACAGAAGGCAAGTCACGTAGTGACAATAAAAAAACAACACAAAAACAGGGATATACAAAAATCTGCAGGATTGCAGGCCACCAATACCTCCCTTAAAATCCCAAATTCAACAGTAAACACAATCTGTAAAGGGAAAAAAGGCCTCAGCTTCTCTTCTATTTATTCTGTTCCTATCATCTCAATCTCACCCTTTCTTTTGAAGTTCATGACAGAGCTACAATGCATTCATCCATTTACTATTTTAATCAAAGAGAAAGCAAAGTACCGCTGCCAGGAAAGCCGCACAGGAAAACAAATGCAATCTTCCTGTTAATCACTGCATTAACAACAAGTCGACAGTCTTGACGTACATGCCAGGGAGCGGAGCCAGTCCAGGTGTTGGATAATTGTCAGTTGTGCAAGTGGCTACAGTTGCTTTTTTACTGTGCCAACCTCTGTTTCACTGCTGGTCTACACTTGTGCCCCACCTTAATGATAGCTTTTAAAAGTCCTCTTTCTGCTGAAGACTGCATACAGACACAAAGAAGTCTTGGCAAGGGTTTCTCCATGCTAACTGTAGTGGACTATAGATGAAGACTTAGACGTCCCGCTATAATCAGTGCCAAGTGAAGTGTAGCTCAATTTTAAAGAAGCATGAGGAGCGTCTAATTTTAATGAAAGGCCAAAAAACACTTGAAAAAACACAGGCTTGGTAAACTTTCTTAAAAACAAGCCCATATTTACAGTTTCTGGCAAGTAACCATACATTAGAAACACATCACAGTAGCCTGAAAAACAACTTGCCAAGACAGCAACTTGTCAGAAATGATTCTCGTGTTTCTTTTATTCAGAAATAAAACTCCATTTGCAGGTGAGGATAACATTATTCTGAGAAGAGGGGATGAATTGTAAACCAGGCTCAACTTTTCATTTAAAAACACACTGAAAACTTTACAGTTTACTGTCAATGTACCTCTGCATCACACATCTAAAGTTAGGCTAATTAGAGTGCAATATTTTCACTTAAGTGCACTTTTTGCAGGTTTTATGATAAATTTATCTCAGTTTCTGTATTCTGTCACTTTCATCTTAGCCTGGAGAGTAGCCCACTATCTCTTTTTTTCAGATTCCCCAGATAAAGCCACAATCTCAGGGTGCCACACACAGAGAAACTCTGAAATCCCATTAGCATTTTGCTTTCATTATTTTTAATCAAACCCAGAAAACTGACGCATATTAATTAATATCCATTACCAGTTTTTTGCCCCCCTCCCAGAGAAGACGTTGGGGGGAGGGAAAAGAAGCAATTAACTTAACAAAATAATCAAAAAAAATGTTTTAGAAATCCCTGATAAATGTCATGTGAGGTCCCGTCTAAATGTAAGAAGTGTAATACATTCTTGCTGTCATATTCCATTAAACTGCTATTACAGTCTTGATAGAACTATTAGTCACTACATTATTAATAACATTAATGTATTTACATTTTTGGTGTACAAGCCTGCTTTCATGCAATAATTTATGAACCAGACTTCAGATATGTTACAACGTTCCCATCTAGGCTCTTTTGTGTTTATTATTGATTGTGAAAACAGTCAAAATTCCAAGTCAAATCCCCCTCTGCCCTTCCTCCTCCCCCCTTAATGTATTGGAGTGGGCTGTTTACATTAAAGGACTGGAATAAAGTGCATTTACATCTGAAGCATAACTTCATAATTTACATTCCAACATTTATTAGAGGTGACAAACGAGCATTTGGTCCACTCGTGCTTTTCCACAATGCAGCACTCATTCAATCCATATAAATTACAGCTGGGCTAGGGAGTGCAAGAGCAAATTATTTTATTATATTTATGCATGTATGACTCTATAGGGGGTTACAAAGACAAACAGGGAATTACTTGATTAGGCCAACTGTGGTTAACAAAGAAAGAAATATGAGACTGAGGGTTGGGCCAATCAAATTTTAGCACTATTTAAATGTTTGGCCTCAATTAAAAAAAAAAATAAAATACACAGATCCTAGTGTAAAAGCTAAAGATCGATTAGATTGTTGTATCAATAAAATGATTAAACTGCAGACTCTGTTTTAGCTACATTTTACAGTAGACTACTGTGTATTGTATACCCTATAAAGAGCTCTTTTAAGTATTGCTGTTCCAATAGCTTACGCTGAGCTAGAACTAATATTATTCAATTAAAAGAAACTTGCCTAAAAGGCAGTATTATATTACATAATTAGACAGGGCAGCATTTTCAGAAGTGTAGTTACAAATGCACTGAGGGGATCCCAGCATTTGAACAAATATCTGGCGCTGTAGGGGAGCTTGCCGACAAATTAACAGCTAATAACTTGCAGGGAAGCCAGATAAAAGAGAAAAAACATTCCCCAAAGTGTCAATTACAAATAATTTTTCCTCTGATTTCTCACACTTGTGAAGGTGTGATGTGCTAAAACACATTTTGAATAGTGTGCCAAAACTGCATGTTGTTCATTTATTTCTTGTTTTATTTTTTACAGAAATAATTAAGCAGCGGCAGCAGAATTGTTTAAGATAGCTCTGAAAGCATAAGCGTATGGCTCCCTTGTGAAAGCACTTGCTGGTCAGAGAGGAGAGAGACAGACGGACGGGTGCAGGGACAGGGGGAAATGAAGGGGGATTCAATCAAATTCATGTTCATTAAAATCAGAGGACATCACAAAAATTAGAAAGATGCTGACGAATCAAAGGGTCTCAGTACCTGAATTACCATAGTCATTTACTTATTAAAGCCAGGATGCTTCCTGTCAATCAAGAGCCATCACATTCTCCATTTGCTGCGGAAAGCCAGCGTAATTGCTTCTCATACTAATCAACACAACTTGTGTAATTATGCCTTGAAAGTGACATTGGAGGCTGAGAGCGATGTGAGCAGTCTTGACAGCGGAGACATCTCAGATTCATCGGGAGATTTCCAGCCTCGCTACGAGGAGACAAGCCACTCTCAGACCAAGTTACTCACTCGAGCAGTTTACAACCATAAACACAAAGAAAAGACGATAAATCAAGCTGAAGTAATTACAAAGCAGAATAGAGAGTATAAAGGAAGCTCAACTCAATAAGGCCACTTTCCCAAGTATATTGAGGCAAAATGACTGCGCTGTAATTAAACTGGTGTCGTATTTCTATCATTTCTTAAGTAAACATATTATGACAGTTCACTAAATTGTGGGAGAATAGGAAATTACAGCTCTGCTACCATGCTGTTTACATTAATGTACTTGCTGAGACGAAAACCCTACAAATAAAGCCCTAAGTATTCATTAAAGTTTATTGAATTCGGCTTAATCACAGACTTTACATGTGTCTCCAGAATGAACTTTGGGTAAAACTAGCTTTAACATTCCTCTGAGCATTGGAAAACTATCCAAACCATATTCCCAGGCTGCATCTGTCACTAGTCACACTGCGGCCCAGCCAGGAAGGTCAGAGCGAGGTCAAATTACTGCAACAAACCAAGAGCCACGGGCCACGACACGAGACAATATCTACATAAGACAACAGCTTCTTCATTTACTATGAACTTTACAGTAAATTAAAGGATTTTCAATGCTCTCATCAAAATCCAAAGATAAAGTCGCTATTGTCGGGGTTGGCAATGCAGATCTAGTCCGGCTTAGCACATGAAGCAGAAACCACAAAATAAATAAAATGTATACAATGGGTTGGACTCATCTGTGCTCATCATTTTCAAAGAGATGGGAGGAACCAATAGAAAAAAAAGTCACCAACATCAAAAAGAAGTCAACTGATAACTCTGGCATTCTCTGAGGGTAGCAAGCGTGATGATTTCATCTGCAAACAGAAACAAAGATGAGAGATTTATGGCTCGTAAAAAAAGTTCAAACGACAGAAAAACCAAAAATTCTCGTCTGTATCATTCCTCACTCATGACCTCCAAACTTCAGCACATGTTGAAGACAAAGTAAAGAAATGCTCTAATTTACTGACATAGAAAAAGGGGCTTTTACAGGAAAAGCTTGTGTGATTCACCCTTTGCGTTCAACTCTAATGAGTCAAAAAGTGTGACCTGCACTTAAACAAGAAGTCACAGCCAGAAGCTGTAAACTCATTTTCCCCATCCGAGCCAGCAACGTCGGCAGGACCTGGAAGATGTGCTCCGAGCATGCACGATAAATCTGACGTGAAATCATAATCATAAAAGCAATTAGCTGACCCTGCGCCACTCGTCCTTGGACATGACAGTGAGAATTCATACAGAGTCCTCTAAGGAGGCTAGCTGCTGGGTTGGGCGAGGAGGGGAAAAAGTGCAACACAGCAATAATAAAATGGAGGGCTCTTCCTGTATCATTAACCACTGAAACAAACAGCGCATGATGCACAATGAGTGTTGCACTGAGAAACATAGAATTGAGCTTTTATGCTTTTCAAAGAGAAAACTTCACCACGACCACTGAAACAAACTTTCGTGTGCAGATGTTTCACTATTGGCATGGGAAATAAAATACAATTGATGTCTGTCATCACCATATCCTACATCACTCTGCATTAGCAGTGAAATACAGTTTTCAGATAACTAATATAATTCATCAGATAATTCAAAATAGGTTTACTTATTTGAAATTAAACATAAGAGTATGAAGATTAATACTTTCCACACTTGCCTTTGTTCTGCAGAGCGTGTAGCATGTTTACAGTCAGTGTGACAGGATACTGAATATATTGACTGTGAGATGGCAGGTGATCAGATTTATTCCACTTTTCTCTTTCAAGGAGTGTGTTAGAATCTGAAAAATCTCTCTTCACACAAACCCTCACAGGCGTAAACATAGTTTCTCGCCATCACTTCCCACCGAGTAATTACAGCAAGGCCCAACTAGTGGCTGCCACCTAGTGACCGTCTTCTCCAATAATCATGAAATATTTCTATGGCTCGCGCCCCCACTCGGACCATAACTCTCCTTTACTGCAGACAGCTCCAATAAAGGATTACAATTACAATTAAAGTAATGAGCAAAGAGGAAAAAAGGAAAATCTCAGAGAAGGTTCCCTTGACTAACTAAATGGTAGCCTAGTTTCTTGAAAGAATGGCGTTACCATACCAGCCTCATTACTGGCTCCCATTTCTTATTCTGCCCCAATAATTAATTTGGGCGTGTTGGAACCTGGAGTCCTCAAAAATTAAAATAATGGTTTTGAAAGTGATGAATGTAAAATGAATTGAAATATGAATAATCAAATAAGAGATTAACTTCTTGTTAGTTTTGCTTTATAGTGGTGAAAGTGTAAAACGGTTCGAATGACTTAAAATGTACTGTATTACATATAATCCAGTGAAACACACACACACACACACACACACACACACACACACACACACACACACACACACACACACACACACAGGATAGATTGGTGTGAAGGGACATACATTTCCACAAACATGTTTCATGGGGGTAGTCATTAAGGACAAAAAACAAGACAAGACCCATGAGTAACCTCTGACTGTGTTAAATTTGTGTTACACCCATGCATAAGTGAAAAAGAAAAAATCTCTTTTCAGAGCTAACATATGAGGAACATCTGTCTGCCTGCGACTTATGGGGCTCAGCAGAAGAGCAGTCAGGGAGAGAGGGAGGTGAACTGAGGAGAAAAAGAGCCACAAAAAGACAATAGCAGTGGTGGTGCCTTCATGTCGCTGGCTGGACCGATAATTGTTGCCACGTCCTCTGCCAACCTGCCAGGTACCTCAAAACTCCTGCGCTTAACACACTGTTCTTTTTTACCCCCTCTATAGTGTGATGGCTGTTGCAGAGAGGCTACGGAAATTTGGAGACTGCTGAGCCAAAACAGATCACTTCAAAGCGGCTTATTTAACGCTTGCTAAATTTTTCATCACAGTCGCTTAATATCCTAGGGAAGGGGAGCTTTTGAAGTTGCTGTGAGACCGGGGATGTTCTTCGTACAATTCTTTTTCCCCTCCCATTACCACCCTCCCTCTGCTGTACTAAAACCCCAAACCTAAATACATATACCAACTAAGTTAACACTATGTGTGCCCACATGCACACACAAATGGTACAGATGCACCTCCTGCACACATAAACCACAGGCTTGCATCCTGTGACTGTGATTTTTCAGTGTGCCAAGAGTAAAGGACAGGCCTAATTCTGCAAGGCATACCCAAAATAATTAGAATCCTATTTGGTGAGGGCTACACTCTCCTGTAGACCAGCTGCACACCCACACAAGCCTTCACACACACACAAACAAAAAGTTGTTGCAGCGGTTATCCCTTTATTGTGCTGGATGTTCACATTAAATATCAGGGATAAACTGTGGTCCTGTGTTTTGCTGCTTTTCTTTGTGATATGAGATAGGAAGGGAAAGTATTTGGTTTTTGGGCTGATGGTCAGATAAAACAAGGAATTTGAAGATTTCACATTGGACTCTGATAAATTGTGAAGGGCGTTTTTCAATATGACAAATGCCCTGACATTTTATAGACAAAAGATTAATCAGGATAATAAAGCAGATTAATCGATAATGAAAATAATTATTAGTTGCAGCCCTCATCTCCAAATAGACAATGACAAAATACCTTAGCTATGAAAGTTTCAAGTAATCTTTTTTTTTAAATCTAAAGTTTAACTATAGCCAAGACATGGCCAAGCAGGTGGCCATTTGCATTTCACTCCGAGCAGTCAAATAAGTCACTTAATGCAACTATAATGCAGTTTACAGGTTAGTATATGATGAGAAAAAAATACATTTAATTTTAATCCCATACAATATCTAGTCATATATCAGAATATACTCCTATGCTACTGGATATTATATTAATGTACTTCCTGGTTTCACCCAGTTTTTTTATCATGTGATCAAAGGGATTTGTACACTCATTGTCGTTATTTATGTGTGTTTGGGTGGATTTGAAAGCAATGAGGACAGAGTAATCGGAGGAGACGAGGGGTGAGCAGTGAGCACAGGTGTCACTGCAGGGAGAGAGCACAGACTAGGGAGACACCGGCAATAGACTGGCAGGGGCAATGGCCATGGCAGCGATGAGTGGAAGGTGGGAGGGGGGTGGGGGTTACAGACGGAGAAGAAGCAAGCCGGGGTTAGAGCAAGTAAAGAGCAGCGCCAGAGGCAACAGCAGCGGCTGGCAACGACTGGTATACCAGTCAACCATGGAACACACACACACACACACACACACACACACGCTCAAACAGTCTCTCTCTCAACTGCAGGTCCAGACCTCCCCCTCTGGCCTGGATGGTGGCAAAGGCTGTGGCACCGGCCCCTGAGCTGGGCCCTCTTGCTACAGAGGAGAGCCCATGCCGTGCAGTGTGCCAGGGCCTGCTGATCTGGGCGAGGTGAGTCAGAACCTGTTAACATGACTGGTGTCCCCAGCCTGACACACTGGCTTGTCTGACATGCACATGTGCACAGAAATGTTATACAAACGTGTATGCTCTCTCTCTCTCTCTCTCTCTCTCTCTCTCTCTCTCTCTCTCTCTCTCTCTCTCTCTCTCTCTCTCTCTCTCTCTCTGCCCTCCCAACCCTGCCAGCACTCCCTTTCCTCTCATCCAGATAAAATCCTTTCAGACATAAATTTCAATTATTCACCTCATCCAAATAATGCCATGTGACAAGAATTATCCCTACTGTAATAATCCACTTAACTGGGAAAGAGCAGCTCATCAAAAAGAGAAAGGAGAAAAGGGGTTGGAAGGTGGGGGGTGAGGGTGGTGGTGGTGGTGCGGGGAGACTTGTCAACCGGTCTCGAATCAGGACCCTCATAACAAGAATTTCTTCCCTTTTTGAGGAGGCAGTCTTGAAGCGCACTGGGATGATGAAATTGAAGTAAATTGAAAGAAAGCCTGGGAGAATGCTCCCACAATCAATAACCCCAGGATTAAATTAGCCTTGGCATGAAGGGATGATGGGGGGAGGATGAAGAGTGAATGGTGGTGAATGACATTGAGACATGTAGGCTGAACAATACAGCACTCCTATAACCTGGATGCTGTGTCCATACAAGGACAGCTATTGTGCCTGTGATGTATTCCATCCCACTTAGCAAAAAGACAGTCCTAGCTATAATCGTTGTCATCACTTGAGCCAACCAGTGTCTAATTAACACTTTCCTTCACACATTTTTGAAAGACGTCCAATGTTTATTGTTATTAAATGTTACTGGCTTTGTATGTATTCACAACTTAGACATTTATGAGAACTCTACAGACTCCAGAGACCCTGAGTTAAAGAGGTAACAAAAACATTATTCATATAGAATAATATTTCTTATAACAGAATATTCATAACTATACTACTGTAATGCATCAATGAAGCAATATTTACAGATGCGGTGAAATTAAAATATTATTTTACTTTTTACTAGATCTTCAAGAATGATGATAAAGAGATCCTTTCTTTTGTTTTTTTGCAGGCACAGGGAGGATTGTTGGCATGCTGTGTGTCAAAAGTTTGTTTAAATAGTATTTGTTTTCTATTGGTGACTGCTGACTATTGGCAAACTAATTCAAACACGTCCTGGACCCAACTGTGGGTGATGATAACCCATACTGAAAAACAATAGGCTAAACCACAGACCGATGTGGTAAAAGTGTTATGCTAAACATGATTAAAGCAAATGTGAAACCATCGTGACTGCTAAAATAGACCTTTCCTACATGTTTTTTACTCTCTCAAGAAAAGAAACAAAGTACACTCTCATTATGGGCTTGGGGACATCAGTGTGGTGCTAAAGTGACTGGCCGCTAATTGGAAGCCTTCAACACTTGATCTCACTGGGGAATGTGTAATATGATCTGATTAGCCAAGGAAAAGTAGTTTGTTGATGAAAAGATAAAAACAAACTTCTTTCAGTCACTAGATCATAAAAAAACAAAACTCACTGTTCCTCAATTATGCGTCATCAATTGCCAAGAGTATGCGGACGTTAATTCTCTACAAACACTTTGGTGGCTGATTTCACTGGCTAGCACACAATCAGAGCAAAGGGTCTGACCAGTGAAACCAGTTGCTTAAGTGTTTACAAACTTGCATACTTTGTAGCATCGATAGTACACAAGATTAATGGCATGCAGCATTTATCAATATTTGAAAATCAGCATCTAATAAAGAAAAGTTTTTTTTTTCTTTGTTACATGAGACTGAATGAAATGTGACTATCATTTCATCTAACCTGCTATATCTATCTAATATGCACTTAACATCAAATAGACATACTTCAACAATTTTGTTATTCTAGTCCATATTGCCTTTATCAGTCAAGTCATTTGTATTAAATATGGAGTCCTTACCAGTGCTTCTCTGGGGGGAGCTGCCGCTTCATCTCCAGGTGGAAGGCCAGGCTGAGAAAATAAACAAACACTTATATTAGAGTGCCATCTACTGGAGGACAGAGGCTGTGTTGGTTTAATACAGCAATGTTTAGATTGTAGCAGTGGTGGAAAGTAACTAACTACATTTACTCTAGTACTGAAGAACAATTTTGAGGTACTTGTACGTTGAGTATTTCCATTTTCTGCTACTTTTTACTTCTACTCTACTACAATTCAGATAATAATATTGCACTTGTTTTACCACAATACATGTATTTAATACCTTCAGCTACTAGTTAGTTTGCATATTCAGATTCAAAATACAAAATATAATCAACAAATAAATTGTGATATACTATCATCGGTTAAGTAAAGATTTTATCGATCCTGGGCTGGCGGGAAATTCATAAACTACCAAACAGCATATAGAAGTAATTCAAATTAGTCCCACCATTACCAGCTACAATATTAAAGTAATGTACACATAACAATATCAATAATTATAATAACAATATAATGGGCCATTTTGCATAATGGGTTCTTTTGGTAATTTAAATTATGATGTGAATACTTTTGCGTTTACTTCAGTAAAATTAGTATGCAGGAATTTTACTTGTAAAAGAGTATTCCTACACCACGGTATTACTACTTTTGTAAAAGTACTTGCAGATAGCAGTGAAATATGCAATGAGCAATCATCAATTGACGTAGGCCTATCTATCTCACATATTAATGCTGCTGAAATTAATAAAAGACAAACTAAAAATATTTCAAACATGAACATCTTTAACATCATATATTTGTCAGTTTCAAACAATGTGTCAGTCTGGCAGGAGAGTAGAGGTAATATCTCTGTCATTAACAACTAGGGCTGGGTTTAAAACATAGATTTTCCGATTTAAATCGATTTTCATTTGAATGATCCAAAATCGATTCATAAAATCCAAGAATCGGTCTAACAACTATGTAATGCTAGCTTGTCGGGAAAGGGGTTAAATAACCCTCCAAAGTTAGGCTACAATTTGGCGAGGGGAAAAAATGGCATGGCCATTTTCAAAGGTGTCCCTCTGTCACCTCAAAACATCTGAATGAAATGTCACTCAATACTCACTGACTGTAGTCGGTAGAGCACTTTATTGTGTGTTCATGTTAAATAAAAAGTACATTAATGTAACTGCTTTGGGGTCAGTTCTTAATGTAAACATTGATACTTCTAAGAATGCAGCAGGTTAGAGGGAACCTTGTACAGTTGTAGAATCTCTTGCATATCCAACCTAAATTTGTATTGTAACTGAAATGTTCCTAACCTAATCGATATTCAATCAAAAATAAAATCTAATCGGGAATAAAATTGATGCGGGACCTTGTGAATCAGAATCGAATCGGAAAATCATTGCCGATACCCAATCCTATTACAACTGCTTGATAATTTGCTGAATGCACCTAAATTCTAGTTATGTAAATATAAGAATACTGTAAAAACGGCCACTGGCATTGCATTTGCCTTTAACCTTCTGTCCCATTTAATAAAGAGTAGTAAAGAAAATAGCAAGACATAATCATACATGTGCATAATAGGGCCTAGATATTTTTTGGATGGATACCTGTGCTCATGCACCTGTTGATTAATTTGTAAGGAAGTAATTGTTGTGTAAATATCAGCATGCATAATTACAATCATGAGTTCAGTTCCTTAGTTAATATTCTTTACTGCTTCATCAGTCTCTGGGTTTGGTCAACATAAAATCTACCTTTGATTGATTCAGTTTTAAACTATGCACATTTGATTCTGGATAACATATAGTATATACGCTTGCTAAAATTAAAAGCATTTTATATGTATAAAGCTGTCCCTGGCTACATGTATGAGCCACAACTTTCTATAACATGCGTTTTCTCGGAATGATCAATGCTTGTCAGCAATGTCAACACAGTGTTAGCAAAGAGCCGAGTACAATCCACTAGGCTTGTTTGGCTTACAGTAACCTTTCTAAATCATGTCATTACTGCACATAATAAGAGAGAGAGACGACTAACGTTACACGCACATTTGGTCATGGTAAATAGCTAGCCGACTCGGTAAGCAAGCCACACGAGTTTGGCAACATGTGGCGAAGTACAAGGACATCAGATTGGCCCTTCTTGTCCACTTGTCAACACAAGTCTGAGAGGCAACTTTTGAAGCGTTGCAGGAGCTAGCTAGCATGCTAACTAGCAAGCATGCTAACCTTCGCTAGCAGAACAGCTAAAGGTAACTAAAGAAAATGAAGGCATTCAAGGATCACGACATCTAAACACATTATGAGACTCCATTTTCGTATCTGGACATCAAGAGGTAAATGTTTTAGTTGCATAAATGGAGACCTGAGTTGAAGGATCAGGTTGGTCGGTGGATGCCATCTTCCTATCCCTCGTTTGCTTTACAGGCTGCTCGAGTGAGCCACGCTCGATTGCTTTTTCTGAAGGATATCAACATAGACTTGAGTCAACATCATACAGTCTATGGTCAACATCCATGTAGAGTTCACATTTGGCCCGGAGCCAATGGTGTTTAAGCAAGCAAACCAGAATTGATAAAAAAAACAAATCTTAATAATAATAAAAAAAAATAAATACGTAATCAGAATCAAAATCAGCTTAATTGGCCAAGTACTATGTGTAACGTTGATAAAATTAAAAACATAATTAGTAAAATTATATTTTGACACAGAGCCCCTCTACGATGGTCCCAAGATTAATAATGCAGGAACAGCACTTTAAGATGCCTATTGTTTCAGTAGATATTTGTGCTTTAGGGGTGCATTTTCCTACACAAATTTGTAATAAATCAACAACAGAAAAAATAGAGAAAATGGGGTCATCATGGCTCCCTGAAGCAGTTGTCCCCTTTGTCCTTTTCATATTCCAGCCTTGACTCGCGGTCTGACTGCTCAGGACAATCCTGTCAATCTAGGCCAGTATGACTGATATGTTCCTATACAAACTACAATGATAATGGAACATTAATCTTTATAATTGCCACCAAGTGACACATTAAAAGAAGTGCAATTAACTACTGTGACCATAATATCTTGTGGAAAGACAATGCTGTCTTTATATTCCCCGAGAGAAGTTGACAGACACATTTCAAGACTCCATTAAAGAGAGAGGATATGTCAAAAATCACTCCAAATGTATTATATAGTGCACTACATTTACTGTCGCCATTTCATTTGAGAGTCTAAATCATGTGTGGGAGATGGCAATACATTCAATAGTAGTAGCCTAATAAAACAAGGCACTGAGGTCATTCATTTTGGTTCCTGTTGGCATTCTAGGTAATGAGAGAGTGGACAAACTATAGCCAAACAAACTGTTAGAAAATTAAACACAGACATCCCTACTAAACTTTTCAAAATCGGAGGGGTAAGAAAATCAATGGGGAATACAAGGACATTGAAAAAAAGAGGTAAGGTAGTAGCACACAGTAATCTGAATGACAAGCATCCAACCAGTCTGTGAACATTGTCAGCATGTGCTTGTTATTTGCGGGAAATTCAGAGAGGAAGGATATGATGGAAGAAATGAAAAGATGACGGCTAACAGGGTCCGTGTACTTGGTGGCCAACGGATTTTCGTTTTGAAAGGAAAAAAACAAAAACGTTATTCGTTTTTTGTTTTGATATTAAAAAACGGAAAACGAAAAACAATCTCGTTATCCGATTGTCTTTGATGTATTTGTAGATGGAACTCGGAAATTAAAATACGTGTATATAAGTCGTATTCCTTAATTTTGCATTGGTATTTTTTTCGTGACCCGGAAGTTACTCCCGCCACGCCAAGACCCGCCCTTCAATAGCATTTATTGGCCAGTACTGCCTGTAAGATCCGTTCTGTGGATGCGCATAATTACGTAGTAGAAAACTAACAATGTCCCTGTGCGATTTGTAACTGTCGGTACACGATCCGTTCTGCCTGCACGATAGACTGTATGTCGGTACACGATCCGTTCTGCCTGCACGATCCGTTCTGCACATGCGCAAAATGTTCGCGCATGCGCGGTTGTACGAGGATTTACGACACTGCACGATCTGTTCCACGCTTCCGGTCGACAGCCAAGCTAACGTTAGTTTAGCTAACAGCTAATTCGGCTAACTGCTAGCTGAGACAGCATGTAATAACTTTAAAAGACCCTCAAAATAAAACTAAACGTTGACATATATAACAAACACCTAACATATATAACAGCTGTTACGTCAGTTCTACTTTACTTGTGCTCATTTAAAATACAATCACTCAATACTTGTCTTTATTGTTATTACTGTGAAGTCTTAATTTAGCTGTAGCCTGCTTTTCCCATTACGTTAACGTTATTTTAGACTGAATCTAGCTGTCAGCTAGCAGTTAGCCGAATTAGCTGTTAGCTAAACTAACGTTAGCTTCCCGGTGGAGGCTAGCCATAGGCTAGCGTGGAACAGATCGTGCAGGTCGTATGGATACTGTCAGTACACGATCCGTTCTGCCTGCACGATCCGTTCTGCACATGCGCAAGATAATACTGTTTTACGTATCCATACGACCTGCACGATCTGTACAACCGCGCATGCGCGAACATTTTGCGCATGTGCAGAACGGATCGTGCAGGCAGAACGGATCGTGTACCGACAGATACGTAAAACAGTATTATCTTGCGCATGTGCAGAACGGATCGTGCAGGCAGAACGGATCGTGTACCGACACTGTATATAAGTAACATGTGTCAACACTTTATGACCAAACATTACAACTTTTTTATTAAATCTTTTTTTATTAAATCTTTATTATACAATAGTCATAGCTACAAACATTCGAAACATGTCACTGATCCAAAACCGTGTAGCGACATCGTTGTTGTGTTGTTTACGTTAATGTTTTTACCTAATACTTCGTTTTGACTAATAACCATAGACTGTCTATTATTAATGCGATGAAGTGTAAACGTACATAAGTGTCCTTTTGAAGATGGGATGACAGCTCTCCCAGCCACCACTGCTGTATACCACTATAGTAGCTACATGCTAACGGCAGTAAACACTATAGTAACTACATGCTAACGGTCATCTTAGCTGGCAATGTTGTTAAATTCTCCCCAATTCCGGGTCACATTCCTGCTGAAACATGTCCGATTGTGTAGTGTTTGGTCTGCGATTTTTGACGTTAGAAAGTGCTGCTTCGTTCCACTACAATCTAACGTTAGCATACTCATAGCTAACTATTGTAGCTGCATGCTAACGCGACATAGCGGAGCATATATAGCTAGCTATGTACGTATATAGCAGGACTTTGTACCGTAAAAAATCACCAATAAAGGCTTCTAAACCAAATACTAAACAAATACAAATACAGTAAAGTGACTGGAATTAGGGGTGAAATGTCCAGCATTGAGCTACATAATAGTTTGCTAGGAGTATGCTGGTCTCTCACAGAGATCTCATTTGTAGCCCTGTTTTTACCTGATACTTTCATAAAAGTACAAACACATGAAGTGAGAGGTATACACATGCTTAAACTTTATTTAAAACATGGTTAACCTGAAGCAGGACGGAGTCATGACTTATAACACCAAAGCAAGGCTGCTAGCTCAGGCTAGCTAGCGTTAGCAAATTACCTTCAAAGTTGTAAAGAAGTGACGAAACGTAAAATTTGAAGCCTTTATTTAATTTGCTACATGGTGTTGTACTGGATGGCCGGACGACCTCCGTA
The DNA here is from genome assembly GCF_008315115.2 of Sander lucioperca. Lineage (NCBI taxonomy): Eukaryota > Metazoa > Chordata > Actinopteri > Perciformes > Percidae > Sander > Sander lucioperca. The sequence continues at coordinate 6,909,494 of NC_050184.1, forward strand.
TATCATTACTAGATACTTTAGGCAACTCCAGCAAACACCTTGTAAACTTCCCCTTTGCCATCATAACGGTCTACTGTCACTGTCTAATGTTTTCTTCCGGTAACCGGGAATGTCCAAACTTCCTTACGCCAATGCGTGCATAGAGCTGTGAAGTTTGCCGGTGTTCGCGCAAGCGTAGAACTGATCAGGCAGTACACAGAACGGATTTTACAGGCGGTACAGATCGGGTACTGACAAAGGAATAAGATTTATACACACATTTTAATTTCCGAGTTCCATCTACAAATACATCAAAGAAAATCGGATAACGAGATTGTTTTTCGTTTTCCGTTTTTTAATATCAAAACAAAAAACGAATAATGGGTTGTTTTCCGTTTTTTGTTTTCCTATTTACTAATGGTAATTGGGAAACTGGCCGTTTTTCGTTTTTGTTTTTTTCTTTTCAAAACGAAAATCCGTTGGCCACCAAGTACACGGACCTAACAGGAGCAGGGTAAAAGGGTAAGAAGAGCATTGGAGTAAAAAAAAATCTGACAAACAGGACACTGTAGGAGTTAACTAACTCCAGAAGATGGCAGTGATGCAACACTAAGGATGCAAGCTGCCGTTAAACCTCAAAGAAGAAGAACAAGCCACGTAGACGCTAGAATGTACCCATGGAATGATACATCCATGGACTGCATGAATGTTCCGAACGACAACAAGGCATACTGCGCCTGACCGTCTCTGTTTGAACCCTGTAGTGAATAAATATGAGGCCAAACGCAGCAATAACCTACGTTATAATACATTATACGTGAAGACGTGACTCACCCTATACGTAGAGATGTAACCGTACACCCTGTCTTTTAACCTGACCTTAGCCTTAACTATGGCTATGGCCTTAACCCTTCATCATGTAATCCTGAAAAAGTGTTGACGCAGTATGCCAGTAGACCTAAGTTATTGGAAAGTATAGGTCCAAGAGATTCTTTTTAATACATCCATGCAAGAGGAGCTCTAATGTAAGCTGGTAGACTGTCCTTTTCACCAGTGGGAGGCAGTAGTGCCTAGTCTGCCGGAAAGCAATAGATTTCGTTCGGTAACTACGTTCTAGCATCTATCCACCAGGCGGCGGTTCCGTGTTGGGAAACTGGTTGAAAACTGCAAAGACAAGATAGGCGATAACTACTGTCGGTATTTGAAACTGTTAAGTGAAACAAAATACGTGTCTCCACATAAACCCTAGAATGACAGATAGGAAACCGTGTAAGGTGTGCAATTTCACACGACAGAAATCATACGGTTTGGTAGTTCCCTCTTTGGATGATCTGAAGATAAAAGGTGAGTTAGTTGTGTATTTGTCTTTAACTCGTAAACGTGTCTGAAGAGTAAAAGTATAATTGTACGGCTTCCATTTTAATAAAACGGTATTATACAAGACAAATTTAAGAGCAATTTGATACTGTATTAGTCAAGGATGCTTGCTGTCTAAGGTGAAACTAAATTTTGTGATGTAGCTAGGTTACAATAATGGTCTTAAGCATTGTTGTCAGCCACTATTATTAACGTTACCGCCATTGGGATTTTGCTGCACAGTTTGATCGCTTATCCGATCTCGAACGAGCTGACTGTAGAAACATTTCCATCATGTTTAAACTCGCAGGAGCTTATCTACATGAAAAGTCAGACAAGACCTCCGTCCTGTCCTGTCCTGCTCTTTTCTAGAATGCTTGTCAGCAGGCGTTGCCCAGATCTATGCACACTTCAAGGTCTCAGATTTATCTAAAATACAAGTTCTAATGGACAGTGCCAAGTTTGTGCCATTATTATTATTATTATTATTATTATTATTATTATTATTATTGAAGCCATCTACATCTCGGATATTATGGTATTTTTGATCTTGAAAAAGTCCTGTAACTGCAGATGGCACAAAGCCTGGAATGTTTTCTGGAAAACTTCCATTTGCAAATTCACCATTTTGACCTTTTATAAATGCAAAGTTAAACATTACAACCAAATGTGTTGTTACATGCATTAGGCAGTACTGGATTTTGTACCTTCATTTTGAACTGTATCAGAGAGCACATCTAAAAAATGTATTGTTTGTGTATCTATATATGTATGTTGCTCTACAGGCCTAAACCTGGTGGTGATAAACAACCCAATTGGTTGTGAAGTTGAAACCATAAAGGGTTTCAATTGTATTTGTATCACCAGGATGCTTAACATTCACAATTCTAAGTAAAAAAATAGTGGGGACTGCAACCAAACATACCAGAGGCAAATCCAACAGACACATTGCTGAAATACAGATTTATCATTATATTCATACTTTTTAAAGGCTAGCTTAGGTTAGGTTGACAAAGGGAGTATCACAACCACTCAACAGCAGTGACAACAGTAACAGCTGTAATGAAAGAAGAGGTGTCAACTTAACTGAATTGACTTATTAACAGAAGTAGAGAAGTCATTGGCATTTGTTTGAATCCTCAAATGGTCAGGTGGTGTGTGAGTTGTTACTGCCTGAAATATTTCACTTATATACAACTTTGGGACTGGTTGTCCTGATTATTTTTGCTATAAGGTGTGGTTATATGGCTAAAGAGTATCACCACTTTTCTGTGGCACTTGTGATAAAGGGTAACTCAAATAAGTATTTGTAAAGTCTCTCATTTCTCTGTCCTTCCCTGCAGGATGTGAGTTTCTTGGGTTCAGCTCTGGTGAGCCGGTCACAGTGGTCCTAGAGGATGATGGGACGATAGTACAAGATCAAGCCTACTTTTTGTGTTTACCTCCAAACACAAAGTTCATGCTGTTGCACGAAAAAGAGACATGGTCTCCAGGTTGCAGGAGTAAGCAGGTTTAATTCTGTCTGAGATTTGTCTAGATTCTGGATTGATTCTTTTAACATGAAATGCACATCATTGTGTTTTGGTGATAATTTACTTTTGATTGCAGTGGATGGTGGCACAGCCTGGATGGCCAGAGATTCTATGGTGCTGGAGGCCGATACTGTGGACAGCTCCAGTGCTGCAGCACGCTGGTGGCACCTGGCTCAGCAGCTGAAGCAGGACCTTGCCAGCATCATCCTCATGTCTGAGGCAGACTTACAGGTACCAGCATTATTCCTCTATTTCACCAACAGTGTTTTGCTGTCACATCCATCCCAGCATGCACTTGTAAGAAAACAACTTTCCTCAGTTGTCACTATCAGATTTGTAATCTTTGTTCTGTTTCTTATTGTCAACAAATCCCATGGAAAGACGCACACTAACAATAAATTGATCCAACTTACAAGTATTATCTGTTTGGCCAAAGCCTGATATAGCTTATTCCTTTTTGCCAATTGTCACAAACTAGCTCAGGGAATGGGACAAGGAGGGAGTCCACGCAAGAAATTTACTTAAAACAAACATCATTAATTAAACTATGGTTAACACAAAACAGACAATGGAGTGGGTAGATTGGCAATGTCTGCAATGAAAGCAGTGCCTGGATGTTTGTCACGTGTGCTGTGGAGGTGTTGAATGTGCAAAACCAAAAGACAGTGATGCATGATGGATGCCAGCTATAGAAAGGGAGGGACAGCATTTATAGCTCAAGGGCCCGGTTGAGTCTCATAAGCTGGCGCCCCTCCCATGTCAGCCAATTGACTGCAGAGGTTGGCCAGGACAGCCCCCAAGACAGCAAGAGGGGTGTCATCGTCACAACATAGACCTTCATTGTAGTCTATATCCACGACGTTCCACTTGTTCATAAACCAGAGCATGTTTTTCTCCCATCCCAGAATGCTGTGTGGACTCGCCAGACCCTCCTTCGCATGTTCCTTCAGTAAGATGGGCACTGTTGTTTATTGTTGTTGATTATTAACCAATCTCGCTAAAATAGTCTCCAACAAATGCAGTATTTACTCATGTTTAAGTAACATTTGCTAAACACTAAAGTGCCCAGCTGTTATAGGAAATTACTGAGCCTTTTAAATAATGATGTTACCCATTTTTAAAGATTTACATCATCATTAGGAACCTATGGGGTCACAGACAGGGCAGAGGAGTCAGAAAGTATTGAGAGCCACACTAACACATTGTTGGTTTTGGTCTTTTAATCGGATTTGTTGTAAATAAAAAAAATATATAACTAGGGTTGGGTATCGAGAACCGGTTCCAAAATTCCTTAATTCATTAAGAAATTAAAATGTTGGTTCAGCTTATTTGTTTCTAAAAAAACTAGGAGAGAAGAGTGAGTCAGTGTGTGTTATTGCGTTTTAACTCCTATGTTGTTTTACTGACCCCCATTTCATTTATGAAGAAAACAAGCCGGCGTGTGTCTGTCTCCATGCAGCTCGCTGCCAGACAGAGCAGAGGGAAGTCTCGGAGAGAATAGCAGATTTAGTAACATTGACATGCAACAGTCTGCAGCTAAAGAAAGACACACAGGGTAACGTTAGCTTACTGGTAGCCTGCAACTGCAATTTTCGAGACACCACGGCCGCAGCTGGAGTCGGAAATGTCAGATAAACTGTTAAATCTTCCTGCTTCCCTTGAGTTACCGGTGTGGCAACATTTTTCCTTAAGTTATGTAAACAATACTGTATAACCCCAGCCTTATCATTTAAAGCTAAAGTATGCAATATTTGACTTATGGCAGGAGGGTCTGTTTTTTACTTCTTTAGTTGATCAAGTTCACTGTGTAATATTTGTCACTCATCTCGACTTGTGTCCTTTAAAACTTCCTTCAGACTCTGAAAAAGCAATCTTCAATAATATAAAACATATTGTAGAAGATTTTATCTGCTATACTTTTAGCTTTGCTGTTCATTCCATCCTGGGATTGTTGTTCTATTCTTATTTGTTGTTGCTGTGAAGCACCACATAGACTTGCTGTAGACTTCTCAAAGTTATAGTATATTATTGATTTGTGTCACCTGCTGTTCCAGACCTTAGTGGAAGCCCCATGCCCTGAGCTAGCCTCTGCTATGGGCTTCGAAGAGAAGAAGGCAGAGGATCTGCAGGAGACACTGCAGGGAGTTTTGGACCGACGAGAGGAGGAGAGGCAGTCCAAGGAACTGCTCCAGCTCTACCTCAAAGCTGCGGTGAAAGAGGACCAACAGCAGGAAGTGCCAAGCCAGCCCAGCCAGGAAGGTATGGCTGTGTCATTGTGTGGTGGTTTTTATTTGGAAATTTGGAAATGATTAATCTTGGTTTGCCCTCTTTCTTTCCTTTGTTTAATTTTTTTTATTGTATTGTTTTTAGTTTTTTTTCAGACCTAAATTACTTTATAACAATAACATAACAAATGTTATTATTAATAATAATAATAATAATAATAATAATAATACATACTATTTTTTAAATAGGATGTTTGCTGTAAAAATAATATGTTTCTGAGTCTTAAAATGCCAGTGGTGACCATATACATATCTTCCCTTTATCCTATACAACTTCAAATGAATAGCTGTGATCCATTAGCATGACTACAACATTCATCAAAATAATCACTATTAACCATTGATTGTGTAGCCCACAGGAAGGTAATGACCCAAAAACAGCTTGTTCTGTTGTCAAGGGTCAGGTACATCAGTGACAAAACCTTAATCAATATATCAATATCTTATCACAATAAGAAATTCTGAGGAATCGAGAACTCTGAAATAAGTTTTGATAAATTCGATATATGTATCTTTTGAAGAACTAAAAACCCTATTTGTATTCAATATTTTGACACATCCTTTAATTTTTGTATGTGCAGAGTGGCAAAGCATGTAGTCACAACAAAATAATGAATCAAACAGGAATAATTCAACTTGAAACAATAGCTTTTTAATTAAAACATGCATGGAATGAAAACAACTGTATATATTCTTTCTTAAGATGTTATTTAGTGCCAGCTCTTACTGCTAAATCAGTAATAATCAGTCTATTCCCTCTGGTGCCTTATTGTATTTAGATGGCTCATATGGAAAGAGCTGTGCTTGTGCCTTTTGACCACCAGGTGGAACCATTGTTGCTGCTGAATAATCCTACCTTTTGTGGTGATTTATTGTAACTACACCCTTATACAAGAAATGATTCTGAAAGAGAATTCATTTTAATGTGTCAGGGGCTGGAGACGTGGAGGTGGATGCGGTGGAGGTGGACTCTGCATCCGGATTCATGTCCAGGACACTGATGGTCCTGAAAGGCAAAACAAGTCCAGAGACCAGACTCTCCACTGAGGAGCTGCAGGTAATCCACTCACAACGACATGGGATAAATTATCCTTCAGGGATTTCTGCCAGAAAGTCCTTTCTGAAAGAAATTCCACCGCTTTCCTCCAGGAGCCAATATAATCAAACAAGGCTTTAGCCAATGACGTGCCGTTTTCACTTTCAGTCCCGATCTGCTCCGACCGGTATTGGAAGAAGTTGCACCCCGAGCAACCATCCAGAGCTTGCTTCATTCGTAAGCGTTACCTGGTTCTAGGCAGTGCCCCCCCCCCCAAATGCTCCGCCTGCCCCACTAACGCTAGTATCCTCCCTTCACCCCAAATTAAATTTTTATATTTTATTTTGTCCTCCATTCAACCAATCATAAAAATACTACATGGAAATAATATGTTTTACTAATATCTGATTTGGCCTATAAAACATGGAGACACAACGAGAGAGCGGTGACACTTTTCTGATCAGTTGGTTTTCTCTAAAGTGTAACCTTGGCCAGACTGCATGCGCATAAACCCGAGCAAGTACGGTGGTAGACCGTGGCTGGAGTACTCTATCTACAAAGCTTGATTGATGTTTCTGTTTCCCTTGTCGCAAATTCAGCACATCTAATGACAGAGATATAGTGTTCACCAGGCAAAGATGTAATAATTGGAAAACTGCATTGGAGAAAGAAAAGGGATTTAGTGAGGTGAAGCTCTGCTCCTGGTCGGAGGAGGAGCCCGAAGCTCAAAGGTGGCAGCAAATTGGATCAGGGTCTGTCCATGACGGGCTCTCGTAGTCACGGTAGTACACATGAACTGTAGGCTACTCAAGACCACCTTTTCAAGTGGACTTGGGCACACATCATGTTCACACTAATTAAACGAACTGGACTTGGGGTCAAGTGTACTCTGATCCAGGCCCAGGTCTCCCACTTACTGCCTTATATTCCATTATATTGTTATACTTTGAATAGTCACCTCTATTTTACTTCACATAAATAAAGATGTTTCCACTATAAATTGGTGCCTAAAAAAATGTATCAGAATGCAGGAAATTAAGTGTTTGATGCCCAAAATTTCCTGGGGGAGGACTCCTAGACCCCCCCACTTAATGTGTCCCCCAAAAGACCCATTCTTAGCCAGGAAAAATCGTGAAATAACACTAGTCATTGTTGCACAACCAGCATCTCTTACTACCCCCCATCTCATGCAGTCTAGAACCGGGCCTGTTCGAAAGGATTGAAGTTATTTACTTTACAGTATACTTGATAGTTAGCTTGACTAACCCAGCTAACCGTGCTAAATTGACTAGCATGCTACAGCTGATATACAACAACTAGTGCGCTGCCTAAACTTTCTGGGTAAGACTCACACTCCAGAATATCTGTTCCGCATGTGCAAGTAGTCGACATAAATAGACTATTTAACATGTTTGGTTCACAGGGTTTACCGAACCAGTGTTGCATACTGTACTGTTACAGCCCTAGCTACCAGTGATAAATGCACTAGCCTTTCTGTCAGACAATCAGTGGTGGGATGTAACTAAGTATATTTACTCAAGTACTATACTTAAGTACAAATTTGAGGTACTTGTACTTTACTTGAGTCTTTTCTTTTCATGCCACTTTCTACTTCTACTCCGCTACATTTCAGAGAGAAATATTGTACTTTTTACTCCACTACATTAATCGGACAGCTTTAGTTACTAGTTACTTTACAAATTAAGATTTTTGCAAACAAAACACATTACAGTTTATAAAATACAATGTTTTTTATTATAAATTAAACTACCCAACAATAGAACGGCCTACAAATCAAGTTGAAATTATGAGCAGATTAAACACTTTGATTTGATTTGATTGACAGAACAGATTGGATCATTTCCAATTTCTAAAATGTGAGAATTTTTCTGCATTGAGTACTTTTACTTTTAATACTTTAAGTACATTTTCCTGATGATACTTACATACTTTTACTTAAGTTGCATTTTCAATGCAGGACTTTTACTTGTAACAGAGTATTTTTACAGTGGGGTGTTTGTACTTTTACTTAAGTAAAGGACCTTCTTTCACCACAGCAGACAATTGTTATTATTATTATTACCTAACATCACTAACGCTTCTCACAAAAAACATGGTTTATCTTACTAGCTGCCAGCGATACAACAGTTAATTCAGCAGACTTGTCGAAAACTTGACTTGTCTTCAACTGCTATGGGGCTAATGGTAAAGTTAATAGTAACTCAGCATTTTCTGCAAAAATGTAGCTAGCAAGCTAACATTAGCTTGTTAAGATTAAGACATACTTTATTGATCTCACAGGGGGAAATTACATTTTTCCACTCGGTTGTTAGTTATAACACACATGCACATGACCTATACATGCACTAATAGAGAGATGTCAGAGTGAGGAAGCTTCCCAGTAAAGGCGCCCCGAGCAGTTGGTGGTTCAATGTCTTGTTCAAGGGTACCTTGGCAGTTCCCAGGAGGTGAACTGGCACCTCTCCAGCTACCAGTCCACACTCCAACCAACGACCCTCCCAACGGATTGAGCTACTGTCACCCCAAACTGACTTTAATACATTATAATTTGGTTTATCTTAAGTGATAAAAGATATACTAGCTGAGGTACACAGTAAGCAATACATATTTTGTATTTAATTCAACAGTATAATTATGAATGAAGCAAGTAAAAATGGCACGTCATTGACTGAAGCCTGGTTTTTTTCAATAGGCTGCTGGATAAAAGTGGTGGGAGTTCTGTTAAAAAGAGCTTTCTGGCAGAAATCCCTGAAGCATAACTTCTTCCATGTGCGATCTGCATGTACTGTATTCCAGCAGCTGTAAAAATGATGTAGCAATTGAAATCTGCAAGGCCACATACACAACCCATACTTTATTAGTGACTCTGCTATATGATTCAAAGGGCATTTACCTTAGCTAATTGGCAAGTATAATGGCGCTTTTCCATTACATGGTACCTGCTCGACTCGCCTCGACTCTACTCGCCTTTTTTGGTTTTCCATTACGAAAAAAAGTACCTGGTACCTGCTAACAGGTACTTTTTTTAGTACCTCCTCAGTCGAGGTTCCAAGCGAGCTGAGGCGAGCCGAAAACATGAGCCGAAAAGGTGACGTGAAAGCGACAGACGGGGGTGTCCTGAACAAACCCGCTATTTTTAAACAGTTTAGCCAGCTGTTTTTTTTTTTGCTGCCTCCAGCTTCTTTAGAAACTAAAAGCCTCCACAGAACTGTAAAACAAACTCAAGTGGCCTGATGTTGATACTTGTGCGCTGGTGTGTGCATCGAGCCGGCATACGACCAGCCACGCTGAGGCGGTACTAAAATCTGCAATGGAAAACGGACGCACAGCGTGTCGAGTTGAGTCGAGGCGAGTAGAGTCGAGGCGAGTCGAGCAGGTACCATGTAATGGAAAAACGGCATAAGATTGTGTCCCTCATTTACATACACAAGGAGAGCAAAATATAAAAAGCACCTTTTAATCTAATTCAGTCCAATACACAAACGCTGCTAACTACAGCCACAACTCTGACAGTGTCAACAAAAACTGAACAATATAAGCTTTACAAAGGATAGGATTTATTACAGGGATGTCTGATTGGAATTGCATTAGTTTGTATATGTGTATCTAAAAATGATAAGCCAGTATGAAGTCTCACATGCTCACATTTCCAGTGTTTTTAATGAAGCCTCTTCCACGTGTCTTTAGATGGTAGTGACCAGAGGGATGGAAGCTATGGAGAAGGTGCTGGGCTGGGACAGAAGGAGGACATCTGCGCTGCTGCAGGCCTGTGAAGCTGAGCTGACCGGGCGTCTCCAGCAGGTTCAGGCCGTGCAGTCCATCAGGAGCAACACACAGCTGGACAGGGAGCAGCGCGCGGAGGAGGGTGTAGAAAAGCCAGCCCAAGGCAGCAACTAGACCAAGGCTTCACCTGAGCAGAGACTGATAAGAATTTACACTACGTGCCTCGGGGTTTGAAGAATGGGATTTACCCTATTTTACTGATAATATCCATAATGCTGCAATCCATGAATGTTTATGATGTTGATGTTCGCTTCATTTTGTAAAACTTGCAAACCACTTGAATGCTTTTGCCTCAAGAGGAAGAGTCATTTGCACAAGTCATGTTTATCAAAGACATGCTGGTATTAACCACAGGCATCAGCTTTCTATTGGCTCCTTTTTTTGATGAGTGCCATGCTGTGAAAATAATCACAGATAAACATAAACATGTGAAACTTAAAGCAAAACATTTTGAGAAATATGCTTATTTGCTTTCTTGCTGAGAGTTGGTTTGAGAGGATTGATACCACTCTCATGTGCCAGCTAGCTTAGCTTAGCATAAAGACTGGAAACGAGGAAACGGCTAGCCTGGCTCCGTCCTAAGGTCATCAATTACGCTTACCTGTGGACCTATAGGGAGCAAAAACATTTTTGTAAATATAAACATGCGTAAATGTGGTATTTTCCTTTCCATTTTGTACCACAGTGTACAGTATGTGCACTTTGGTGTGAAATGTCATTAACTGAGTGACCATTTAGAAAAGCTCTACCTGGAACAATGAATGGTAGGAATAACTAAATATGATGAGTGCAGGAACTCTCTACCCAAGGCACAAAACCAAAGTAACTTGTACAGCACTGGGTTAGAGTGGCATGGAGTGCAGACAAAAATTGCAGGCAGGTTTACACTGAAAGAGAAAATTGTTTCTGAGATATATGCAAATCAACCAAATATATTTATAAAAGCTAAATTTGAATATGGTAATTAGACTAATTATTAATTCTAACAATAAAGAGTACAACAAGATAAGATGTTTATTACTCCATACAGGGAAGCTTCACTGAACACATGGTGGGCGAGAATGACAAAGCTTCATCTTTGAGTTGCATAGAACCAATATTTCTGGAGGAGAGCTCCTTTAAGACCATCTATTATATACTATTATTGAAGTTATGTATCAGTCTAGTGGCTGCGTAATGTAAGATGTTGTGAACAGTGGGTCCAGGTCTGTGTGACTCATAGGCCATGTAGAATATAGCCTTTGTCATGCACGTCATGCATGTCAACTCATCATCGGCCTCATGAACAAAAAACACATGATGGTGGATGAATTTGCAGAGAGGTCATCTTTTTGTGTTGTGGTGAGATTGAGATGTCACCACCGGCTTGTACTTTAGTATTAAATACAGGGAAAAGTAGAGCATTTATCAAGGTCTCCTATTTAGTCAGTATTGTGTCTACGTCACATGGTTTCACCAAAATGAAGCTGTCCCTCTGCTGTTTTATAACCCTGTTAGAATTGTCAGGACAAATGTTACAAAGGAAGTTGTATAAGAGTGTACGTTATGTAATTTAGGTTGGCTTTTATAAACGTGTTGAAAGGTGTTTTTCTAAAATAAACCAGCCCCCAAACTTTTGACCGTGCTGTTTTCCTTTGTAAATGAATATTCAGTTTATGTAGAATTACGCACTGACAAATCTCACTGACCGACACAATTCTGTATTCTTAAAAGTCAACCATTGAGTAGTGAGACAGAATTTGGGCTCAAAGCTAGGGCCTGTTTTTTTGTGAAAATTAAATTTATATACCGATTAATGAATGCTTTTCCATATTCAGAAACATTATTGACAATAAGAAAAAAACAGTACAGTTTTTGACAGTGAACCTCTTTGATATCGCTCTCTTCACATACACATTGTTATCCCAAATTAGTTGACTTTACTAGAAATTTGGGTGGAAACCCGTTGCCTTAAACCATTTAAGTTTTTACACAAGGTGAAACTTAACAGGTGAAGTTGAATTAACACAGACTGGTAAGTTGATGCAGTAGACAAATCAAATTTATATTAGTAGTCATTAAAAATAATAATTAGTAAACATAATTTATTTTTGTTGAAATATAATAAATCTGAAACAATAGGGTCTACTTATCAAAACTACAGAAAGTAATAATTCTTATAAATATGTTTATTCCTTTATAACAGAATATTTTTAAGAACAATCTATTCAATACATTGGTTCCAGTAACACAGAAAGGCTGACAATGTATAGATTTTATTTTCTAAAGCCCTCTGCATGGGTCTGGCCAATTATGCTTTTCCTCACTGCTCAGACCCGATCAGTCCCCACCCGGGTCTCAGTCATTGTACAAAAATAAATGTATACAAACATGAACAATCAACCATACAAAACTAAAACTCAGATAACATAAATGCACACCAAAAACAGTAAGAAAACATTTTTAAAACACACTTTAACTAGGACAGAAACCATTCAGAACATATATTTTTTCCCATGAGCCTTTGCATCGCTTCAGCGCAGAACAGTTTAAGTGACCCCGCCCCTCCCATACAGAAACTTATCTCTGCTTAATATGATCAGCAGAGATGGCAAAAGTACTCACTTCCCGTACTCAGTACTAGTACAGATACTTGTGTTAAAAAATACTCTGGTAAAAGTAGAAGTACTGATTTAACTTATTTACTCAAGTAAAAGTAACAAAGTACAGGCTTGGAAATTTACTTAAAGTATAAAAGTAAAAGCAGCCTTGCGAATGACAAGCATTTTTTATGCAAAGCTACCTGGACCACACAAATGTCAGATAAGGCCAAGGATGATTGGGAATGTCTTACTGCTTGTCTGCCAAATCTCTGGGATCTCCGTTTTCTTCTTTTTCAATCACGTTGCCATCCATATTACTGTGCTAACGTTACCGCCATCAAGCCGCAATGGTTTGCCGCGAATGAATGCCGCCGAATCTCTAGAGTCGTCTTGTAGTGGTGCGTCAAGTGCAACGTATATTCCCATCCAATTAGATTGAATTTAGCATTGATAACGGGAAAAATAATAATGGTAACTCCACTGAAATTATTTGAAACTAAAGTAACGAGCCAATTTTGTAAAATGTAAGGAGTAGAAAGTACCAATATTCGTGTTAAAAATGTAAGGAGTAAAAGTAAAAAGTCGGCACAAAAATAAATAGTAAAGTAAAAATATCTGAAAAATGTACTTGAGTAGAGTAACGAAGTATTTGTACTTTGTTACTTCCCATCTCTGATGATCAGTGCACTGCATTCTTGAACTGATTATTACAAACAACTAACGTGATTTAGTAATGAATATGGTTTTTAACAAAACATGAAAGAATAAGTAGTGACCACTAAAACGTTTAACTACAACTAAATCTGGGGTTACAGTGTAGTAAGTTCATGGACAACATTAGCCTAGAAATCTAGACGCACCCTAGCGGCAGCAAATGTAATTTGCAGCCAGGGGGTCTAGCAACTCTCCATTGGCTTGCGCGCTGGAAAAACCAAACTGTGGCCGGGCCAATCACATTGTGTATAGAGTTGGTGGGCGGGCTTATGGCTGCTGCTGCTGGAAACAGCGGCCTTTCGAATCGGCTTTGGCCGCGATTCTGGAAGGCTTGGAGTTAAGCTTTTCTTTGAGAAAAGAACAAAGAACGGCACTGAAGTCATTCTTAAAAAATGAAGATGTGTTCGAAGTTTTGCCGACCGGATACGGCAAAAGTGTAATCTATCAACTAGCTCTGCTACCTTCTTCGTTGCTGTGCTTGGTTGTAGCGCTATCCTATTGCGTGCAGAGAGAATTTGAAAGACAACCGTTTATCCTGCCCCTCGGATTGAGCCCTGTCAATGGTGAGTTCCCAGACCCAACATCTTGATGTGGGTCTGGCTTGTCAGGCTAGCACGACATAGGGTTGTCAACAAAACAGTGATGGGCATGTTAGCTATAAGCCTACAGGCTGCATGCTGCTGCTAGATATTTTCCAACTGTTGGCTAATGGGTTTCATGGTGTGCGTAATTCCTGTGGAAATGGCTCTGACTAGGCTGAACAGTTGGAATCGAGTGGGGTATGGGAGCAGTCAGTTGCACATGTGTTACACTGTCTTGGTGGATTAGATTATGAGTAAACAGTGCTCAAGTAACAACTGCAAGTTTGCTCTTTAAGTACCCAGTTGCCCTGAGGACTGTCTGGGCATTTCATGCTGAAGAACAAACCTTATCCCATGTTTTCAGATGACTTTCAGAGAACACATCTTCACCTAAGGCCTTGTTATTCTGTTGGGTTGCAAATGTCAAGGTGATGCATGGTTCAGTACATACCTTGCCTTGCCGAGTTGTGGTGGCCTTCAAAATACAAAGTACGTAGCAGCATAACAGTTCAGTTAAAGTTAGCATAATGAGGTTTAAAAAAAAATCAAACATAAACATAAATCAACAAGTGTGTTTCTTTCTCACATTCAGGCGTGCTCTTTTGCCCCACTTGTGGTCCACAGATGGAGGAAATGTTAACGAGTGAATGCAAAAGTGTCAAATAAGAGGCTATTTCATGGGACTGAAGAACCCTATAATGACTGTTTTGATAGAGCGGTAGAGCTGCATAATGTATGAAGGTTAAACGACTACGATGCACCGCTTTCTCAGACCCAACTGACTGACTTCCAGAATACTGCACGGAATTGATTTGTTATTTCTACCAGAGCATTAAAATGTGTTTTTGTCTTTAGCTGGAAAAGAGCAGAACAGTACTACTAAGAGTGAGGAATACTCACTCTTGTTTTATTAAAATGCTTGTCTGATCACATGTGGCTTCAGGTTGTATGTTATGGTATTACAGTATTAACAGTATTTTAATGAACTTTTTCTTATCTTATATATATATATATATTCATTAGTCAAAGTGTCTTTTGAGTCTTCCTTAATTTGCATGTCAAGTAACAAAACAATAAAACGCCCCATGCAAAAGTGGTTAAAAGAGGATTGTGCTATTGAGATTATGGCATCATCTCACCAAACAAAGAAATAAAACAATGACAATTAGATTAGAAATTAGATGCAATCAATAAAATTGCTTGAAATGTTTGTAGCACCATTGTCACAATGTCATATAAAGTATCGTAAGGATAATGCTTCTGATAACACAAACACAACATCCAAGCTTCACCGCAAACATTATGGTTGTGTTAAGTTGCCATAAAGTCACTGTGCCAAATTTTCACATAGCGTATAAACACATAAATTGTTCATGTCAACAAGCCATCAGGATTCAGCCTTGACACTGGTATACTTGATCTTCCATCCCTTGTTTTTCCCACTAGGGTCGGATCTGAACGCAACATGCACTTGGTAACTTCCTGTGTCAATGCGATGCGGTGGCATTGATCCACAGAAGGGTCCATAATCTTGTCCAGCTGTTGAAATCTTGTGAAAGGGGAACATCAAATAAGAAGATTCATTAAATGCCTGACTGATTTATGTCTAGCCAAACTTAATTATGCAGGAAACGGCATTGTATATCACCCAAGGAGGACAAGTCGGTAACAGACTGCCTCCTCAGGCATGAGGAGGAATACATTGCTTATTCATCTTCGTGCTCTAAAGTCACATGACTAACCTTCAACATGTCGTACGGACAAGGGACATCCGAGTGTCCCTCTACGTCAAAGGGTTCCAGGAAGTCCAAGATTATTCTGTAGCCCTCCGGCAGACGGATGGTGTGGTCACATTGACTCATTGGAGGGTAGGGACCCGGGTAGCCCGGACTGGTCAGAACCCCTGAGAGTGAGGTCAACACTTGACTGTGGCATGGTACTGTAGGGAAGAGTCACACACTCATTAAGATCCCACTTAACATTTGAAGCGTGTTTTAGATTAGATTCTGTTTGTTAATTTGAATACTGATGAGTCTTATGATCTACCTGTACTTTTTGTAGTTTTTTTGTTTAGAAGATGTCTATTGAGACATTTCCTGGCATCACAACTGATGGGATTCATTTTGGTTTGCAATATTGCCCCGGCAAGCGTGCAGATGTTGTCCCAGCCAAAAATGAATGAGTATCGCAAAGAGGCTGAGTTTCTGTAATTCATATAATTAGTACAATCTGTAGGCAGATAATCATTTTTTCCTATTCATTGCATAATTTGTTTTGTCACCTTTTTTCTTCTGGCAAAGCATTATCATTTAAGGCACATCAACTGGTAATTGTGATTAATTACCTAGTGTCAGTACACTATTTGTGCTGCACACAGATATCAATTTTTAATGCAATTTTGATGTTGCTTTTCCCTTAGGAATCGACAGTAATTAACCTTGCCTTACACCAGCTGGCAGAGATCAACTACTTTATGCATCAGTGTGCCTTTTCAGTCTGAAATGAGTTAGCATAGGCCAGCTATGATAGAATGAAATCCAATCTAGAACACTGTCAACTGTGCCCTGTGTGAAATTGTTTTTTGAAGACTGGTTCTGCAGTACTGTGAAATATTGCGGACATTTTGAAAGACAAATGGCCAACAATTATATAATATTCCAATAATTAGATGTAATTACAAGTTTACAATATAGCAATCTGATCTCATGTTTTCATCCACACTTAAAAGTCTGAAATTAGCCACATTTCAATTTCAACACCTCAATACCACACTGACAAATTGTGCCACCTGAAAAACTTACCCATTATTTGATTATATAATCAATAAAAGCTGAGGAAATGAAGCATGTTGAAGCCAAATACATTAAACAGAAGTCAGTGCACACTCCTGGAATTTGTTTTTCTTTTTTTGCCATTAATATCTTCTGGGTCTGGCAGTGTATTTAGCTTGAGAAACACATTATACTGAATTAAGAGAGATCAATATACAGTCAAAGTACCAAGCTCTTAACACTGAACCTCCCTATACAGCTTTTGACTCACTGAGCTTAGATGAACATGCCTCTCTAGCTTTACTCTGTATGGCTCTTACCTGTGCAGGATCTTTTGTTGTCATGGAGAAGGTACCCTTGTCTGCACGTGCAGTAATATCCACCGATGTAATTGTGGCAAAAATGATCACACACTCTTTCCCCATCTATCTTGGACAGACACTCGTTGATGTCTGTAAGAGAAAGGTTAGAGAGAGAAACACTACACAGTAAATGTGTATTTTTCTTACTTTCAATGGGGAAAGTGGAAGTGTTTTTATATGAATGTCTTGTTAATCCTAAATGGGACTCAGGCAGATAATACATGATTCTTTTTTTTATTTGCAAATAACAATAATGCAGATCCTTCTTCCTATTTATCTTCGTCTACCTTTACATTTAAATTGCCAATCTATGTTTAAAGGTCCCAACATATTATGCTCTTTCTCAGGTTCATACTTGATTGATATTTTGGGTTTCTACTAACACGTTTACATGTTTTAAAACACCATTTTTTCTCTTACTCTCTGTCTTAATATTCACCCTCTGTTTAAAATTCTCAGTTTCAGCGCCTGTCTCATTAAGCTCCCCTTCCTGAAAAAACATATTCTGCTCTGATTGGTCAGCGTTTCCGAGATGCGGAAGAGTTTGCTCTACCATTGTAGCTGGGGAATGACTGTAACGGAACTGTAGCGGCACTTTCTACCTATATACAGTATACTGTAGTATAGTTATGACATCACAACCAAACGGAAGTCTTGATGGCTCATTTAAAGGCACAGTTTCTGAATATGGACAGTGTGCATTTCTGTTTTGATACTTTCACAGTATTTATATAGCACCTCGACCTGCTTTATAATAAAAAAAAGACACGAAAGTCTCCCTTTTTACCATACAGGACATTTAAATATATTGTGTTATTGCATTTGGATAAGCCGATAGTTATATGTAAATGAAGTGCTTTGTAGTAATTTATGTGGTACTTCATTAACATTGTGTGCCATTGTTTTATTACTACTGTATTTCTGTTGTTAATATAGCCTCTTTCTGTCTAAATCTGGATTTTAAAACATTACTGTGTATATACCTGATGATAAAATCCTGCTCTTATTCCTCTAGAACTTCCAAACACATTGCTACAATTACAGCAACCAAAAATGTATCTGCCTTCTGGCAACAAACGTCACTATTCTGAATCACCTTCTGAGGTGTAAAATGCTTGGAAGCCCGTGAATCGGCCCTCGTTAGAGTAGTCACTCCTAAAGACCACTGACATGAGGTTTCCGGCTGAAAGGATGATGGTGTTCCTTGGGGTGCTTTCATAGTTCTTCTCTTCCTCACCGCAGAACCGCAAGGTTTCATTCCCCTCTGTCAAAACCTGGTTTGACAAGGTCAGAGTCCTTTTAGTGAGCAAGCTACAGTATCATGTGCAGATACAGGGAGTTGGAATTTCTTTGTTACCTGGATGTAGTCATATTCACACTGGTTTGAGGGTTCCATGCTGAAATGGCTGAAGTAGAGTTTGACCCTGTGGCCATCTGGGACAGTGATGTTCCACACTACGAGCTGGTTGTCAGGGTATGGCTGGGGGAAGTTAGGGGAGGTGAAGCTGCCATATAACCCTGTCATTACCACACTCAGCGAGACATGGAGGAGGGAAAATAGGACAAATACACAGCACCCACTAGGCAAAATTAGGTGTGATGGCAGCAGTTTCAAGGTTTATTTTGCACAAATAAATGCTAAGTGACACTCACCTGGTCATGTTGGCTTTACAGTCCCCAGATATATTTGCGTGTTTTGGAACGGTTCACCCTCAGTGATCTGAGGGTAAATGAACCCAGGCCGACATTTAGACAAACAAAGTGAGACAGGCACATGATCAGTCTGTCATCATCCCCCACCTCCCCCGGTCACAGAAATCGATCAAACTGATAAATGCCAAAATCATTTATATTCATTCTAATCTGTTAAACTATTTTTCTTATTGTCACCTCAACTTTCTACATGTGGGCAAATGACAGTTTGGAATAATATGACACTAACTACTATTTCCTTGAGATTCATTGTATTCACCAAACACAGAAAGGAAGACGACAGCACTGACTTGGTTGTTCATAACAAAACACTAAATCTAAAAAAACACAATTTTCTATAGGTTTTGTCATCTTAATCGGTAAAATGTATTCATTGTGATTTTTAAATAGATTTTTTAAACATAAAATTCTTAAATTTAAATATGTTTTATAAAAATGGAGATCACCTATAACTTGTATCACGCTATAGTACTGTGAAACTTGTTTAGACAGTGATGCTGATCAGATCAGACTCATGCCGCTAATTATTTCAGACCCTGCTCCCATGATTGCTGAACAGTAAAGCTGTTAAAGAAAAGCCTCAGAATAATAAATACACTGTACCCACAACATTTAACTGCCCAACCGTTTGGTTTGCATGAGATTTGATTCGGGCAACAAGGGAACGCAGACAGACAGGATCAGTTCAATGATTCATTGGCGAGATTGAAAAAAACTGGGCCAAAAGGCAGGCAAGGATCCAAACTGGGAGGGGATTTAAACAGGCAAACTTATCAAAAAGGGTTAGGCAAAGAATCATAAATTCAAAGAACAGCCAGAAGATGCCAAAAAGCAAAGACATGAGGCACAAGGCAACTTTGGTAAACTGGCAAGGAGTGGGTGGAAAAGGGCTGGTTAAATATTACATGGCTGATGAGGAAAGTAGGTTCAAGGATGGCAGGTCTGGGGAATGAGAGGAGAGAACCAGGCCAGGCAAAACAACCAACCAACTAGAAAGTCCTACCGACAAAAAGGCTCAGGAGGTCTTCCACTAATCATGGTTGACAGTTTGATCTCTGGCCAGCCATGCTCTGTCGCCATTGGTGTTTAAGTGTGTGTGTGTGTGTGTGTGTGTGTGTGTGTGTGTGTGTGTGTGTGTGAGTGTGAATGGGTGAATGAGAGGCAAATTGTGACTCACTTTGTCTGTAAAGGTACAAAAGCTCTTCATAAGTGCAGTCCATTTACCATTATTACTAGACGGAAATAATGGTCAGTGGTACATTAACAACAGTTTCCCAGTAAATGAAACCAGATTGCATCATTTTTTTTTTACGTCTGCAAAATGCTGAATTTAAGGTCAGACTTCATTGTAAAGGCTTTTATAATTAGAGAATTACAGAGCATTCCTGCTCTCTGTTTTGATGGAATGTGGATATTGATGTTATTTAAAAGTGATGAGGCATTTCAACCAGTGACATGATAAGTAAGCTTGCAATAACCAACGCCCATCCCCCCAACACTAAAGCCCAAATGGCTAGTATTTGAAGTGAATTACAGTAATTATCAACGTAAATGACCTCTCTGATGGAACTCTTTTTAAATGGTGCCATAACCTTTTCCTTTTTGCATGATTGTGAGCTGGTGGGATGTTGAGCCACTGTGGAGTCTATATTGATGGCAGATGTTATCCTCTTGGATATCTTCCAGCTGCCACTCAGGCATTGATGCTCCAGCAAAAACAACACCCTCTGACACTAAACAAACAAAAAACTGTTATAATTGTGGTGTTTATGCTCTATGCTACATTCAGACCTAGGGTCTCATTTCCATTGCCTTTGGGAGTGAAAATTAATTTCAAGCTTCTCGGCTTTATTTCCAGAGAAGTCAGTGAGATCCTAAAGGTGAGAATAGATAAAGATCCTGGACTTTTCCCATTTAGGCTTACCCTTCAACAACAAAGTCAGGAGTACCTCCTCTGCCCCTTCTTGGGCTCCTTGCATGACGTTGAGAGCTGGTTTGAAAGTGCGGCGTGGACGTAGGTATTGCTGGCCATTCTTCTCATGTCGCTGGAGATTGCCACCTTGTGCTCATGAAACCGAAGAAGCATTGCAACAAGAGAATGGCCTAGAGTAGGTCCTGGTAAAAGGAGGGTGTTATAGGGATATTGTGTCTTCGACAGACTGTAGGCTCCTCTGCAGGCTCAACTTGATTAGGCTGATTACTAGAAAACATCTTCACTGTATTTATGGAATACTGTCACCACATCAGTCAACACATTCTACTTGTTGGTTAGTGTATGGTTCTATACAAACGAACAGATTAGCAAAGCTATAACGAAGCGCATTCTGCCTAAAGTAAATAAACCCCGATAGTAAGCAAATCTCCATATCTACACAATGGCTAATAAACATAACAAGTAGCAAAAATATATATAAAATATATAACAGCTTCTATCGCTTACTCTTATTAGCAGCAACTGAAAATATGAAATATTAAAATGGAATAAATGCAATATTTGTTAAACTAAACACACTCTTAACAGATTAAGATGTTGTCATTTAAATCACAGATCTTCAACAGGGGGTCCGGGGCCCCTAGGGGGTCCTCAGAGTTAGTGCAGGGGGGGGCTCCAAATTATTGTTAATTTTTTAAAGTCTTAACATGAATCCAACATATTAGCAAATATAAATCCCCACTGATGATAGGCTTACTGGCCTATAGGTAAGATAGTCACTAAGGTAGCCATCCACAGATACAGTTCATGCTAAGGATTCACTGCGCCAAATGTATTTTGAACATTAAAACATTATTTATAAAATCATGCCAACAATTAGTAGGCTATTTTAATAGCTTAGTATTCCATACAAAAAAAAGTATATATAAATCCTATTTTCTAATCATAAAATGATCTCTTTAAGACTATTTGGTAATAGCTTTCTGAAAACCCCAGATATGATTTCAATTCAATTCAATTCAATTCAATTTTATTTATAGTATCAAATCAGAACAAGAGTTATCTCAAGACACTTTACAGATAGAGTAGGTCTAGACCACACTCTATAATTTACAAAGACCGACCAATTCCAGTAATTCCCCCAAGGGCATTTGTCACAAATTACTGAAAAGTGCATTAAAACCAATCACTGCAAATGTTATCAAGAATAAAAAAATGTTTAAGGTTTGCCTTTGCTGAGGGTAACTAAATGGCATTGCAGTGATTGGCACTGAAATACCATATCTGTAGTAATTAAAAGTTGCTGGGCAGCCAATCCTTTACAATGTGCTGCTTGTTTGCTTTATTGACACAAAAGTTTTAGTAACCTATCCCTCTATAAAATGCAGCTACAAACACCAGCACCTTTTCCATTGCGTGCTTTTTGTAGCTGCGCAGCTTTATAACCTTTTTACACCCTAAGGTCCTGCCTTTCACACCCTTACATTACACCTTAAGGTGTTAAAAAACTTTCATTTTATTGTTGCTAGCTGTGGACTGGAGGCAGTATTCAATAATACAGGTGATAATGAAGGGGAGAATAGCATAATCAATATATTAAACCTTAAATTTGAATTCTGGGCAACAGTGAAATGTTGAGGTCCTTGAGGCAATATTATCGTATCCGAAAACAGAAAAAATAAGTAAAAGACACACAAAAACTTAAATACAAGGAATCAAACACAATAATCGGAAAATATTATTTTAGAAAGATATTGTCTCTCTTTAGGCCGAGAGACAGACTGACTTAAGTGATGATGTCATCTGAAGACAAAACCTGGAGCTGCTCTATTAGATGGTGAATAATGGAACAACTGCTGCTGACACAATGACAGCAGCAGTGGAGATTTTACTGGTTATGAGGACATCTCCTGATTTGCAGCTGGGAGCCCTTCATTCAAAAATAAAGTCACTTGGGTGGACGAAATGCCTCAAACAAAAGCCACAGACCTGTTCACTAATAAACTTTCAAAGAAATGACTCCAAAAAGTGTCACCCATGATAGCACCATCAATTCAAGTCTCTGTGCTCCGATTTCCTGCAATAGAGGAACGTTTTCTATCTTTCTATCCAAAACCAATAGCATAATGTGTGGTGGATTTTCCATTTAAAGAAGTTAGTTACCTAGAGAAGTTTTTTTTTGCAAAACTGTAATGCATTAAAAAGAGCCTTACCTGGGGGCTGTTTCACAAAAGCAGAATTTATAGATCCAGGATAACTAATAAAGCGAGGCTTGACCTAGTCTAATCTGGGCAGCCAGACTTGGTACGTTTCACGACAGCCAAGCCAGGCTAAGGAGGAGCGACTAGGTCGAGCCAGGCTGAAGTAATTCGGATAGATGTGCATTCACGGCTTTCCTTAACAGACCGCAAGGTCGATCACAGATTTACTGATGCTAAAATGGAGAATACGCGTTGTACACACTTTATACAGAGTGAGTAGCTGCTTCTTGTGGAAATATACATTAACTGACCACTGCTCTGAATTGAAATAGTCATAATCATACCATTCAAGGATTAGGCTACTAATCATTTGCACAAATTAACAATTGTACTCTTTGCCTTAAAAGTAAGTAGAAGATAATGTTACACAGGAAATTTTCCATGAAGATCAATTTTCTACAATACTAGAATATGGTGCGTAAATATCTCTTTCACTCTGTTTCTCCCTCTCTCTCATGGGCTAAAATACAAATTACCTAAGTCATATTAACTTCCACTGCTCGCTTTTAATGCAAAGTGTACAACTGTTTTGACTGATTTTGCAAATGACAAGTGACTCATTGAATGGTTATAGTTAAGAGCAGTAGTCTGTAAATGTATATTTTTAGACTATCATTCAGTCGGTCCGCTATTATCTGCCACACTTTTTCTCGTTTTTCTTTTACAGAGGCAGAGTTTCCTTCTTTACATATTATATGCTTTGCTCGCTCGTATATGGACATAGAAAATAAAGACACTGAATAAATTGGACTCTAAAATCTAGAAACTATAAAAATGATTAAGTGATAAATTCCATGCACACTATAAACATGAATGTAACAGAGTATATTCATCAGTTATTTCTATCTAGCAAAATATAACAGTGAACAGAAAAGGCCCCAGGATTAATAAATCATGGCTGTTAGCCTGGGGCCTGTTTCACAAAAGCAGAATTTATAAATCCAGGATAACTGATAAAGCGAGGCTTGACCTAGTCTAATCTGTGCATCCTGGCTTGGTGCGTTTCACGAAGGCCAAGCCAGGCTGAGGAGGAGCGACTAGGTTGAGCCAGGCTGAAGTAATTCTGATAGATGCGCGTCCACGGCTTTCCTCAAAAGACCGCGAGGTCGATCACAGATTTACTGATGCCAAAATGGAGAATACGCATTGTACATACTTTATACAGAGTGAGCAGCAGCTTCTTGTGGAAGTATGATGATGTGAAACACATTTTTTTGTATAAAAAGAAAAGAAACACGGCCGCTGTAATGAAACAGTGAGAGAAAGCGTAGCAGACGATCACGGACCGACTGAATGCGTAAGTAGCCTAAATATATACATTTACTGACCACTGCTCTGAACTGAAACCGTCATAATCATTCCATTCAAGGATTAGGTTACTAATCATTTGCACAAATTAACAGTTGTACTCTTTGCCTTAAAAGTAAGCAGAAGATAATGTTACTCAGGAAATTTACCATGAAGATCAATTTTCTACAATGCTAGAGTATGATGCGTAAATATCTCTTTCACTCTGTTCCTCCCTCTCTCTCATGGGCTAAAATATAAATTCCCTAAGTCATATTAACTTCCACTGCTCGCTTTTAATGCAAAGTGTACAACTGTTTGCTTTTGCAAAAAAATTCAGTTAAGAGCAGTAGTTCATAAATGTATATTTTTAGACTATCATTCAGTCGGTGCGCTATTATCTGCCACGCTTTTTCTCGCGTTTTTTTTTTATTTTTTATAGAGGACGAGTTTCTTCTCTACATATTATATGCCTTGCTCCCTTGTGGACATAGAAAATAAAGACACTGAAGAAATTGGACTCTAAAATCTAGAAACTATAAAGATAATTAAGTGATAAACCCCATGCACACTGTAAACATGAATGTAACAGAGTATATTCATCAGTTATTTCCCCCCCCCAGCAAAAGGTCAAAAACCATTGGGGTGTCTTCTCCACTGTTGTTACATGAATGTACAGTAGCCTACATCACTAGATAGTTACTGGTCCAGTGAACTAAGACTATAATTTGGGAGGATTGTACAATTAGGATATGTTCTTTAAATTGTACAATCCTCCCAAATTATAGTCCCAGTTTACTGGACAACACAATTTGTGTGCTAAGAATGCCAAATACCATGCACATGGAAGTGGAACTAACATGATCCTTATTGTTAAAGAATTAAAAAAAATGTATCAACTAAAATAATTCAAGGTGCATTAGTCAACTATAGAAATGTACAGCATTGTATGTATTGCCCTAGTAACAGACTTAATTTAAAACACATTTGAAATGTTATCAGCCTTTTCTACTTATCTCAACAACTGTCATAACATATTCATCAAACTTCTAACAATATGAACAGCAGTCTGCATACAGCAATATAACAGTAACAATGACTGTCACATGAATAATTAAAAACAATTATGGTCACAACTTTAAATAATAACAGTACGTAAATGAACAGCAATATGCACCTGTTGTATTTTAATCCAGGCTGATAACAATAGGGTAAAACCACTGCTGGGTGATCAGAAAAGGCTCCAGGATTAACAAATCCTGGCTGTTAGCCTGGTCGGGAGCAGGCTAGCTGCACAGAATAAATCTCCATGGTGATTTATGTGCCTCCACTTTCGTGAAACCGAGTCAAGGCTTAAATCATCCAGGATAACTGATAAATCCCGGCTTAATCCCTTATCTTGGTTTTGTGAAACAGGCCCCTGGTCAGGAGCAGGCTAGCTGCACAGAATAAATCTCTATGGTAATTTAGGTGTAGCCTCAAAATCCAGACCCAAATCCGAAAGATTAAGGGTCTGGCAATGAGTAATAAAAATGGCCCAACTTGAGGGGCGGCACCAAGCATGCATTTGAAAATCTCACTGCACGCAATTGGATAACACTACGACCAATCACAACAGTACATGGGGTGACGTATCCAGAGCGTACCCATACGCTTAGCTACCAGCGGAGCTAACTAGTAGATTAAACTCTTGCTGTATCCGGTCAGCAAAACAGCGAAAACGTCCTTCTTGCAAAGGAACGATTTGAGCGCCGTCTTCTGTTCCTCTTTTAGATAAAAAGCCAAGTCTAACTCGTTCATTGTAGAGGCCAAAGCCATTTCAAACAACTGGTGTTCATCCGTAGCCATCTTGCAATGTTGACTAATGACTTTGACGTTGCAGCGCTGTCGTCATCTGTTGAGCTCGCCTCTGGCCCGCCTATATCAGATACACCGATGTGATTGGTGCAGCATGGGTACAAGGGCATAGATAATGAGCATCATTACTGAATGCCAGAGTGACTCGCTGAGCAAATTCAAATTGTGCTCTCGCGAGAACTCTGTATTTCCAGGGTAACTTAGGTGCCTTTGCTTGTGTGAAACCGAGTCAAGGCTAAATTGAGCCAGGATAACTGGGAAATCCCGGCTTAATCCGCTATCTAGGTTTTGTGAAATAGCCCTCTGTAGTTGTGTGTTGTTGTTGTTGTTGTTGTTGATGAAGATCAGATACTTTTTTTGATGCAACATTAATGAGTTAGCATTTGCATCTGCAATAGCCAGAATCTGAATGTGAAAAGCTTCATGTAGATGTTTCCTGTGTTACCTGAAGAGCTTATATGTAACCTAAATCAAGCAACTCTGAATCCCATCCTCAAAGCACAAACATTCATTATAAAGGCTTCAGGGCACATATGAAAAGTGTTGTATATGTGTGTCATGAAAAAAGAACATTTGCAAAACTAAACTCAGTGGTGTGATTGTACATGTACCATAGATAATTCTCACACACACACACACACACACACACACACACACACACACACACACACACACACACACACACACACAGAGCTGAGCATTCACTCAAAAGGTGCGGAAACACAAGGCACAGGGCGTTTTGACTTCAGCATGATCAAATATTGAAGGTCCATGTGCACAAGACAGACGCTGTCCTCACAGCGCTGTTTCACCTGCTTGCTGTGCCATGCCTTAATGAATTGCTTCCTTATAAGAAGTCAGTCAGTCATTAAATAAAGGATAGGCCACCTGAGATCAAGTGAAAAGACAAAAGGACAGAAGCTAGTTGTATCTGGAGAGTTAACAAAAGGCGGTGATGGAGGATGCAGGAAGAGACAGAGCTTCAAATCAATGTGAAAGAAGATGCTGGAAGAAAACAAAAACAGGAAAGTTTCTTTCATTTTTTTCACATTTTGCACTATTTACACATCTCTCTGAACATCTTGTGTTTGGAAAAAAAGTAAACTCCCAGACATGCTAGCATACTTTGTAAGTGTATTTACCCTCTCTATGACATCATTCTGCCATCCTCATACTCTTTATCTTCTTCCTTTCCACTGGCTGCAATCACAGTAACACTCAACCATGCACCCACATTCTGTAAACTGTAATTAAGGACTTGAATAAGTGGGGAAGTGTCATTTTAGCTGAACACAGAGGAACAATGTAGAGTTAATCCACTGTAATTTGCTCGTCCACTGTAGTTATATGCAGACACGATAGGGTTTAGGCTTCCATAGTACACTACCAATTGCAAATAAAAGACGGTTTAAAAGCAGCACAGGCCAAGATGTCTCTTAGTGTCAGATACTTATTCAGTCATTTGTCAGTGTCTGAACTTTTAATGCAGAAATGTAAAATGTTTCTGGCAGGAACACCCACATTTAATTCACAAAATAGAAAAACTAGGTTTCAAATGTCGCTTCTGGTCGTTCCAGGAACTCACTCTGCTGCTGCCTCGAGGCCAGATGTTCACGAGCCAAAAGACACAGAATTGATTGAATGCCGTCAATATATATTAATATTTTTCTTTGTTCTGTGGGGAGCATGCCAGAGTTTAATGTTTCCATTAACACTGGCATTGTTATGGCTTACTGTGCGTGGGCACAGAGAATATATTAAATACACCTGGAAATGTCTCATAACGATTTCTTACCAAAGACTCGCTTCAATTTCCTGCATGTTTGTCAGCAGCGAGAGCTGTCTTTAGGGGTGGTTTTAGAGAAAATGGCATAAGTAAAAATGGCACAGAAAAACAAAAAAAATGCTATTGGTGTTGTGCTGTCATCTTGGTGGGTGCAATCAATGTTCAAGGAGAATACACAGGGGGAAATCTGCCCAAATTATCTGACAATATGATATTCAATTTGAAATTTTCCATAAATGGAAATTGCCAACATTTACTAATATATAATCTCAATGAATCCATATTGTTCGGCTTGTGAAATTCTATTTAGAAATTACGTTTTGACTTTCTTGTTATTTTTAGTTCTAATGTAACAAGACAAAACAAAATGCCTTGTTTAGTGATGGTGGTGCATGCTGGTGAATGCTGCACATTGCTTTTGTAAAAACCACCACTTTTTAGTAAATGTGGTTATTTTGTTATAATTATTGTATGGAATATTGTTCCAATACACCTCTATTCATAAACAATTATTGGGGGGGAAATATGTTAAGGGTTGCAAGACCTGCTGCATTTACTACAAAGTGTCCCAAACGCTAGTGTTCAGTGTATAATTTATTGCTCATCCTGGTTCCCAGCATCCCCAGATGCTAATTATAAATAATGTCTCCTGATGAATTGATGTTGAGCCTTTTTGTGCTGGATTTCATTCCTGACGTCAGGCCCATTACTCTTTCGATTTGGCACCGGCATGGCTCTTTTTCACAGATAACAAATACGGTCATTTCCTTGCTAATTCAAACAGGCCCCAGCTTTAGCAATTCAGTGGACTGCCATAAGGCAGTAATGCATTCAGTGACGTGGGTACGAACAGGCAATGATGAGAAATGGCACACAGGTGCTGCTCTCGGCCCTGAATCCTTTCTTTCATTAGGGTGCCTCAGCGCTACCGCACATTTCCCTTCATTATGTTTCAAACAGCTCTCCTTTACAAAACTACTGAATTACAATTTAAGGCTAGGGGAGAATTTGTAACTTGCTCACCCAACTTGACTTTCACAAGTCAGAAAATGCCTCAGAAAAAAATGACTCACCTCTTATTAGGTTCTTGATAAGTCTGCAAGTGATCAGCAGGGATTATTTCTTTTGATAACATACATCGACTCATATATTAAAATATGTATATATGAAACTAGATAACAGTGCTGACAGGCCATGACTCAATAACTCCAGTAGAAATATTAATGGTGGGTTATTTCTTGTACAATTGATTTAACATTTTCGTGTCTGTTAGGCTTGAGAAAAATGATGGTCAGCCTGAACATTAAACATGGATTTCCGATATGAGTAATGGCACGACTCTCTCATCGGCAGCAGCGAGGACTTCACATGCCATTAATAAATGAAAACCATCACTGTCACCCGTAATGCTGTGGTAACATTTAGGATCTTTTGTGTGTGTGTGTGTGTGTGTGTGTGTGTGTGTGTGTGTGTGTGTGTCTCTGCATCGCGGCTAGACCGCAGGGATTTTGTGTCGTTAGAGCAACTGCAATCAGGTGTATTGCCATCCCACAAGGGGCCCAATTGTCCTTAAAATAGTCTTAAGCAGCACTACATATGAGAAAATAATATTACTTGAGATCCTCATTCTGCTGCTGTGGCAACAAATCTATTACAGGTGCAAAGGCTCAGCCAAACATGGACAGTTCTGGTAGCTAATCACAGGAGTGTCACCCTTGTGATTAGAGACCTATATTGTACACATCATACAAGACACTGGAGTGCTCAAACAAGACAGTCAATACCATCTTGTGGCGCTTTCCTCCATCCCTTCAGTCCTATTCTTCTAATGACACTATCAACATGAGTGGCTCCTGGTCATGAGTCTGACGTTTAGTGTCAAAGCCAAACTAATGAACTGCGACTGTAACTCTCACTGCCATATCACAATGGATACTCTGATAGAAGTTAAATGACTATAATACAGCTGCACTCAGCAATATAAAGTTATAGATAGGGGCTATATGACAATGTATATGACTTGAGTGTTTCTTTCTTTAAGCACAATTTGTATTTTTAATCAGCTTCACTCATCCTTAGATAGAGCTGGGCAATATGGAAAAAATCAAATATCACCATATTTTTGACCAAATACATTGATGTTGATATTCCAGCGATATTCTAGGGGATTAAAGCGTAACTCTCGCCAAAATGCAACCTAGGGTCTTTTTGTGAATGTACCTGAGTCAAACTTTTGTTTTAAAACATATTTAGGATGGAAGCGCCACTTTTAAGATGTACTGTATTTTTGTTTTTCAGTCAAATGGCCTTTTGAATGGGAGTAATAGGGGCACTTTTGCTAGCCTCAAAATAGCTATTTTTAAAACACTAAGAAGGCTCGACACAACATGAAACTTTGCTCGAAGTATCACCAGGGGCTCTACACCTTAACTACACCGGTGCACAAGGGGTATATTAAATCTGTGGCTACTTGTTTTGATATCGACTCGTTTTGACTGCCGAGGTGGTAGCGGCCGGAAACAGCAAGAGCTACGGTGAGTTGTTCAAAACCTCTCTTTTTAGTAAACTCTTTGTACACAAACAATGTTCTCAATGCTCGAGTTCATGTGTAGAGCCCCTGGTGATACTTCAAGCAAAGTTTCATGTTGTGTTGAGCCTTCTTAGTGTTTTAAAAATAGCTATTTTGAGGCTAGCATAAAAGTGACCCTATTACTCCCATTCAAAAGGCCATTTGACCGAAAAACGAAAATACGGTAAATCTTAAAAGTGACGCTTATGTCCTAATTATGCTTTTAAACTAAAGTTTGACTCGGGTACATTCACAAAAAGACCCTAGGTTGCATTTTGGCGAGAGTTACGCTTTAACCCTAACCGTTACCCTCTAGGGTTGACGTTTGGTGGTTTCATAAAATGAAAGTTTTGATAAATAATCACCAATAATGTGGATACAATAACTAAGTGGGTAAAGGCAAATAATAAAACAGCTAGTAAGTCAGGTAAGTTCAGAAAAGTACATCACTTTACCATAATGCAGCCTTTAAAACCAGGAAAAGACAACACTGATGATTATCTGATACACTGTGATATCACGATACCCAAAATCTAAGATGAAATATAAAGCTAGATATATAATATTGATATATTGCCCAGCCCTATCCTTATATCAATACTGTACAACTGTAAGTATTTTTCTAACTTTCTAAGCCATAATGACTCCAGTGGAAATTGGTCTTGAGGCTCACAGCCTGAAGGAGTTCAGATTTGGTCTTCACAACCTTGAGACAAATGCAAATAGATAAAGTGATTAGTTATCAGTGTAGAGAGTCATTCAGTTGGTCAGCGAAGCACAAAACAATTAATCTTTACATGTTTTGCATTGCTACCAAAAGTACAACCCCACTCTCACAGCACAATTCCTCTGCCCCTCTGATCAAACACTTGCTGCTTAACTTGACTCACATTTGATGGTTTGTGGATGAAATATTGAGCTTAGATTAAAACTTTTAAAATTAAAACATGAAATATGTATTGTACAAATAACTGTTTCTATGCAGCATTTTATGTCTGGCATTGTAGTGTTCTATAAAGTGATCCCATTGTTTTTGTAGGTCTGGTAAGTGTAAAATTGCCTTCAGCTGCAAAATCTGAATATAACCTGCTGAGCAATTTTAGGTTGATTTGCCATCAAAGTGGTTATGTCCACTGGTCTAAATTAGTATGGAAAGGTTCAAAAGGGAAGGATGTCATGGACTGCATATTATACAGATATAAAGCATTATGTCTCATAAATGATGTTTTAAATGGGTAGGGGAGAGCCGGGACGATTGAAACACGGGACGGATGAAACATTCCAGTTTTCTCTGAGTGCAATGATGATAGACAGACTTCCTTAGGTCAAAACATAGAGCATATTAACCTCCTTCTATCAGCCAAATATCTTCCTGTTATTTCCTTTTATCACAGAGTTACAGGCGATAAACGAGTTTTGATGGTCCAAAGTAAACTTCATTAGCGGTTACATTTTTTTGATTATTAATGAGTGTTTTTCATTTAAAGGTTCGACTACATGCTTATTCAGTAGACCATTAAGTGGTCTCCACAATCCCAGACTTTCATATTGCATGCTTGTTTACATGGAAAGCAAAA
Source organism: Sander lucioperca (assembly GCF_008315115.2). Lineage (NCBI taxonomy): Eukaryota > Metazoa > Chordata > Actinopteri > Perciformes > Percidae > Sander > Sander lucioperca. The sequence continues at coordinate 6,941,479 of NC_050184.1, forward strand.
CAGGCTATAATGGCATATATCTATGTCGGGACAGTTGAAACAGCTGTTTCAACTGTCCCCGACCTGGCTGTAACTCCATGTATTTTAAGTAAATGCACAAATATCTGTGTTTATACAATAATTTATGGAGGTGAGACATGGAAAAGCAGTTTTAGAAAGATGAAAATATATTTGGACCCCACCAGGTAGGGGGTCGAGTTTTCCCATGTTATCCTATGGAGACTGACGGGCTGTGGGTCGTTAAGGGCATTTATTTGGATGTGCAGTGACCTAACCCACATAAAAACCTAGTGAAACGACATTTTCCACAATAGAAACATGATATAAATGGGAAAACTTACTGTTCTAGCTATAAAAATGGCAGAATCATCCACAGTGCATGATTTTTCAAAAACCGCTTCATACACGCTTCAAGGTGACGGCAATGAGTTGTTAACAGATATTCACGAAGACGTATAGCCCAGCAACAATCTATCTAAAATAACACCTTTTGGGAGTACCATTCATGATATGTAGTAAAATATTTAAGTTGTGGGAAGTTTATATGGCTTAAACTGTATGTTTCATCCGTCCCCCTGTGCTGTTTCAATCGTCCCAACCAGGAGGGACGAATGAAACATTACGCACACCCCACTTTTGCTGTAATAATTCCTGAACGGTTTTGTTCAAAGCTAAAAATGCAACTATTTGATAGATGACAGGTGTAGGTTGCTAGTGACAAAATATTAGCTTTCAGTGCGATACGATCGCTTTGTAAATTACGTTTAATTAAAGTGTTTCAACTGTCCCGGCTCTCCCCTATATTGTACTGGCAATATATGCCAGTATATTTATATATAGTTAGACTGGCTCCTGTGACAAAAACATTTTGTGTTTTCACAAAGGATTATTTTAGGCTAGGGTGTCATGGTGGTATAGAGGTCTAAAATGTGTAGCATGTAACTGCAATGTTCCGAATCTGGCCATGCAGGGACCTCTGGTGCATGTCATCTCCTTCTCTCTCTCTCGCTCTCTCTCTCCACACATTTCCTGTGTGCCTGTTGAGTGAACACTAAAAAAGGCCCAAAATAGAGAGATTATTTTAGGCCAACATGAAGTGTAATGTCTGTTTTAAAGTGCCCATATTATGAAAAAAAAAAAACATCCATGCTGTTTTGAGTAAGATACGGTTTCTGAATGTGTCCTGCCTTCAGTCTCCGGGTGAGCTGTTCAAAATCTGCACGGCTTTCTATGTCACTAGCCGAAACGAGGGGCCTAGGGGGCTAACCGTTAGCATGCTAGCTCGTTCTCAATGGCAAAACACTGCTACAACACACACAAATTCACCCTAATCTACAAAGTAAATTGTATAGAACTACTTACATGTCCCTGTTCTGCAGGTATTCCACACAAAGTTGGAAGTGCGCCCACATTTAGAAGAAGGCTCCCGGCTAATCCTGCCTTGTACAGGCCGAAGTTGCACAAACAGATAGCTAGCTCACGTAATCCTTAGCTAGCTACTGGGCATGTGCAACTGACAAGATGTTACAGAAGTTGCGAGGTCTCACTCTGTAGCTAAAACAGAGACCTGACACAGGGTGAAAAGAGGTTCTGCAGCAATGTGCAGTACAACAAAAATATGGTGTTTTTTGAAAATTAAACCATGTAAACCTATTCTGGTACAATCTCAAATTACAATTGTGAACCTGAAAATGAGCATAATATAGCCACTTTAATAGACTAATATTTTCTAAATAATAACTACATTTACTGTGTACATGGTTTTAGCCACGCTTGCAATGAAACTTTGTGGAGACATTCAAAACTAATGACAGCTATACCTTTTTTTCAACATAGTCATTGGGGATAATCCAGTCAAAACATTTTCAGTTTTTATTCTTATTTATTCTTTTAACTGTTAGTCCTAATTACACTGTGAAGGAAACTTGAGGTAGTTGTCACCTTCAGCACACTAATGAGCCATAGTTTTAGACATATTATATTAAACTGATAAGATTGCTACTCTTTGCTACAATAAATGTAACCTGTGGTTTGCATCCTAAAGCATTTTAAGGTCATCGTTAACTAAATGTTTGAAACACTGTGTTTTGCTTTCTCACCATAAACCTGCCCAGCTTCCCAAAGTAGTGGCATCCAGAATAAACAAGGTCACTATCGTGACCGGCGTGCTGCATCCCTTCCTCACGCTAGTGACAGCTCATTTTCGGAGCCACGGCTTTACCACTGAAAGAGCAGAGGGCCCTATAATGATCAGCTTTTAGAGCTGGCACTGGGTGGCTGAATAAGCCATCAGGCATCATTAGACCCTGCTGGGGAAAACAATCTCTCCATTCCCATCGGTGCTCCCAAACAGGAGAACTCTTTGAGAAAAAATACATCAGAGGACACTTTAGCCTGTGTGTTATGTGTGATAGAATATATTTCTCCGGCACAATGGGGCATCATTGAGCGGTCAAAGACTTCCTAATTCTGATGATGTAGCTCTTATTATGATGCCTTGGAAAAGCATAACTCATTTAATCAGAGACATCTGGTTGTCAGTTTTTCTGTTAACACTTACTTGCTAAAATATTGATAAAAAAAATAAGGAGGCAATAACATTTTAACAGCAGGAAGACATGGAATCATAAAACTTTCAACTGAATAGAGAATATGCCCTGAAAAGGTTCTAATGATCTCTCATCAGAGTGATGCAAACCTGCTGCATACACAGAGAGACAGGTCCATTATTCCTACTGGGCACGTCCTTTCCCGAGAACATTTTTTATTTGACTTCAAAATGCTTCAGCTTGTCAGCCATACTGTGTTCTGAATACAATCTCAAATGTCATAACTAAACAAATTGAGCCTGGCTGACAGAGATGAATAAGGCTGCTGCAGGCACTGTGTCCAGAGTCACTGGGTTAATAAAGTACAAGTACATGTCTACAGACTGCACAGAACTTCCATCTCTATTTTTTTTCTCAAACAAAACATGTACATTCACTGTATAATGCATGCAATTTAGGAAGGGTATGATGAATGTTTTTCCTTTCTAGCTGAGATGTAAATTTAACGTGGTTATTTCCAATTTACACACTGAATCAGTATGTGTTATGAGTACACATTCTATTAGCAATCAGCTGCAGTACCTGTAAAACATTTCATTGGAAGATCATTCCAGTCTCTTTTATGTAAATATTTTTTTCTATCAGCATAATGTAACTCTTTGTCGATGGTGTTTGTTGTAAAGACAAGACATCTTTTTCTTTCAGCGGGGGATCGCCACACAACCTGCCTGTTCACACTTTTCCACAGACGCATTAGTAGATCGCTGCGTGTTAATTTGGCCTGTCTTGACCGATCGAGGCCAAGTTAGAGAAGCGTTTGATGTTAACCGTTTCTAAATTCTCACTAGTGGGAGGATGAAAATGAGTTCTGACACATGCGTGAAACACAAACACAGACAAACACAGTGATCAAGTAGCATTCAGTGAGGCAGGGTACAATCATAGTATAGTATAATATGCAGTATAATATGTATTTATAGATAACATCTCTATAAAAAATAGATGGATAATAATTCTCTGTGGGTTTGTCTGTATGTACTACTGATCCCTTTCATATTACACATAGTGATTTGACTAAATGTTAATATAAAAATATATTGATTGATGGAATATTTTTCTTTACTAGTTTTCTACCAGTCCTTTTAAAACACTGTCTTAATATTGATGTGTGGTTGTATATATTTACAAATGTAATATTGATCATTAGAAGTCATTCCCCAGATGACTTATACTGACTTTTTTTTGCACTGAGAAATAATAATCTCCACCATGAAATAGCCATAAATCATGAGCCATACGTAAATACATAAGCATACATAACATGCACAAATCACACCATATATAGTCACATTCCAAAAAGTTTACAACTATTCTCTGCATTTATGTAACCACGGTGGGTTCACTTTGAAGTTGTTTTTCCTCCTATGAAGAGCACCAACAAAACCTAAGTCTTTGTAATTGTCAACACCGGCACATATGAAGTCAAATTTAAATTTGAATTACACAGTCAGGCCTGAGAACTCCTTACCCTCCTCCTTCAGATCAAAAGGAAAGCCAATAAAATGCTTTGCTTGCAGGCATCAGCTTTGATGTTGCTCCACTGCATGCTCATTTAAGCCCAAGGGCATAAAGTCAGGAGTGGACAGCACCTCTACCGACATCAAATTGTTTTGTGTTTATAATCTCAGCCCCAGGTATACCGATTGGCATCAGATGCTGCTTTTTTAGGAGTATAAACATCTTTTGTGTTTGACATTTCTCGCTATTCATCAAAATCATCGTTGCCTTTGTTCTAGTCTAAGTTATTCTCCCACAAGCCGTGAACCTGAATGTGTCATTTTGATATGGTGTTTTTTTTACTGCAGGTCAGAACGAAAGATGCTGCATGATGAACTGTAATCAAGTAAGCCCACAGGAGCCTTTGTCTATTCAGTGTCATTAAAGGGAGCGACGGAGCAGAGTTCCCAGCGGTGCGAGGAAACCATGTAATTACATCGCTTTGAAATCTGTGGAACTGTAACTCACCATCAGATGGTGTTTTCAGGGGATTATGCAGCCTTGTTCAATAAAAGCTAGGATGGATCATTCAAGAGTTTTTCTCTGTAACTGTCAATAAAAGGAGAAAATGTCATCACGTGGTTTTAATGTTTCGACTGTAATTAAATCTGTACTGTGAATTTATGTTAACTCGTGTCTTGGCACCGGTGAAACAAGCACATTTATGAGCCATTATCTCCTATTCATCCTGTTGAGGAAGATAATGAGACAAAAACCCAGTTGATAAAAGTGTATGGAGACACCTCTGAGCTTTGCTTCTCCTCTGGATGTGTAGGATTTCTACAGTGTCTGGTACATTATTGTAGGTTATTTAAGAATTCACCCTTTTCAATATAAGTCTTTCATTTGATTATTGCCCAGTGCCAAACATCTTTTAAGCAATGGGGATAAATTACTGCTGGCAGGAAACGTCCGACTCCAGGGGATGGTTGTATAATTTAGTTGTATATTTTCTGCTCATTGATGTTAACAGGAACACCAGTTACATCTCAAGTTTTAATATAGAGCTCAGTAAAAAAAATCTAAATAATAATCTTTGTGCCGAGGTGAATATTAGCTCGCCTTTTGCCAATCTGGATTCAGTTCTGCTTTGCCAGTTTTTCCATCCATTGATAAACACTGCAGGGATGGCTGCTATAGTATATACCGAAACCTACAACACCTACGAAATTTCAGTTTTTTTATTTTAATTCTCAGATCGAGCCAAAGAAGTTAGTGTAAAAGAAAGAAGTGCCAGAATGTATGTGTGTTTTATATTAGTTTTGTTATATATTAATCAATAATGTACTGAACGTGCTTATATAATTGTCAGCTATTTGCTTCCATTATTCAGCAGTCCTCTATTTTAATGCAAAGTGTTTTTGCTTAGTGGTGTGATTGGGCATATATTCACAACTGTATATATATATATATATATATATATATATATATATATATATATATATATATATATAAAAAAACATTACTTATTTGAACGGGCTCAAACCACAGGGTATTTTAGGTTGGTAATTTTCCACATGAAATCCATCAGTTCACTAATTGGGACTGTGGGCCCAGCTTGAAAGTCAATACTTGATTGTGTCCAGTACCTACTCCACTCTACAACTCAGTAAGTGTTTAAAAGATACACATATCCCAATAGTCATACATGCCGAAGGACTATGAGAGTGTGTGGTAGTGTGACTGATTGAGGACCGGCCGCCGGTAGCCAAAGCAGAGTCTTGTTTGCAGCAAGAATCGAAAACCAGTTGATGGGTGACACAAGGAAAAACTCCATTATCTGAACATGCAACAACAGCTTTGTTTGTGCTTTCACTATTATCAGTGAGGTCAGATTCATATCAACACTACACACTTTTTCCACTGTTTTATTGTTCAACAGGTTTATACCTTCCAGACTACACATACTCAACTGCTGCTACTACTGACAGCGATGAGTGAATACAGGGGAATCTTCTGACTAATACCTTCCTATCTTACTGACATATTTAATGACCTGTGATAATTCACTGAAGCGTCTCCCTCAACTTGTGACCATGAATTAATTAAGGACCACTGTCTCGCTACTGATAAAACATGTTCAAAGACATGTATAATTATTTTACATTGCAGACTCTCACCACCAAGCTGGGTTAAATATATATATATATATGTTTATCTATATTTATAAAGCATTAAGGCACAATATCATTATTTTGATTTAATACAGTAATTGTATAGTTTGTAATTAGAAATCAGTATTATGCTTTTAATTTAAGGATCTAATTGTGGCAATTTTATTCCAATTTTGTTTCTAAACTGGAATGTTAAATGTTTTCTTATGCAATAAGTATAATATAATGTTGTTTTTCCTATAAACTGGAAAGACAGTTATATAGCAACATGTACAAACCAGAATAAGTAAGATACCCACGTAATGAACTGCGCTCTGTTACACAATTTCAGTCATTCATGAAATGAATGACTGAAATTGTCTCTGTATCCGCAGTGTGCCATTCACGACAGCAACTTGTTTTTTAGTAGATATAGAAATATATACCTGATATTTCCACAATTTAAGTGTAGTAAATGTTCTCGTCCTCAATAAAAGTACAGTCACAATTTTTGCATGAAATCTGACTTTGCATTTATATTAGAAGCAGGTGGAAAATATGACCTTTTCATTTGTGAACAATTTACAAAAGCAATTCACTGTGATTACCATCTCAAATGTTATATCCATGCTTTATTGACCCTGAAAGAAACGGCTACATACATAAATACATACATTGTATACATAAATAGATACATAAATTAATATTCAAACAGACACACTCTGTCAGTGAAGTCCATCGATGCCGCATGTGTGACAGGTGTAGATGATATGTACAGCTGAGGTCTACTACAGTTCATGTGGAGCTGGCAGGGAAGGAGTACAGTAGGCAGGCAGAGCCGGGTGTTTTGCGGCACTGTTAGCAGGAGGTGAAAGTTTTCCAGAAGAAGTTTTTACAGGGGGCTTTGCGGTCGCGCTGAGGCAGTGATAGCCTGTTGTAGACGGCCCTCTCCTCCAGACGGGACTCAAGCGGCTCCTCAAGATCCACAAGTGCAGCTTCCCCCGGCAACATGTTGGTGTCCAGAGCTCCATCCAACAAGCCAGACACCAGCTTCAGAATCAGCTCCTTGCGCTCTTTGCTCAGCTCCTGACCAAAAATCAAATACATATATTATTATTAAACATATTATTAAAGAGACTAGATCATGGAAAATGTGAACATTTAACATCTTATAGCTAGCTCAAATCTAAAGTATTATTCTTTTTGACTTCACATTTAAGATGGTATGAATTAACAGGATGAAGTAAAGACTATTAACTGTATACTGAAAATTATTTAAAATGCAAATTAGACATATCCGGGCTTATCACAAGATTTATTTTTGTTTATTTCACAAGCAATCTTGATATTTAGGTTCTTTTGAAAGTTATAATTATCATTACATCTTTCTCAACAAATAAATTGAAAATTGAATAATAGTATGAATAACAGTTGATGTTAAGAGACAATTCCCCATGAACTACATATGAACGATAAAAATGTCCTCACCCTGTCCACATGGATGGAGCTCCTATCCTCCACAGGGAGCACGGCGGCTGCTCTAACGCTGAACAGAACCCCCATGAGAGCTGCTAACACCACCAGAAGCTGCATGCTGTGGCAAGAGTGCAGGTGACGGACCAGGGCTACAGTCACAGGAGGCTCACAGAGATAAGAGTGTGTGAGTGTGTGTTTGAGAAAGAGAGAGAGAGTCTGAGCAGCTCAGAGATCCAGAGGAAAGTGGTGGAGGAAGTGCAGTTGCTGGCAGCTGGTCACAAGATTTGGAAACCACTGATGTTTCTTCTGCTCTACCTCCAAAGTCCCTCACTCTTTTATACGCCTCTACCCCTGTCTGCCACTGACGTACAGGGTGGTGGGTGTATGACGGAGGGTGTATGGGTGTGTTGGGGTGTGTGTGGGGGAAGGAGGGATGTGTTCATGAGTGTGAAAGAGGAGGGGAGATGAAGGGTTCAGGACAGAACAAATGGAATCGCTGAACACTTAACCTTTTTGACAAATTGGGAACATCTGCAGAGGTCAACGCCGTCACTGGGCTAAAAGCAGGTTTTGACAACAACATTTTAACTAATGTATCGACAGTTATGATAGACAATCTCAAACAAGACCTCTTCAGACAAGGGGGATGGACAATTCCACAACTCATCAACTGTGTGATATAGCCTAACCGTTCTTAACAATCAAGATAAAATGATCACATTTCCCTGTAGCAGCAATGAAAAAAACCTAAAAGAAATACAAACTCACCACACCACAAGCTGACTTATCATTAGACATCCGAGGGTTTGGCTCTGTACTTCTGTCAACAGCCGATTCCTGTCACAGTGCCTCTATGACACCTGCAGATTACAATTGAGCGGTCTGACACTCACCATGACTGGAGGAAGTGCCTTCAGAAATGCACACCACCAATATGGTGGAGTAAACATTGTTGTTAAAAGAAAATGAAGAAGCAGTTCTTCTTCAACAAGTTAGTGCTATACAATTGAGTTGATGGTTAACTTTAGTCTAAATTAACGTTGGCAGTTTAGTGATTTAAACTGAATTGATTTTTATTTGCTTGTCTGAATTAAACACAACAATTGCCTTTGGTTCAGGATAGCTGTAGGCAGGTTTCGGGAAAAGAATGAGTGATTTCACCAGTATACCACCAAATACAAACTATACTACATCTTATACAAACAAAAGTCACATTAATGCCTGGAATCTCATTTTGCAAGTAACAATGACTGTGAGAGCACAGTATATTCCAAGAAAATATAGTATAGGCTGTAGCTGCAGTTCAATTACATTCACACTATAGACTAAGCTGTTTGGGTTTCTGGCTACAAGTGCACATTCAGAGTAAATTGCCTTTTTTGGACACTGTTCATATGATTTATATAGCATTAACTTAAATATTAATGAAGCAGAATACATTACAGTTTTAGCTCATCTTTGTACAGTGTGGCAACAAATGATGTTGTATGCATTTGTCTGATATAATGTGGAGATTATACAAAAACATATGTTGCAGCTTCCATAAAGGCTCATTTGTTTCTAAATACTGTGGCCTTTGTATGTAGCTAGATAGCATCATTAAATGTAGTTCATAGAAAAGATTTGTGTGAGCTACTCTTAAACTACTGCAAAACCCAATCATACTGGTTTATACGAGATAAACTGATTATGGGGAGTTGATTACAGCATAAAACATACACTCTTGTCAAGTGTTTGAGAATCTGCCCTTTAGGATAGATCACTGAAATAGCACCATGAATGGGGTTTACTGTTGTAACGTCTTTAAACGGTGCTACAGGCGGGGAACATACAGCGCTTATATTTTAGTACGCCTTGGTTGATATGTTGAAAGGGATTTGTTGTGCTTTCAAAACAGTGTTTGAGGTATTTTCTCCATACACTGCTGATCTCAAAAAGGCCCAGAGCCAAAGATTAGCTGACTGCTGAAACGCCTATATATTAGCAATTCAGTGTGTTTGAAGAATCTACAACAGCTGGGCTCCTTATAAATATTTGCAGTACAACCTGAAAGAGACTTGAAACGGAAAAATGTCAGCATGACGACAGGTCTGGGTGCTCCCAGATCTTATTAATGTGCATGGAAGTCTCCATTTTCACTACATCTACTTCACGTAGCCAATTCCAGCAACAACAGCTCTCTGAAAGGGATCACAAAGGAACACTGGCTCAGATATCATCTGAGGATTATGTGTTGAGTGTTATCTATTACACAGGTGAATCTGGACATGTGGGTAAATTTGTCTTACTGCACTGTAAAAACATTTAAATTTGACTTACATAATAGTTTAAAAAAAAGACAAGTAATACACTGTCTTCAAAAGTTTGTTACTGCAGTGATATTATCATTAAAACACATAAATATTAAATTACATATTTATGGGTACCCCTTCAATGGTCTCAATGTAAGACAGTGGACGCTTCCTATTTCCTATATTACAGTATGTGGACACTCATGAACACAAAGATCCTTGGGTACAGCCACCGTAACGCACTATAAAGGCAGTGTGATAATAATGTACTGCACTGTCGCAGGTTGGTCACATTTTAATAGAAAACCAGTGAGGGCTGAAGTCTTATACAATCACTAGAGTTGATGCAACTGAGGGCAACAGTGATGCTTCGCACTGCAAAACACTGACTGATCTGAACAATTTAATGAAGCCAAGGGGCTTTTCATTCAAATTCAAAGAAACCTTAAATGCAAAGTTATATTCTCTGAATATATATTTGGTGAATTTGAACAGTATAATATAAATGCATTTCTTTATAGCTCTACAATGTGAAACTATACGTAACAGATTAAAGATTGCCCTCTTGTGTCTAAATACTGAAACTGCACTTGAACCTCTCTGGTACTACAGCTGTTCACACCAGCACCTACAATAGTTTATGGTTAACCATTGTTTTCAGTGAACAGCAGCTGAAACACATCACATATTAACCTGCATTTGGTTGAAAAGTTATGCTGCACTTGGTAAAGGTTAGCTAAAAAAAAAAAAAAAAAAAAAATATATATATATATATAAAAGACAGGTTTAGGGGATAGAGACCTTGAACAGATTATTACTTCCTAACTTTTTCTACTGTCCTGTAGCAGGAGTGAAACAAGCACAGAATAATTTACCTGCAGTCAAATATAGATTTTTTTTCAGGCACCACATCCTTTTAATATCAAAATTTGAAACCAGAACAAAATTAAGCAAAGTAGTCCTGCATTAAGTTGTAATTTTGTGCAATACAGAAGCATATGTCTGAGTAAAACTGGCAGTGGCTGAATGCACACAGAGCTCACATAACCATTTTATGTTACCAATTTATTACAGTTCTTATAAAAACCACAAATTCATTGCTCAGGTATATGACACCATTCTCAACCGATTCAAAGTAGACTTATAATAGGTAGTAACTGAAGACGTTTGACCATGTAATGACTCAGCATACAGGCTCACCACAGTACAAGCCTACCACAGGTAGTCAATACCCAATACAGCAAGTTAATCACTGCATAATGAATTTAAATTTCCCACATTGCAAAGCTTGAGTGCCATTTTACATGTTTGCTTAATTTGTATTTTAACACTGTAACAAATAATTCCATATCAAATTGATAAGTCAAAGCTGAGCAGATTTATTTCACGTTAAATTGGTGATATTTTTTAAAAGGGACACTTTTCTCAACTACTGACACTTGAGCTTTATTCTAGGCCACTATATGTGCCTGGTACACTTTGATAGATACATAACATGTCTTTTTTTTTTTTATCAACAACAACCAATTTCAGGCACTATAGGGTTCATGTGTATAGAGGACACATTAGTATTCTGAATATACAGAATATGATGGCAACTGTGTATTTTCCTATGAGCACAAACCGATATTAAATATTGCAAATAAAAGTACAGCAATACATTACATGTACAACCTCTATGTGGTATGTAATGTATTACATAATGTGTAGATGCATTGAATCCGATAGACAGTACATAGTTTCAGAGTGAGGTCAGATTTGACTGCAATGCTCTTCCCACTCAGCCCAGCCCATTAAATTGCTCTCCACAAAATGCTGATAAGACAATTACAGAGTAAAAATGAAAAAAAAAAAAAAACCCACATACATCAGTAAAATAAATAAAAACACCAAGAGCGTGTAAGACTGGAAGGAAGAAAACATTGGAACGAACACTTTCACTGTATCACTCAGTGCGTTCCCACCCACTGATTATTAGGTGCCCCCAGCCATAAAATCTTTAGGAGGCTACTGTCTTCAGTGGTGCTGAACTGCGTTGAGGAGGTGAAGAAGCCATAAAACAAGGTTGTTGATCTGTGGTCTGTTAGTGCCAGCTAGAGGTTGAACATAGTGGTCTGTTGTTTTTGGTCATGCTTCATTGAGTACCTGTCAATGGTCAAGAAGATGCTGAGTGAAAAGTAGCAAATATGCGTTAACAGTTTTGAATTGCACTCAAAAAATGAAACATTTACCTTTTTTGCAAACTCAGGCAGGACGAACGATGCTTTGTGAATTTCAGGGTTGTAATATCTAAGGTTCATATTTTCCATTTCTTCTTTTGACAGCGCTCTCATTGGTTCCATGAAATTTGTTTCCTAATTCAAAAGTGAAGGAGCACCTCGTCATTTGATGTACATTACCAATCACCAAGGCAGCAATAGCAGGCAAGTTCTTGTGCTGCAAAATGTTTTTACAATACGCCACTGGCATTTATAGGCAATCTGACAACAATCAGGTGTGTGGTGGTTGGGAAATGGAGAATGACGAGCACACTTACAGGATTTGTACTGCAGAGCATGAATCCAATTTGGCCACTGGGATACGTCGGGATGGTACTGTAGGCATAGTCCACCACAGGGAATAGGGTCTTACAGAAGGTTCGCATCTCCTTTATCAGCTCCAAATGGAGCCATTGACACTCTCCTGTGAAATTGACACAAGCCCAGAAGAAAGGACATGTTCATTTCCTGTCTGCCTTTTATTAAAACATTCGTTCCATCTGGAGGTAGTTGGAAAACAGACTATATAAATGGGAACAGAACAGCTCCAGAGGAGGTAATAAAAGCCATAATAACCAGTTATTTTGGAAGACTTTTTTTCTGGAAGAATTGTCATTTAGTAGCATAGTTATGACTTTTAATCAATTCAGCACTTCACTAAAATTACTCAACAGCCTTTCTCAAACATTTAACAAAAAACTGTGGTGAAATATAAAGTTACCCTGGGAACAAAGAATTCCACCGTTTCTCAACGCTGCCTTCATCAGTTGATAGTAAGACTCCTTGAACAAACTCTCAGCAGGTCCTGCAACAAAAATATGCCTTTTTTAACAGTTGGCAAAAAAGGTGTTTCAACAATTAAAAAAAAAAAAGTGGCACCTACCAACAGGGTCTGAGGAATCGGTTATGATGATGTCGAAGGCATCCTGGTTCTTCTTCATGAATTCAAAGCCGTCTCCAACATGGAGGATGAGCTTGGGACTGTAAAACCCTTTGGCCATCCCAGGGAGGAACTTCTTGGATGCATTAATGACATCCTACAGAGCAGACAACATCAACAGGGATAAGAGCAGGCATTACTCAGGTGCAGTATTAGGGAAAAAACATGAATCAGTACAGCTCTCTAGAGCAGGGGTCTTCAACATTTTTTAATCCAAGGACCCCTTAACTGAAAGAGAGATGAAGCAGGGACCCATTACTATACGTATATTGTATAAAAGTGAGTTACATATTAAACTGGGCCTACAATAATGTGTAGGGCGGCCTAAAGCCTTTATACATACCTTTTTAGTGCATAGAATACTAAACTATTAAAATAGCCTTTTAATTGTTGGCATGGTTTTATAAATCATGTTTTAATGTTAAAACATAAATGTGGATGGCTATTTTAGGGACTACTATAGGCCAGTAAGCATATCATCATTGAGGAATTATATTTGCTAATAATATGTTAGATTCATGTTAAGACTTTTTTTTAAACTTCAAAAATTAAGACTAATTTGGAAGCCCCCCTGCATTGACTCTGAGGACCCCCTAGGGGTCCCGGACCCCGTGTTGAAGATCCCTGCTCTATAGAGAAGCTAGAATCCTTGTCGGTGTTTGTTGCTCCCACCTCATCTATCTCACACAGAACCACCGATTCCACCAGAGGATTCTTCACCACTTCCCTTAGCACGCCACCATCTCCACCGCCAATAATCAGCACCTGTATAAAAAGGGTAACAGGCTGACTGTCAAGACAAAGAAACATGACTCATCCTGAGACATACTAAAGATTTATTCATTTTCCAACAATACATCTCACATACCTTCTTGGGGCAAGGGTGACTGCACAGGGGAAGGTTGGCAATCATCTCTTGATAGGCAAACTCATCTCTCTCTGTGCATTGGATCACTCCATCCAGCACCAAGACATTTCCATAGGTTTTACTGAAAAGTGAAAGTAAGAGAGGCACATTTGAAAGCTGTAGCTAAACTGACTAACTCGTAATGTGTACATAACTTGATGATGAGATGCAAGATGCAGCAGCTGTCTACTACACGATCGCTACAGTTCTTTGAGAACACAAATAAACAAAAAATTGCTACCGTGACAGACCTGTCTGTAACGTTTACCGTTAACGTTACTCTCCATCAACCCAGAGTTATAGCTACTTAATTACGTTACCACCATGGCTACCTATCTGTAATTACTTCGCTACCTACCTAGCTAGCTAGTTCGTTTGTGAGCTAAAGCCTGTTTCTGGATAAAGGTAGTCTCGCATTGCCACACCTACAAAGGTAATAACAACCCACAGGGAAGCTAACGTTACCAGCTGAATAAACTTCTCAAGATCCCACGAGCTTCTGGTTGCTCATTCACTGCTAGTAGACGCTAACAGCTAGCAACGTTAGCCAAGTTTTGTAGCTAAAGTACTCACCTCTTGAAAACCATAACATCTTGAAATTTGGATTTCTTGTGGTAGAGGACCTCTTCCACTTGAAGACTCATCGCTTGCCCCGGCCATAGCGTGCATGTTTCCGTAAACCACCCATCCTTTATGTGCTCCATGACAGCTGACTACGGCCACAAATAATACTACTAACGTGTTTGTAAGTGTGGCAATGTGTGACACTTGACCGTTGTTTGACAGCTAACCTTGATGCCTCATAATATAGCGAATGGGATTCTGCCGACGTCATTGATTTATTATTATGCGAGCCAATGGGGTGCCAGGATGAACCGGTTCGTGTATAGTTTGTTTGACTTCACACCACCAGCACCGCCCATCGCACCGCCCAAGAGCCCAGTGGCTGGGTCTGGGCTGGAGCCCACGTGAAGCTAAACGTCGGTGGTACTGCGGTTTTATTTTAAAATAAGGCCTTCTCCAATGTGTTTATTAACAGCCCAACACCCTTTAAACACAAGCCTAAGAGTGTTTGTTTTTGTCTGTTTAGGTTTAGCTACACAAGGCGGGCCCTGATGCGTAACTTTACACAACAGAGAACAAAATATCCAGAGGATAAAGTAAACCAAAAGCTTGAGTTTCCCCGCTGGCAGTCTACATCTATTACTTTATTCTCTATTTGCCAGCCCATAGAGCCCTATTGTGAACCTGGAAATATTGAGTACTTCAAAGTTATATGTTGGAAATGTACAGTATGGGTCCCCACTCCCCAGCATTCAGAATCTTTTGAGTGGATTTTAGAAGTTTTAGAGGACACTGAATTGATTGGATTGTCATGTACATTTTATTTCACTGACCGTTACACACTGAGGTAACTCACAATTGGGTATTGGAACAAAGACAAATAGGCCATACCAAAATAGAATAATATGACTACGGCTAAATAATATCCTCATATAAAGTTGAGAAGGGAGTATTACACAAGTAAAAATGTTGAACAGGCAGAAGACATGGGTCCTAGAACAGGTTTTTTGACAAGTGTATCTATTTATCAGAACAGAAAACTATGTGCGTGGGTGTCCAGATAGCTCAGTTGGTAGAGCGGGCGCCCATACACAGAGGTTTACTCCTCGACGCAGCGGGCCAGGGTTCGACTCCGACCTGTGCCCCTTTGCTGCATGTCATTCTCCCCCCTCTCTCCCCTTTCATGCCTTCAGCTGTCCTGTCAATTAAAGACCTAAAATGCCCCAAAAAAAAAAAAGTACGTGCGTAACACAACGAGTTACATTCTGCTCATTAGTACCCAGCACACTGGACCCACTACAGTTTCTCTACCGTCTCAACCAATCAATGAAAGACGCCATAGCACACATCCTCCACACCACCATATTTCACCTGGAAAAGAAGGGAACCTATGTGAGATTGCTGTTCATTGACTAAAGTTCAGTGCCTGGGATTAAACACCTCACAGTCAATAAGTCAGTATAAAGCAGAAATTATGGGTAGGCCTATCCCGAGGAATTTCTACTCCTGCATCGTGGAGAGCGTCCTGACGGTGAACATCACTGCCTGGTACGGAAACAGAACAGGACCTCAGGGCCTTGCAGTTGCAAAGACTGGTTTGATCGGCTGAACACGCAATAGGTAGTGCCCTACCCTGCCTAAAGGATATTTACACTAGGCAACTGCAAGAATAAGGAGTGCTCTAGGAGAGGAGAGAACTAGGAGAGTCAGTAAATTCAATAAGGGAAGAAGGAACAGGATACACCAGGCGAGCACTGAGAGGCTCTGGAGGAGATCCTACCCTCGGGACACTAGGATCCTAAATGAGGACACTGCCTGTGACTGCACTGCATCATACATATTACACTCTTTTAAACGCACAAATTGATGGAACTGACAGAATAACATTTCACTGGAATTGTATCTTATATTGTTTAATGTGACATGAATTTATTGATTGATTGGTATAAACCATTTCCTCATCATCAGCCTCATCCTCACTGTGTGCCACATCTTCATCCTCTTCTCCAGACTGCATTCTCGTCACCTTTTCTCTTTGATCTCAATGTGTGAGCGGGTTGCAACATCTTCTATCACCATCACTTTGCTGTTGTATATGGCATCACCAGCTTTGCAGCTACAGTTGATAATGTCCAACAGTACAGGAGAAGCAACAACTGGGCTTGCATCTAAGATGGGCAGGAGGACTTCCTCTACTTCTTTCTTGTCCCATCCAAACTTGGTGATGGCCATGTACAACAACAGCAAATTGCAACTGCACAGCTGTAGGACTGGCCAGTACCAGCTACTGCAAAAGCTATGATAGTACTAATGCAACACTCTCACAGCAAAGAGCAAGACGACAAGAACGTTGAGTCTGGAGAAGAAGATGAAGACAGAGTTGATAATGAGGATATGGTTTATAACCGTGCAGAGCAGTAGAAGTGCAAGGTGCTGTTACTTGAAAGGTTTCCAGTTGTAACACCTGATTATTTTGTGACAGTATACTTGTGTTTTAAAACCTATTCCAGGACTAACATGGTACCCATAGACTTTATAAAACATGGACGTAGTCTCCGTGATGTCACTATAGGTTTCTGAAGAGCCAATGTAAAGCTTTGTGTGGGTGGCTCCAGCCATCGCAATATTGGCAGTACCTGACTCAGCCTAATTCCCGGCTAATGCAAAAATGGGCAGAGACGTGGAGCGTGGATGGAGCTGAGGCAGGCCAGATGAAGCCTATATGCTAGCCACCTGTGCCACTCACCTGTCACTCAAAGCTGCCATGTCCTTAATTATGCATAACCTTTAAGCAGTCTAGCGTTATGGACTCGCTTTTGGAGCCAGCCTAAAGTGGCCATTTGAGTAGCTTCAGTTTTTGGCACTTCCACATTGGCTTAATTTTTCAGCCCCGGAGGTTGACGCTCGGGTCTACCTGTTAAACGGACTGTACTTGCATTATACTCCATTCTTTCTTATTTTGAGGATCTTATTTAGTCATAGTTATATTTTGTTATCTCCAATACCCAATTGTGAGTCACCTCAGAGTGTAATGGCCAGTGAATTAAAATGTACCTGTTCGGCTTCGCTTGGATAACTGAATCAAATCGTGTCCTCTAAATCAATTATAAATTCGTCAAAATCAGCCCACCGGGAGTTGAAATATTGCCACTTCTGGTTTAAACAGACATAATTGAAATTTCAGAAATGGATCCATCATCCTCAATAACCCCCCAAATCACTTCAATATTGTCCAAATTGGCCAAGCTGTTACTGAAATATTGTCCATATAGATTAATATGCTAATTATGCAAATTGTCCAATATATGCAAGTTAGCATCTGGTAGTTTCTAAATGCTTGGGACCCATACTGTACATTTCCAACATAAAACGTTGGGGTCCTCAACATTTCCAGGTCTACATTGCTGGTAAGTAGACTATTACTTTAAAGTTAGTTTTGAAGAACGTTTTTTTTCTCCCTATGTGACAGTTTGTTTTTCTTTTCACACAAGATTGGCCCCAATGGGGTGCCAGGATGAACCGGTTCGTGTATAGTTTGTTTGACTTCACACCACCAGCACCGCCCATCGCACCACCAAAGAGCCCAGTGGCTGGGTCTGGGCTGGAGCCCACGTGAAGCTAAACGTCGGTGGTACTGCGGTTTTATTTTAAAATAAGGCCTTCTCCAAAGTGTTTATTTTAGAGACAAACAGCCCAACACCCTTTAAACACAAGCCTAAGAGTGTTTGTTTTTGTCTGTTTAGGTTTAGCTACACAAGGCGGGCCCTGATGCGTAACTTTACACAACAGAGAACAAAATATCCAGAGGATAAAGTAAACCAAAAGCTTGAGTTTCCCCACTGGCAGTCTACATCTATTACTTTATTCTCTATTTGCCAGCCCATAGAGCCCTATTGTGAACCTGGAAATGTTGAGTACTTCAAAGTTATATGTTGGAAATGTACAGTATGGGTCCCCACTCCCCAGCATTCAGAATCTTTTGAGTGGATTTTAGAAGTTTTAGAGGACACTGAATTGATTGGATTGTCATGTACATTTTATTTCACTGACCGTTACACATTGAGGTAACTCACAATTGGGTATTGGAACAAAGACAAATAGGCCATACCAAAATAGAATAATATGACTACGGCTAAATAATATCCTCATATAAAGTTGAGAAGGGAGTATTACACAAGTAAAAATGTTGAACAGGCAGAAGACATGGGTCCTAGAACAGGTTTTTTGACAAGTGTATCTATTTATCAGAACAGAAAACTATGTGCATAACACAACACGTTACATCTGCTCATTAGTACACACACTGGACCCACTACAGTTTCTCTACCGTCTCAACCAATCAATGAAAGACACCATAGCACACATCCTCCACACCACCATATTTCACCTGGAAAAGAAGGGAACCTATGTGAGATTACTGTTCATTGACTAAAGTTCAGTGCCTGGGATTAAACACCTCACAGTCAATAAGTCAGTATAAAGCAGAAATTATGGGTAGGCCTATCCCGAGGAATTTCTACTCCTGCATCATGGAGAGCGTCCTGACGGTGAACATCACTGCCTGGTACGGAAACAGCACAGAACAGGACCTCAGGGCCTTGCAGTTGCAAGGACTTGTTTGATCGGCTGAACACGCAATAGGTAGTGCCCTACCCTGCCTTCAGGCAACTGCAAGAATAAGGAGTGCTCTAGGAGAGGAGAGAACTAGGAGAGTCAGTAAATTCAATAAGGGAAGAAGGAACAGGATACACCAGGCGAGCACTGAGAGGCTCTGGAGGAGATCCTACCCTCGGGACACTAGGATCCTAAATGAGGACACTGCCTATGACTGCACTGCATCATACATATTACACTCTTTTAAACGCACAAATTGATGGAACTGGCAGAATAACATTTCACTGGAATTGTATCTTATATTGTTTAATGTGACATGAATTTATTGATTGATTGGTATAAACCATTTCCTCATCATCAGCCTCATCCTCACTGTGTGCTACATCTTCATCCTCTTCTCCAGACTGCATTCTCGTCACCTTTTCTCTTTGATCTCAATGTGTGAGCGGGTTGCAACATCTTCTATCACCATCACTTTGCTGTTGTATATGGCATCACCAGCTTTGCAGCTACAGTTGATAATGTCCAACAATACAGGGAAAGCAACAACTGGGCTTGCATCTAAGATGGGCAGGAGGACTTCCTCTACTTCTTTCTTGTCCCATCCAAACTTGGTGATGGCCATGTACAACAACAGCAAATTGCAACTGCACAGCTGTAGGACTTGCCCGTACCAGCTACTGCAAAAGCTATGATAGTACTAATGCAACACTCTCACAGCAAAGAGCAAGACGACAAGAACGTTGAGTCTGGAGAAGAAGATGAAGACAGAGTTGATAATGAGGATATGGTTTATAACCGTGCAGAGCAGTAGAAGTGCAAGGTGCTGTTACTTGAAAGGTTTCCAGTTGTAACACCTGATTATTTTGTGACAGTATACTTGTGTTTTAAAACCTATTCCAGGACTAACATGGTACCCATAGACTTTATAAAACATGGACGTAGTAGTCACACGTTGGCTTAAATTTTCAGCCCCGGAGGTTGACGCTCGGGTCTACCTGTTAAACGGACTGTACTTGCATTATACTCCATTCTTTCTTATTTTGAGGATCTTATTTAGTCATAGTTATATTTTGTTATCTCCAATACCCAATTGTGAGTCACCTCAGAGTGTAATGGCCAGTGAATTAAAATGTACCTGTTCGGCTTCGCTTGGATAACTGAATCAAATCGTGTCCTCTAAATCAATTATAAATTCGTCAAAATCAGCCCACCGGGAGTTGAAATATTGCCACTTCTGGTTTAAACAGACATATTTGAAATTTCAGAAATGGATCCATCATCCTCAATAACCCCCCAAATTACTTCAATATTGTCCAAATTGGCCAAGCTGTTACTGAAACATTGTCCATATAGGTTAATATGCTAATTATGCAAATTGTCCAATATATGCAAGTTAGCATCTGGTAGTTTCTAAATGCTTGGGACCCATACTGTACATTTCCAACATAAAACGTTGGGGTCCTCAACATTTCCAGGTCTACATTGCTGGTAAGTAGACTATTACTTTAAAGTTAGTTTTGAAGAACATTTTTTTTTCTCCCTATGTGACAGTTTGTCTTTTCACACAAGACTGGCCCCGATGCATAGACCTACAAAACAGAGAATGTAGTAGATGAAATAGGTTAAACCAAAAGTAAACTAGTTAAAATTGACTGGGCAAGCCAATAATTTCAGCAAAGATCACCAAATATGATAAATGTGATCTTAATGGGTAATTGTCAGACTCACTCACTCTTTCATAGAGTGTATAACGAAGAATAGTTGTTTCAATCAGGTGCAAAACATATTAGTGCAGAAGCGTGTGGAAACGCTGTCAGTGCACACAAGTCTTGCTCTAGTCGTTGCAATTACGCTGTTAAAATACAGTTCCCAGAATTGCCAGAGTCAGCCGACAACCTGAAAGCAACAAATACAGTCCCCGGGTTTACTGTGTTAAAAATCTTGAACAGCTGTTAATTCACTTTGACTTATTTGATTTCCACAATGGACCTTGTGGTGAGCTTTCTTTTATTAATTTAAAGTCAAGAATGAACTTTCAAAATCAGTCCCTAAAAGTGAGTAAATTTCTTTTATCTTAACATCTACCGTACCATTACAACTTGGCAAACTCAAACTGCTGAAGAACATTGTGTGATACGACCGAAAGCTCCAGAAAAGCTTAAAATGGGCCTTATGAGTTTTATTTTCTTTTGGTCATCTGCTAAGTTATTGTTTGGCTGACAGCCGTTCCTGCTTAGCTTTACCCTTTATGACAAGCTGACTCAGCATTAAAAAGGTGCACTATGAGTTCCTGCATGGTTTCAGAGCGATTTCATTTTTGTCTCAAATCGTAGGCATCTCTCCTTGATCCACTAGCTGCCTGCCCCCTGAATACACTGTGAAAAAGCCCATTCTCGGGAGAAAACACAGGGGTCGTAAACGTCAAACACCAGAGGCACAGGCTGTGCCCCAAAATACAACAAACCACTCCAGCCAATCACCGACAAGATGGTTGGGGGTGGGGGTTAGTAACAGTTAAGTCTACTAACAGTTAGTTAGTAATGTATGTAGTCAAACTTGCTAAGTTATTACTTTAAAGTTGATATCAGTGGTGATATTAGTGATTAGTAGGTCCGATTATGATACTACTCCACCAAAACATGTAGGCAAGACCTTTTTCCTCTAAAATCATCTTTAATAAACGAGGTCTGTGCTTCCACATATTTACAGGGTAAACTGTTCCACAGAAGAAAATACACTTTGAAATTCATTAAATATTGAAAGGCTGAATTTCACTTGCAAGGAAAAAAATGGAAACATTGTTTCTGCAGGATGAAAAAAAAACTTTTAAAATACGACAGAAAATAGCATCAAAGAGAGTTTATCTTTTGGGCCAGTTGTGCCGGAATCCTCTGTAGAGAAGAAAAAGACAGATGGTTAACATACTGTGAGGTTTGCATGGGTGTCATTTACACTGGGGATATGTCCCCACCACTTTCTGAAATGGTTGCTTATGTCCCCATCTCTTTTTAAAAGCAAATTTGTTGAAATGTTTTTTTGAAAACAGATATGTGAAATATGTTTTAAATGTACAGAAAGTTTTGAACATGAGCAGAACTCTTGCTGAAACATATCTGAATTATTCAAGTCCAGGGGTGTATAAAAATTTTATTAAAATGCTGTGAACAGGCACATTTAAAGAGGTTACTTCTACAAACAAAAGACAAAGGAGGAGGGAAGAGTAAAGCATGCATCCATGTGTGTTGACTCAGCAGGGATAACATTGCATTACATGAGAAAAGTTGATTTACAGGAGAATACATATTTAAAAGCAATACAGAATGCCTGAGAGCCTGACTGCAATATATTCCATTATATTTGTGTATTTTGAATTATCACCTGCTGCATCTATTTAGTGTTTTTCTTTACACAAAAAGACAATTCCAACATACATCTTAGCATTAAAAATTCTCCAGAATGCAGGAAACAAAGTGATTAACGCTAATGTTTTTGAATATGCATAAGCAAAGAAACCTACCTATCAGATTTTCCAGCCATGTACGACATACTTCGGTTTCCAGCTCCACTATTGGATTTTTGTCCCCTGGCAGTTTTCTGTTGGGTAAAAAATTGTAATTCATCACTCACTCATAAAAGACATATTGTTGAATAAACAAATTAATTAAACTTATACCTTTTTCTTAAAACCCTGGGCTTGCCGGTTTGGATCAAACTGGGTGTTGTCTTTGGATTTTGTACCTGTAAATACAAAAGGGGTGCACTGAGCTGAATTCATTTTTTACAACGTACAACTGTATCTGAATGTAAAATGAATGTAAAAAGAAAAAAAGAAAAATCACAAATACATACCAGCAAAGACTTTGAGGTCTGACTGACTGTAGTCAAAAGGCTTGAAGCTGTCTTTGGGCGGCGGTTCTGTCTTTTGGGGCTTCTCTGCAGATTTCATCTGCTTCTTACTCGGTTTGGGAGTCGACTCTCCAACCTCACTGGCGACCCTCTCTCTTTTCTTTCCGCCACCTTTTGCAGATTCCTAATGAAATTGGTTAGCAACATTATATTCAATTCTCAAAATAAACATTTTGATGAATGCATTCTTAAATGGATGTATTTTGTTAAACTAGCAAGACAATGATCAATGTTACCCCACACAGCAATGTCATACTGTATGGGCCTCTGACTGAAAGAATTATAATGCAGTGACGTATTTAAGTCAACATAAAATCCAGCTTTGCTGCCATCTAAAAGGTTGACATTTTCACTTTGCTTCAAATTAAACTGCTATCTTTGTTGACTGAATCCAAGAAAGATCACTTTTTGGTGTCGTCAACTGACTGTGCTTAGTTAAGTTAAAATGTTGACTTCTACAGTTCTAGTTGTCCAGCCATCAGATTAGTGGTGGAAGCCTCAGCTTTATGCCAATATCCCAGAATCTACCGTTAATCTTTACCTATATTTAAACTATGTAACAGTAACATCAGTTGTTCCAATTAACAATACTAATATGTAATAATTTTCGAACTTGTGAGCGTGACATATCAAGTTTTTTGCGATATCACCTCCCTGGGATCATTTCTGATTTATTCATCAAACAGGCTTAATTTTACCTGATGATGGTTCATTATTTTTTGATAACCAGGATGCAGACAAAAGAGAAAATCTGTGATGTTGGAGCACAATCACAGCACACACCCTTCATCATTTTCAATAATTATATCAGTGCAGTAGAAGTTTTGGAAACCTCTCTTTCAAACTGATATTAGACAATAACACTTCACTGCCAAAATGCCGGCTGAAACTGACAGTTAGCCGGCGGAGCCAATATCTGCCTGCAGTTGGCAGGTTGAGGAGAGTTACTTTCAAGTGCTGCTGCCAACACTTCTGACTATAATGCATGTCACCACAGGGTGCCAACATGCTTATTTGAAGACGCCGTTTTAGCCTAAACCAAACTTTTCACTTAAGCCATCATCACACAATGGATTTGCTGTGGTGCACGCCATTACTGTGTGCAGTAGCGACTGATTGCCCAAAGCTCACACAGTGAAGGGCAGAGGCAAAGTGGTGCCATCAGCAAGGTCAGAGGCGAGAGTCAAACAGTGGTGACTATTCTTTCTGTTCTCCAGCACAGGAGTCAAAGTACTGAGACTTTTGTCTAACTGAGCGTTTAAAACGAAGTGGAAACACCATATGGTGGCATGAGCACGTAGAAGAAACCAAGCGGGAGGGTGCCAAGCAATACCCCAGACAGATGGAGCTAACAGGAAATGGGCTTTTGGGCAGAAAGAAAGATATTAGAGATTGTTGTTCCCCAGGAGGGAAGAAAATCATTTGATGAGTGGAGATGTCTCTAATGCTGCAATCCCACGCTGTGCATTCTTGTTCCCCAGGCACATCATGTGACGGATATAAATTTTAAAAGGCCACTGACATGCCGGTGCTGCAGACTGGCAGCAGTGGTTCTCCTGCTTGTGAGTCACCATATTTAATTCAATTCAATTTTTCAATTCAATTTTATTTATAGTATCAAATCATAACAAGAGATATCTCGAGACACTTTACAGATAGAGTAGGTCTAGACCAAACTCTGTACTTTACGAAGCCCCAACTATTACAGTGGTTGCCTCAAGAGCAAGCATTAGCAGTAGCTATAGCGACAGTGGCAAGGAAAAACTCCCTTTTTTTGTTAGGAAGAAACCTCGGACAGACCCAGACTCTTGGTAGGCGGTGTCTGACGGCACCAGTTGGGGGAGTGGTGAATGGTGGCAATAATAGTCATAATAAAGATAGTGAAGCAGTGATCACAATGGTAGTCATAGTAGTTCATGTCATAGTAGGGCACAGCAGGGCGTTACGGGGTGTAGTGTGGCACAGCAGCCTGGGTGGACGCGGTTGGACGCGGCAGGACGCAGTCGGACACTGCGGGGAATCGCAGAGCGTAGCAGGGTGTAGTAAGTCCATAGCGTCAGCTGCACCCAGGACCCCGGTGTAGGTGCCACCCAATTCCAAGGCGATGTTCTGGGTGAAGAAGAAACAAAGGGACTCCGGGGAGAAAACTCCCCAGAGCTAGGTTAGTAACAGGCATTTCTGGGACTAAGATGCACACAAAAGGAGACAAGTGAAAAGAGAGAAGAGGGAGCGGCTCATTGTGTCCTTGGAAGGAGCTTCCCACAGCAGTCTAGAGTTATAATAGCATAACTAAGAGAGGCAGGCTAAAGAGAGGGGCCCTGGACCGGGCTCGTACTCTCCCCTGCCGGAACGGGCTTGTACTTCCTGCCTCCCTCTACTCTACTCTACTATGCTGCAACTCCTCACTCCCTAACTATAAGCTTTATCAAAGATGATGGTTTTCAGTTTATTCTTAAATGTGGCGACGGTGTCAGCCCCCCGAACCCAAGTTGGGAGCTGGTTCCACAGGAGAGGGGCCTGGTAGCTGAAGGCTCTGGCTCCGATTCTACTTTTAGAGACTCTAGGAACCACAAGTAGCTCTGAGTTCTGGGAGCGCAGTGCTCTAGTGGGACAATAAGGTACTAAAAGCTCTTCTATGTATGATGGTGCTTGACCATTTAGTGCTTTGTAGGTCAGGAGAAGGATTTTAAATTCAATCCTGGATTTTACAGGAAGCCAATGCAGAGAAGCTAATACAGGAGAAATGTGATCTCTTTTGTTAGTTCTTGTCAGAACACGTGCTGCAGCATTCTGGATCAGCTGGAGGGTCTTGAGGGACTTATTTGAGCAGCCTGATAGTAAAGAATTACAGTAGTCCAGCCGGGAAGTTACGAATGCATGGACTAGTTTTTCAGCATCGTTTTGAGACAGGATGTTCCTGATTTTGGCAATGTTACGAAGATGGAAAAAGGCTGTTCTTGAGGTTTGTTTTAAGTGGGCGTTAAAGGATAGATCCTGGTCAAAAATGACTCCTAGATTTCTGACAGTAGTGCTGGAGGCCAGGGCAATACCATCTAGGGTAGCTATATATTTAGATAATGAAGTTCGGTGGTGCTTGGGTCCCAGCACAATAACTTCCGTTTTGTTTGAGTTCAACATCAGAAAATTGTGGGTCATCCAGGATTTTATATCTTTAATGCACGCTTGAAGTTTAGCTAACTGACCGCTTTCGTCTGGCTTGATTGACAGATATAATTGGGTGTCGTCTGCGTAACAGTGAAAGTTAATTGAGTGTTTCCTAATAATATTGCCTAGAGGAAGCATATATAAAGAGAATAGAATTGGTCCAAGCACTGAGCCTTGAGGAACGCCATGGCTAACTTTAGCGTATTTGGATGGTTTATCGTTAATATTAACAAATTGGGATCGCTCAGAAAAATAGGACTTAAACCAGCTTAGTGCGATTCCTTTAATGCCAACTAAATGTTCCAGTCTCTGTAAGAGGATGGTATGGTCAATAGTGTCGAATGCAGCACTAAGATCTAATAAGACAAGTATGGAGACAAGTCCTTTGTCAGCAGCAGTTAGAAGGTCGTTAGTGATTTTCACCAGTGCCGTCTCTGTGCTATGATGCATTCTAAATCCTGACTGAAAGTCTTCAAATAGACTATTTCTATGCAGAAAGTCACACAATTGATTAGCGACTACCTTCTCAAGGATTTTGGAGAGAAATGGGAGGTTAGATATAGGTCTATAGTTGGCTAAGACCTCAGGGTCGAGGGTGGGTTTTTTCAGAATAGGTTTTATC
The DNA here is from genome assembly GCF_008315115.2 of Sander lucioperca. Lineage (NCBI taxonomy): Eukaryota > Metazoa > Chordata > Actinopteri > Perciformes > Percidae > Sander > Sander lucioperca. Next base: position 6,968,424 of record NC_050184.1, read on the forward strand.
ACAGCTACTTTAAAAGACTGCGGTACGTGACCCGTTAATAAGGACATATTGATCGTATCTAGTAATGTGGTGTTGACCACGGGTAGTGCTTCTTTAAGTAGCTTCGTTGGAATGGGGTCTAAGAGACAGGTAGTTGGCTTAGCTGAAGAGACCCTTAACATTAATTGTTGGAGGTCTAAAGGATAAAAGCCGTCTAAATAAGTATCAGGTCTTATCGTTCTCTCTAGCCCTCCTGCGCCCAATGGTGAGTCGTTGGAAGCTGTGGGCAGAAGGTGATGAATTTTTTCTCTAATTGTTATAATTTTATCATTAAAAAAGGTCATGAAGTCATCACTGCTCAGAGCTATAGGAATAGATGGCTCAATAGAGCTATGACTATCTGTCAGCCTGGCTACAGTGCTGAAAAGAAACCTTGGGTTGTTCTTATTTTCTTCTATTAGTGTTGAGTAATAGTCTGATCTGGCATTTCTGAGGGCCCTCCTATAATTTTTTAGACTATCTTGCCAATCCACACGAGATTCTTCCAGTTTGGTGGAACGCCATTTACTTTCAAGTTTTCGTGAGATTTGTTTTAATTTGCGAGTTTGGGAGTTATACCAAGGTGCTAGTTTCCTTTCCTTCATCATCTTCTTTTTGAGAGGAGCAACCGAGTCTAAAGTAGTCCGTAGGCAGGCCGTAGCAGCGTCTACAAAGTTATCAAGTTGGGAGGGACTAGAGTTAACATAACAGTCCTCTGTTATATTAAGGCATGACATTGAGTTAAGTGCTGTTGGAATAGCTTCCTTAAATTTAGCTATAGCGCTGTCAGATAAGCATCTAGTGTAGAAACTTTTATTTAATTTCGTATAGTCTGGTAGTAGGAATTCGAAAGTTATTAAAAAATGGTCTGATAATAAAGGATTCTGCGGAAATACTATTAAATCGTCAATTTTGATGCCATATTCTAGCACAAGGTCGAGGGTGTGGTTAAAACAGTGCGTGGCCTTATGCACCCTCTGACTGAAACCAATAGAATCTAGCAGTGAATTGAAAGCAGTACTAAGGCTATTGCTCTCAATGTCCACATGGATATTAAAATCACCTACAATAAGTACTTTGTCTGATTGAAGGACTACGCATGATAAAAACTCTGAGAATTCAGATAAAAACTCAGAATATGGACCTGGTGCTCGGTAAACAACAACGAATATAATTGGCTGTACTGTTTTCCATGTTGGGTGTTGAAGATTAAGAACAAGGCTTTCAAACGAGTTATAATTTAGTTTAGGTTTAGGATTAATTAACAGGCTCGAGTCAAATATGGCTGCAACTCCCCCTCCTCGGCCTGAGCCTCGTGGAATTTGGGTATTATTATGACTGGGAGGAGTGGCTTCGTTTAAACTAACATATTCGTCATGGCCCAGCCAGGTTTCGGTGAGGCAGAATAAGTCAATGTGGTTATCTGATATCAATTCGTTTACCAATAATGCTTTCGATGACAGAGATCTAATATTTAATAGTCCACATTTGATTTTCCTATTCTGTTCTATCGTTGCAGTGGTTGTTTTAATTCCAATTAGGTTGTTTAGTATAGCACCTCTTTTGTTAGCGTTTGGTTTAAACGGTCTCAGTCGGGGGACAGACACGGTGGTTATGGGATTATGAATGGGTGATTGCTCTGAAGGGAGCACAGAGGGGCGTGTAGCGCTGTATCTCTGATTATTGACTTTGGGAGAGTGTGTCTGGTCAGTGTGCTTGTGGGAGTGTTTACGGGATGTAAACAGTCAATCAGAGGTCTGGGTATGCAGGGCGTGGTGCAAATTTCCACGTAGCATCTGGCTTCCGCGTGTATTGGGATGAATCCCATCCCTGCTGAACAGGGAGCCACGTTCCCAAAACAGATTGAAGTTGTCAATAAAACCTATCCTGTGAATACTGCATGTGAGCTGGAGCCAGGTGTTAAGGGAGAGTAGTCTGCTAAAGAGGCCTGAGCCGCGACCTAGAGATGGAAGTGGGCCCGAAATAAAAACCGACTTCCCAGTGCTTTTTAAAGCCTCAATGAGAGTGGTAAAGTCTCGCCTTGTGCGCTCACACTCCTGAATCCGAGTGGACATGTCGTTATGTCCACAATGGACCACGATGCGTTTGATAGAGGTCGGAAATGAGGGTATCAGGTCCATAACTTTAGCCAGGATGTCTGCAACTTTGGCTCCGGGGAAAACAGTGTGTGACAGCATTATGAAACCGTAGGTCTCTAGTGATGGAGTCCCCAATAATTACTGTGGTTAGGGGGAAGAGCGGACGAGGAGTGGGGGGGTGTGGGTAGCCGGTGACGGGAGCAAAACAGTCAGTGTCGGTTTCAGATGGGCAGGGAAAAGAAGAGGAAGAATGCTTACCGTTCGGTTGTGGAGATTGTTTTTGAGGAACGTTGTCATTTGGCCGATCCAGGCAGTGTAGGCCACCGGACCGTCTGACTACCGCATCCCTCAGAAGCTTTCGCCGCGCGGTAGCAATCGTCTTCCGTGACGACGGCTGGTCAGTCTGCTTTGAAGCGGGGCGAGCCCGGTGAGCCGCACTGGCCACCACCGGCTCCGACTCCGACAAAGCATTGAAGCGGTTGGAGAGGCTGAGGGCAGGAGGCGATGGAGCCCTACCCGAGGCTCTCTTTCGGCCGCAAACCACCTCAGTCCAGGGTGGCTTGATAACCGGTGTCGAGCAGGACGATGGGCGTGGGCAGGCAGCTGGGTCCCATGGCGCGGTATCCTGGAAGGCCGCCGAGAGAGATGAGATCCGGAGCGACTGATTATGAGCCACGTCCAAGCAGGCGGTTAACAAAGCATCTTTGGTTTTTAAGTCCTCGGAAAGCCGACGAACATCTTCCCTGAGGTCTGCAATTTCTTTGTTTGTATTATTGAACAACGAGGAAATCCTGAGGGGGAGTGGGGACTCGCCAGGTGTAGAGGTTGCCATGAAGCTAGCGTTAGTTTAGCCGGTAGGCCTAGTCTTGATAAATTAGCGTGAGGCTAATACTTACTTACACGTAAAAATGTATCTTTGGTTTTAAAAACACTTTATTAGTATAATAAAAACTAGGCGATAGAGCCGACTGTTAGGTAGGAGGTTGAAGGCAGCTGCCGGCTGCCTCGTCCCCGCCGACTGCTGTCGCTTGTGGATGACGTTCGCTTGTGGATGACGTGCAGCAGCTCCTCACAGTTATTTTGTATTATTTATGTTATACAGTTATTATTTATGTGTAGAAATACCAGCCATGTCTTCAGAAAATGGGGGGCACTGCAGAGGGTTAACCTACCTATTACAGCACTGTGAATAGAACACTGGATATGTACTTTACCCACACATCAACGGTGAAGTTGAAGAGTGCAAATCCTATCTGATGTGGCATAGAGGAAATCGAAGAACTGGAGAGCGAATGACTCACCGCTGCCTGCTGGCGAACAGTGGCAACATTCTGGAGAGACTCCTGGTAGCTCTGTTTAGCCTGGTTTCTTTCCTCTGTGGAAATCAACAATATAATACAATGAGAGACGTTACTTTAAAAAGTGCAAATTTAAAGCAAGTTTCACCCCATTACCTGCCACTTTCTTTGTTCGCTCCTTTGCTTCTTCCTTGGCTTTCTTATTGGCCTCCTTCTTGGCCTCCAACTCCTTCTGTTGCTGTTCCATACTCAGCAGTTTCCATCTTTTACTAATCTGAAAATGTGAGATGGTACAGCTATGAACATTCAAACATGTAGTTAGGAGGACAACACAAATAAGTCTGGATGTAGATGGATGAATGGAGCTCTTTGATTACCTCAAATATTTTTGAAGATGGGTCAAACTTGGCATTCTTGCTGATGTGCACATCACTGGAGGGTAAGTACTGAAATCACAAGGAAGATAGTTGAATACCGTGTGTCCGGTTAAATAAAATACAAACAATACTGAGTGTGATCACTGATCACCTCTTACCATTCTGAAAGGGTTTTCAAAACACTCAATGATACGTCTGGCTTTCATCTGAGCCACAGAGAGGGACTCGTGGTCATTCTGTGTTTCCAGCTCCTTCAGAAAGGAGGCAGAGTTCTCACATTAGGTATCAGCGTTGCATACAAATCAACCGGCTTAATAAAGGAAACTAAAAGTTGATCTCTACCTCGAACTGTGTGATTTTAGCTGCTGCCATAAGACCACTTGTTTTCTGCACATCAACATCCATCTTGGGCTCATCATCTGCGAAGAGCACCCCTTGTTTGACAGGCAGTTCTGAAAATAAATACATTTGTTTGAGGCCTAAAATACTAAAATCAGCAGAATAATCAGTCGTATCAGCGTATCAAGCTTACCATCAGGAGAACAGTGCTGGAGATCGCTCTCAGAGACCCTGGATGTATCATGAGGACCAAACATTGTGACCTCTGGCTGGAGAATGATACAAAACCACATTAATTCTCATCCCAGTCGTGCTTTCTTCGACAAATACGGATTGCAAAAACTAAAAATTCTATCTGGTCACCACCAACCTTTTTTATGGGTGTGAGTCCTTTCTTCTTTTCAGCTGCAATCTCAGCCTGTGTGAAGTGCAGAAAACATTGCAATGTTTGATTGATAAAGGTGCCTTCATTGACAAGGGGCTTACCAACACAAACATTGAAATTACACTAACATAAAAAAAACATTCTCACTTCTGGCATCCATCTTTTCTTACCTTAAGGAGAGGCATTTCTCTCGCCTGCTGCACTAACAAATGGAGCTCGTTGACCTGCTGCCTGACCAGCGGGGGTACAGGGTTACAGCAGGCAATGATGCCCTGAGGCTCTCTGAGTAGATAAAGACAAAATACTGTGCTGGAGGTTATGAATAAAAACACTAAACTCACCTGCACTGAAGTGAGAGAACACTGAAAATGAAAATTTGGAAATCTAATCAACTTACTTGGGCAGCTCCTCAGATATCTTGTTCATCATGTGAGTGGGCAGGGTGAATCTAAACACAAAAATAACACTATATTTTATAATATGTTAAGGCAGATGTAGAAAAACTATGAATGACTGTAAAAGCAGGGAGATGTGTGTTGGAAAATCTGGCTGGGCACAAACTATAAATAGGAAAACAGCTCTAACGGATTTCCAGAACAGCAAGTCCATCCATTTCCAAACAGCCTACCCGGTGCTTTCATCTTCCTGCCTGGCCAGCTTGTCCCTCCAGGCAAATAGCAGTCTGAAGGCAGTGAGCTGCTGGGTGTTAAAAGACCTTTTCTGCTTCCTCTGCAGCTCCAAATATGACTCCTCTGTGAATATAGGCTTCGTGTATTTCTGTATGGAAGGAAGGCACACGGTGAATCATATTAAATGACAGAAAATGATGATGGTGTGGAAATGTAGAAATATGACAGCAGTAAAGAAACTAGTGGATAGAGAACAGTGGAACAGGAGTATAGAAGTGGGTTTTTAAGTGTTAATTTAATCCTAATGGTGTATGATGTGAGATTTGTGCTCACCTTCAGAGAAATGTCTTTGCTCTTGTTCCAGACACTCTGCAGCAGGCCAGGCTGCCCGTGGTTAAAGTCCAGCAGCTGCACCCTCACACAGTCATAGATGTAAAGGAGGTAGTGGGTGTCCATCCGGGCGTACTGCACCATCTCATCTGGCAAAGGGCTACAGGGCCGAGTTATGGAACATGTTTTATAAGTCAATCACAATCTTTTTTAGGAGTAATATCACAAACAATACCTAAATACTATGATGGATTGTCCTTTAAAAGGAATTTAAAGAGATTAAAAGAAACTCTATCCCTCAGTTAAACCTAAACAAAAACTATAGAATGAAGCATCAAATGGCCCTGCCGTCTCCATACCGAATCCTCCAGTCAGCCAGCTGGTAGCGTTTCTCTGAGTTCACATTGCAGAAGTGTTTGAGCAGTTGGTCGAGGGAATGTCTGGCCAGGTTCAGAGCTCGGCTGGCCTGATGCGTGTCAAACAGGTTGACGACATACAAGCCAAAGTCCCTCTGGAGCCACTCAATGTCAGAGTCCGCGCCGTGAAATACCTGAGAAAAGGAGAGAAAGTACATTGGGCTGAAACCGCTCTGCAGAGGTACCAACTTATTTTAAAGAAAAAATAAAATTGCTTCTTTTCTGCATCTAAGCAATGCTTAGATACAGAAAAGAATATATGAACCAAAATGATTAAAAACTGGAGACACACCATGTGACATTTTTCTTCTTCCACTTGGATTATTTTTCACAGATCTCTCAGCAGTTCAAGCCCACACAACACACTTTCACAGGTATCCTACAGTGTGTGAGTCACGGTGGCTCCCACACACCACAGGACACCTGCCAGCTTTATCAAACATGTTTGAAAACTTTGGAGCTCTGAGACACCTCAAGGAACTCAGAAGTTTTCAAGATTAAATCTTTACAAACTTAACACCACACTGGTGGGGATTTTTTCTCTCTCTCCCTTTCTAATTTCAATAGATGATTAGACGGATGCAACCAGTTCATAAGGTATTCTGAGCCATCTTTAATTTCACCTGCTTAAAAAAAAAATCCCCTGAGGCCATTTAAATTGCTGAGATTTGGGATTGCAATGACAAAGCTAGACACAGCTTTGCAACGCCGATCAACAGGGCAAACGGAACGAGTGGTGAGACAACCAGACAGGTTCTCCTTAAATATTCTCAGTTTAATTATCTAAACCACTTATTTGGAAGTAAAACTCAAAAGGGAATGCACCAGAAATATCAGTCATATTTTTCCACTGCATTGTAAAACTCCTTGTGCACACAACTACTATATGGCAATTTGGTCAAAGTTGAACTAGGAGTTAGCTCTGCAAGATCTAAAAGATTTGGACAGTTTAGCATACATGCTTCAAACAAGTGTTAATATGATATGTGCTTATTGAAAGTCTGTGGTGTGGTTGCGCTGTGCGTCTGCAAAGATGTGTCTAGCAGAGTTGTCATGTCCTCAGATTTTTTATGATAAAGATGCTGAATAAATTGTTCATTTACAACAAAGAGCACATGTTGGCAAAAACTGTGAGACAAAACCAAGGCCGAACAACGGAAAAAAGGGGAACAGCGTTTCCATTAAAACAACCATACAAGACCGTGCAGTTGCCCATTTTGGAAACAACTCGATTCAGATGGTAATCTCATCTTCCCTTTAGACAGTGAAAGCCATAGAACAGGATACAGGAACAAATCATTTGTGAAGCAGTTCCATTACCTTGACAATAGCCGGGTCAGTGAATGCCTCGTTGAGGATGTACAACTCGCTGCGGAGCTCAATGGCGTCGATGATGAAGTCCTCCTCTCTGCTGGATATCTGTATCAGACAGGTGAGGCCGAGGAAACTCCTGTAGGAGTGGTGCTGCGACAGAGAACAGAGTGTTAACAAAACACTGAGACACAAGAATCTACAGGCTTTGTAATCAGAATTAAAGCTATAGTGCGTAGTTTCTGTCTCCTCCATGAGGAATTCTAAGTAATGACAACAAAACTGTCGGCGCGTCCATATGATACAAGCCTTCCGTGACCAAACCCCCCCCTCCCCCCTCTACGCAGTTGCTAGCAGCCAAGGAGGACACGGACGATTAAAAAAACATGGACTCTTCAGAAGAGGTAATTATCTTCACTCAAGTTTCTGCGCGGGAAAGTCACCGGACGCCACAATCTTCTGAACATAACACTAACACTGAGAAATACAGAGAGAGTTGTGTGGAGGTGATAGTCTTAATTAGCTTTGTAGCAACTCATTTGGCAATGGCTTGAATGTAACCGACGTTCAGTAATATCAAAAAGTTACACACTAAAGCTTTAATCACAGAACTGAATCAGTGCCTTCCTGCTTGGCTGTTGTATTGGATCACATTCCATCATGTATACGATATTGTGCCCACCACCTGTACATCTAAGAACTTTTTCTAATAATTATCCCATACCTCAAGGTCCACTGCAAATTCAGACAATTTGCAAAGCTTCTCATTCAGAGCCACCAGATCATCCAGTGTGTCAATGAAGGAGCATTTGGTCTCAGTCAACGGTTTGTACATCTAAATTTAAAAAAAAATCCACAAACGACGGATTTAGTAGAATCCTAATTGACAATGAGAGGATCATATTATAGGATTAGAATAATTTACCTGCGGTTCTGGCTTGGACAGAACACTTTCTTGTATTGTAAGATGATCCAGTTCATATTGGTATGGGTGTGCAAACCTACATGGATCAGAATCACAAGTTTAGATGGACAAAGAAATATTTGCAAAAAGACACAATGTTATTATTACAAAAAAGACCAGTCTTACATGTCTTCAACATGTTCCTGAGTTCTCTGCTGGTGAATGAAGTCAGCCAGAGCAGCCGGGACATCAAGGTCCTCGGGTCTCTCTTTACGGATTTGTTTGTTGGTGAAATCTACGAGCGGAGAGCAAATATGTTACAAATGTTTATGAAAACAACAGATGGGAAGAACATGAGAGTGAGAAGTAGCTTACATGAAGGAAGAGGCTTTACTGCATTGGGCTTGATGAAGATCTTGGGAATAAATGGTGTGTTGCTGTTGTCAACTTTTTCCTTGAATTTCATCTGAGGCCTAGCAATATTTTTCGCTTGGAGCAGTCGGAACGTCTCAGAACGACTGCCAGAGCTTGAACCCTGATGAATAAAAGCACTGTTTACCAAAAGGTGTGAAGCATGAATATGCAAGTGTTAAAAAAACAAAACAATGTTCCAGTACTTTAAATGCGTAAATGCCAGGACTGGCACATGATGTTTAAGCTTGAATGCGGCCCAAAAAAAAACAGCAGAATTAGAGCTGAGAGGTTAATTAGCCAACCATGCGATTCCAGCTGGAAACAACAATCTTGGGAGGCTGAAACTCTGCAGGCATGACAGGCTGCTGGTTCCTGTTCACCCCATCAGCTTCATCAAGAAGAATCCCCTGGAAATCAGATGCAAGAGCTCGGTTGGTTTACAAAGACCTTTTTTATGAAGAAATTTGTACAACACCAAAGCCGTAGGTCCATACCACTCTTTCGAGGATGACGTCGTTCGAGTCCACAACCAAGTCAAACCTCTCCTCCAGCCCCGTCAGCTTATTCCGGTCTCTCATGCGAGATCTGCAGCCGTGGTGCTGCATTATCTGACTCATGCTGACACAGGGACACAGTGAAAAGAATTTATTTCTCTTATTGAGAAACAGCAAGTGGCAGGTTAATCAGCAAACCCACTCTTTTGTCTGCATGTCTAAAGATCAGTCAGACTTGCTTTAAATATAGCAAAACTGTCTTAGCATTGAAACAGTATGTGATGTCATTGTTCTGACAAAAGTAACGAGGAAATATTGCGTGGAGCAATCATAAGGTGCTTCTCCTCATGTCGCTTAAATTGCCTCCTCGACTTGGCTCCCTTCCTCACATCTTAGTCCCTCCCACTGAGGAGGCACGGGAGAGACGCGAGGAAATCATCGGAGGAGAGAGGCAACGAGCTAATGTGTTTTAGAGGAATGAGACGTCCTTTCCTCTGAAGCGTCACATAAATTTGGAGTTAGAGTAGAGTAAATAAATTTGGAGTTAGAGAATAGAGTTAGCAACTCCTTCAACTGCACGGCTACCGGGAAGGCTGCTATTGTGTATCCTTGCCTACACCTCCTCGATGATCCCTCCTCAATGCTCGCTCCTCGGGGCAGAAATAAGAGCTTTGAGACGGCCTTCACCGAGGAGGGACAGAACAACTTCCGGTTCAGCCAAGGAGTCGAGGAGCTATCAATTAAAGGCCATGAGATACAGCTATAGACTGTGAATAGACTATGAGAGTGATGTTGCAGTATGTAGTCCGTTAGTGTACTAAGTGGGGTGATATGACACCACTAGCATGAATCCCCCCCACCATTTCCAAAGGCAAGACACATCAAAACAATGTTCTTTCTCTTGACCAAATTCATGTCTGCGTTAAACAAAGATGAACTTTGACCTGCGACTGTGCCAAAGGTCCACAGCTCCTGACAAGAGTAAACATATCCTTTCATTTTCAGATGCATGGGCTTTAATGTAATCGAAAGAGAGGAAGAGTGTACATGGGCAGAAACAGCTGCAAGTCTGACTGAGCCAAAACTCCACAGAAGCGACACTGTCTTAGAACATTTTTCCAGTTGTGTCTGAAATGTACATATCTTAATGTCTCAGTGTACTCTGAAATTAAAGCACAGAACAAATAATTAAGAATTAAAAAAAAAGGAATCACGCAATATTAAATCCTAAATTTAATCTAAATTTTTCATCAATCATTCAGCAGCCGAACACACTCGTGGCATTCTTTCTACAATGGAAATGAAACATTGATTAGAAAGTTTGTCCCAAAAGTGTTGCAGAAGTTCCCACAAATTTTTTGCACTTGTAGTTTGCTTTGCTTTCACCAGTCTGTCCAGTTCATCCCAAACCACCTCGATGGGAGTTCAGTCTAGAGAGACTGTGCTGGTCTTCCATCATTTGAAGCCTACTGTCTAGTTCTTTTCATCTAATGTTTTAAGGTCATTAACTTGCTGTTGGATGAACTGCTGACAAATCCAGTCTATCTTCCTTTGTTAACACATCACAGCATCCTGATTGCAATATAAACGACTACTACTTCCTGCAGTACAGTAGGGCTTGTATGTAATCCGCAAAGGTTGGGGCCCCTGTAGGTATTGTTTGCATTAACTTTGAAAGCAAAATTTTATTCCATTGCTGCGGGAAAGCTGTAAATTAACTAATTTCTTAATCCCTGAAAAGGCCTGTTTTCTATTAAAGTTTTTTGGTGATTTTAACTTTTTTTTCCTTTTCTCAACCTTGGGCAGTTTACCACTTACCTTTGTACCATTTAAGGTTATTCTCTAGACATGAACTGCTTAAATTGAAATGCTCTATGGTGTTTTTTGCCTCCAACGGCACCTTCCAGGCAGCTAACCCTAACCTTAACCCTAAACATAACCATTGCCGCGCTGCCTGGGAGGAGACGTTGGGGGCAAAAAACACCAAGAACCAATTGAAATAGAAACTAGAAAAAAATGAGGTTGTTCTAAAACTTTTGACTTGTGTAGTGTATATATACTTACCAGTGCAAGAGCTTATCTCCTTGACTTTCACAGAACTCCTGGAAGCCCGGGAAGCTCCGATAGAAATCATATTCATCTCCAGTTTGAGGCAAGCCAGCGGATGCTTTGGTGGCGGATAATACAGCACCCAATCCATACTGCAGAGGAGAGACAGGCGTTAGTGTTAGTCAACACTAACAATACAATGTAGTAAAATAAAAATGTACGGAAGGGTGTCAAAATGTAATGTTTGCATTGCTTTTTAGTTTAACAAATGTCTAATATCAGGGTTTTCACACCATGGTTAGTCCTATTCAATTAAACATGGCAGTTACGTATTTTAACTTACACGAATGCAGTGTTTAAACAATTAGTTGATTTTTTCTTCAATTTTTGATAGACTTGTTTAAGCTATTTCTTTTTTTTCTTTTTTAAACCCAATATCTGCTGGTGACAGCCATAGACTGTATATAAGAAGTGACAGCTTCTCAAATGTGTATATTTGCTAGCTAGCTAAGTTAGATATATTTGACCTTAGCCCTAAACTCAAATTTGAGACGTGTCAGTATTTTTTGACGAAACCATTAATCGACACAACCTATATATTAACGTTAGTTGAAACGTAGCTACATTTAATTGCGGCTCTAAGGTTAACGTTACATGAAAACATTTGCCTTGAGACAGGCATATTTTTTGTCTAATTAAGTTAGCACACTAAAGAGCCTCAAATATTTTAATAAAGACCATTACCTTATAAATTATTTATACTATAAAAATAACATAACATCAGATCTTGCGTCAACAGATAACTGTGAATGTTTTCTACCAACACATAATGTGAACGCCACAGCTCGTATAGCCAACAATCATATAGCACACGTTGCCCACCTGAGTGCTAGCCTCAACTTAAAAACTCTGCGTGCAGCTAGGTTAGTTTACGTTCACTTACTTTAACAAAAGCATCCGCGTCTTTAAAACCGGGACACAAGTCGTTTTTTTCCTCGTCGTTGATGTCTGAATTGGTTTCTTGAAGGCCACTGTTTGTGGAGTCTTTACTCTTTGAAGAATCCATAATCAGTTTGGTGCTGCTGTGTACATGTGAGCAGCAGGAAGCAGCCCCCTTTCCTCACTGTTTTCTTGTGAGCTGCCAGGAAGGGAGCCGAGGGAGACAGCGCCACCTAACGCCGTGGAGTGGACTGGCCGCGAAAGGACGGACTATGTTTTCTACAAATTTAAGAGAAATATTGCTACGTGACCACATGTAAAATGTTTGAATTCATAACTGAACTTATTCCTGACATTTATAAATGTTATTTCACATTAGCTGTCTTTGTTTTAATGTTGTGTTGATTACTTTCACTCAGATTGAAATTCAAATCAAGATTGGTCATTAATCTTGTAATTAATTCCATTGCATGGCCAGGCTCTGGTCCTCAACGTTCCCGTTCAATGCAGTGACACTGCAGACACAACCCCCTGTGTTGGCTCACCCATCCAACCTGACCAGTGTTTCACCAGGATGCTGGTACCATGAGGGGGCAGTATTGACATTTGCAATCTGCAGCAACTATACTGCAGCTGCACTGAGTTGGTGGGCTATAGGGAGAAATCATATACACCAATCATGTCTTAGACAATATCTTAGTTAGAGCTATCGAAACCGTATCTAAATTATTATTTTTTTGCAATAGAGGGGATGCTGTGGGTATACTAATCAAACATAAATACCCTCCTTTCATTGTGTGGTGTAAAAAGAAGTTACAGTAGCATAGTGTTGTGATTCAGTGGTCAATAGCATGCAAAGAGCCATCGCCAATATTGACACACCAGCTCATTATGGATGATTTGTGGTGTGTATAGGGAGAAACCTCTCTTTTCTTCACTTCCCCTTCCTATTGATCTCTTCACAGGGTCCTCTCCCTCTTATTATCTTAAAAGCATCTCTGCAACACTGGCTCAATCAATATTTCACAGTAGCTTTCCATGTCATTGCTTTGTTTTAGGGGAAGGCATCTGAACTTCAGCAGATATATGCTCTAATAATCTGGAGAAATGAATCAGCATTCTTAGCAAAAGCTACTGCACAAAGCCAACTACTTTTTGTGTATTCTTTTAGATTAGATTCAAAACCTTAGATTCTCTTTGATAGATTTGTAGTATTACATAATAACACAATTAGTATACTATAGAGCAAAACCCTTTGCAAATGTGTTCTTTTTCACTGGATATGACATTACTGCTGCCATTTACTCTCATTTAAATGCTTTTTCATAATATTATGGATTTTATAGCTTTGGTGGTGCCCCAAGGCACCACTCAAATTCTTCCTGCAGTGAAAGACACTAAAACTGCTGATGCTGAAAATGACAGTGTGCCACACATAATTCAAAGAAATCCAAGAGAAAATTCTCACTGAATTGTTTTTATTAACGCCCTCATTTAGAAAACACAAATGCACCAAACAATATCGTACATGCACAGCTTCAGCATATCAAGATCAGCTGATGACTTTTCAATGTGAAAACGTTACTGCCACGATCTCACAGAGATCACCGGACATCAAAATACTGAGGAGTCACAACAGAAAGGCCAAGCGTTGTCACCCAGAGCTCTAATTCTATGTCTTTATCAATCTTTATGGAATTACAAATTTTTGGGCAACTCATTTATTTCTGAATAATTCTGCCTTTCCTGATCTTGAAAGTAGCAAGAAAATTGTAAAGTTGTATTGGTATGAAAAGACAAAAAGTACTAGTAAATAATACGACTTGTATTATCTACTGTACACTGGCCGACTACCTTGTAACAGGTAGTGTTTGTATGTGTGTCATTGCACCAAAAGGCTGTGTGTGATAGCAGCTGCGAAGAAATGTTTTTCTCTGCTCATCTATTTTTCAGATTCTGGGTTTGACAGAGAATTACATTTGGAAGTAGGACACCACAGTTTGGTCTCCCATTTGGGGGCGTTGCTTCAAATCACAACAAAATACATACAGTATGTACAGTTTACTGTATGAAGGCAAAAGAGATGTCATCACACTGGCTCTTAACTGTAATTTTAAAGCAACACTTGACCTTTGTGCAGAATTTTTCGAAGAAACAAAATAAAACAACCAGGAACCATATCAAACATTAAAAAAAAGAGAAAGTCAAAATCAAAACATCTCCACAGTACTGATACGTTACAAAAGAGATTGGCAATGCTTCTATGTACCCAAAAACAAGTTAATAAACTGCGTAATGTTGTCTTTTTTCAGTTCATATAATCAATAAATCAGTCATAAAGATGCATTTCCTGTGTAAACATTTGTTAGCTTAACAATGACATTCTGTAATGAAAGAATGTATACAGATTAACCACACGTAAAGCCACAAAAACAACAAAACAGGATTCAAAGACTGATTTCAGAAAGTTATCAACACTCATCGTGGGAAGAAAGCCTTTTTGTCTTCACATTTAATACAAACTTGTACCTGACCTGGCCTTGGATTCATGAGCTTTTTTCCCCCATGTGTTCCTTTGAACTGACAATCCATGGTAATTTGATAGAAAAACAGACATTAAACTTGTTGTTCTACTTCCCATATCGACCTTGTGTTACTCTATTTGAATGTCCCCAATGCTTCAGTTGCCCAAAGCCCTGAACCACAGCTAAATGAGTTTAAACATTTTTTCCCCCAATCAGCAGAATGGTCTTCTTGAAAACAGCTGTCCATGACACCGTAGGGTAAGGTAATAACCACACACACACACACACACACACACACACACACACACTTGAATCTTCCTGGTGTCATCTTGATGGGATTGTCCTGATTTAGTCCTCCCTAAATCCTGATACATTAGTCTTGTGTGGGTGTCATTAGTACCATTACTCCTATGCCCTTTCCCACAAAAGCCCCTCAGGCCTGCTCTAATTCATTAAGATGTTTAAATGTCTTCTAAATCATGGCACATATCAGGCTTTCCATTCGTCAAGTCAGACTGTTAAATAGACCCTTGCGTTGTGTGCTGACAGATTACAGATCTATCTGCTCCTGCCATTTTAGGGCTATTGAAAGGTGGGGTGAAACAGGTCTGAATACCTGAGCAGTGGGGTTTCGCTGAAATACATTAAATAAACAATGCCAACACTTACCACATAAAAAAGCCAATACAACTGACAAGAAAGGACAGATTCACAAAGTATTAAAACACAGCTGACCATACATTTTGCCAAACAATGTCTAAGCTGGTGGCTAGATTTGAATTAGCAGACTGGCACAATTGGCAGCACTTAAAACCCCTCATCTCGACTGCAATGGCTGATTGTGCACGTTGACTGGCATGACTACTGTGTGTTGCCCAGATGGATGTAGCCTACTAGGGCTCCAACTAATGATTATTTATTGATCAATCAGTCTACAAAATGTCAGAAAATTTAAAAGGAATGCACATCATAATTACCCAGAGCCCAAGGTGCTGTTTTCAAATGTATGTGTTGTTTTGCCTTACCAACAGTCCAAAACCCGAAGATACCATACCATGGATACCATCATAGATATAAAACAATCAAAAAAACAAATGTTTTATATCTATGGATACCATGGCCACTGAGAATTCTGGATCCTGATTGGCTGGCAGGTGTCGCTTTATGTCTGGTAACCAGACACTTCTGACACAGGTGTTTGTTTGCTATTATAAATGAATGCACCAGTATTACATGGATTTGACAAAAATAATCCTAACTCAAGGTAAATTTAAAGGTCCAATATGTAATATATTTACTGTAATAAATCCCAAAATGACCCCACTGCGTCATCAGATATTAAGGAAACATGCTAAGTTGAAATACTATTACTATATTACTATACTACTACTATTCTGACAACAATGCTAATGCCAGTATTTTCTCCTTTTGAAATTTCCGTTCCGTGTTGGAATTTCTGTTTGTGTTTTGGCCTCTGTGTTGTTATCAACTGCCCAGTTTGACAGCCAGACTTGGTTGCCAGATATACCTGTAAAAACGTAAACCCAGCGCGCTACAGCTTTAAAGTTAGTACAGCCATGAAAGCTGCAAACAAACGAACGGGATCAACGGAGATAAATTTTACCTGACCTAAACCCTGGCATGTTTCTAACAGTTGCATGACCAGAGACGTTACAAATCCCAGGTAAATATGGGAGATGTATTTGAAAGATGGAGACAGCTTGGAGCCCAAAAGGATGCCGAGTTGGCTAATTTCCTACTGAACAGGTAAGCATTAGCTTCAGGCTAATTTATCACAGCTACAAAGGACGGGCATTTTATGTCATTTCAACATTTGTGTACTCACATTGAATAATATTGCTACAGTACTCGAGTTCATTACTCGCAAAAACAAATTGGGACACAACCAGTAAAGTGATCGCGACTGGTCCTGGCTAACGCCGCCATGCTAACCCTGCTAACGTTACCGGAGGACCAGGCAAGCAGGCCACAGCTGTTTACAAAGTGTAGCCTGTTCAGCGGCCGTAGCCGACAACAGTGAGTTATTTTAAGCCAATAGAAGGCCAATAAAGTGTGTTCAGTCGGGTGGAGAGGACGGCAAGGTAGTGTTATTTTTAGAGGATGGCAAGGTTATGTTTTTAGCGGTTCCTACCGTAATTCTAAGCCGAAAAAGTGTGTCTTGGTTACAGAGCTCCGCGTGAGCATGGGCTTCTATGACTGTCAATATAGCCAGCATCTAACGTTAGCTACTCCGCTGTGCTGTGAAGTAATGTCTGGCCATGTGATACAAGCGTCTAACAACATTCTTGTGGATGCTCCTTCAGCGCGCTTTGGAGGAGGGTCTGGCAAAGCGAGACTATGGATGCTGCGGCCTCAGCCTGGCAACCTATGTGAACTTCGAGTCTGGGGAGGAGGGGGCGGGGGAGACGACTCTCTCCAGTATTTTGAATTTGTACTGCAGTAACTATTTTAAACACTAGCTGTCATTATTACATATTGCACCTTTAATATTTTGAGATTATCTTTCAACCACATCTTAGTTTTCATCAGAAAATGGAGTTTACACACTTCATGTGATAATCCATGGCTACTGAGCATGCTCCGTTTGCTGATATAGATGAGGCTGAAAGCTAGTGAGTACATCTTGTTCCAGAGATCAAGAATGAATTTTCACGCTCAAAAAGTACTAAACTGGGGCGCCTGGGTAGCTCACCTGGTAGAGCGTGCCCCCTATGTACAGAGGCTATTGAATAATCTTTTAAAAAAATAAAAATAAAAAAATACTTTGAAGGAATGGTTCCACATTTTGGGAAATATGCTTACAGTACGTCGGAATGCGAAAGTGTTTATAGCTGTTCTGAACAGTGAAAAGCCAGCCGTTACAGCAAGGGGTGAGATGGATGCGATAATTGTTTAAAGTCAGAATAATTAGAAAAGTTATATAAAACATTGTTATATAAGTAACTGAATGACTAAATTATATTTTTATTTTGTTGACATATAGCAGTTTATTGGCATGTGGCCATGGTATAAAGCAGAATAATACCCTCCGTTGGATTCTGTGGAGGCAAATGTGTTGCAATTGAAAGCACACCTTGTCGGGTATGTTTGGCATTTTTTCCTTGATAAATGACTTAAATGACTTGATTATTTTCTGTTGACTGACTGATTGTTTCAGCATAAGTAGTGAAGGAAATACACTGGCAGTCGTATAACTCTCCCACTACTGCTGTATACAGGCAGATGTAATCTTCAAGAATGCAGAGTAAAGTCCAATCCATCGATCAGCAGGCTATCACAATAACTGGTCTGAGGCATTAAACCTGTAAGAGCCCTCATGGTACACATTCAGTTCTCCACAATCAAATAAATAAAAGGTAAATGGCTAACACTGGCACTGTGATGTGCCGGTGTTTTATGAGTTTCATCTGGGACAACTTTTAATGGAACACATACTGTAAAGATGAATGCGGCTGCAGTATGTTCTGAAACATGGAGCATCACTGACTAGTGTCTATGAGTGACGGCGTTACAAGAATCTCCAAAGGCACGGCCACGGGTGAATGAACATGTTCCTACTCACCAATACAGATGTGGAGAGGAAAACTGAAAATATTCAAAAATACAAAATATTACTTCTCATCACGGCCCTCCACAAGGTTTACTGAGACCTTCAATAATAATGTTGAGGAAAGCATGTAGCTATCTGAGCAATAACAACAACAAGAAGAAACTACTTTGGCACATGGATGGAAGTAAGGCATCTGTATCAATCTGGAGTTGAAAAAAAGAGTTGAAATGGAGCATTGTTCCAACCGGCAAAAATTTTAGACCTACGTAAAAAAAAAAAGTTCAAGCATTTACTGTTAATTAAGTGTCTGACAGTACGCTCCAGTCTTGTGCTGCCTCATACCTGCAATCTAACACTGCAAAATATGTGGTCACCTCCAAAAATGAGAGAGAGAAAAAACTCAGCAACTTTCACAAATTCAAGAAAGAAAAAATACCAATAATAAGGTTGAAAAACAGAGCCGAGTTTGTCTTTGTGTCACGTTGACCTGAATGTTGATATTGCGATGGCGAGCAGCAGGGAGAGGGGGGAGATGTCCGCACTCCAGGCTCTCGAGCCGCGGGCACTCATACCTGAAACAAAAAAAACAACTGATAAACGATAAACTGATGTGAAACCTGCTGGAGGAAGCGGACGGACATC
The DNA here is from genome assembly GCF_008315115.2 of Sander lucioperca. Taxonomy (NCBI): domain Eukaryota; kingdom Metazoa; phylum Chordata; class Actinopteri; order Perciformes; family Percidae; genus Sander; species Sander lucioperca. The sequence continues at coordinate 6,987,164 of NC_050184.1, forward strand.
AATTTCATTCCTTATCTTAAGTTTGAGCTCTCCGCTATGTTACCTGTAGATACAGCTGATAACAGACTTGCCCATGACTGAAAATTAGATACTTAAATTTTCAAATCATAAAACATGCATACAGATGTTTCACAGGGGTACTTAAAATGTGATAAAACAAGTATTTATGTCCTGGCTTATGACTGCAATTGTAAGTTAATCCAGAGCCTGATGCAGTTTGCTCTCCAGTTTCTCATGTATGATTTAAGTGAGTCAATTAGCTCTTATGGATCACTGACTATTTTCCTGTAATGACATCCATATAAAACCCTTTCCTGGAAGAAAAATATATTATTTATGCAAAAGAAACCTCCTGAACCACTTCTGATGTTTCAGAAGTACTAGTTTCTATAAACACAGCACTCTGTTGTGCCTGTTAATGTGTTTTGCCCACATCTTTTTCTTTGCAGTATGTAAAGACTCTCTGGATAAAAAGTAGCCTATTTTTCATGTGAAATTAAAAAAAAATTCTTTCTCTCTCAACTGCTGTTTTCAGGGATTCAACACAGAATATCAACAATGCAAATTAGCATTTAGAGCACAGGAAGAGTCCCCTTGGAGTCCCACAGGACAGTAATAGCATCTAGTAAAAGAGGAAGTCAACCTTTGCGACAGAGATGGATCGCGCTGCATATTTTAGCAAAATATAAGCCTGGAAGAGCCCAATGAGGGTGGCTGGGGACAATGGTGAGTCAAAGGAGGACAAAATGTCCCTGTCAGGTTTAAAAAGTGCTAAGTGAATTCATTTACAGGAGAGGGTAATTAATACAAAATAGAAGTTCTGAGAGATTGAGGTCCCGGTGAATCTATATGTCAAATGCTTCTGTTCTGTTGTGTTTCTCTAGAACATGGTGGCATCAACGTATTTCAGTCCTTCGGCTGAAAACTGAAAATAGTGTTTTTTTTTCTTCAATCTTAGAGGCAAGCTGAACTCAAACTATTCCATGAACTTTCCAAGTTTTAACCACACTATTGCAGGGCCCCTTCAAAATACGCCTGTTCGGAATGGGCCTTTTTTTTGGCCTCCGGTATTGCTGCCAGCAGCATTCTCAATGCATTCCCGTTCTGCAAACAACTTCACACTCGACACTGCGTTTCCTTGGGTCCTGAGCAAAACACCTGCCATGACATACAGTAGTTGCGTCCCCTAGCAATGCTAGAGTAGATGCGTCGTATGCTAACAGCTAGCTATTTGGGACCATGCTATTTCCAAACAAAAGCTTTCATTCTGAAAGTTACATCGCTGATTCTTGAAATGTTTAAATTTGATACAATGTAACATCTTCGGTCTCTCTTTCTTCATCTGTTCGTGAATGTTCTGTAGCAAGCAACGGAGAGCGAGCTGTACCCAGCATGCCGTTTGGTGGTGTAACAGTTACTAGGGGTCCATCCTCTCAATACACTACACATTGTGTACATCATGCACCACAAATAAATATGTTCCATAGATTTCAAGAGCTCGCACTTGACACAGCACTTCCTTGGGTCCTCAGCAATACACCGGCCAAGTGTGAGGTCGATTGGATGAATAGTTGTCGAGAAAATCGAAGGACAGACATGCAGACTCCTACCATTTTAATTAGAAAACCACTACAACCGTGAATAACGAGCTTACTTAGTTGGTGGATTCGTATGGGATCCGAGGCCGGGCCCAGCCCTCCTTCACTCATCGTCTGAATGTGGATGATGTAGTCGTCATCCTCCTCGAGGAGGGTCAGCTCTGCTGTTGAATTGGTTGTTGTGAGTGTGTTAACCTCTTTGTGCCTCTGTCTCCTGTATAACAGCTGAATGGGGGAGAAAGAAACAAGTTGGATGACACATTGTAAACATGTAGTCTTACAGCCTGACAGCTTGGAGTGAGCTTGAGTGTACCACCACACAGGTAATGTCCACGCTTTCACTCAGACTGATACATAATAGGAATAAACATGTTACTGTGGAGCACATTTGTGGTGGAATTTCCAGAAACACCATGTTGTGGCATGAGACTGAAGGGAAAGCTTAGACAACATCAGGTCATTCATAGGTCCCAGGTCAGGGGACGAAAATATTCGGCCAGTCTCTAATAATCTAGTCTATATCCTTGACGTTACACTTCCGGGATTGCTCCGTTGCCAACGGAATTTCCGCCGGATTTCACTCATTTAGGCCAGATATCGGTTGCCTTGAGCTTCCTTTGTGTTGGCATTTTAGGGCGTTTTCACACATGAAAGTCCGAACCAAGGTCCGGACCAAGGTTCATGTTTTTGTTACATTGTATACATTTGATCCGGTAAGTTTTGGTTTCACACTGCGGTTATGCAAGCGCACTAAAGATCTATACGTGACAAAACTACGTCCTGCCGTCATCACATACGTGAGCTGCGTCTCCAGATACTTATAATTGATTGGTTTGTAGACGGGCTTCCCCATCCTCTCGTATCCTCTCTCTGGGTCGGAGTTTTTTCAGCTGACTGCTGCTCTCCCCTACTGCCGCGGCTCTTTTTGTTTTGTTGTCATGTTGAGAAGCAAGACACTGGAACTTTCTGGAGAATTTATTCAGAGACAAACGGAAACCTACACTGTACATTTACTACCACTTAACAAATAAACTGCTGATGTATTCTCTGCTCTGATAGCCGACAGCTGTCTGCTCTGAGCGCATTCACCGTCACTCTCACTCTCTCATGTAGCCTACACACTAAGCACCAAGCTATTCCTTAAAGGAGCTATTCCCCAGTCTTGTAACACAAGGAGAGCCTGCCAGAGCTTCTTGTATTTGGTCCGAAAGTCCGAATCATCCAAAAAATGCTTTCACACTGTAAACGAACCGGACCATGGTTCAGTTTGGTCCGGACCGAGACCACCTCTTTTGGTCGGACCAAAATTTGGTCTTTTGATCCGGACCGTGGTCCGGGGGAGGTTTCACACCTCTAATTTTGGTTCGGATCAAACTGAAAAGTCCGAAAGTCCGGACCAAATGAGGTATGTGTGGAAACGCCCTTAAACTCTGGTTGATTTATGAGGAATATGGTTTACCTTTTCTCAGATCTCTGCAGGTTAAATCCAGACAGCTAGCTAGACTATCTGTCAAATCTGAGATTTCTGTTGCACAGCTTAAACAACTTTTGAACGTACACATGTTCCACCAAACAACAAGTTCCTTCCCGAGGCTATTTGGCCGCGGCACCGCGGCTTTTCCCGCTGCTTAGCACCGCCCAAGGTAATAGTGACTGGTTTAAAGAAATACCAATAAACCAGAGAACGTTTTTCTCCCATCCCGGATTGCTGTGTGGACTTGCCAGACCCTCTTCCGCAGCGCTGCAGTGGAGGCAAGGCAAAGCGAGACTGTATATCTATCTATATATGAGACTTTTATGTTTGTCTCTCTACAGATTCAGGGAATCTAGGCAGCTGTATGATAAGGGAATGTTTTGTCTCAGGACTGTCTCCTTTTGGAGGTCGGTGGGCCTGCCACACTTTAGCATACTTCCCAGAGAGAGAGAGATGGGCTAAACTAGGCTGTAACATCTTTGCTTATGACGCCGGCAATATCTTTGTTTACCTTAAAGGTTCAGCTAAACGTAACGCCTCCAGTATTAGTTTAAATACACCTTCAGGAGGACAGGAACTTCAGAGAGTTGGGACGGCACTGCACAATTACACATCATGGTTAAACTGTACTGCCTGCTTAATTGTCTCCTCAATTGAGTGTTCATTAAATGCTTCTGTGTAAGTCATAAGTCTCCCGAACCTTCTTCAAGTATGTGAAAAGAGTTGTGCTGAGTTTTTTCTTAATATTGATGAAGTAAAACTCACTTGGTAGCCTGTAACTTCTGACTCTGATTCCATTGCCACCACAGGTTCCCAGTAAAGAGACAGCTGAGAGCCAATTAGGGTCCATTCGACATTCAGCGGTGGTTGGGCTGGTGCTGCATGATATAAAAATAATTCATTTCTATATGTCAGCACAGAAACATATTACTGTCACATCATTCTACAGGAATTATCATATTTCTCTAATATGATAATACTACTTCAAAGAATGACATTAGAAGAAGATATTGTTTCTACATCTGACTTAAATTATAACCAGTGTGGATTCCAAATCTAACATCCGAGTAGCAGCGGGGCGTCTTTGGTGCTGCAACTTACGTGGCTTTTTCGTAGTGACATTGATTGCAGGAAGGAAGGGTCCGGTGCCCGCTGTGTTGAAGGCGCTGACTGTTAAGAAATACTGCGTGTTTCCTGCCAAGCCGCTCACTGTGACCGAGGTTTGGTTCCAAGGCACCCTAACCTTTCCCATGGTCTCTGGTTTAGTGTCATCTTCCCAGTATACCACCTGTTTGAGACAGAGAGCATGTCACCTGTGCTTTAATCGTGATGTATTGCTTTGGATTGGAGCAAAAACGTGTAGTATCAGTAGCATGCATTTTTAATCACATAGAGCACAACAACGTATTTGTATTTGTATTTGATGTCTTAGGAGAAATGCGATTTTGTTAAACAATTGCCTCTGGATGTATTCTCTTAAGAGAGATCACAATTTCTTTTTACCTTTCCAGCAGGATATTTGATCTGACATTAAAAAGTCTTTGTTAATTTACTTTTACAACTCCTTGTTGATTGTTTAACTATGTTCAGATACTACTGAAAGTGTGGCAATAGGGAATAAATTAATTATCCTTTATCTACTGATTTTGTTTGAGTAATTAATAAACAATGTAATTATTAAAATGTCACAAATACAAAAGAAAAAAGGTCATTGAAATTTTGCCACGTCTAAGGTGACACCATCAAAATTCTTACTGTGTCTAATCAGCACTTGAAAACACAAAGATATTTAATTTACAATCATAAAAAAACAGAGAAGCATCATATGATTGCATGTGAGAAGTAGGACCAGCTTTGAATTTTTGCTTGATGACTGAAACGATTCATCAATTATCAAAATGAACAATCAAGATTTCTTTGTCGCTCGACTAATGGATTTATTGTGTAATCGTTTCAGCGCTACAATACATTAATCTGGGTTGCATAATACGGCATGTAATATTTATTTTTCCACTAATGAAAATCTAGCTAATTATGATGTGCATTTAAATGAAAATATTACAGATCAAATACCAACTTAAGTTACCAATCAAAGCATTAAACTAAAGATATATTATCCACAAACTACATCCATCTACCTTTCTGTCATCATTGTTCAATCTTAGCTGCTGTTGACTTCACTAAGGTATAGTAGCTCAGACATGAAAAGCTCACTTTCCCAAATGGAAATATTGAAACAACTTTGATTTTATTGAGCAAAAGAATAACAACAACAACATCTTATAATTAAGCCCTTTGATCACCCTGATGATTAAGTCAAAAGTATGCAGGCGAGGCAATTCGGCTGTCCCAGTTTTTGAAGGTAAAATAGAATGCAACTAACGACTAACTGTGTTAGACTGTAAAAACAAACAGAAGACAGTTTTCGGTATCATTGCACTGTTTTTGGTGTGGTATGATGGCATTTCTTGGTATTCTGACACAAGGTCTGGTATTGCAGACTATCATGAGCTCTGTATCATGATACTCCATAACTGACAGCAACTTGAAAAGGCATGTGGACAGGCAATTTTCTTTTATTCTCTTGAAAACGCTCTGGCATGTTTTCCTGTCAAGTCGGGACAAAGAACTGTATAATTTGGGCTATAACAGTCGCCCAACTGAAACAGCCATTTCCATGGCGACGCAGAGTTGGGAAGTGATGGCTTTGAAGTACAACAGGGGGGATGACAAGCATTTGAATTGTGTTGTGTGATTTCTATTTCCATTTAAAAGAGTAAAATGTACCTCATAGCCCAGAACCCTTTCAGAGGTGAAGGAGAGAGCCTGCCAATTCACCTCAATCTCAGAGGCTGAGACACTTCTGGCCCAAACTCCCGCTGGCATCCCGCTTGGTTCTGAAAACAGACAACAGGAGACTGAGCATTGCTGCCTTCTTCCAACAGCACAGAGACGAGCAGAACAAATCTTTTCAATTTTTACATTTATGACTGTGTGGCGTTCTTGTGATCTCTACTGGATGAATCATCACACGCAGGTGCTGCTGGTAAATAGACCAATTCTACACTACAGACTGACCCCCTCTCAACATGCTGAGAGGTAGCATAGATCTAAATGCCAACTGGTTTTAACATCAGCATTTCCATTTAAAAGAGTGGTGATATTTTGAGGCAATCTGCCTATCCTTACATAAACGTGTTGCACATTTTTTTAAAGAAATGTTCTACCCTTTTATTTACAAAATAATATTCCAGCATGTCTCTTTATCTATCAAGCGCTTTCAGCCCAGTAGATGCAATAAAACAATTTTCATGATCTTTGTCCTTTTCACAAACTGAGAAAGCTTTGTAGCTTTGCTAAAAAACACTTACGTCCATTCCCTCACCTATTTCTGCAGAGTAGATGGTGATCACGGGGCTGAAGGGACCCTGTCCTTTGCTGTTGTAAGTGCCAACCTTGACATGAAATGGAGAGAAGGGCGCGATGCTGTCGTTGCGGTACACGTAGCGCGATGCACCGGGGGCAGAGGTGGCCACGTGAGTCCAGCTAACTTCTCCGAAAGCGCGGAAAGCAATGATGTAACCAAAGCTCTCACCATTTTGAAGTTCTTCAGGTACAGGCTGAGAGTGAAACACAAAACTATAGTGATATTAAAACATATACAAGCCACTCACGTTCATCCCACCGCTGGGCTGACACAATCACCACCCACTCTCATTGTGGGAAAAGAAGTGTGTGACCCACAAATTGCTTTTGTGAACCACCTGACGAAATGAAATGAGCAGTAAAATGCCATTTAAAAAAAAAAATCTAAGCTCATTACAAAATGTCCATGCAGCTTTTAAAATGAAAAGTTAGTTCTGCATTTAATGAAATGAGAAAACCAAATAATGAGATAGCTTTAGCCAACTAATGACTTCTTCAACATCCACATTATTCTATTATTTTTCAACAACCAGACTGGTTTACTTCATTGCTAGGTTTGAGCATTGCAGATTTGGCTGTACAATAATTCACCACAGATCAAAGCCTCATAAATGACAATAACTGTCAGATTAAGTGTCTGCTTGTGTATACATTGCTGCTGCCTTACATGCAAACTCTTTAACTAAGAAATTACAACGACTGCAGCGCCAGACTTCAATTGACCGAAAATGTATGACACCCACAAGCCAAACAGAGCAGGGGGTTTGATTTAGCGAGAAATATTAAGCACCTCACTCAAGGATAAAAAAAAGATTAACTGCAGGCACTTTGAATAACAGACTAGAACATAAGACTGATGACTTACCTCCCATGTGATGACCAGTTCCGATCTGCTTCCACCTCCTCCACCCACGTCACCTGGCGCTGCATCAGGAACTACACAACACAGACCCTTGTTCACTCACACCTCCATATAAGAAACAATTTAGGCTTGAGAAAGTTGTAGAAAAAGAGTTGGTAGTATAATCCCTAAACTATCTCTCTTTTTGCAGATCATAGTTTCTGTCTGATCGGGATGAATCATTGGGGGGGAGGGATCTCATTTAGTGTACCTGCGTCCTCTGTCCTGGTCTTGACTGACACAGGGCTAGGTTCTCCAACCCCAACACTGTTTTTGGCCAAAACCCGAAACTCATACTCCACCCAGGCATTGAGATCCACTACAGTGGCTGTCAGAGTGCTGCCGTCGATAATCTCAGGGACTGGAAAAAACAAAACAGAAAACATACAATACTTACACATGCATAAAAATAGCTGAACATATAACTAAATCTATACACAATTACAAAATAACTTAATAAAATAAAAAAATATAGTCTTTGTGATGAATGTAGGGTGAGCTTTGGTTTTGAGTCTCAACAGTCACAGACTGTGCTTTCCTTACCTTGTGTTGTGCAGCAATACCTTAAAATAAACTCTTTAACTGACATGCAAGTGTGACGATGCTACAAGAGACCATATGACCTCAGAGAAGGATGCTGCAACGTGGCTACTCACTGCTCCTAATACTAACAATGGGTGAACTGCAAAAGGTAAGGTAAGTTCCTGTAAGGTCTCCACCAACTCCTGAGAGAAATGTCTGGCTCTTAAGGTGCTAAATGCTGCTGCTGATGTTCCAGCTAGTACCAGCTAGTTTTTACCTTTTTCGCTAAAATCCCCTGACTACTGTGGCTGAAACGTTAACAAGAATGGTGAGAGTAAACCAAAACAGTAAAGTTGCGGGCCAGTAAAACTAAACAATGAGCTGAAAGATGCAAAAATGCTGAACTGAAGGGTTGGGTGATAATTATCTTTGGGTTTATCATTACAAGTGACCCCTTATAAAATTACACATAGTCATTTGATCCCTTGTTAAAATGAAAATATTGATTATAGCAGCTTTTATTTGTTAGTACTCTTATTTCTTTGTTTAGTAGGTATTGCATCTAACGACTGTGTTACATTGTAGCATTACTTATTAATGGATGTTTACTGTACTTTAGGGTGTGTATATGAGTTGTAAAAGAGATATATAAGTTGTTTTGTGCTTTTCTTGGGTGTTTTTTTAATGACAGACAACAATTCTTCCTTTGATCAATGAGCACTGTCCTTGTCTGATAATCTATTTATATAAAAGCAGGCGCTTTTGTCGGAAGCAACTTGCAATAAGTGCATTCAACCTCCATAGGAACAAGAGCTAGATGTCATCCACGCAGACTTGGCTTGACTTATTTATGCAGATGAAAAGGATTTGGGTCTTGAATGAGGCAGGAGTAAAGGTCATTAAAGTGGTTTAAATGAGATCATGTAAAAGCAGCAACAATGACCTCTAGTTCTCTTGAGTAAGACCCTGAATCCCTCCCATCTCCAGAGCCTTCGTTCTGTAGCTGACCCTATGCTCTGACCTCCCAGCTGAAGCGGGAAGAGAAGTAAGAGAATTTCCCTGTGGGGATCCATGAATTATCTGAATAGCATCACATGTGGTATAAGATGAAAATTCATCTTCAAGTGCTGCCTACCTGTGTTAACCCTCTGCCAGCCCACAGTGAAGGGAGTCCTGGTCTGGATAAGGTAATTGGTGATGGGGCTGCCGTTGTCTCTGCCAGGACTCCAGGCCAGCTGGGCTGTACTGTCTGTCACTTCCTCCACCGTCACAGCGTCTGGAGGACTGGGGGGGCCTGGCTCAATCACAGGAACAGACACTGTACTTGAGGTACTTGCACATGCAGAGGCGCAGACGAGTCTGCAGAATGTGGATGTAAATGTGTGTACTCGCACGCACTGCAAGGACAACATGAACCGCAAAGACATTTGAGATTACTATGCCTTTATATCTTGAAATAAACATTGGCAGGAGAAAAACATTTTTAAAAAGCTTTGAGTTTGAGGAGAAGTTGTGCCCTTCGAAAGGAATTAAAAGTTAATTTAAGATCTATCCTCCAATATTCAACTGACTTGTAATCCTTTCCTTTCGTGGTCCCCCTGGTAATTGGTCAATGAAACAGCAGATGTAAGTAGATGCAGGGAGTCAAATGAAAAGGTAAAAGATGAAAAAGGGCCTCATAGCCCTTAAGAACCAGAGTTTTATCATTTATTTTCATTATCCCACCAATTAAGCGGTGTGATGTTTTACTTTAGCCTCATCTACTGTTTCCTGTTCTAATGAATGGCTCATTCTTGTGTCAGCTCATCAGAAATAATAGACCACTAGAGAGCTGCGAGACAGAACAGAGAATAATAACGCCCCTAGCCTTGCTCACACTCCTCGCCGCCTCTGAAGGGATTTCTAATCTGAAGCAAAATATTTAAATTATTATAGTGTTAAATGATTATTTTAATACACAATCAATGGTAGAAATGCATGTATGCAAAACAAGTAACTGCTGAACTACATTTTTTGTTGTTTACAGAAGCCTTGAACGTGCTGCCCACATCCATTTTGGCCTCATACCCTGGCTTTAGAGATATTGATCTTTGTAAAACTCATTAGCAGCTCCTGATTAAAAAAAACCTTTAATACACTGGCTTAAGTAATACATATTAATGCAGCACACAATCAAGGATCAATTCCTTATCCTCTTAATTATATTTCATTGGCCGAGGCAAGAGGGTGCTGTCAGTGTCTTGAGGGTGTTCAAATAATCTGTTATTAATATGGACAGACTGTCTGGGCTTTTATTGTGTACTTGGCACAGGGCAAATTAATATCTGGCTGTATTATGAATACTTACAGACACGGTGAAATTGTTTTGATTTGTACTGAATATTAACCAAATTTGTAATAAACAACGTCACACACACACAGAAGTGGATATAAATATAAGTAACTTATAAAAGTGATGAAATAATGATGACTGTCATAGTAGGTGTTATTCCCTACTTACTCTCTTCCAGGTTGATGATGATGATGATGATGATGATGATGATGATGATGCAACTGTCAACAAGCACGAATGCTCACCAAGTGGTTGGAATACTAATGACCACGATGTTATTCATATAACATGACCTTCTCCATAACCACCACCACCCGGTGGAGTGTTTGTGAGGCATCATGGAGTGGCATCTAAAACATGTTTCATTGTAAAATTACAAGAATCCAGATGATCACTCACGAGTCTTTGTGTCAGGAGCGATTATCATTGACCTTCAGTGCTGCAAGAGGAGCGGAGCGAGACACGATCGGAAATGTTACCCTGCAAAAATGACTGAGCTCCTATCATTGGCTAATATTACATGATAGTACGAATAATGCGTCCATAAAACACCAATAATCAGCATTACTGCAAGTACGATCATAAAAGTCCATGTGGCTGCGATCACACTCGCTCCAACTTAAAGCACAATCCCCCTGACACACTCATTATCACAGTTAAATGATTCCTGCATCCTTCACATTTTTGTCTTCTTGACAAGCTGATAATACTTATTACTTAGGAGGGACATTGTATCAGTGTTGTAGTACTCGAGATCGGTCTCAAGAACACTTTTAGAAGTTCTCGCAATCAATCGCATTTTTACTTGGTCTTGTCTCAGTCTCAGATAAAGAGGACTCGGGATTCTATTTCAAGACTGGTCAAGACCACAACTGCCTTTTGAGTATTTCATCAAGGCATTTCTCATGATACACTTATGGCAATAATAGGGGTCAATGAAGAACAATCGAAATGTATTTTCTGTGGGAGTTTTTTTTTTATGGGAATGTGGATCGTTCAGATCAAATTGAGGAGTGCCTATTGTTAGCATTTTCCACATTTTACTGTGGCATGCAGAGTGGGACTCGCAGTGCGAGTGGTCTTAACTCGGTCTCAACCCCTACTCTGGTCTTGGTGATGACTTGGTCTCGGTTTAGGTGGTCTTGACTATAACACTGCATTGTATGCAGCACTTTTAATTGTAATAAATTATTTTTGCATTGTTGTTTTGATACTTTTACTTAAGCTAAGGATCTGAGTATTACTAATTAATGTCCATTGTACTGAGGTGGCGGCAGTCATCTCAGAGACCAACCTGGGCAAATAAAAAATACATGCATGGCACCACTGGAGGTGAGTAAAAAAGCATGGTTCTTTGTAAACTAGGTGACCACAGCTTGGAAGCTGGATAGAAAAGCAGTCATGGAGGGCAAAGAAGCCCATACAGTATACAAACACTGCATGTGCTTAGTATGGTGTTGCACGTTATTTAAAAGTGTTACTTGTGTCCTTTATGGGTCAAGGTATAAAGGCAGTGGGGGTTTGTTAGAGGGTTGCAGTTGTGATCAAGCAAAGCCATTCTTTGCCCTCTCTGACTGCTTTTCTATCCAGCTTCATGCTTTGTTGCCCAACATTTGGAGCCGTTCGATCCAAGCTATGAAACAGCCATGACAGCTGCCATGAGCAGGATGTGTAAATAATGCACATTCTGAATCACAGACAAGTTTCTCTCCAGTCAATATTAGGCCAATCCATTTCCATGGCCTTGATATTGCTTCTGCTTGAGAAACACCCTTATTTCCACTTAGTCCTCAACCAACTGTAAAGGAGTGCTTATTAATGCAATCTGCCTAGAAGATATTTAACTTGCCAAGCTGAATCACTGGTGGGTATCCTTACAAGATAAAGATCCAAGCATTTCAAATCTTGACACCAATATCATCCCTCACCTCATCTGACATTTAACATATTTGCGTAGTGTCAATGTGCTGGGCTATTTGACATATTGATTAAAGCCAGAAACATCCCTCCTCTCACTCTGTCTCTACGCAACACAAATCTGCCTCTCCCTGAAACACATAACAAAAGTTGTTCTATTTTGTTCTGCCCGATGTAGCTCTTGACAATAGTGTCTCTCTGGAGATATACATACTGCATGAGTGAGCACAGACGGGCATCTGAACATTCCACTGTCAAGTACATTGCAACAATATTGAAAATTGGTCATTAAAAAGAGGGAGAACATTTTCACTCAGTTTTGTCAAGAAAAGTGTTTGATGTAATCAAGTAACTGCTGCAAGAAATAAGCAGGGCATAAAAACTGTAGACTCTCTGATGACATCTAGAATCATTTTCATGAGGATATGAGCATTTTGGTCACACTGCAATCATCGGCTGAAACACAGCCCATTTGAGTTTAAAACCCTAAGCGAACATTATACGCCCCGGTAGCATTCTTTATATTCTCAGTAAAGTATATTCATATAATGTCTCTAAAGATATATATTTCCTTTATTTGTTGCAACAAACCTATACAGAGACATCTTTTTATTGTGGGTTGTTGGCTACATCTATCACCCACTTCACAGCTATTACATGTCCAAGTGTCCTTGAGCAAGACACTGAACCCCAAGTTGCTCCCAAAGGACAGGCCAGCGCGCTGCATGACAGCTCTGCCGCCATCGGCGTGTGAGTGTGTAAATGGATGAATGAGAGGCAAATTGTCAAGCTTTTGTACGTTAAGGTAGAAAAGAGCTATATAAGAACAGTCCATTTATCATCTACCATGTACAGTTAGGTTGAATTTCCGCTTGAACCCAAAAACAATCCTGGCTGTAAGCCCTGTTTTAATTAGTGACTGCAGAACAGAGAGGTTTTCTTACCTTTGACAATCAATACAGCCACGGCTGACAGACTCTCCACATCCGTGTCCACCACACAGATATATTTTCCGGCATGGTAAAGCTGAATGTTCCTGATCATCAGATCTCCTGCTGTTCTCTACCAAGGAGGAAAGAAAGCTTTATGTAGCATGAAAGATAACAGACCTTGTGACAGCTTATTAAAGAATGTAGTGAAGCATATACAGTATAAGGTGCAGTAAAAAGCAGTGCCAAAAGACGTTTGCAGATACTGCAGTTATTTAGCTATACTGTAGGACTTTGCTGAGGAAAATCAGGCCTGTTTTTAAAAAAGATATTTGACACATATGTCTTGACAGTTTTTCCCTGAATCCCTGAATATGACAGAACCTTTTAGTCGCACACTTCTGTGCAAGATGAGCTCGGATGAAAAGGATCAGGGCCAAAATTCACACAGATTGTATGCAGCAAATGGAATTTTTGTGTGCGACAAGGCCTCAGCTATTTCCCTTGCTTTTTACGGAGGTCATCATCATGACCTTCAAGAAATTACACAAATAAGCTATTACTATTGAGTTCAACCAGTTTTTTCTTGAGGGGAAAAAGGCCCTCTAGATTCTCATCCGAGAGAACACCCGCAAGCAGCAAATAGTAAATTAGTGGTGAAATTGTTCTACTGGTATTGGCAGAGAAATGTGGCAGTAGAGCCAACGTCGTTTAATTAGGGAAATTAGATTCCTTGAAGCAGCAAAGTTAAGTTTATAATATCTTTGGACTGGGGACATTCTAGCATTTCTGGAGAAGTCTCTTTTCAGATAAGAACATTGTATCAGTCAAACACACACAGGAAGAATGGTTAATCTCGAAGGGTGTGAGGGTTGTTCTAAAAAGTGTTTTGTCATTTGGGGCTCTGCCAAGACACCTCTAATGATGTGTATCCCCTTTCTGTTATGAGGAACTGTGCAGCAGGCTATGACAAAGTAGGATTTGAAAAGAATTCAAGACCGGCCAAAGTATTAAAATATAGATTACTTCAGAAGGCTGAGCTTGAGTAGGAGAAGTGTACTGAAAAAGATGACAACCTGTCACAATGGCTGAGCAATTAACGCATTAGCTACACTACCGGTCAAAAGTTTGGGGTCACTTAGAAATGTCCATTCCACTCCATTACAGACAGAATACCAGCTGAGATTAGTTGCATTATTTTTTTAATCAGGGCAGCAGTTTACAGATTACATTATGTGCTTACATAATTGCAAAAGGGTTCTCCAATGTTTTCTCAGTTAGCCTTTTAAAATGATATCAGATTAGTAAACAGAATGTGCCTTTGGAACATTGGATGAATGGTTGCTGATAATGGGCAATGTAGATATTGCATTAAAGATCAGCCACTTCTTTCTACAACAGTCGAGAACCCTTTTGCAATTATGTAAGCACATAATGTAATCTGAAAACTGCTGCCCTGATTAAAAAAACAATGCAACTGATCTCAGCTGATATTCTGTCTGTAATGGAGTGGAATGGAAATTTCTAAGTGACCCCAAACTTTTGACCGGTAGTGTACATAATGGTTTTTATTTAGGAAGTGTATTTTGACGTAGCATAGCCATGTTCCCATTCACAAATGTACAATTGGAAGCTTAGAGGGGCAGAATGATCTAATAGTGCTTCCTTCCAAAGATTTACACACAGGTTATTATGCCTCAGAGGAGACTTTTAGAATTGCAAGAAAAGGATGTAACAACTATTGTAGCAAAACTAGCCACAGTAAATCTCTCCAAGAAATACCATGATGTCAAACCACAAGCTGTCTCTTTTAACTAATGGTAGGGCTGAAGTGAAGAAAAATGGGAAGAGGTACCAACTGCCCATTCGCATGTTCTGAGGAAGTATGACTGCGGGTCACTCACCCCACCCACTAGCTCAAAGTGACCGTCTCCCTTGGCGATGAGCTGTCCGTTGAAGGCCCAGGAGAAAGAAACGTCAAGGACGGGGTCACTGGCGACCTGACAGGGTAACACGATGCTCTCGCCCACAATGATCTCCATGTCCACTGGCCCCTGGGTGATTCTGGTTGGATCTGCCCCAGAAAAGAATTGTGGGAGGGAGTCATTTCGGACATGGCGGCTGCCAATCTCACACAGAACATGAGACATTTCATTGTGAGATGAAACCAGATGTGCAATCTATTGGTTATTTTCTGAAATAGAGAGACAACACTTAAAAGAACATGTTCTGTAATACACTAAGTCACAGGCAGAGTATTATCTATATAAAGGAAGGCCTCATGAAAGTCTTAGTCGAATAATGTGATAACACGCAGCCTGCCACTACTAAAATGGCCTAATACTCCAAGCTGACACAGCTAGAATAATCTTCTGAAATCCTGATAGCAATTACAATACACTGCAGATCAGATACAACTTCATGTAATGGGCTGCTCTGTGCATCCAGCACAAAAATGAAGGGCACTGCTTCAAAGTCTACAATAACAATCATTTGGCTAAGTCTGCTGTGCTTCAAAAGTCGAGATAATGAATCGTCTGGAATCAAATAAAGAAGGTGCAGCACAAAAGAAGAGGATTTGCACTCTTACATCTTACCTTATATAGACTGTTGAGGGATAAGAAAACCACATGTTAAAAGTGTCCCCTCAGTTCTTAAGCAAGTAATAATCAATGACTGTGTCAGGGCTCTGTGTCACTGACTGCATTATGGTCTTGAAAGAAATACCCCAGTCATTTAAAAAGATAACTGCCCTTGGCGGTTACAGCGGCAGACAATAGCGTTCAGCACATTAATAAAACCAATAAGAGAACACTCAACTATCACTCCACTGGAAACACACGCTTGACAATAACAGCATCTGTAACACCTCCTCATTGCCTCCACTCAGGGCACTTTCATTTGTTGCTGTAAATTGGTTGTTTCAACTGCTTTGAGGAAAACAATGATAGAGTATTTTCTCCAACACCTTCCAAGTGGCTTATTGCAGCCGCTGCGGAATGCAGCCTCGCAAAACAACTCAATAGAATTAAACCAAAAGACAAGAGTTTGTTTTTCAAGTTGCAATTGAGTTTGGGTAACCATTACACCTCCTCAAATAACTAAATAAACAAAAAAAGATATTTAAAAAAATGTATCCAAACACATTTAAGAGCTGTTTCTTAATTATGCAAAGTCACTCAAGATTAGAGACATCCCAAAGTTTTGACATGCTCCTCAGAGCAAATCATAAAGTTTGTTTATGTTTTCTACCCACCAGTTATTGACGCCAAGTCCTCGTGGTACAGTAGCTCTCTCTTGCGTTAATCTATACTGAGCGATACATTCTGCTTACTAATTTGGATGCACAAACATTCTGCTATTTTACAGCAGAGCTTACCGGTCACGAGGAGCCGTCCAGTTGTGCTCGACATGCCAAATCTATTCCTAGCGAAGCATGTATAGCTGCCTGCATCAGACTTGCTCACGTTGGCAAGCCTCAATGTTCCATCTGGGGAAAGTGTGATTCTATAGGAGTGTACATATAGAGACAGCAGTTTGCAATCCAACTTCCAAGAACAAAACAAACGATTTCATCATTAGATAAACTCTGATTCTGGATTTGTCTAAATGTCAGTGTTCTGCATCATCATAGACATCGAGCAGTTTGTGCAGTAAATATTGATCAATTACACCAAATGAAAAGAGCACAGGTGAGATGAATAATGCATCCGCTCTGATACCTAAACAGAAGAAATACTGGATTGGTTAAGTTTTATTACTATCACTACTTTGAACAGCCATCAGCCTTTTGCTGTGGTTTCAGATACACATACAGCAATGTTCAGTTCAGTCATTACCTGTCATTGGTGTGGATAGGCAGGTTTCCTTTCTTCCATAAAATGCTGGCGATGGGATAGGCCTGGGGTTTACACTCTAAAGTCACTGTGGTTCCTGCCTTGGCTTTGAGCAAAGCTCTGAGGACGTTCCCTGTGAAGTCTGGCGGAGAGGCTGATGGAAAACAGTAAACTGACTTTAGTACAACACTGCAGCAAATCTCACAGGGCATTTGAAGCAGGCTTTCGCGTGATCTGTGGAAATCATCAAATTGTAAAGTAATGGAGATAGACACTTGAAACATTTGTGATGGGGAAAAAATAAATATAAACTCAAATCACTCTGCTGGTGATTTTTTGTTCCATTTTCTTTGTAGAAAATGGATTTATGAGGAAAGCCTATCTGAATACAAACAAGTGTGTATCTTGTAATTGGTTTAATTGTAAAAAATAAATAAAATAACAAAATCATGTTTATTGTCAAACTGGGAATTCTGCATATATCACCCCATCCTCACCATAACAATGTAAATCAGGATATCATGAAGGGGAAAATAATTTTTTAAATGTGTTTGGCCCCACAAAACCCTCCTCGCTGACCCCATTATCCGATAATCCAGACAACCTTTAAGAATGACAGTAAGATGACCTTTAAGATTCTTCGCCAACAATGATTGGAGGATTTAAGGCAGAGATAAATGCCATCCTACCTAAAACCATTAGTTCAGCAGCAAAATATATTGCTCCGTGTTTATTCTCAGCCACACACTGGTACATGCCGGCATCAGATAGTGTCAGCTCCGACACTGACAGTACTCCGTCCTCCACATGGATTCTGTCCTGTGAAAAAACAGATGAAAGAAAAACAATTATTGCTTAAGACTTAAAGGTAGCTTTTGCTTTGCTCAGCGCGCTCTGACAAAGCTCAATAAGCATTGGGTTGGGTTAGAGGCATTGTCAATGGTCGTAGATCAAATCAGGATTATGTTACAGTGAATTAATCAGTCAGTGCACATACCACATTTTTGTTTTCTAAATAAGCTTGTTCTCACCATCATGTAAATCAGTCTTTACAGCGTGTAATAATATCCTGAAGGGAAAACTGAGTGTGCAAGATTGTGTGTATGTGTGGCTAAATTAAGGGTCCTGTTATAAAAAGAATTTTATTCCACATATGCATGCATCATCAGACACTTTTGATGAATAATTTAACCCAAATAGATTTCATTTGAGGTGCTACATGTAAGGTGTTTGCATTTAAAAAAATCTAGCCATAAAACTAAACGCATCACAGTCCAATCTTATATTGTGTTTGTTTAGCCTGTGAGGATTAAGCTCTCTCTTTGGATGTAAGAATATACATTTACACAACAGTATGCTCATACACTGAAACTGAAACAATGAAAACAGACAATACTGCCCTTTTAATATTAAAAAGGACAATGATATTCAAGTATTGCAACAGTGAATATATTCTTAGAAATCAAATTAAAGAATGACATTTAAAAAAGGTATTTTTAATAATAAATCAGACAGGTTATACTTGCAGAAGCCACGCCCTGAGCGGTATCAAATGCTACTAATAAAATAAAGCAACAGCAACATGTTAAACTCAAGTATGAAGCTATGCATTTCCCTGGTGGTCTGGGGTAAGGTGTGCAGCTATATACAGTATATTTCACAGTGGATTAAACCCATTGTCCCTAAATCTGGAGGAGCTAAGACATGCACCATGAATAATGAAAAACAACCACTGACTCCTTTCAAATGAAATGGAGCAATTTCCCAGGGACTACACTGATCCACTCTCTAAGACTGTGTAATCTGCCAAGGTAGAGCAGAATAAGAGACATTTACATCCATGTCTCATCACTGGCACACCTCAGTAAGATGTTTACACTCCTCTCTCATCTCACTCTAAATTGCACTCTGAAAAACAGCCATGTGTTTGACGACAGGCTCTCTAAAATGAAAGGACGAGCTGAAGCTGAGGATTAAGTCTTTCAAATGAAACATTGGTAGGTGGCAGAAGACGGGCACTAATTTACCTCTGAGAGTAGCTGTTGGCCGTTCTTCAGCCACGTGTAGGAGGGTTTGGGTTTGCCATTGGCTCGGCATTCCCAGTATAGTCTCTCCTCTATGGCCTGGGCCGTGTCCTTCATGGCCTGCATCCACTGAGGCTTGGCTGAGGAAACAGAAATATACTCCAGTGAAATATCTGAGGAGAAACCAGGGGGAATTGTTTATTTATTTATTTATTGTAGGAGCAGAATTATCTTAACAAAATATTCTGCATCCAAAATAGTTAAAAGGAAAGCATGCGTAGGTTGACAGCTCAAATAATTGGAAATCAGTAAGCGTCGGGAGAATGGGTTTGTCTTTAAAAAGGAGCGAGGAGTGAATGTAGGGTATCACTTAAAATGTGTCAGCAGCCCATGGCAAGTCAAGATTAGCACGAAACACTGCGCCACAAAGCAGGAAGATCTCATGACGGCTGAAGTGCACCCGACATCACCGCTCACCCCAACCTGTCACCTTAATTCTGTGTATAATAAACATCCAGCACACAACTCCCTGGCATCTTACCTCTTACATATTTACAGCTTTTCAGGACTTTTCATGGGTAGTGTTGTGCTCATAATAAGCACAGATCACTTCGTAGGCACTTTACAGTACATACCGTATATTCCAATTTCACAGCTGTCATTTTCCCTCTCTAACAAAGTCATAGGGGGTTAAGTAAGCCAAGAACGCCAAAATATAAAAAATGCATTAAAAAAAATTCTTTGGGAGGAAGGTAATGCCTTTTTCCCCAGCTGTGTATATAACAATGAGCTGCTAAAATGTTAAATGGTAAAAACAATTATCATTTTACCAAAAAAGCAACTCTTAACCTTAACCACTTAAACAAATTCTTGATGACACATATAACAGCAACAGCATTAAATCGATAACACGATGAATGGAACATCAACAGCAAAGATCTTACACAATTTGTAATAGTTTAGTAACATGTTTTGTGTTGTCATGCTCTTAGCAAGCCAAACAAAAGTCCCAGTACCATAAAAGGCCAGTCGACCAGTGGCTGTGTTCTTGCCCATCTTGTTCTCAGCCACACACTCGTATCCTCCTGTATCATCCTGCTGAAAGCTGGGGATCTCCAGCACGGCATTCGAGTACTTCATTTTGACTTTGCTGGGGAAGGGAACGCCGTTAGCCCTCTTCCAGGTGATTTCAGGGACAGGGCTGGAAGAGACAGAGGAAGAAAACCTCAGCGGAGATTCTGATTCAAGCTCTGTAAAAATTGTAAGATTATCGCATCATTTTGCAGGTGTCTGTAATACTACTGCAATAGTGTTTGATGGAGCTTAAAAAGCCTATTCTTCACTGTATTTATTTGGCGGATGAATGGTTTAGAGTTAACCCAATCCGGCAACAAAAACCCCCGTCTCACATGGGTTTCAGACCAATCATGACTTGATACCACACTCTAAGAAATATAATTGCCACAGTAACTTTACTATATAGAAATCCAGAAATCTGGAATGAACGACAGCATAAAATTGAAAACATGCTTCAAGGAATCCAGCTTACTTCCCAAGGGCGAAACACTCCAGCGTAACTGTTGATCCTTTTGCGGCGGGTACATTGTCTGGGAAATTAACTTCTATTTTCGGCTCGTATTCACCCATCACTCCTATGAAGAGCAAGCACAAGAACTTGCTCAGTCGTCCATTATTCATGACTTACAAGCAATATGGCTCGCATTACGGGCCAAACAATAGCACTGTAAAACTAACAGAGGAAAAATAAAAGACACACAAGCAAACATTCTCTCATGGGTAAACTCAAAGCAGTACATCACTTAAATGTGCAGTTGCCAGAGTGCAGTGAAATACCAGCAAGGAATAATTTAAATCTTTTCTTGGTGGTATGGATGACTATCTATTATTTCAAAGCTTGAATGAGCAGTTCCCAACCTTTGGTGTTTTATTGTTTCTATCAGTATTTAAGAGTCAAGGCCAGGATCAGAAAGCAATGCGATGGGATTTAAATTTATGCAGCTACATGTATAGTACACTGAGTGGCAACTAACTGGTTGAGCCACCAGAACACTCAATGTAATGGTCCAGTGATGTATGACTTATGTTTAATTCATTCGAAGGCAATCTTTATTCACTCTTTCTATGAAGGCGTAAAAGAGAATAGAACAACGGACCAAAGAAAACCGACTTGAAAATTCATGTGAAAGCCAAGGGAAAGCTTTTAAAGGGAATGCGAATTATAGGAAAGCCAAGTCAGCAAAGAAGAGATTTGGGTGCTTTGTTTGCTGGCCTACATTGAGCAGCAACTATTTACTTACAAGCATTAGCACTTGGTGACTCAACTACAGCGAGGCAAGAGCACTCATGCAAGTACGATGATTAAAGCCACCTTGAAAGAAAAGGTCCTTAATACACGGCTGAAAAGGCACACTTGTCACATCATGGCCGTGAGCTGCGTCTTACCATCTGTCCTGAGGATCAGAGACGTGGGTGAGCTCTGAACTTTGCCCTTTGTGATGCTGTTCATCACGACACAAGTGTAGTTACCCACATCAGAGGGCTCCACCTTGGCAATGTAAAGGTTTCCTGTCTGCTGGGAGACGAAACGCCGATTGTCTTGTTGAACAAAGTACGGGTACTCATTGAAGACCCATGCATACGTAAGGTCTGGAAGACAAAAATATGAGCTAATCATGGATACCATTTAACTTGATAGTAGTCAAAGATTGTCCTTCCCATCAGTCACTTAAACACAAAAAACATAGGAAAATATGGTCCAGGTTGAAGAAAAAACGAAGTTACCCTTTAAATGTGAGTATTACGTGTGATTATAAAAAAGGCTAAACAATAGTGACAAGATTATACCTTCATCTTGTCAAAACATGAAAACTTTAAAGAACTGCTGGAGTTGATGAAGGTTTTACCTCCTGAGGAAGTGGGCGTTCCACAAAGCAACACCACTCCTTGTCCCTCACGGACAGACACTGCACTTCTGGTGTGGACTTTGAAATGATCAAGGTCTAAGGGAAACAAAAAATGAAAAGAAAGATCACCGCAGGATCTCACATATCAGAGTGGAACAGAGCTGAGCAAAAGCTTTCAGCAAAACACTGACACAAGCCCATAAGGAAATTGTCATGGGAATTGCATTTATGCTATGCCTGAGAGACAGAGAAAGAGAGCGCGCGCGAGAGAGAGAGAGAGAGAGAGAGAGAGAGAGAGAGAGAGGAGCTTGTTGATATGAGGGGGTTTTGTGTACATTTCTATGAAAGATGAGTAACCGCATGGCATGATGGGATATGTTGCATTCCATAGCCATAACACAACAAGAAAAGGTTGAAAACACTAAAGAAAGTATTTAAAATCAATACTTCAGCCATTGATGAAGACCATTGTTGCTTGGTCTAACTTACGTTATAGTATGTTAAAGTAACTATGTCTTCTTATTATTCTATGCTGTCACATCCAAATAATGCTGAGAGATAAAACAAACTAAAACCCACATAATAGCAGTACTATTACATATGTTTTCCAGCGCATGTTAATAGTGAAAGGATCAGGAGCACAAAAAACGGACGCATATTTCACCTCTGGTGGTATTCAGCTATGCAGGTATGTGCCAGGTACTCTGCATAATCCAATAACTTCACTTAATCAGTTTCAAAGTTTTCGATTGGACTATTTTCATTTAAAGTTGAAAATGAGAAAACCTCTCATCAGTGAGGTGTGTAGATTATCCAGCGTAACCAATATATTATTTCTGCTAACACTCATTGTTCTTTAGTTTTTTTATGTCAGTATGTCTTAGCAGTGCATATCTTAAAAGCATGTCAAATACAACCAAAAATATCTGCATGGCCAGATACCTCTCAGAGAAGGTGTGAAAAGATGTTTAGTTGTGACCTGATGAATAGAAGCCTTAATGAATAGCATATAAATATTATTCATTTGAGATGTTTGCTGATTTTGCCACCAAATATATGTGATGTGAGAGAAATCACAATGTATTAAGTACAGCCTTTCAAAGCAATGTTTGCACTGTTTATTTTATTCATTTGCATTACATTTCATAACAGTACCGGCATATTATGTTCCAGTCAAAGTAAACGTTGGTTTAAAATCCTTATTGAGGTATTCTTCATACACTACTCTACCCCAGAGTACATCCAATAAAAAACAATGACTTTTGATTGAGCTAAGCGACGAAAAGTGAAGTAGTCATTTAAGAAAAGTCGTCACACTCAAACTGCTCCCATGTTACTCAGCATTTAATGTTGCTTCAAAGTTGCAGGACTTATTCTAAATATTTCAAATATCACCCACCTAGTTCAGTGTGTGGCTTCATTATTTGGTAAGTGCAGTTACACTTCCATACCATTTCTTAATAAAAAATTACAAACACAGACTTCAACTTACAGGCAAACAGCAGGCTTGCTCTCCTGCTGAGGATAGCTCCTACAGTGTTGAACGCCATACACTGGTACATCCCTACATCCTGGTAGCGGTCCAGACTGCTTATAATGAGGTTGCCCCCAGACAGACGCCGCCGGCGATCCAGGCTCAGATTTATGAGAGTCCCATTCAATGACCATCTGTGAGGGCAAAGACACCATCAGTCCCTGGAAAAAGAACCGTCCATTTCTTTCTACCAACCAAGGTGGTCTGACAGGAGGCGAGTGGAGAACACAACTCACTGTAGTAACTCACTTGAAGTCAGAATAATATACTGTACATTTGTGCTGGTTTCGAGGAATTCACAGGCTCGCAGGTTGAAGCATGAACAGCATTAACCTTACGGTTAATTTGTTTTCTGCAGTACTTCAACTCTCCAAAGTTTCAAACAAAAGCATTCTCTAAAGTCATAAAGAGTTGGACATGACAGTTGATTTTACAGTCCTAAATTACTGAGAACATTTTTTTTTAAAACTGCAAGTTGTTGATGATTTCATGCTTCTATCATATTCTGCATATTTCATGATTGTTGCATATTGTTTTGTCCCTGTAATCTAGTAATTCTGTAATCCATTATGTCTCTAGTGTTATTGGTTACGTGTTTATTTTACCCTTAAAATGCAAAATTCTTCTTTATATAATATTCTTCTGTTTCTATTCTATTTTTCTTTATTTAGCTCTACCACTATTTGCTGCTGCAGTGATCCCATTTTCCCCGCAGGGATCATTAAAGTTTAATCTTAGAGTATCATACACAAAGCTGTCTTCAGCTATTTAAGGGAAGCACAAGATAAAGGTTTTAGAATCCATCCTAGATATCATCATCAGTCTTAACCATAATCACTCTTCTGTCACATTATATTTACATAATGTGACATTATTCCACCTTTGACTTCTAATTAGGACAAAACATTAGCACTTGGCAAGAGGTAACAGTGGGCTGATGTAACAAAGGATGCATTTTACACTCCTTTTCCCCTTCTATTACATCTTTCCCACACTTAGCAGGTGTGGGAATAAAAAAAAAAAATAATGCTTCAGATTGTGCTATCAAATAAATGAAGCTTAAATTGCTCATATTGTGCAAATTTTCAGGTTCATAATTGTATTTAGAGGTTGTAACAGAATAGTAGGGTTGGGTATTGAAACGCGGTGCCAATAGGGCACCGGTTCCGACGTAAATGGTAGTAACGAGACCCAATAAGAACGAAAATTTGGTTCCTTATTTCGGTTCCTGACTTTTTTTTCAGAAGCAACGCTATGTTACCGTTAGCTAGTAGCTGGATTAAACACAATGGTTAAAATGCTGACAGCTTACGTTAAACGGTGTAAAGTGTGACTGTATTTCCCTGTAGAGGATTCCAACACCGGGACGTAACAGTCTGCAGCTGCCGTTGTCGGAAAAACAACACAGACGGTGCGTTTACTTGAAACTCACCTCGCCAGCCTCGTGGTGCATTCAACGTTGTTGTAAAATACCCTTTTCCCATCTGGTGAAATAAGTCATTGTTATAAGTTATTGTTATTACATTATTAATCAATCATTTAATTTTGACCACATGGCCTTAGCAATAAACAAACCGTTCTTTTTAGTCCGTTTTGTGCTCCATTTTTTACATTTTATATTATATACATTATAAATACACTACATATATTTTGGTTCAGGCACCGTTTAGGCACCGGTATCGGAAAAAACCCAAACCATACCCAACCCTACAGAATAGGTTTACATGGTTTAAATTTCAAAAATTAAAATTTTTAATTTTTTGGGGAGGTTTTCCAGGCACGTCCAGCTGGGAGGAGGCCTCGGGGAAGACCCAGGACTAGGTGGAGGGATTATATCTCCAACCTGGCCTGGGAACGCCTCGGGATCCCCCAGTCGGAGCTGGTTAATGTGGCTCGGGAAAGGGAAGTTTGGGGTCCCCTGCTGGAGCTGCTACCCCTGCGACCCGTTACCGGATAAGCGGAAGAAGATGGATGGACCATCTTTTTGTTGTACTGCACATTGCTGCAGCTCCTCTTTTCACCCTGTGTGTTGAGCTCTCTATTTTACCTTCTGTTCAATCTTTGTTGGGAGTCGCACATGTGCAGTAGAAGCAGAGTATGAGGGCGTGCCACGCTAGCAGTTTGGCGAGCATTATAACGTGTGTTATAAAGTGATGTAGGTTTGTCACGGAAGTAAAGGCTGGACTACAATAGAGCTGTTTGGAGCAGTTTGTGAACAGTGTTTTCTCTGGAAGATGGTTAAGTCCCTTTGGGGTGGACTTTGGGCTTTTTCACTTTGTAAACCTATAACATGCACAAAAAAGATATATAACACAATAAAGGAAAGGGAAAAAGCCAAAAAGCATAATATGAACATTTATTTATTTTTTTATTTATTAATTTACATTTAATTCATTGACTTATTCAAGTGCCATTATTCAGAACGAAAAAACTTTCTTTCCCTGCCACCACAACACTCTATCTCTTCTTAAATGTTATTTAAAAACGGAGCATTGATGGGTTTAAGGACAGAGCACTTTTCAAGAATGTTCCATCATTTTTCTCAAAGCACAGAAAATAGCAGTCTCTTTCCTTCTGACACATTTTTCTATTCTACTTCTCTTAAGTGGAAATGAAAGACGTGGAGGCCATATTGGCCAACTGTCCAAAAATGTTTTTGAGTCTAACCTCCAAAATGATAATAATCTCCAATTTTTAAAGAATATCCAAAACACTATACGTCAATAAGTGCTTGCTGCCAAACTCTTGACACTTGTACTTGATAGCTGTGTTTCTGCATGTATTGCAGTTAACCCTACTTCATAAGGCTATACAGTTTGAAAGACTAGAGTTTGTATGATGGCTCAGATATAGTGATACTTGTGTATGTATGTGGTTAGGTGTCTGTGCCCACTGGAGTGCATTCAGCTCTTTATCCCATAGTCACCTCTTTTTGACCTGTTCTGAAGTGCCTTTGCTGTTCAGTGGTGCCCTGAACATTGGGCAGGTGATTAAATACCAACTCCAAAACTGAATTACTCTGCTTGAGACTCATTTTGTGAACACATGTTGTCTGAACATCTGACCACAAATAAACTCAAGTATTTTGAATCATCCTGTAGCCCTGAGCCCACAGGCTTCAAACCACAGGTCAAGTAAAGGTTAGGTTTAGATTTCTTTTTTTTTTTTTTTTTAACTGCATCACTTTTATGACCTGCTGTGGAGAAGATGCTTTTCCATACAATATTTGTTTTTCTCCTATGAGTTATTATGCCGCCACAGTGTGCATACTACAAAAGTCTCATCTTTGTGAGTGACAGGACTGGCAGAGGAAAGGAGAAGAGAGAAAAGAGAGGACGGGGGAGGGAGCAGCGTGATTCTATTTACACTTCAAGAGAGAAGCCAGAGAGGTGCTGAGAGCTTGCAGAGCCCAGCACAGCCAGTTTGACAAGACACCACGTTAAACATGCTCATCTCACCTTTAATCAGTACATGGAAATACCTGGTCTTAGGCGGGGAATGTGAAAAGCCTGAAATAATGAGCGTACATACTCCCCACCACTATCATTCAGCTCGTCTGTGCTGGCTGTGTCGCAGTAAGTCCACTGGTGAACACCAAAGACACTTGCAATCAATGCCTGTTGGTGCCAACTGGTGTCTAGCAACCTGCATTGGTCTCACAGCGTTTTCTAAGAGGAGATTTAAGATTCATTAAGATGCTACACGTGTGTCGCTAAGATAATTTCAGGCTAGACAAGCGGCAGATTGCATGTTAGTCAATATGAATTAGTAAAGCCATAATAACGCCACTGCTCAGACTGTCTGTGTGCATTTCAGTCTAATTTGGAGAAAATGGGAGCAAGCACCTGCCTAGTCCATGTGATAAATCTTTATAAATCCTTATTTACAGTCCTGTGAATGAGTGAAATGGGCTTTACATGAATAGTAACTGCAAGGCAAACAGTAATATGTATGCATATATATGTACACACACACACACACACACACACACACACACACACACACACACACACACATATATATATATATATATATATATATATATACTCAACAAAAAAAAGAAATTTTCTGTCCTTTTTTAGGACACTGTATTTTAAAGATACTTTTGTAAAAATCTAAATAACTTTAGAGATCTTAATTGTAAAGGGTTTAAACAATGTTTTCCATGCTTGTTCAATAAACCATAAACAATTAATGAACATGCACCTGTTGAACGGTCGAAAAGACAATAACAGCTTGCAGGCGGTAGGCAATTAAGGTCACAGTTATAAGGAAATTAGGAAAGTAAAGAGACCTTTCTACTGACTCTGAAAAACCCCAAAAGAAAGACGCCCAGGGTCCCTGCTAATCTGCGTGAACGTGCCTTAGGCATGGTGCAAGGAGGCATGAGGACAGCAGATGTGGCCAGGGCAATACATTGCAATGGCCCTACTGTGAGACACCTAAGACAGCGCTACAGGGAGCCAGGAAGCACAGCTGATCATCCTCACAGTGGAAGACCACGTGTAACAACACCTGCATAGGATCGGTACATCTGAATATCACACCTACGGGACAGGTACAGGATGGCAACAACAACCGCAAGAACTGGCCAGTGTGGTGCAGTACATGAGGAGGAGATGCACTGCAGTACTTAATGCAGCTGGTGGCCACACCAGATACTGAGGGCTACTTTTGATTTTGACCCCCCCTTTGTTCAGGGACACATTATTCCATTTCTGTTAGTCACATGTCTGTGAAAACTGTTCAGTTTATGTCTTAGTTGTTAAATATTTTAATGTTCATACAAATATTTGCATATGTTAAGTTTTTACATACATATATATAAGTTATGTTCCCTGCACTGATCACATCATTACAATAC
Source organism: Sander lucioperca (assembly GCF_008315115.2). NCBI lineage: Eukaryota > Metazoa > Chordata > Actinopteri > Perciformes > Percidae > Sander > Sander lucioperca. Next base: position 7,015,445 of record NC_050184.1, read on the forward strand.
ATTATTGTGGTCCTCTTGTTACATGAAACCCTCTATGTTCATTCCAAAAAAAGTAATAAATGGTGATGGTTACTATTGACTAAACTACAGCGTTTTTGTAATGCAAACTGTATTTTTAGAATCCAGTTTTGAGACTGATTTTGGGATTAGTGATTTTCACGTAGTTTAATAGTTAAAAGTAAACGTACATTGTAAATCTCAAATAATATGCCGCATCTTTATCATACACACACACACACACACACACCTCCATTTGGATGTGGTCTTACCTGTACTGAGGAGGTGGCATTCCCTTTGCATCACAGGTCAGAGTAGCTTCTTCTTCTATGGAGTCGACAGGAATGAACAAGTCACCTGGCTCCATCCTCCATTTTGGACCATGGTATGATCCACTGTCCAGACAATCTGTCAGAGAGAAACAGTAACAGCCTGAGCATAATGACTGAAAAAAGTGCTATTTTGATAGCAGAGTTCGGCCACCATAATTCCCTGTACTTCTGGAGGAAATTGGATATTCTGTTCTAACCGGGAGGCTCTGTCAAAATGGGAGGTTGGACATTACTAAACACGGGAAGTTACTTGATTTCTTGAGATGTTGCAAAGTGCAGATTCTTCCAAAAGAATAAGCTAAATAATAATAACAGGATGCCATTCCAAGAAATACTGCTTTTCCAGTATTTAAAAACAAATGCATTTACATATGATAAAAGATAATCATTTCTTGGTCAAATTTTGTACAATATATGTCAAAAAATTCTATTTGTTTTGACTTTATAGGAACAATCCTTGGACTCTGTTCTTGGTGAACATAAACCCTATGATAAATATGTTTGATCTGCGTTTTGTGTTAATTAAAACACGGAAAATATGATAAAAGACAAGGAAACAACAGCAAATGCTTCTTCATCAGGTTACAATCACAGTCGGAAAGAAGAAGATTGAGAGCATTGTGTCTGTGTTGTGAATGGAAGTCAATACTGAGGAGTGTCCCTTTTAACCGTGGACATCCAATCATCTCTGACACTGACATGATTTTCGGCTCTTCAGCCATCATCCCACAACTGTAAATGTCCAAACGTGAAAGAATCATTACTCATATAAAAAGGTGGTTTACCTGCTAGACAGTCGATGATTGATAACAGTAAAAGCTGTTTCCATGGCAACGTCATCTTTGGCAACGAAGGGCAAATGAGACTTTCATCCAATAAGCTTCGAAATGGCACTCTTGTTCTCCAAGAGAGGGGAGCTTGACCTGTTTGAACAAGAATTTTGTTGTAAAACAACTCGCCAACCCCCGATATTTTTATCCCACTTTCAACATTATGTCTTTTTATCACCCATCAGGAGAAGACAGGGCAAGTTTATATTTGAGTAGTGTAAATATAACTATGATCAAATTGGATGTGGAGTTTGGTGCAGAATGCGTCTCATTACTTCTGTCCATTCTCACATTTCCGATCAGTGAAGATCCACAGAGTGTCACTTTGTGCCCTGAGCTTCAGGCAACTTGCACCCAGAGATGTCTGAGGGTGATACCAGAGGCATATGGGAAGAAGCCCATGCCAATCTATTAGAGGGGGGGAGGGGAGGGACCAACGCCTAAGCTCATCCTTTACTTGGACGGATTTATTCTGGCTGCCTGAGGAGTCTTGGACCTGGGAATTGGGTGCCATCCAATCAATTAGATTCCCCCACAGCAGCATGTGTCTCCCCACATGCTGCGGTGAATCAAGACAGTCTGATGAGAAAGCCATTCCACCCAGGTCCATAATCAAGGGCAAGTGTCTGCCTGCTTGTAGCATGTGCTGCAAATTGTGATGCAACCACTTCTTGCAGGAGACTAAGCGAGAAATTATGCAATTATGAAATGTCAAACATACACACAACGGAGAACCAGCAATAACACAGCAGTTAAGTAAGCAGTCAGTCACACACACACACACACACACACACACACACACACACACACACACACACACACACACACACACACACACACACACACAAACATTCATGTGGTTGGAGTAGTATATGCAGATCTGTGTACAATAGTGTGTACCTGCATAAAAGCATGCACATGAACGCAAACACAGAATCACAAATTTCTTCAAGAGGTGTTCAAGATATATTAAGGGCAGAGACAGATAATAACACCAATCTGCTAAATGTCACACAACCCACACATACCTACCTACACACCACACTCACTTTAGTATAACACCCCCGCTCCACACACACTGGCTTTCCATTTAGAAGACATAAGCCGGGATGTGCGGCTCATTTGTGGCCTAATGCCGGGGCGAGCCTGGTTCAGAGCATTACTTATGGAGGGTCTAATTGTTTATCAGCTACCTGGATGTGGGGGGTCTCAGCCAGAATTTTCTTCCCTACCTTTCATGTTTGCTCAGCCCTTTTTCTTCCCCCAAAGTCTGCAAAATTGGATTGGTACGCTTCCTCTCAAGACGAGTCCTGCATGCCATACCTCAGTGATAGGCCCCCAGTGTGCAAACTGCTGGCACCTCAGGACTGAGGATTGGTGTGTGGAAGGTACTGTGGGTATTACACTACTGTTGACTTTGCAAGTTATGGTTTGCATTTGTAATGGGGTTTTGTCAGGGATGGCACAACTGTAACAGCTGATGCAATGTGTTCCTTTTTCTTCATGCAGGTCTAATAACTCATTTGCAAATGCAAAATTTGAGTTACAGAATTATTTCAGTGATATGAAACAGAGCAGATCACTTAGTGGTTCGCATGTACATCATGTATAAGATTTCACACACACACACTCACTCACAGCTTGCACTCATGGATAATAATGATGAGTGTGATAGAAGGTGGTGAGAACGCTTTGCAGGGTGAAACACTCTCAATTACAGAGGGTACCTTCCTGTATCAAGACACCACTGGGTTAAATAATGTATAATCACGATATCTAGCACCTCCATCACACTCCACCAGCATCCAAGTAACACGCTGGTTGAACAAATAGCCCAGCTGGCAGAGTGGGAGTGTAGCCTACATACTTTGAAGGCCTTCACTGCATTCATCACAGATTACATTGACATACCAGTATGCAATTACCTGGTGAATGTTGCAGGGTAGAAATGTTTTTCTGTGTGTGTGTGTGTGTGTGTGTGTGTGTGTGTGTGTGTGTGTGTGTGTGTACCTTCTACACTTACTGTATTTCAGGAGGCATATAGCTAATCATTGTCGCGACACTTGTCAAGGTTTGCTGAAGGTATTTTTACCTACTAATTCCTTTGGAAGAGGGTCCTTGGTAACACTTACACAACACATACATTCTTGGATACCAAGAGCCTGGTTCTGTCCGAGGTTTCTCCCTAAAAGGAAGTTTTTCCTCGCCACCCAAGGTTTCTCCCTAAAAGGGAGTTTTTCCTCGCCACTGTCGCACTAAATGCTTGCTCTTGGGGGAATTACTGGAATTGTTGGGTCTTTGTAAATTATAGTGTGGTCTAGACCTACTCTATCTGTAAAGTGTCTTGAGATAACTCTTGTTATGATTTGATACTATAAATAAAATTGAATTGAATTGAATTTCAAGTATTTTGTGCACACCAGCACCATACATTCTGATTTTTTAGTGTTGGTATGTAGCAACACATTTCAGAGGGTGAGGTGAAGCCAGGCTGCAGTGTGGCACCACACCAGGTAGGAACCACAGGAGCAGTTAGAGGCTAAATTATCACTACGTGAGTAATGAAGCATCTCTACATCAGTTTGACAAAGAAAGGCACGGCTAAACCACAGAACAACTCTTTATTTAAAACAAAATACCACAGTGCCTGTGTCTGAATGCATGCCCCTCCAAAATCAGACTACCTAGACTGGAGGAATTGGCTGCAGTTGGGAGGGCACGTCACGTTACTCCAGCCTAAACAATTATTTTCAAATAAATAGCATTAGAAATCGATGGGCCAATTCGGACAGCAGGCAAGCCAGGTCGACATATACACGCCTGTTAAAGTGAATAAATATTTTAGCATATAAATATCACTGTGTAAATAATGTAGCTTTCTGTATTTCTGCACGTTCACAATTGTCAAGCGCGCTCATGGGCTATTTTTTTTTTTTTTTTTTTTGTCTTACCTCTTATCTTGAAATATCTTGAGACCAGCAGAAAACAAATTCAGCCCTCACGGAAAAAGCGACAGATTGATCCTCCATGGAAAACCTTTTAGGAAAAATTTCGGTCACAATCGCAAGGTCGTTCATACAGGTGAAAAATCCGGTGATCAGTCAAAGATAACGGGTAACGCAGGAGACATAAACACACGCGTTTCATATCGCTGCTCTCCCCCTTCTCCTCCACTCCCCACAAAAAAAAAAAAACATACACACACACACACACACGCACGCACACACACAACACCCACGTTGTTTGCCGTGCTAAATCACATTTGAAACATCCCCAGTTAAGAGGCTCGACTCTCGCCTGTGTTAACGCTCTCAAATCCAAAACGCGTAGGTCTGAAATTGGTCTGAAATTGGGCTTGAAAGGGAATCTTGCAGTGATGATTTATTATGCGCATCAAGTCAGCTCTCGCTGCGAAGAAGAAGTGGGCTGTACAGCGGCGAGAGACGATGATGGAGCAGCCAGAACCAGCAGCGCTGGGATAGGAAGGTGCGGGAGGGAGGAAGACGCACCTGGCGGGGAACTGCGCCCCCCTGCGTCAGACCACAATATTGCGAAGAAACAGTGAGCCTGATTCACCCACTATTAGGGGAGTAATGGTCATTTGTTTTTTCTTCATAGGCATTTCTCCCAAGCTTAGACAACAAAAAGTAAGCTAATTTCTAAAGAGTTAACTTGTAGATAGAATTTATTTGGTAAGGACTCCTGGCCCACATGCAGCCTATACTTAGGTGCCTGTGCACCAAAGACTGTATGTCTATAGCCAAGAACAACAGTATTTAAAAAAAAAACTCTAGTCCAGATCATGAAGTGTAAATAAAAAAGGAACCAAGTATGATACTGAATCACAGAAAAATTGTGTGAAAACTCTTGCAAGCATGTAGAATTTCTCATAAAAGTGGAATATTAAAGCTGCAATAAGCAATATTTGACCACTATAAGCTATTCTCCAGACCAAACTCACAACATTTGATTTGCAAACCATATTTCTTTCAAGTTAAATTGGTCTCTACAACCGTAGGCTAGTAATATGCAATTAGTTATCATTTGAGCAAAATAATAGACTATTGACAGGAATATATTTCCGCTTTTCAGAAAGACAAATGAAGGAAACTCTCTGAACCCTGTCTGGTTGTGGTGGTTAATGTTGTGAATTGAAACAAAACTACTTGGTTAGGTTAAAAAAATATGATGGTTTGGGTTAAAATAAGTATGTTTATTACGTAATTTAAGTTTGGTACATAAGTTAAGTACGTTACGTAAACTACATTGATTTTTGGTTTCCCATGGGACAAGAACAGCAATGTCCTGGGAGAAAGTCCTTCGTTTGTTTGACCCATCCGTCCACCCCGATCTCCCTTCATGGACTTTCACAGACTTTGATTAGAAACATATTTGTTATACATCAAAGACAAACATAATCCGGGACAAAATACATTTCCCTCAGAAATTATTTAAAATGCAGTTTCATTGTATTGGAACGTAATTTTTAGGAGACAGGGCTGCTATGAGAAACCCCAGGTGCTAGCCAGGACAGCCTATGTAGGAAAGACACCAACACTTGGCTTGGCTTAGCTTGGCTTGACAGTTTTAAAGCAGCATTAAGAGATTTCTGACCACTAGGGGGCATAAAGTCTCCAAAACGAACTCCTTCAAGAAATAGGTCTTGGTTACTTTCTTTACCAGTCACTTGTTTTCTTCAGCTGTTCATTTCACACTAGACAGGCAGCATACAATCAGCTTGTGTGAGCTTATGCGCTAGGAGTGGCTGCCAGTTATAATATGTGAGGTCAGTGACAGCCATCAGGACTGAAGCATACATGTACCAGGCAACCAATATAATGAGCTGCAAGATGCTGAAAACATAGAGCTGCAGACTGGGGTGTTAAAATTACTAAAATAATGTGTGAGTGTGGCTTCTTCTTTGTTTGCAAGCAGGGCATGCTTGTGGGCTGAGTGACATTACTCAAACTAGTTTTGTGATTGGAGGAGACTGAAGTGTTGTGGGTACAACTGAACCTGTTTTCCACTCTGCCACAAAAAATGGACCTGGTTGTTATGGAAATATAATGGAGCAGGTACCTGCGATTAAAACACACAAATACAAATTGATGGTATTAATATTGGTGACATTTCTCCCTTTCTATTTGTCCCTTTTTACTGAAATTTGGACATGTCAAAGTAGGGAAAACAGATATAAATATTAAAATGAATGATGGCAGTTTCAGGATGCTAGTATTAAATAGAATGGAGCCATTGTTAATGTTACTAGTTACACTTGTGCTTTCCGTGCTATGACAAGCCAAAATGTCTACTTTAAAAACAAAATGCTGTTTATGCTACTACCTGACTATTTTCTAGCAGGAGTTTGATGTTTCACCTTAGATTATGATGAATGCATAATTGATCCAAAGTATTCGAAACACTTACATTTTACCTGAAACTCTGTTAATATTTAATGAATTTTTTTACTTTACTTTATTATCTACTGTTACATTATACACCTACAAGTCTTTCTTTATAATGTAATTCTAAAACTGCTACTTTTGTCTATGCTCTGTATAAATGTCAGTTTTTGCATGTCTGTCTATCCGGGAAGAGGGATTCGTCCTCTTACTCTTCCTGAGGTTTCTCTTTTTTCACTCCGTGTTTCTGTATTTTCTTATCTGAATGGAGGGTCTAGGGATAAATTAAGGGTGTTGTATGTTGTACAGATTGTAAAGCCCTCTGAGACAAATTCACGATTTTGGGCTCTATAAATATAATTTACTTCACTGAACTTGACTATAATTCAAAACTGCTAATGAAAGAAATTGGGTTGCTACTGAGATGCAGAAGGCTGACGTTTCACTGTTTTTGATAAGCATCTGCTGACTGCATTGGTTAATGGTGAAATGATGTATTTCCCATGACAAGACTGGGAAGAAACTGCTCTCTCTTCCAACTCTCTTCCTCCCTCTCTCATGCACACTCTCAGCTGCCCTTCATTCCTCTTTGTCTTTCACTCTCTCTCTCTTTCCCTCACTCACAAACAGTGAATCCCTCTTCTTTACTACCACAGTCATGTTACCCTTGTGTACATCACCACAATGTCTAATATGTGTACTGGGCCTCAGTGAAGCCTAACTGTATTAACGTAGGTCCCGTAGTCCCTCAGTCTACTAGGGGCCCCATTAAACCTACATTGATCATCCTCATTTCAGGCCCAGGTTCCTTCAACATGGCCAGGGCATCGTTAATAAAGCTCCATACAGCAGCCATTTGACATTTCCTTTAATTATGCCTGTAATTTATTCATGCACTTGATCCTAGGAGCTTGTTGTGAAAAAAGGTTCCTCCAGGAATATTTTATCCTGCTCCTCTCGAGGTCCACGGATTAACCATCTTAATAGCAACCCCCTGAAGATATTAGTTTCTTCAGTGTGTGTGTGTGCATTGTGCCCTAAATGTGTGTTAAGCTGCAGAAGTCATTAGGTCTTATTTCTCAACCATTCAGAGGATGCAATGTAAATGCTCCTGTATTATTAGCTAGTCTAATTTTGGGAGAGCACAAAGAAAAGTGCAAATGGTTGCACGATCTGTGCTTATCGCACAATGCAGCGACCCCCATGTTTAACCCAGTTTTACAGAGGAAAACATCACCGCTTAATTTGCTAACTCCGCAGCTCTGTTAACAGACAGCGAAACAGCAATTTCACACAAAGTAGCAGAGGAAATCTCAAATGCACACACTTCAAATGGGATTTAAGATGTTAATTATGATGTTTTTTCATCACAGAACATTGCTCAACTCCTGACTGCACACCTGACAGAAATTCCTCAGGCTTTGTGGGGAAAATGTGTGCATTTGAAGACTGGGAAGTGGAGGCTCTTATTTGAAGAAGGACACACGCACGAAAACACACACACGCAGAGGTAGAAATGGAAGGCAATTTGTCACTTGTAAGTAATTTGTCAGGACTGGAGGAAACACTATATAGCCTACTTCATAATTTCATGAAAAATTTAACAGCTATTGCTTCAAATATGTAAACTTACATCTTTTTCACTTTTATTGTAATCATTTTTCACAAAACCACAAATCATCTTCCTTTTTTTACACCCCTTATCTGAACATACACATCGCTCAGCTATGTGGTTGTGAATCTAAAACGATTTGGGTGTTGTCTGCAGTTCACTTAAATATATCACACGGCCACTGGTAGAGATGCTCTCTCTTTCTATCTCTCGCATTGACTCAGTAAGTTTCTCTTGTTAGTTTATTTTTTTACATTTCTGGTAGCCTTAGTTCATTAGCCAGGCTGTTGCATAGAAGACTAATGGGCCAACATACCTTTTATTGCATACTGCAATTCCATGGCTGTGGAGGTCCATTACTTTAGGCATTCAAGAATTTACTCTTTACTGCTGCTGATAGGGAGGCCTTGCTAGGGGCTAATGATGGGAAAGATCCACTTTGAAATAAATCCTGCTGTAGGCCAATAAAAACTTTGCTTGGCTACAGAGGAGACCTGCAATTAGAAACCAGCTTTTGAGGTCTGACCTGGGGTGAGTCCAGTAAATTCAGCACAGAGATGCACCATCTCTGGATCCTCATAGGTAATATCTAATTTAAAAGAACTATTCATTAATCTTAATAAGCATGGGTCGCATATAAGATACCTTGAATTAAAACCTGTATTTTTCATAAGTTTGATGTGACCTCGATATAACCTACATTTGTCAATTCCAACAAATAACAGTAAAGGTGCTGTATGTAGCATTTACCATGAATTATATTTATTATGAATTATTGAAATTACTTTGAGACATTGATTACAAGAAATTGGAAGCTGTGACAAGTGGGTGAGATTCCCTGCACTCACCATTTGTCCCTTGGTGCTTGTGTACTTACATTAGTCCACATTTATTTTACACATTCCTCTAGTTAGTTATTTTCATTTATTGAAAATGTGGTTATAATCTGGATCATCATTTACCAGCATTTACAATACCTCTGTGTGCAACATAGGCTATGCTAATGATCTCTACCACAGTTGCATTGTGAATTAATGATATCAAGGTAATTCAAGTAACTGACTGCAACAATGACATATTGATTGCAGTAAAAAGGCCAAACAATGATAAATTGATTAAAATGGCATACTAAACAGTTGCCGCTCTAAATGAATCCATTTGGGCAAAATAACAAAATACAGACACATTTGGTGAAGCTCATGATGGACAGTTGTGCTCGAAGCTGTCAAAGGTGTTGATTCAACTCGATGGTCATTTAGAGGCAGTGGTTTGTAGTGTTATTAAGCAAATGTCCTGTTAAGTGTTTTTTAGTCAGTGTTAACGAGGGTCTACTTGTAACCACTGGTTCTCTTTGTTAGAGCAGTTTACCTGTGTGTGGAATATGTTTATTGAGAAGTCCATTTTGAATTATATAATATCACAGTGCTTGTGACACAGTGACGACTGCTGAAACAAAAAAGCAGTTTCACACGTGTGAGTCATTTCTAAGTTGAGTGCCAGATTAATTGCACCCGAGATCTGAAAATCACAGTGCTCAAGCCAACATAAGGCAGCTGAAAGAGGCAAAAAGAGGGCAAACAGTCTTTTACACTACTCTTAGAAGCGGTACATCACCCTCACAGTAATTTGGGGTTTAGTGTCTTACTCAAGGTCTCTTGAGCAGTGTTTGTAGTCTGTAACAACCAACACCTTGCAGTTGATAATGTGCAACATTTAATAGCCCAACACTCCTCCCCCAGTGCCAGGAATCAACTCAACAGAATTCCTGCAGTAGTTTGTTGATAGTCAGTATCTTTACCTCTGGGCCAACCTTGAAGTTTTGACAAGATGAAATTGCACTGACATCATCATGTCCCGATGCCTTTACGGCCCTGATAAAAGGTCCCTAAATCTTGAACTCACAGTGCAGACAAAATTAGACTCGCCGCCTGTGGCCTTGCACTGCTGAGCAGAAAACATTGGGAAAGGAGCAGGTGGCAGCAGACATTAGTGGCAGCAGACATTAGTGCCCACGTCGTTGTGTCAATCTGAGCAGACATTTTTTAGTGCAGCTCATTTGATTATACATTTTGCCAAAATTGCTTTAATGCTTCCGTTTCAGAAGGGGTTAAGTGTGGTAAAGGCTGAGAAGATGAGATTGATGGAACAACTTGCCACGTGTTGTGAATTTTCAGACAGAATGTCAGGAAGTCTGTCCTGCTCTCTTATTCACGGGTACTTTATTTGATGCATGAAGGAGATGTACACATTTATATCATGCTTTAGACAACTCAATTCTTTGTATCCATAGAGACCGAAGAGCCTCATTTACAGCAAGCTTATACTCACCAGACATCCCAATGTTTAGGTTGTGTGGCTGTTCCATTTATTTAAGCAGCTATAAATGTTTTAACTGTAAAACTGTTGTGGGGGATGATACTAGAGTACTCTCAGCTGAATAGTGGGAGTGTAGCCTACATACTTTGAAGGCCTTCACTGCATTCATCACAGATTACATTGACATACCAGTATGCAATTACCTGGTGAATGTTGCAGGGTAGAAATGTTTTTCTGTGTGTGTGTGTGTGTGTGTGTGTGTGTGTGTGTGTGTGTGTGTGTGTGTGCGCACGCGCGCCAGGGTTAAATTTTGCTGCCCAGTATTAGGTTGTCTGACATCTGCAATCAATAAAGCTATTGAACCAACAAGGTCAGCCTACCTCTCATGAGATTTGCAATTTTTCTCTCATATGAAGCTCCATGAATCTACACAATCACACATGGTCTTTGGTTGGCTGCAGGATCACATTTTCTTCTCTTTAATATTTATTTAACATACTCAAAATAAATGCAAATCATGCTTAATATTCATTATTTAAAATAAACTTACATGCATATTATTTGAGGTATATGCAGACATCTTTCGAATACCTTGGAAAGATACTTTGCTTTTTAAATTAAACACAGGGCTCTAGTAATCATATAAACCCATCTATGAGGGAGCAAATATAATCTATTATCAGCAGGAAAAAGTGTTTGGAAATTTCTCCAGCTTCACAATTGGCTTAACCCACCATGTGTTGCCTGGCCCTGTAGTGTGCCTCTTTACATGAAATGTTTGCCTCCTTCATGAGAATAGAAGGATGTTGCGAGTTGTGTTTGATTTCATTTAGAAAGCATTAGAGGCTTATACGTAAGTGAACCATGCAGTAAAATGGAACAAACAATGGGGATGTCACCAGAAATGGGTTCTCTCCCATACTTTTCCTCTCCAGAGGGCTCCTGCACATAAACACACATCATGGATGTGCAGCTAGCCTGCAGCCCGGTGCTGCTGGCATTCATTTACACACATTGTTCTCAAATTTTCAATGTTAAGATTTGTGCTAGGTGATTGGGATTTACATATGCAGAGGTCCAAGGCTCAGACCACTGTATGGATTTTCCTCCTGTAGGATAGTCTCCTCCTAATGAATGTTTTTACTCTCTATTTGTCAATGACATAACAATCCCCTGCACTTAGCATAAATAACAGTAAAAGCTACAAGCATATTAAATTGTGTTTAAAATCAAAACTTATCGTGGCTGTTTTTTAAAGAAGTGCTTTAGTTGCAATTAGACACCAACACCAACTCACAACATGCAGTACACAACGGTCTCATCAGCGCATTTAAGAAAATGCAAAAACACAATCAACCTCAAACAGCTGGTAACGAGCGACTACTCTGCACTTCTCAAGTGTTAACTTGCAATTTCTTTGGTGACAAATGATGCAGAAATAGTGTGAAATTGGCGATGTTTTTTTTCATTAAGGCCGCCATGAACAGTGGTGGATCTGCTTGGCTTTCGTTTTCATGGATGACCATTAGCTGGTTAAGGGTGAACACATCTGTCTCCCGATGCCTTTGCCAAGCTTAGCATTAAGGACGTAAAACACATGAATTATTCAAACATGCTAATTAACATAAATGATCCCTTAATAGTCAACATGCTGACTTATGAGTGTACATTAAACAGAAAATCTATATTACAAGTTTATGAAGACAAAACTTTGTTGTAGCACTGTAAGAAAACTGTCTTGTTATTAGAACTCCAATTGATTCATTACAAATATATACTACTGTAACCTAAAGAAAGCTAAAATGAAATGATATGATTCGCAATGTTCATAGAGATTCATTATATACGTACCCAATGTTTACTTCCAATGTGCTTTTAATATTTCCAGTTCTCTACATTAGTATTTCAACTTTTATTTAAAGCTTTTTTTATATGGATAGTAAATAAGGAATTCTGTAACTTCACAGCTATTATTGTACAAGGATTTTATCAGTGGGCTAAAGAAACTGCAGATGCAATGCACAAGGCCTTGACTTTTGCACCAATCGTCAAAGCGTATAGCAATATTCTTTTTTTTTTCATCCACTGATACCGTACCTTTTCAAAAACTGTAATTCTGAAAATGATTCAGCAGAATTTTGTGTACCAGTTTAGACAAAACGAAAGTGTTGGCTGTTTGACCCACACACAATCCTGCAACATTATATCAACCTGTTCCTATTTGCATGGCAGATAAAACATTCTTTTTTTCCTACTGCACTATATAAAGTGAGGAAAGTGCTCATGAAAACACACATTCATACCCATGCTCACTCTATCTTCCACATTCGTACCCATGCTCACACACACACACACACACACACACACACACACACACACACACACACACACAAGCAAGCAGAGCCCAGAACAACACAACAAAGTATAACTGCAACCCTTAGTCACATATTCCCAATGTGCACATGTTTTAAAGTCATTTAACATTTCAATTACATTTTTTCCCTTAGGCACCATTAGTCTAGCATGCTGCCTGTAATACTGTTACGTGGTGATGATGTAAAGTCTCGTATTCCACCTGCAACACTAATATTACACACATTCTCACACACACTCAAACCCGTGGGTCTTGAGTCCATAAATGAAGGCAGCTGGCTTTGATTGCACTTATCAGTCAACATTTATTCCTGGTCCATGTCCATTTAGCACCCATCGCAATGCTGTTATCTTGTTGGGCAGCAAATATCAGATTATCTTTTTCATAAGGCATTTGAAGTTCCCAGTGTAGTCTACACAATACGATTACACACAATACGTCATTAAAAATGCATGCAGTATAGTGGTGATGGTGCACTGGATATGACACGTGCCTTTGGTGTAGGAGATCTGGGTTCAGTTCCCACTGCGATACATCATCGTGCAACCTCTGACATATATAGCAATTGTAAGTCACTTTGGAGAAAAGAGTCAGCTAAATGACATCTAATGTAATGTAAAGTATAAGCATTCTCATCCGATACAAGAAACTGTGCTGTATTCTGTAAACTGTGCTGTATTCTCTGAAGCATTCTTCTTCAGAGAGAGCATTGCTCCGCATAGCTTCATCTCCCTTCTTTCCACAGCCCTTTCTTTTCATGAAAGGAATGAATGCAAAGAAATATCCCTGACATCTGTAGGTCAAGGCACCCACATGCTGGTCCTCAGCACAAAGAAACTTAAAATTGGATAATTTCATACAAAGCAGTAGTTCAGCCTTATACTAAAATCACTTAAGCACTGATAATATTCACAGTCTGAATGATAGCCTTGCAATAGCAAAAGGGACTATCAATCAAAAGCTGATGGCAGTGAAGAATCCCACTGAAATTTTGGTTGTATGGCTGAGGAAACCTCTATAGTTGTAAATCATATGATCTATGATTCAAATCTCATCTGAACAACATTTTTACCAGATCATTTAGTTTGCATTTCAGCCAGATATCTGTCGAGAGGAGCACACATTAATCGAATTTTACACTCACTTTGTTAACATTTTTATTGCACCAATATCGATACAAATCATTTGATATTAATCTGTCATTTAAAAATAGGCAACAAGATGAATTAATTAATACAATTATTTTAAAATTCATACAAATGTTTTTATTGTTATTTTAAAGAACCGACCTTGAATGTTTTCTTAGCCCTTGAACTTGAAAAGAGTTTGAAAAGTTTTGTCCACGATCCACTTTCTTTTTTTTGCATTCAGCTTCATTCACCTTCCTTAAGAATTATCTGAAGGTCACTAAGGATGTCACAGTTTGATGTAGTAGATGGTATGTGTTAAATCAGACAAGGTGATGTATGATTGACTACCAGCTTTGCTGGTCAGTTAGTGTAATCACCGTGGTGCATCGGTAAAAATGTACTGTGTGGGTCTTAAACCACTAAACCACCAGGGAGACCCCAGTCCTTTAACAAAAACTTGAAAGAATGAAGAGTTATATTTTATAAAACATGTCCTTAACTGCATTGGGATTTGGTGATTTGATTTAGTATTTAATTGCATGTCAAAACACTACCTAGATGGCTGAAATAACTTAACAGACAGCAGTATGGAAATCTCATGGAAATCAGAACTCAGAAGCCCCCTCTAGTGTTTAACTCTAAAAAATAAAATATATGCACAACAGATCCAGCAGTAGAAACAGCAAAATAATATGTCTTGCTTAACCAACACATATCTTTTACATTCAACCAAGAACAAAACACTGGGAGAAACAGTTGTGGGGCAGCTGGTAGACATTATGTTTCATGCTCAAATGCACCTTAGAAAAGACGAACACTGTCCATGAGATTCACACTGTTATGGTTGATACTGTAAAGTGCACAAATCATCTTCTGTAATATCAAAAGTTGACATAAATATGAATTTTCATTTGGATTAATCAGTCAGCTTACATTTGCTTCTCTAAAATCAGATGACATCAACAATGTCAAAGTGATGTTTAAATGTACCTAATATTTACTACATTAAAACATAAAGCCTGGTAAATTATTTCAATCTTCCTGAGCTTGCTGGAGTAAGGCTGCGAAAAAACTATTCCTGGATTGTGTTGCTGCTTTCCTGCTGTGCAAGGCCATCAGAGATGTCACTAGGGGGCATTGTTATACCACAGGAGGAAAGACCTGCCACCAGTAAAATATACATCCATTACTATGGCAACTAGATTTTCTACACTCCTTCCTCTGTGAAATATAGTTTGTGTGTTTTCTCTGCAGTTTAAAAAACACAGGGCAGAGTTCAATGAACTGCCATTGGGATTGTATATTTTGATAAAAATGAATTGCGATGAGATGTCAGACTCAACACTTGAATCACAATAAGCTTTATTGGCCAAGTAAATGTGTGCACACAAAAGGAATTTGTCTCCAGTTTGATTTATATAATAAAAGTATATATACATGTATATAAACAACAATATAATGACATTTGTAGACAGTACAATAGTGCAAAGGGTGCTGAAATAGATATGGAATTATTTATGTAAGAAGTTGCTTTATATACCTGAGGCAATAAGAGTTTGAATGAGTTTTCAGTTTGGGCGAAACATTGTTTTTCTATATACAATAGAATTACTTCTATGTATACATGTGGAGAGGAATCAATAGATCTCACATATCTGCAGTGAAGTGCTTTGAGCCAGAGAGAAACAGAAGTTGAGGTCAAGATTACAGGTCAGCGGAGCACAATGGCCTTATAATGGATGAAAATGTGGTGACCCCCGAGCTGTGCTCCAGTCTCTCTCTCTCTTTGGAAGGTAATGTCAAGGTCCATGACACAGTGTTCACTGCTGGTTTGAGTGGTAATTGGAATGTATCTTCTTCTCTATTGCCTTACAATCAAGTTTGGAACTTGTGGGAATGTAGCATGGCACGGACAACTTGAGAGTGAAGAGCTTCATCTATGGTCTATACGTGTTGATGTAAGTAAACTTTTTAGTGTTCTAGTACAGAGATCTTCAACATGTGTGACCCCCTAGTTTTTTGTTTTCAGAAATTGTAATATGTCTGAAAATAAGCCAATATGGTAGCCAGTTAAACTTAAGGATTCACTGTGCCTTCCACATATGTTTAACATTAAAACAAGATGTATAAATAGTATATGAACATCCATCCATCCATTTTTATCCATCTGGCCCAGTTTACCATGCTCAATTCTATGCAATATATGTAAGGGTTCTCTGCTCAGTCACTCTTTCAGCTAAGGGGTCCTTGGCCTGTTGATTAACTAATCAAAGCATTTTTTTTGCTGTGCACAAAGCGCCAGTATAGTAAAGGGCCTTGCCGCAATAACATTTTTAAAGGTCCAGTGTGTAACGTGTTTAATTATTCATTATCAAAATCTGTGTTGCCCGTTCACAAACTTCTCCTTTTTCATGAATATTTCCCACCACCATCAATTCCAAGTATTCCTTTTGGCTTGGAATTTTACATTTGCATTCGCATGAACTGGGGTAGACGCTCCATATTCATGCGCCATCTTGAAATACGTTAGCAGGTAAGGGACATACAGGACATACTGCTCCGCCTTTCGCGTTTTCGCTGTCACATGATAAACTCAGGTGCTGCTAATGCTGCTAATTACGGTGGCCGACAGGGGCAAACACCCTGCAACTTAAGAAAACACACGCAAATAGACAAAACACAAGCAAATTAAGAAAACAACTTCATTAATTTGACAACACATGCGCAGCATTCAGCAAACGCGCTGCAAATACCACAACACAACCAAATACATAAACGCACTGCAAATAAAAAACGATGCAAAAAGAAAAGCACGCAAACCCCGAAAAAAGAAGCGATGCAAAAAGAAAAACAACTTCATTAATTTGACAACACATGCGCAGCATTCAGCAAACGCGCTGCAAATGCACACAACACAACCAAATACATAAACGCACTGCAAATACACACAACACAACCAAATAGATAAACGCGCTGCAAATATGAAACGATGCAAAAAGAAAAGCACACCAACCCAGAAAACAAATGCAACAAAAAAACGCTGCATCCAGATTACACAACGGAAGTTCTCCAGACCTCTAGAGGGAGCAGCTAGTGGAACAGCTGGATTTTCGACCTCACGGGGAGGGAGAGAGGGAGGGAGGGAGAGAGAGAGAGAGAGAGAGAGAAACTGCATAGACTGCATAGACTGTAAATATTAAATCTATGTTTGAGATATGTTTTCTCTCGTTTGGTGGGTGTGTCTCGGCTCAGGTCCCAGCTGATACTCAATCAGCAGAGACGTCTGTAAACTCGTGGTGATAAAACATTTAAAACTGCATCAGTGTTTAACGTTGTCGTTTGTTTAAGCCATATGAGAGGGTTTAATTTCGAGGTCCGAAATTACTGAAGTGTAGGCCTCCTCAAGTGTAATATTGTGATTATACAACAACGGTTACCAACAAAATAAGTGATCAATCTGTATTCATATTGTGGAGCAATTCGCTCTTGAAATACAAAAAACAGACAGGATTTCTAGTCCCTCCCTGTTAGTAAACCAGCCAATTTACCATGGGATTTATCAAACTGAATAAATCTCGTTCGCACATATAAACACAAAACTGGTTTGCTAACTCCAACGTGTTGTAAGTAAGACATCTGCTGAAAAAGTTATTGTATTCATCAGCATGATTGCCGTACTGTTTAGTTCACAAACACCCAACACACCAAAGTACAAACACAGAGCGGACCAGATGCAAGCTTTTATTTTGAAAAGCCGAAGCTCGGGGACAGCACCAGCCGGGAGGGCATGAGACGGGAGCATAGACTGTATATTAATAACATATTATGTTATTAATAATAATAATAATAATAATAATATGAATTTAATATCGGTTAATAACGGTCGAAAATATAGCTGTTCCACTAGCTGCTCCCTCTAGAGGCCTGGAGAACTTCCGTTGTGTAATCTGGATGCTGCGTTTTTTTGTTGCATTTGTTTTTTGGGTTGGTGTGCTTTTCTTTTTGCATCGTTTCATATTTGCAGTGCGTTTATGTATTTGGTTGTGTTGTGTGTATTTGCAGCGCGTTTATGTATTTGGTTGTGTTGTGATATTTGCAGCGCGTTTGCTGAATGCTGCACATGTGTTGTCAAATTAATGAAGTTGTTTTTCTTATTGCATCGCTTCTTTTTTCGGGGTTTGCGTGCTTTTCTTTTTGCATCGTTTTTTATTTGCAGTGCGTGCTGCGCATGTGTTGTCAAATTAATGAAGTTGTTTTCTTAATTTGCTTGTGTTTTGTCTATTTGCGTGTGTTTTCTTAAGTTGCAGGGCGTTTGCCCCTGTCGGCCACCGTAGCTAATGGGTATTGTAGCATCCCGGCCCCGGCAAGTTTGAAGAAGGAAACATAGAGGACCAGACATATTCAAAATCCAAATTTCAGGAACAGGAGTCTTCTTCTTCGCCCAGAAAAAGAAAAAGGATATTGAAAAGAGCAAGAGACCGGCTTTTTGAAGCGTGAAGGCTACCGTAGCTATAATATGTACTTTGAACTGCGTGGTGCGAGAGAGATGATTGCAATATATGATCTCAATGCTAGATGGGAGAAATTCCTACACATTGGACATTTAAAGGCCTAACATTACCTTTATTGTCAAAGTATGCCTGGAAATTTCAATCTCAAATGTAGAGTCCAACTAAGACCACTTGTCAGCAATAGTCTATCTTTAGACAGGAGTTTAGAGGAGACAGAGAGCATGCTTCACTGTGGGATTTAGTCATTTGATTACACAGAGAGTATCAACAAAGACTACTAGAATGCTTAGTCACCAGACACAATTCACCTTGTTTTGTCATGGATATACTGACAAAACAAAGTGAATTGTGTCTGGTGAAGCTGAATCTGAAAAAAAATATCAAGGGCATGTATAATTGTCACAGAATATGATAGATTTGAGGTCTTCAATAATAACAATATCACAACCACAGAAATGTGTACTTTTAATGCCACTGTTATACAAAAGAAGGCAGGTAGTATTCAGCATATATAAGGTTAACTTGTGTCAATAAGATGTATGTAGGTGTATACACTTCCTGATCTTTGTTATATGTATTACAGTAAATGCCAGAGAGGCCTGCAATAAAGTAATCTTTTAATTAGGCCTAGTGATTGATTTGATTTAGTAATCAATGAATCGTCTATAAAATATCAACAAATAGTGGTCAAAATCAGAATTTTCTGAAGCCCACGTTAATATATTCAAACTGCTTGTTTTGTCCAACAAACAGTCCAAAAGTAAAGCAGTTTACTAGAAGAGAAAGAAATATTCATATTTGAGAAGCTAGAAGCAGTGACTTTTCCTAAGAAATGACTGAAATGATTAATCGATTATGATAATTAATACACTTAGTGTGTTTCAGGTCTACTCTTACAGTATCTTAAAATCCCTTGTACATCATCTGGGGACTGGTCTTAACTACTAGTTAAAGGTGTTGATGTGTTTGTTGAAATGGTCTGGATCATAACATTTATTTTTTCTAAAGTTTTACATTTATAGCTAAGAGCACCTGAACTTATAGTGTGTTGTGTTGCTTGCTACTTGTGTATGTGTAAGTCTGTGTTTATCTCCAAGAATGCCCTCTCTCCACATAGCTCCACTTTACAGTCATCTGACATGCCAACAAGTACCACAGGTGACAGAATGTTTCAACTCTGGGACAGAAAAATACACAACATTTTTTTCCTTACTTCGTGTGAATTGCGTTTGTTCACTCAGAGCTGATGACTCTGCTCTGCTGCAGCTGGAGTGTTAAGTGAACTCTGATGGGTGTGTCATTCTGTACAAACACTGGCATAGTTGTATGTGTTCACCTATACTCTTTCTAAGTGTGCATGAGAGATATAATTTTGTACAGTGGCACTTGTCCATTGAAATTACGCTATACTTCAGCTGTGTCACCTTTACATTTGGGCAGGCAAATAAAGCAGAGAGAGGATGAGAGAAGTACACTCAGCAGGCATCCATCGTCTTTAGGCTATACAAAGGGCAATTACGTGCATGAATGAGCAGTGATTGACCTTTGAAATCAATAACAAATGTAACTTACTTTAATAAGAAAGCTCAACTGCGTTTCTTGCATATCAGAACTGTGCACAGGTAGCTTACTCCCCTGTTTTGAATGGGGGGTGATGACGCCGCTCGCGCGCACACGTGCTGTGAAATATTTCCCCATGTTTTGTATACGCACATATTTTACTCAAGCCTATGGGGTGCCCGCCCGCCGGTTATAGTATATGACAGCAGTCATTCCACGCGCACCGTCTTCAGAGTCACTGCGTGTCCTTTGACCTCTGTAGATTCTAAAATAGAGAAAGGACCTTGTGGAGACTTGAGTCAGAGTTGCAGTTGTTGACTGCGCACTTTTGGCCGTCAGCCAAAGAGTTTGGCACGTTGGGCTTCTGAGGTAAAGAAGCTACGTAATACGTGAACAGTTTTGCTGCAGTTGTTGCGATGTTTGTCATATCGCGGACTCAAAGTTCGCATCACTTTTAAGTTTTGGACAAAACGAGCTTCTCCTGAGGGAACTGAAGACGACACCTCGATAGGTAGAAGACTCTTCACATTACTCCAGTTGCTCGTCTTATGGGTAAGCTGCACATCTAAATGAAGTTCACTTAATGTTGTTTTGTTCAGGTTTGTGACAGGAAAAAGACATTCAGCGTTTATGTTATGTTATATATGCGCTATGGTGATAAAGTAAAGTAAAAACAAGTTAAAGCCACCGCCCTCCATCTCCATCAAACCATCATCCTGCAAGTTGAAAGTCTTGTTTATCAGCATAAATCAGAGGCAGTTCTCAGGTAAATATTTCAGCGGTGAGCTGTCTGATCCCTGTGGAGTTCAGAGGCAAAATAATTAAAAGTGAATCTGTGCCCATGCAGGTTATTGTAGCCAAGGTGTAAAATCTTGCATTGAATGATATAAAAAAAAAAAAATCAGAAACAAAAAACAAGTTCAGATTTTTATCTTGGCTATTCATTGTCTGTGCTGGAGATACAGTGCTTCTCCCTCCCTCTGGAGAGCAGGCATTCTTATGTACAAAATTAATGAAATGCTTTTTTTATCGGGGCATTAGTACCTGCAACTATGTAAAAACATTCTCCCATTAATATTTAATGTAATTGTGCAGCACGGCTTTATCAAAATCATTGACATTTTTACCCCTCAGTCAAAGTTTGTACCACTTTTCACTCTTGTAGCTGTGCTAATTACAATTGACCTTTCCTTGCAGAGTGTTAAGTAGAGTTAGGGTTTTCATGAACAGTGTTTCGGAGTTTTGTGACTGTTACAGATTTGCATAAACATAGGTGATTTTGCTGTACAGTTGTGTTAAACTCACTTTATCACTTGCTTTCTACCTCTTTCAAAAGTCAGCCTCCCTTACATGAATTCTAATGGTAAATAGTGAGATCACATCCTGTCTCTGTCCCTTCTGTCTGGCCACTCAGAGAGTGAAGACTTGCCCAGAGCAATGGCCACACTCAGCCCTGTGAAGCAGCCCATTCAAGCCTCTGCAGCTTTGTCATAGCGAAATGGGTCGAATCTCTCTCTCTTTGTGTGACCCAACTTGACCGAAATGTGGTAATTGAGGAATCCTGGGATTTTCACTCCCTGTGGTGATGTTCGGGCCAAGCTTTCAATACATTCATTTACAGTACAACAAGTTGTTACATGAGAAACAGGTCAGCTGTTAATTTCAACTTTGAAAAACATCCAGATATGTGTTTATTCAGGCGTGGTGTGATCTCGCTCAGATTCTTTCCCCTTCACATGTACAGGGTCATGTAGTCTTAAATGACCCTGGCTCAGTGTCGTACCGTTGGTCATGTAGTGCCACAAACAGGACAACATTTTGCACAAGTCTTAACGCTTCATGAGAGGATACCTTTAAAAATAATAACAGTAATTCCATCAGCGTCAGTTACAGTAAACTGTAGCATGTTAGTAGGCTCGTGCTGATTGGCAATCAGATCGTATATCGACAATTAAAGGAATGATCGGCGATTGGTTTTTCCTATGCATATATATATATTTTTTAAGATAATTTTTTGGGACATTTCTGCCTTTTTTTGGGACAGCTAGATATGAAAGGGGAGAGAGGGGGAAGACATGCAGGAAACCGTCTCAGGTCGGACTCGAACCCTGGACCTTCTGTGTCAAGCATACACCTCTATATATGTGAGCCTGCTCTACCAACAATCTGCGCCCTACTGTTTATTTTCTGGTGGAGCGGTAAGTCCGCCCGCTGAGCCACGTTAATCAGCACAAACAACGAGTAAAGTTTGAATCCTTAACGTTAATTACAAAGCAGTTTTCCGTGTCTTTTCCATGAGTCTGACACCTGCTGGGCCGCGTCACCCAGCCTCCCAACCTTCCCGGCTGCTGCCAGGGTATTGGGAACTACATCAGCCTGCACCGATTAACATTACTGGGGACTAACGGCAGCTAACGTTACCGGTCGAGTTTCCCTGTTGTGGAGCTTCACCTCCAACACAACAAATAAACTATAGGTATTACATGTACAATTATCATATTAGGAGGCAGAGGAATAGCTATACATTTAACACACTGATCAACAGAGAGCCGGAGAGTGAGAGAGAGAAGCCACCGCTAACTGCTAAACTAAAGTAGCTAACAGAGCTAATAGCGTGTAAACAGCTATAGGATTAGCAAGAAAGTCGCTAAAAGGAAGTCGCTATGAGTGCTTGAGTGAACTACTGTAATGTTAGGTTTAATTGTAAAGTGGATAATTAGCCGCTGTCATGAAGAATATGACAAAAAATAACTGCGTCGAGCTACCAAAGCAAGACGCTATCAACACTGAAGCATGTCAGCACGTCAACCAAGCAGGAGACAGGACAGCCGAGCCGGTGTAAGGCAAGGCAAGGCAAGGCAAGGCAAGGCAAGGCAAGGCAAGGCAGCTTTATTTATATAGCACATTTCAGCAACAGGGAAATTCAAAGTGCTTTACATAAAACATTAAAGAGCAGTTAGAAATGAATACAAAATTAAAAACAGATACAATACAATAATAAAATTCACAGTGTAGTACAATAAATTAAAGAAAGGCTACATCAAAAAGAAAAGTCTTCAGTCTTGATTTTGGGGGCAGATAGCAGACCTGTCCCAGACGACCTGAGAGGTCTGGGTGGTTCATAGTTTACTAGCAGATCAGAAATGTATTTTGGCCCTAAACCGTTTATTGATTTATAAACCAGCAGAAGTATTTTGAAATCAATTCTTTGAGGCACAGGAAGCCAGTGTAAAGACTTCAGAACTGGAGTGATGTGATCTACTTTCTTGGTCTTAGTGAGGACTCGAGCAGCAGCGTTCTGAATCAGCTGCAGCTGTCTGATTGATTTTTTTAGGGAGACCTGTAAAGACACTGTTCCAGTAGTCAAGTCTACTGAAGATAAAAGCATGGACAAGTTTTTCCAAATCCTGCTGAGACTTAAGTCCTTTAAACCTTGATTTATTCTTAAGGTGATAATAGGCAGACTTTGTTATTGTCTTAATGTGGTTGTTGAAATTCAGGTCTAAGTCCATGACTACGCCAATATTTCTGAGTTGGTCTGTTGTTTTTAACATAGTCGTTTGAAGCTGAGCACTGACTTTCAGGTGTAGCCAGTTTCATTGATGAAAGTGAAAGCCGCTCCAAATATCAATAATATGTTATGTTCAATTACGTGTTGTAGCCTGTCAGACTGGCCATAATTTAGCCTATTGGCTATCTCGAGTAACCACGATTGGATGATATGAAAATATTGGAGATCGCTCAAGCCTAATGTTAACATATTAAATGTATACATGAACAGTCTACAGCCTCAAGCGTAGCTGCAGATTTTTAATATTAGCTAACCACTCATGATGAAGCGTTGAGTGGAGTTGATTAATTGATTAGTTGACTGATGGAAAAGTAATCAAAAACAACTTTAATAGATGGTTAATCGCTTCGTTCAAGCTTCTTAAATGTGAATAGTTGTAAATAGATAGATGTAAGTTCATGTCTTCAACGTCCAACAGTCCAAAACTCAAAGATATACAATCATTAATGACAAAGAAAAGCATCAAATCCTCATATTTGAGAAACTGGAACCATCATATATGGCATTTTTGGAAAATAGCTGCTGATTATTTTTCTGTTGAACTACTTGGATCCAACAGTCCACTTAAGATTCAAATCTTTTTTTCTCTCTCTAAAAACAGTGTATATCACGCAGGTTGTGTTGATTAAAGGGTTCTCTACAAATATCAACCTTCTAAATCCATGGCTCACCGGCATTTTCTGGTTTATTAGAGGCAGAGAAAGGATGATAAATTCTAAATGTCAGATGGTTAGTGGTTTGTCTGAGTGCCCTTCTTACGAAGCAAGCAATTGAATGCAAACTGATGGGGGACTCATGCTGGAAATGTCATAATGCTTGGACACCGTGAAATGGAAATCAAAACTTTCCGAGGCAAATAGGTCCCAAGTGGCAACAATGAGAGAACATAAATGTAAAAGTGTTCCAGTAGAAAGCTTACTACTGCTTTTTTAGAGTATGTATAGACAGTCACCCTGGAATAGGTATGTCCAGAATGTGTTGCCACATGCCAAGCATGTTGTCTCCACCTCTCTAACTTGCCTTCCAGAGAAAAAGAAGAGATAATAGCCTCTCAGCAACCTCTGTGATTGTATAATTGTAGCCTGTCAGAGGGGTTTTACTTTATTCACTCAGTACTGCAGTTCTAGTTAAAACCCTGGCTTTACACGAGGGGTAAACTGACAACAACACTTCAAAAACTTGGAATTTGTTGGAAAGAATATGATTATTACTGTATGATTATTAAATACTGTATGTGGCATATTGATGCAGTATTCTGTTACTGTATAATTAATTGAATGGGTTTGAAATGCTGCCAAATGTGTCGTGACAGAACAGCAACTATTTAGCTGCTGTCAGCATCTGAGCAGCTCATTGTTATCCATTAGGAGCAGCTAGTGCAGTGTAAGAGCCTTACCAGGCAGGGGGTGAGTTTTTCAGCCACTGAGTCAGTGACGCACTGGGAAGAGTAAAACTCCATGCCAGTCAACAACAATGTGCTATCAACATGCAGCCGCTGCTTTAAACGTTAATCTTTTTTTAAAACTTTATTTTTTAAAGTATAAAGAATATAACATAACCTAATCATCTAATTTAGTGGTAGAACAAACTGTCCAGATCGCAAATAACTTCCAGAGGGATTTCAGATGGTTAAATGTGTGCATTTGTTATGAAATTCTGAGAGCCACTAGGAATCAATCTCTGTGTTGGAACTGTATTGACGAGGCAGACACAGTTGGGGATTCCCTTAATTAGAAAGTATAGGAAGACAATCAATTAGTATAAAGCAATTAAAGGCATCTCATCCTTGCAAAATATAAAACCTGTTTAACAACCATAAGATGGTAAAATATCCATGTGCAAACCTCTTTAGCTTTCAGTAGGAACAACAACCAAGTGTAAATGAACATATTCTGAATGAGTCAAATAATTGATATATTTATCAATTCAACAAAATTGTCTATGGGAAACGAAATGCAAAGAGTGCTTTAAAGGAGATGGCAAAGGCAAAATATCTCTTATTCCCAAAGCAAAGAATGCATTTGAAAAAAAAAGTGATTGTGTTTGCTTTTCTAGAGAAGCACAATAATCCCATATTTTACATATCAATAGCCTCAGAGAAAGCATTCATGTGGATTAACTGTTTAAGTACTGTTTAAGAAGATAATCTGAGAATGCCGCATACATGAATTAATTTAGCAGCCTGTGTACTTGAGAATTTAACATAACAGCTGTCAGAAAAACAGAGTGTCATAATTGTTTTAAATGTTTAAATGATGTTGAAACTGAAACTGCGTCTTTTTATATTAGGTCCAGTCTTCAGTACCACAGTGCCATCCATTATCAACCAGCCTCTCAATACAAAACTAATGGATATAAAGGATCTAAAGGGGAATTTTTACATTTGATAAAGAATGGCAGGTGGTTCTGCTGTGTCGTTCCCATGATCATTCCTGTTGTGAGTATTAGTTTGTGTAGTAATTCCCTGCTTCTGTGCCATAAAAGGACAAGCAGGAATCTTTTCCCACTCCTTAGTCCATAATTTAATGATGCTTGGTTGGCTTTCATCAGAAGACGACCATGAAAGAGAAACTAAACAGGTTGAACACTGATGTGTGTATTTGGTGAGGGAATTTATTGCTCTCCTTGAGGACGGCCAGTCCACATTTGGAATGCTTGTGAAATATTTACAGGAGTCACTGACACAGGAACTCGCCGCCATCAACACTGCGGTTTAAAATAGAGTGGTCAATGTCAGAAACTGATTGTGTCTTCAGCCTGTCTATCCTGTCTGCCTTTTCACATTTGTTGACAGATTTGTCAGCATCAAACTTTCTCCCGTCAAGGTATTAAGCTTGTATCCTGTGGAAATGTCTTTCAAATTCCCAGTAAATCTTTCCAGCATAGATACCAGCAGTCTTGTTACCATGGTGTCTGGCTTTCTGCCTCCCAGCTCTGGCAGTTCCTAACAACCAAGAGCAAAGGTCATGACCGCTCCAGCCGACAACTGTTTGGTGAAATCAACGCCCCACACAGGGGGCACAAATAACTTTGCACTCCATCTGAATTGGAGCAACTGAAGTTTCTCCAGTGAGCACAAAAGGAGCGGGATGATCTGGCTTTGAGGGCGGTCACGTATGCTGTCCTCAGCCACCCTCTACCCCCCGTGCTGCACTTTTAGGAGCTTTTGTACAAGTTCAATTGACAATAGGCTGCATTCCTCCTAGCAAGTGAGGAACATGGTTTGCTGGCACTTGAAATGCTCTTCACGGCATTCATATGGATGAATTCTTTGAACAGTGCCCTTACTGTTAAGACCCCTCTTTTGAGACAAACGCTCACTTTGACAAAAAAAATACAGAAATAAGTTGTGACATATACAGCGCATCGTCTTGTTGACAGTGACAGTGTGTCCCAGTTGCTAGACGAATGATGAAGTAAACATCCTCTCCGTGTGTGGTAACCGCCTGCAGATTTCTGAGTGGATCATTGCAAAATTTGTTTTGTTTCGGTCCTGGAACCTGTAGAGAAGGAGCAACTTTAGCTTGTTCAAAATCAAGATGTGTCTCACAATCAACACTTAATCTGATTGTACAGCAGGCACATATGTGTAGAAAAATAATAATATGTCTTCTGTGTTTGACAGGAGTAAAGGATTTGTCTATGACGCACGTTTTCCAGGTTCGTACATGTTCCCCTGCTTTAAGACTGGGATGATCTACATGAGCAGTGTCATCAGCGAAATGTACTTAAAGTATCAAAAGTACTCATCTAAGTGTGTTATATTGTTATAGTTTAGGATAACAGTATTATACATACATTATTTGATTACTATTACTTACTCATTATGTGTAAGCACTTTAACAACTTTTTTATGTTAAAAGTCTATTTACTTACAGCCACCAAAAGTGTTGAATCTAGGGCTGCAAGTAACGATTATTTTCATTACCAGTTAATGTGCTGATTATTTTCTCAATTCATTGTTTTAAAACTAGTGAAAAAATAGTGAAAAATGCCTGTTCATCTTCTGATATCTTGTTTTGTCCAGCCAACAGTCAAACAAACCAAAAGGTATTCAGTTTATTATGACAAAGAGAAGGATAAAACTTTCTCATTTTAGAGGCTGTAAGACGCACTTTTGACCATTTAATTAACACATATGAAACATATCTTAAAAGCTTCTTTTATAACCATTAGAAGCAGCAGCCTTTTTAATTTTCACCCCAATGGTGAGCATGTTGCGCAAGTGTTGTACAAGCTTGTTTGAATTCTAAGTGTTTGATGGCGATATATGTTGTTTAATCTTTATCATATTTTCCCCAGGCCTCTGCAGTGCACTGCAGCCCAATGATTTTGCTCATCCACTGCTGGTATTCTAACAACAGTCTCTGAACTGAATGTCTGTCTTTTCCTGCTGCTGGAATTTGATTCATATGCTAATGAGTCGAATTCCCATGGATTTCTCTCTCCTGTGCCGTAGATATCACCCCCAAAACTCTCTGCCTCCCCCCTCTCGCTTTCTGTCTGTTATTGTCTCTCCTGCTCCCTAACTTTCATGCACGCAAGGTCACAACGGTAATCTTACACAAGACTCTTGTCTGCAGTTCTACCTTTACAGCAGGTGTTGATATGAGTCAACATCAGCATGCATCTCCCTGCTTGTCTGAAATGCTTTTTCCAATGAATAGATAAACGTGAAGCAGCTTGAAAATTCCCTTGGAAGTTTTTAGGTGACTTGAATATCGGACTTTCTTATGGAAGGAATCTGCACATCAAAGTGCAAAATAGTTTATTTTTGTTTAGGACTGGTAACTATAATTATACCCTGGCCCCAGAAAATACTGACAGAAATACTTTATGGTTGGCTCATAGTCTGTTTAAATTGTATACGAGAACATTGTGAACATAATTCTGGTAAGCAGGCAGACTGCGTGGACTGCCACCCATTAAGAAGTGTACAAATATTTTCAATTTATTATGAAACTGTACTGGACCACATTTGGCTGTTAATGTGGTTGAAATCATCACTGAAACAAATGCTAATGGATTTTCTGATTGCCAGATAGTCCATATAAAAAAAGGAACATATTGTCAAATCTCTGAATAGGGTACAGCCCTACTAGCTTGGTATCCAAATGCACACACACCTGACACACAGTCTGTATATGAGCATTCATTTGGAACTATTTAACAGCTGCATGTTGGATGTTCAGTAAACACAGAACACATTCAATAGTAGTAGTAGTAAGGTGTCCTCTGAATGTCCTCCTAACTAGCAGTACTTTTGTGTGAGGAAAATTAGGTATTTGATCATTGTTAGTCAGCAGAGTTGCCAGGGGGGATGTTGCAATCTCTGACTTACAGTAAACATGCTTCAGTTGATACTTGGCTCTGGTTGTAAGACAAATCTCAATGAGTTTAATCACAACCTGTCAACAAGTTCAGCATCTGTGTTGAAACATTTATTAACCTGATTAATATTGTCACTTGTTCTGTGGCTCACCTGTTCACACACTGAAATATGTCAAGCAGTGTATCATCTGCATACAGATAGATCTGGGCCACCATGTCATTCGGAACATTTTTTTCTTTGCTCTGGCACTTCCCTCCGTACACCATCTCCCAAACTTCCGACACAACACAGTGAAACCCCTAAAACACTCTTTAATGGACCCTTTCAATTGGGTGCACAAACCAGAACAAACATTTTCATTCATGGTGTTCCAGAAATGCTAATGAGGCAAGGCCCTGACACTTTCACAGAGACACCCCTGTCATGGGTCTGTGTTAGGCAGCAGTGAGCCTATCACTCACACAGGATGATGCAAGGTACAACTCCTATGTTTCCAGTCCCAAGAGTAATTTAGACCTACCAAGCTGATGAGTCTCCTCAAGCGCCATTGGCTCTGAGCCAGAGCATTGATTTAACAGATTAAGGACAAACTGGGTTAAAACAAGCTGAAATGGAAAGTTGGAATCCGTTTCCAAAAACGGAACATGAAATGCCTTAGCTGCCTTTAGTGCTGTAATAATAGCTCATTTTATTCACCACCAGTCACTGTTATATTAGAATTACCCTGATTGTGTTTTCCGTTGACTTTTCTCATTTATTGAGATAATATGACTCACAAATTAAGTGGTCTATTTTCTTCATTACATTTCAATTTCAAAAAACGCTTGTACATACTGTCGTACTACTTGTGAGCCCTTGTCAGAGCTTGCTTTACATGTAATGATGTTTAAGAAACAGCTTTAATGGTGCACTTGGGCAAGGTGACTCAGAGCTTAGTCTTTTGACATGTTGCAGCAGATGCTTCATAACTCAATGATTGCCAGCGCATCATGAGTAAGCGCATACGTAATTTACTTCCAAGAGTTTCTCACAAGGGTGATGATTTTGTAAATGCAGTAGATACCATGCCAGATAAATTGCCGTTGTTTTTTTTTTTTCTCCCACAAGCATGGTTAATGTAAAGAATTTCAGCAATTAACTGCCAACACTTCAGAAATATTTGACTTTTATTTATTTTTTGTAGAATGCTATTATGCATTTGAATGTGTATCAGTATTGCCCCTTATGTCAGGTATCATATATTTTTTTAATTTGCACAGATTATGCATGATCCCTCCTAATGTTGCACACATTTATGGGATTGGAGTCTTGGCTCAGACTCCCTTCATCCAGACAAACAAATGTTAAGGTAGAAGTATTACTGCTCGATCGTTTTTGTCTTGTTTGAAAAGAAACTAAGCTGCAGGTGCAAGCTGTTTGAAGAAGGATCCAAATGTATTTTTTTTTAAAGTGACAGGAAAATTGCTCTTTTATTTTTTACTTTTCTTTTAGTCTACCTAAAGCTTGAGTAATGACATCCACAAACTCTGTTGTTGGTGTTTAAAAGGAGAGGTGGGAGAGTGAGAGTGTTAATGATGTGTGTGTGCTACAAGACCAGGCAGGTTTCGTCCTGAAGTGAGGCTTCATGACTTTCTGTTTCCAAGCCCTTTGGAGATGAAGGCTAAGCCTTGGGATCCAACAACAGCTGTAATTTCTAAACACCATAAAATGGCATTTATCACGACTTGTCACTAAGTACATGGAAGTCTCTCAAGCTTCATGGGTGGCTGGGATCTTTAGTCAAAACAGACTTGACTCTCCCTTCGCCAGCAATACATTTTTCTATGACCCTCCAAAATGATTGGAAAAAGAGGCATGACCCTCCCCAACAATTTATTGATGCCTTGTGTACTGGTTTTTGCTTGGCAAAGATGTACAGACAGCCACTGTTTTTTTACAACCATGACATACATGACTTAACCTCCACTTTCTCATCTTACACATCACACTCCACCAAGATGGTGGCCATTTCAGTAGATTTACTCACTATAAGTCAAAAATGAACTGCAGTTGTATTTGACAGTCAGTGTGTTCAATGAGTTTACAACACCTCAGCGGTTCTTCAGAGCTCATTAAAAACTGTAAAAACTGATAACGGAAAACGGTTCTTGAGTGACAGATGTGTGCCTGTGTTTGGAAAATTAAATCTGGTCAGGATAAACAATATGTATGTACTAATTATCTTGTGTTTTAAAGTCTGGATATTTTCGGCCTATAAAATCATTTTATCTCATCATATACTAGTCGTGGCATCATGATACCGGCGCAGATCCCGGCATGGCAGCTGCCTTTAGGTGCTCTGGGTAGGTCTGTGTTAGTTGTGTGAAACCAGTGTATGCAAACGCGGGGTGCTGTCCACCCAACGCGGATAATGGGTACATAGGGGCATGATACATGCCGGGAATTGAAGCGAGACCTGGAGGTGGGAGATTTAGGACACTCGGTTTGTGGATTATTCCTTGAAGTTGTGCGGCCCGCGGAGACGGGGTGTCCGCGCGGCGGCAGAATAACTGGCTGTCTGCTGGGCTGTCGCAGCTCAGACCAGGGGAGAGGTCTCGGCTCACACGGTTGGTCTCATCAGCAAGCAGGGTGTCAATTTGGAAGTTTTTCGATTTCTCCATGACGGCTTCACTCAGGAGGACTGCAGAGTCTCAAAAAGACAAATGTGTTTTGCTTGGCGGGTGCGCACCTGTGCTGTGTGTCAGTGCGCAGACAGCAGAGCCAGTCACAAACTCATATGTTCTCCTTATCTTTTCATAAAAGCCTAGAAGGATCAGCACAAATTATACGTTTATGTTTCCTCACCCGACAGGGTCTGGAGTGAAACTCTTACCCGCAATTTCCACCAACTGCGGAACGGCTGCGGAACGGCTCTGCTGCGTGTCGGCTCCGTGCTCTGTTGTCCTTCAATAGCCACCAGGTCCGGATTTGTTGCGGAACGGCTGCGGCCATGACTGACAGCTGAAGTCACAAGGACCCACGAGATTTTGCGAATTCACGTATGATCCCGCGATATAACAGGATGTAGTTTCTATAAACAGAACCACAAAACCAACAACAGTTTGTTTCCATTTTATATATATATATATATATATATATATATATATATATATATATATATATGTATATGTATGTGTGTGTGTGTGTATATATATATATATATATATATATATTTATTTTAATTATTATAATAATAATAATAATAATAATAATAATAATATAATAATAATATAATGAGTAGAGGGGAAACAACTCTGTGCTGACCTTGAGCACGGTGTATTTTATTTTGAAAATTAACCGGATGTTTTATTTTGTTTCTGTGCTCGACTTCCTGTCCCGCACAATCTGCCCTGTGCTGAATTGCTGCAGAGCTCTCCGGCATCCGGCAAAAATATAAGCTCTGCGTATCTGCTCCGGAGGGCTGCGGATCGCTGGGGCTGGGACGGAGTCAGAACGCAGCCGTTCCGCAGCCGTTCCGCAGTCAGTGAAAATACACACATTGACTTTAATGGAAACCTATTGACTCCGCCGCCGTTCCGGAGCGGATCCGCAGCCGTTACGCAGTTGGTGGAAATTGCGGGTTAGGTTTTTGTGCTTCCAGCTAGCGGTGCAATTTTTGTTGGGTCAGACCCATCTGCTAGCGATGGGGGGCCGGGACTGAGAGAGAGGCTACATGGAAAAAAATATGCACCAAACAAATCACTTTGAAATTTTGCTGTTTTCATGAATACAAAAGTTGGACCCTCACAAACACGGGTTTTGAGGCAAAATTTCTTCTATTTTTTTGGACTTCTTAAAAAAGACTTCACCAACCCAACTTAATACCACTTCAGGCATTCAAGATTATCCCATAAACTAATTACCAGCTTAGTTCAAGCCATAGAGCACAACACTGCTCCCTTATCTGCCTCTCTGCAACAGTGACAAACATTGTGTTGTGTCAGGGTGAAGCAAGGTGTGAAGAGGACTTCTTGTGGCCTCGTGTTTTTGAAGGGAGGAAACTGAGTGTGACTGTTTGTCTCCACACTGTCTCTCACTGTGCTGCTAGCTGTGGCAAACTAATTAAGCTCCTGAATGTCACTCTTTGTCACTCTTCACTTCTGCAAGGGAGGTGTTTTTATAGTGATTCATTATGTTTTCTAGCTGGTGTCACTCAACAGATTGATTTTCTTTTTTGTTTTAATGGAAATTCAGTTTTTATCCCTGTGTTTTCTGTGTGTGGGGAAATAAGCTAAAAGAGTAGAGGAGAGAGCATCTTTGCTTGTATAGGAAATACGTAATCTTAATGTATGATCTGTGTTTTGGTATTAGGGAGTTAGGTTGCCAACTGTTTGCGTGCCAGGCTGGTTAGGGTTAGGTGGTGCTTCACATGTCATTCCTCAACTGTGTGCCAGCACAGGAACCACTTAAAGCTTAGTGACACTTACTGTAAATGACAACTATCCACACTGCAAAAAATAAAAGCCCCGTTCTGATGTTGTTATTGACAGTGTTTTTGTTGTTGAGGGTTTTAAGGTTTTGAAATATGAGCTGCTACACACTTTTACCTTAAACCTGTTTTGCTTAGTGTAGAGATTTACATAATACTGGAAGCACAGGTTAGATGTGGATGTGTTTGATGTGTCTCAGAGAGCTGTTTGTGTGAATTCCAGACTTACATGATTACTAGCTTGTTGAAGTGCTCGGGGGACCAGAACAGAGACAAGGCACACTGCACCATAAAGAAATGGTGAAGACGCGTTGGAGTTGAGGTAAGGGAAGTTTATGACCTTGACTGGCTTAAAACCTTGATGTGTCTAGAGGGAAACACGGCTATAGGCTGTTAAGACCACATTGTAAGTCACTGATGCCTATATTGCATATATTAAACTTGTTTTGAGACTTCTATAGATCGCATATATATTTTTTTTCTCCTTATTGGTCCGTTTTTAATTTGTGTTTGCAAATGTGAAAACAGTAAGTGAGACTTCTGTCATCTACAGATAAGCAGTATTGTTAAAGAAGCCTAGATAAGAAGCATAGATGAAGAGATGGTATTTGCCTCACAAAAATTAATTAGTCAACATCTACAGAGATCTAACTCAAACTGTATAACAACATCTAGCAAAGATGGTAACCATATGAGTTGCACCAGTACCAGTAATACACACAGAAACTAGTTACGAGGCACACATTCAGAAACGCGTTCCTCAAAGCCACTATGCATGTGGTTTTGAGGTTTTGCTCTTCTGTGGATCAATGGAATAGTTTTCACTACATAATTAAGCAGCGCGAATGCAAGCATTAGAGGTTTCCTGAGGCAGCCAGAAAATTTGCTTAATTACACATTCTTTACTAACATCCTGGATTTTAAGAATGAGACCTTACATGCAAGTAGCCCAACCCATTGCGTTTAAATTGTGTACTTTGCTAAAAAAAATTTTTTATTTTGTAGGCAAAAGCACTTTAGTATTTGTTCATGAATAGAGTTTGTCTAAAGGCTGGCTTTCTCTCTGTCAGTCCCACCAGATTTGTGAAGACGTCTGAAGCCTCCTCCTTCATTGCTGTCATTCTCTGTATTGATAGCAAAGCTTGTCATGATGCCTATCTTTTGTGTCAGCAGTTGTATGTCCATTTGGGTGAACTGTTAGCACTCAATGAAATCTTTTATATTGTGATTTCAGACAGTGTTTGAGAATGTAGAATTGTGAATGGTTCACATCCTTAGCAGCTGTTGTAATAGATTTACTGTACATACTTAGGTGTGTCCCGGTGGCCTTCCTTTCTTTCTTTGATTATACTCATTACACACACGCACATATGTTTACAGATATTTTAACCCAGTCATCTTATGTAGCAGTATGCCAAGCTTTTGGTACGTTTGTTTGAAATGTATTTTGTAATTACTATGTATTTGTGAGCTTTGGATAAAGACAGAAGCAAAATACTTTTAATTAGCAGAACGCACAAGAGGCAAGGAAATGCATCATGACAAAGACACGGGCAGGGCAACCTTTCAGTCATTACAGGGGATTGAGATGTCGGTGGAGAAGTGAAGTTGGAATTCACAAATGGCGTTGTCTCGTTTGTTTTAACAGTTTCGTTAATTTAACAAGCACAATGAAACGGGTCATGAGTAGAGACCCTGAAAACACTTGGCAAAGCCCTAATTATTCCCTTTTGTTAATTCTTGTCATCGGTCAGCTGCGAGTCATAATTAGAATGATTATTAATATTAGTATTTTATATGTATATTTTAATACACTTTTTTTTTGCACAATTACATAGCAAATATGTAGTCCTTTCCAATATCGTATGATCGTGTCAATGTGTCGATTTCTAAGTTTAAACATTATTCTGTGTTTATACAAAAAATGTTAAATGGTTTCCATTACAAAAAGATGAAAAACTAAACATAAAACATATGAAACAATTGAAAATTGAGTTATTTGACAGTAACAGAGAAAGGAGAAATTGACATCATGAGTCTAATATGGCAGGTCAGAAATATAAAGGGCTGCAACTATTATTTTCTCAATTCATTGATTTGTTTTTTGATGTATAAAGTGACAGGAAATGGCAAAAAATGTCCATCACAGTTACTCAGAGTACAAGGTAATGCGTTGGTTTGCCTGAACAATGGTCCAAAATCCCCAAATATTCCATTTCCAATGATATAAAACAGAGAAAAGCAAAGAATCCTTAAACTGAAGTAATTGGGACCAGCAAATTGTCAGCATTTTTGCAATATCAAAATGGCTGCGGATTAATTTTCTGTTGATCAACTAATCAATGAATCAGCTATGAGTGAACATACTGTATGTTACCATAAAAACATAACAAAGGTTAGCATTGATCTGTTATGTTATTTTTCCTTTTGGCACTAACTTGTTCCTACAACATACAACCAGATGACTGTCTGTGTATATATTTACTCAGACTAGACAATGTATGTTTGACCATGCTACAGCTATTGTCTTTTGACTTAGTCATCTTTTTTGAACATGCACCCATGTCTACATAGCATGTCAAGCTTTGAGCAAACATGCAAGTCTGTTAGGCTTTGCCTTTTTACAGAAGCCATACTCTCGTAAACATGGAAAAGGTCCATGTAGTGATGACTTAAATGGACTGCGTAATTATGTCCAGCCGTTCTGCTCTGACAATGACAATAGTGAATTGCAGGCAAGTCTGAATCAGTCACTGGTTTAAAAGTTTTTTAAAAGTAGGACAGAATAAAATGTATCGCTTCATAGTTAATTTACGAAAATAAATAAACAAAAAAGCAAGATTGTATTTTACAAGACAATTTCTTTTTGAGGCAGAGTAAATGCAGTTAAGATTTTATTTTCCTCCAGAACTGCTCACCAAAGCTTTCTTTAAAATGTTAAGTCTGCCATTCTTCACTTTAAAATTTATCACAGGGTTAGACTAGCATGGAGCTTGCACTACCAAATTTCAGGCTTTAATCAGGCATGCAAACTCCTCACCTTACGGCGAAATTTGTTACTGAAGAAGTTATCATTGATAATTAACGTGATAATTTACTAACGTTAGCTAAATTAACGTAAGTTACGTAGCTAACTACGTAAGCTGATAGTCTCCCCTCCAGCTTGTCATGACAAACAATGTATAATGTTTGTAATGTTATATGTAGTTAAATTACGTTAGCTTATGTTAAAGAGAAGCTATGCCGATTTTCCACTGGTGTTTGTTTCTTTGCAGTGTGGGATGAACGGAGTTTGGCTTCCTCTCATTGTACTAAACGTTAATTAACTTGCATGACTAACTACATAACGTTAATCTTCTTATCAAAAATAGTACAGAGTACTGACAGTGTGCTCCAAATGCACCTTTTTCCATTAATTTAGCTAACTGTATTTACCTTAAATTTCAGGTCAAATCAGGCCTCAACAGGCTGCAAGGAGAGCAGCTGGCTGCCTGCCTGACTGAGAGTCTCCATCACTGGGTCGAGCCCAGAGGGCATTAGAGCTGTTCTTCTCAAAGCCCAGTAACATTAAATGTCCAAAATCAGGATGCAACGTTTGTCAAAAGGGAGGTAGGGAGAGTTAGAAAATAATATATTTTATTGTCCACCATAAATTGTCTTTTTAACTTCAGACAGTGAGCTGGATTACCTTTACTCTTTTGCCCAAGTAAAGTATATTTGTAATTTATTTTCACCATATGACCTGTCAGGGATCATCTAGTAGAAACTATTTTAATTCGATAGCTGTTAATTTATTTGATCTGCTGCACTTTGAATCAATAGACTGAGATTAAAAATGATGTCTAATGGATGTTTGTTAGGTTTAAGTGATGCTTTTGACTTAAGCTGCATATCCTCTTGCCTTTGCTGTCTCACAGAACGGTCTAATAACATGAGAATGAAATGCTTTCCTTCAGAATGAGAATTTCATCCTGTTGTATACTTTTCAAAGAATAAGTGCTTAAGGTCCTTGTTTCACAAAATTAATGTTAAATGTACAGATTGGATGCTCTATCTGTAATAAGTATTTATAAAATTAAATGTCCAAATTTAGCATGCAAAGCTTGTCCTTTTGATGTAGGGAGCATTAGAACAGAATACATTATTGCCATTTTTTATTTGTCAAGTTGATCCCTACCCTGTCCTCTAGCCTACTGGTAATAAATAGAAAATAAAGTAGTTCAACACAGGTAATCCCGTTTGTTTAATTTCTTTTTATGACTCAAATGCATGCTATACAAAAATTTGTTTATGGTTAAATCGCTTACAAGAACGCAACATTGTTTACAAGAGCACAGATTCTACATAAATATAGCCTCTTAATTTTGCTCTCAAAGTGCACCAGATTGATGCATTTAACTTTAAAATGTACAAAATGTTCTTCCTGCAGGGCAGTGTGAGCATTGCTTACCCTATTGGTGTGATCATTATGTCTCCATTAGGCTTAGGAAATTATGTTGTAGATAACAGTCTACCTTATTCCTAAATACAATGCAAATCTGGAAACTCTGAACGGCATTGGTGTCAACATCATGTCTATTTCAGGCATATTCTCCCATGCCTCCATCAATCAATACCCTGGAGCACCGCATAGAAATGAAAGTACACAAAAGCTCTTGTCCTCTGAGAGAAAATGACTCCCTTCTCTTTTCAATGGAGCTAGGACACATTGCATTAAAATCATTGAGATGGAGCTGCGTGTAAATGGGCGTGCATAGTTTGTGGAAGGCAGGATGGAGGGATCCAGTGAAAGACAGACAGAGAGAGGGAGTAAGAAAGAGAGAGAGGGAGAGACATCCCGGTACTTCCTCTCCGCCCATTCTTTAATGCTCACTGAGTAGCCCCGCAGTGCAGGCTTTGTCCCAGTCATTGTCACAGGCTTAGAGAGCCTCTGTGCCAAGTGATAGGCTTTGGCGACATATGTCACTTCAGTGAGTCTCCTGTTGCTCCTTTTAGCTGCTTGAGTGGAAGGGCGGGCAGGGAGGCGTGCCTGTGCTCCAGGAGAGGAACAACGTGAGGTTGAGGAGGAAGGACATGTCAGAGATGTTAGTTCAGAGAGAGTTGTTGGAATGATCCCTTGATGGTTCTGTCTCGTACTATTTTTTTATGGACTTGTAGTGCAGCTGCATTGGGCCTCTGCTAGAGCTGGACTTAACATGTAGAATGACTCATAAAGGAGTAAGTATTGGTTACTTCATGAAAAGTGTACTGTCATTAGTCTCTTTCTGTACTTACTGTATATGTAATTGAGTAGAGTAACATGTACAGATAATTTCTGCATTACTTCGCAGCTACACATTCAAAGTCTGTAGGGGCGCTGGCTTGTCTGAGGGAGGTTGAACAAAGTTTGAGTTTAAAGAGAGGGCGGGGGTAATTGTATACAGTGTGTGTTGGCAGGGATTAGTCATGTAGTAGTCACACTCTTAGTGCCCTGGCCAACTATTGGCTTAGGATACACAATCCCTGCAGATTTGTGGCTATAATCTGCCATGTGTTCAGGTAATAGATCCCTGGACTCCCAAAACAAATGCTTTGTTATCTGTTTACATAGGGACTCCACCCCATTTTACACTCCAAAGATTTTGCCTTTTAAACGGACTCTTTGACTCTGTCAGCTTTGTCTGAGTTATCATTAAAGTGGCAGGTTTGCAGATCTCCATGTGCATATAACATCTTGTAATCTGCCTAACCCACAAGGTTGCTTGGGTGTGCATCAGGCAGGAGATTTGCTGCGCATGAATGAAAGTTGCCTGTTTGGTTGTTGCCGTGTTGCCAGGATGAACACAAATGATAAAAGCTCTTACTTCTCATGTCACTGGTGGACTGTAGGCCTCCTACCTAACAAGGTCTCTGTGTGCTCTGATGTGGGTTTCTGTCTGTGATATAAATCACAACACTGTCACTAAAGTTTTGATTTATGTAGGTGATCTCTAATGCAAAGCTGTATCTGTGTGTGTGGGCGTGCACATGTGGGCATGTGTGTGTGCCTCTGTGTGTGAAAGACAGTATACAATAGCACCAGACTGAGAATGAGAGAGATGTCCAACTTTATGACAAGTGGAAAATGCATGTTTACTCCACTGGAACAGACATCTAACCTGCTTTGTTTACCATTCAATCCGGTGGAAGATAATCACAAAAAGTCCTTTATTGCAAATAATACTCTGCCACAATCTCTCAATTTGTTTAATTGATTCTAAATTTAAGCAGCTTAATCATGCATCTAGTCTACAACCATCACCACATGAACCTTCCCAACTAAGAAGAGACAACACATGCAGCTTTGTGTCCTTAGAAGAACCCTAAGTAGCACTCAGTCACTGTTAAGCAAGACTGCCGGAGCTCCCCGCCTTCGTTCTCCTGATAGCAGGATTAGCTAGGGTGAACCCATTTGGCATTGCCAGTGCTGCCGCCACAGTCTCAGCACTGTGAAAACTAAGCCGTGAAATACTGACGGGCTTAGACCAATTTATAGTCTGCCATCTTGGATCTAGCAATCGTAGCAGACAGCAGCTTTGTGCCAGTCAGGTTTACTGTAAGCATGCCATGTGATGCCACCAGCCAGGCTCTACAGTTCAAAGGGTAATCTCCAGACAAGTGTTTTGCTGTGTTGTGCTACGACATCACAACAATGAGCGACAACTAACGCTGAATAGCCCTCGATGGGACTTGGTTATTTTTGCATACATTAGGCACCATTTTAAATGGCCCTTATTACAGAGCTTTACATTTCTTCTTTTTTCATACATACAAATAAATAAATAATGTGCAAACTGCTGAAATTTGATGAATCTAATTTAAGTAAAAATGAAGGATTTTCAATACTTAATATGTCCATTGCTCTCTACTACTCCTTTGTGACTGTTCTACCTTTGAGTGCTAAGCTTTCAAATCCATTAAAAAAATGCCCTTTAGGTAATCTACATTTGCTTGCAAAACATCATAAAGAACATTATTCTTACCCTGAGGCCCAACATATTTAAAAGGAAATCATCAAAACAGGACAGAATGAAACTTTAATGGATTTTTATTGGGATTATCACATAAAACCCTGTAAAGTATATGGGTTTGACAGGTTTTTATGTTGTCAGATTTTGTTTATCTATTTACCTTCTGGTTTTCGTTACTTTTACTTGGCAGTCAGCCACGTTATGAAGTGGCCTGTTTTCAATGCTACCCATTAGCTAGAATGAGCACTTCATAACTTCCTAGTGAGTGGATCATCTTCCACGGAGCCCGCATGTTTTTACAGACAAACCAAACACTGGCTCTAGAGAGGGCCTTTCGTGTTTTGAAGTCTACTACATGCTTGGAAAGGGAGGGATGAGGGAAGAGGTATTCAGTTGGTTTACATTTGCAACCTCACTGCCAGATGTTACTAAAACCCACACACTGCTCCTTTAAGTGTGATTATTTTCAGCCCATTTAGAGCAAAGCAACTCTCCCTCTGTGATGTTCACTCAGCGCTGCATCTCTGTGATTAGAGCAGATTCTTGTAGGGCACTTAGAAGAAGAAGAAGAAGAAGAAGAGGAAACACACACTTGTTAATCTCCCAAAGGGAAATTACCTTTATAATTTTACCATTGTTGGTAAAGTTGATTTAGTCGATTAATGACCATATCCATTTTGTTTTTATTCTGACTCTTCCAGGTCTTCTGTGCCTTACAAATCCCAAGTGACGCCAGTTGATCTGCATCAACACATTCTCCTGATCTCTAGTGT
Source organism: Sander lucioperca (assembly GCF_008315115.2). NCBI lineage: Eukaryota > Metazoa > Chordata > Actinopteri > Perciformes > Percidae > Sander > Sander lucioperca. Next base: position 7,056,642 of record NC_050184.1, read on the forward strand.
CTCCATCAACCAGTGGAGGGTGATGAGGGGGGTGGGGAGCCTGCAGCTTGTTCTGCTTTTGGCCTTGACCTCCACAGCCACAGGCCTCAACATCCCTCTGGAAGGTAGCAGTCTCATAATACCGATTAAGGGCATGCTTACTTAATCAGTACTTATCTCCAGTAAATATGAAGTCCATTTACAAGGAATATTTGTAAGTCAAACTGGTTGCTCAGTATGTAATCTTTAATTTCCCCTCTCTCTTTATTCTACATTTGTCAAAAGTGTGTGTTCATATTTTAGCTGTCCATCCCGCTTGAGTGCAAATGTTAACAGCTTTGTAAAATTATGACTAACAAATAAGTGTTGCAGCTGAGGTTTTTTTGTTTAGGGCTTTGAATGCCTTGCAATCAAGTCATGGTGTGCTGTTTTAGTTAAGTGTCTATCTAAGGCACCTTATTTGTCCAGATTAGTTAATTGTTTTGTTGGTGTACAACTTTGCTGTGTCCCTGACTTCTCTGCTTCATACAAGACAGTAGGAAAGGAGAGCAGAGGAAAAATACAAAACAGTTGTAGGCTATTTTCTCTTTTGCAGTGTGATCTTGTAACAGAAACTTAATCACAATTGTTAACAATTAACACCTTTGTGATAATTTTATGTGCATGTGTCTTCATATTATAGTGGAGCAGCCTCCAACCATAATAACTCACACAGCTGGTCCCATTATTGCCCTTCCTTTTGACAACACCATTACTATCAGGTGTGAAGCCAGGGGCAACCCTCCACCAGAGTAAGTGACATCAACATGATCTCTGTCATAATAATAAAATCACTGACTAAAGATAAACTTTGTCAAAATAAAAATCATAGCTGTGTCACATAACATTCTGTATACCATTGATGGATTGATGGAAACCTATTGTATATTTTGCTCCAACAGATACAGATGGACGAAAGATGGCAAATACTTTATCCCTCCCCACGAAACGGACCACACGGATGGAACTTTAGTGCTTCCAATCAAGCACCTTGAACAGTATCGCGGTAAATACAGATGCTACACTTCTAACAAGCTGGGAACTGCCATGACGGAGGAGATTGAACTGAAAGTTCCTAGTGAGTAACCTATACGTAAGAAGTTCATCTGTTATGTGAAATTGCTGACTAATGCTTTTCAAAGTCACCATATGAGTCAATTTCCTTTTCATGATAAGGATTTCCTTTTGTTTATTGTCTGTTTTTTTTTTTTTTATTAGGTGTCCCCAAATTTCCAAAGGAGTATAATTTCCCTATTGTTGTTAAGGAGGGAGAGCCAATCACCCTGGAGTGTAACCCTCCAGAAGGCGTGGCCCCACGTCAGATCTACTGGATGACCCTTGGTAAGCCAAGAAGCAAATGTTTATGCTTGTAATTTATTTGGTGGACATGTCTGTTTGGTTCACTGACAGAAAAAAAGAAGTCTTTATTAGTATCTAAAGACTCTTGAATCCACTGCGTCACTTTCAGTTGTTTTTCACTTTTGTTACATTGGTGGTTCAGGGGATGAAGGGGCAAAACACTCCCCGATTACTGCAGTTTTCGGCAGTAACTAGGGATCACGTCCATGTCATTGCGCCATAGCGCCCTGCAGGGTTCTCAGGTGGGGTAGTGTGGATAGTGTGAAGGTCTGTCTGCGTCACACCTTCCTAAAGTTTCTCACAGATGAAAAAAAGTAGCTGGCCACACCATGTGCTTTGGAAGAGGCATGTGGCTGTCCTCACCCTCCAATGGGTATCAGTGATCTTAGCAGTGACAGTAAGGAGGACAGTCAGGGAAAGGTACACACTTGAGGCCCACAAAGTTTCTTCCCACCACTGCCAAAGAAAGTGATTTACTTTGAAAAAAGTCACCTCAGTTCTGTCTGAAGTGCTTTGTCAATAGGGGCTGAGTTTTCGGTTCAACCCCTCAAGAGCTCCTCAACCGCCTCCAACAAACCTGACTGATGTCAGAAAGAAAAACAGTTTTTTTATGTGCTTTTAGGTGGATGGGGCCTAGAGGCATGGAGAAGAGTGAATGAAAACACAATTCTTGTTTTAAAATTGTTTAAAATCTTTGTTTTTCACTGAAAGTCTTTTTTATATTTCCAAATATTATCACACCAATCAATACATTGCACATGATAGAAGATCCTTTTTTTATGAGTTTGTCTTGATTATTGACTAAACAACCAATGACTCTAAAGGCTATGTCTTACATGAAGCTGTGAAGTACTGCGAATGGGCTGACCAAGGAGCGTCATTGACCTGTGACATATATAATGGCTCTATGTAAACAAAATATGCTGTCACAGTGCACTTATGAGTCCACCGGCTCTATACAAGGAAACCCTTCAGGGCATTTCCATAAATGTCTGGTGTATATTAAGCTACATTGTATTGAGAGCTGAGTCACTCATTATGTGGTTATTGATAAAATCATTTTTACCTTTAACTCTCCTGCTTTCTTTCCAGCCAAAATTAATCTGAAAAACAGACATTGTTTACATTGGTAGCATATCATTGATACAAATGTGTTATTTTCCAGGTCTCGAGCACATTGAGCAGGATGAGAGGGTTTCCATGGGCATTGATGGGAACCTGTACTTCTCTAATGCCTTACTGAAAGACAGTCGTCAGGACTACTGTTGCTTTGCTGCCTTCTCCAAAATACGCACCATCGCCCAGAAAACCGCCATGGCTGTCGTGGTCAAGAGCTGTAGGTTTACAAAATAGTCTGTATGGCTTGAACCAATATCCAGCCAGCAGTACTGCTGTAGTTCACTTGTGGAAAATGACATCAAGGACAGATCCCTGAAAAGTGAAAAGAATATATATATATATATATATATATATATATATATATATATATATATATAAATCCAGGTATTTTTACTGTTATATTGAAGATGTTCTTCTACTGCATACCAAGAAGCAGGGCTTGTCTTGTCACGTTTATGCTCAAGGAAATGCTGTTATGACACTGAATTGAGCAATACACATTGGGGAAGACAAACCATCACTATCACTACCAGTATCATTCTCACAGTATTTTGTTTTTGTTCCAGTGAAACGTGGCAATGAATCTGCTGACAGTGACAATGCCAGTGAGTGATATCCACACATCAAAGCCTTCAGTGTAAATCCAAACGCATTTCATATCATGTGAACCCGCAGCATAGTTGGTTTGCAGGATAACAGATTGACAGATTATAAACTTGTGTGTAGATAATTTAACCATGATTAGAATTATAAATATGACTGAGGAAGACTATTCCCTATGTTCAACACAGCTGAAGCCCCCGCAGTGAGAATACCTGGCCTGCTGCTGCCCTCTGGTGTTCAGACAGAGAAGGTGCTGTTGAAGGGAGAGCATCTCCAGCTTGAGTGTATACCACAGGGATAGTATGTATACATGCGGTATCGTCACATTATCACTATATATAGTATAGTATCATATTTATCTGCCATTGGGGCTTATAACATGTTGTTTCATGTTGTAGTCCTACTCCAAAGATAAGCTGGATGAAAATGGGAGACAGTCTGCCTCCACGGACAAAATATGACAACTTTGGAAAGCTGTTGTCCTTATCTGATGTAGATGAGAGAGATGCTGGGAAATACTTGTGTAAAGCCCAAAACTCTGCTGGAGAGGCTGTTCACTACTTTGATGTAATAGTGGAAGGTAGGAGCTAATTATGTATTTTTTGGTGAATTTGTTTTTGCTTCAAAGAGAAAGCTATTGACACAGAGATGGCATTTTGTGCAGTTTTTTTATTATTCAGACCAACACTTGTCTTCTTAACATCTCTTAGAGCCGCCAAAGTGGCTGACAGAGCCTCCTCCGAGCCAGCTGACCGTGATTGGGTCTGATGTTTACATCAAGTGCTCGGTCAGTGGAAAGCCACAGCCAGAGATAACATGGAGGAGGAATGGAGAGTTTTTCAGAGGTGAGTGGGAATAATTCTAGCTGTGGTTTATGCATCTTTGTCTACCGGGCAGGAGGACAGAGACACAAAACTTCAACCACACAAGTTCAAGTCGAAAAGCAGCCGTTCTACCAAGTGTCCTTTGAGACAGGTTTGACTCCTTGGCGGGGAACGATTTTTTTACCACAATATAAACACTGGTTCCATTAAAAGTAATGTTAGTTGATTATAAGTGCATGTAAGAAATGTGAAAAAAATAATTTTACAATGTCTTGTTGCAGAAATGTAGGGTAGTAATGATTTATTCTAATTATTATTACATTTCTCAGCAGAGAAAGCAAAACAATCTGTGTAATCTCGAGGTCCATAATGTTGGATATGTGATTTTATTTACATCAATTTAAAAAAGTCGATTTCCACTGAAGTTTACTGTTCAAGATTTACCATCCTGTCATATTTACTGTTAGGCCGTATGTGATAGTAACGTTTTTTGTTCTGCTGTAAAACTTCCTGCCTCGGTACTTGTATGTGTCTTTCTTTATGTAAAGTGTTCTTGTCAAAAAGTAATATTGGCCGATATATATTTTAATCATTATCAATCTGCCGCTTCTTTTCTCTATTAAATGATTAATCACTTGTCAAAAAAATTAACAATGACCATGCCAATTTCCTAACAGAGAAAATGAGCAAATCTTCACATTAAAATAAAAAAACTGGAACCAGAGAATGTCATTATACAATTGACTGATTCTAACAATTGTTGCCAACTTTCTGACAATTAATTAACTAATCAATCAACTATCGTTTGAGCTCTTATTTTCATATCAGATTTTTTTAACTTTTAAATATAGTGTAGACCTTGAGGAACAATTTAGATGTTTTTATGTATGTATGTTGCTGTCAGATGACCCAGAGAACAACCGGCGAGTGCTCGATGACACTGTGGTGCTCCATAACGCCAGACCAGAGGACAGTGCTGTCTACCAGTGTGAAGCCTCCAACAGTCATGGCAGTGTTCTGGCCAACATTAACATCATGGTCATAAGTGAGTATTACAGCAAGACTTAAACCTTGCACAGCCATTGAGGCCATAGTTACTACCTAATAAACACAATGGCCACTTTTATCAGGTACACCTGGCTCGGGGTAATGTTGTGTAGTTTTTGTGTTGGCTTTTGAGGTGGTTTATTCTCTCTACAAACATTGTTTTCATCTGATCCCAAACATTCTGGAAGCATGTGATTAGATTATAGAGGAGTAGATGTTAAGTCAAATGGAGGTTTAGCTAAAAAAGAGGCCTACATACAGTATAGAAAGTGTCACCTCCCTCTGTTCATCTATATTCTATAACTTAATGCAAGCTTTCATTCAGTATTTGTTTTCTTCTGTGTTTTTGAAATAAATAAAGGGGTTGAAAATCTGTATTCTAACATGAATGAGTATCTACTACAGTTATTTAAAATATACTAAAATTTGGCACCATGGCAGCAAAAATACAGAGGTGATCATAATACGGTTACTTCCATATCCGTGATATCCAACAACAGTCTCTGTCATTTTTCTTCATACTCGGTTCTCAGAATGGTTGGCAATTCATTTTCTGTTGATTAATTAGTTTCAGCTCTGCAGCCATGTTTAACCTAGACACGGCCACTCAACATAATTCGAAATGTCAATGGGATTTTGAATGAGCTTTTTTACTTCAGCACTTTAGCTCTCTATAAGCAATATTATATATCTTGAAGTGTTATAATAGTCCCAAGAGTCTGGGTCTGCCGAGGTTTCTTCCTAAAAGGGAGTTTTTCCTCGCCACTGTCGCAATAGCCACTGCTAATGCTTGCTCTTGGGGGAACTATTGGAATTGTTGGGGCTTTATAGAGTGTGGTCTAGACCTACTCTATCTGTAAAGTGTCTCGAGATAACTCTTGTTATGATTTGATACTATAAATAAAATTGAATTGAATTGAAATTGAATTATAAGAGTGTATGAATTGTATCTGTGTTTTCAGTCATCTGCTCTTCTGTCCCTATTCCTTGCAGTGATTTTTCTTTTTTCATGGGCAATAACTTGACATTTGAGCAGCTGTAATCACTCCTCCCTCCCCTTGTTCTTAGATATGGCTCCTCGGATATTGACAAGGGATAACCAAAAGTACGCTGTAGTACTAGGAGGGGATGTCATCATGAACTGCAGTGTTTTCAGCTCTCCACCATCAAAGAGCTCATGGTAAGTGATTTACAATAAGAACAGGTATATATTTTTAGTCTTGGTGACATCTTTCAGTCCGTGAGAAGTTTTTGAACATTTGACACATAACACAGAAGAACTTCACACTTTTATTCAGTGTAATGTGTTTTCTTCTGATAACAGTTTACATCCCTGTATCAGTCAGTCCTGTGCAATTTACAGATATTTGTACTGTTGTCTCAAGAAAAAACCAGAGCACATACTGCATAAGCACAGTAACTCATGCTAGTAATAGCACAGTGCTTCAGGTGTCTGCATGACAAATTATGACACTTGTGTCTGTTTAATGAGATATCTTCTGATCCTCTTCTGTTCCTTGAAATTGGGCTACTTAAATCTATGAACGATCACTGCAGCTCTGCTACAGTTTTACAAAAAGGGAAATAGGATCTCAGACAGTCCATGACAAAACTAATTTTAATTTTACAAAGATCCTCAGAACATGAGGATACTTCTTCTGATTCTAATGATGTTCCACATTGTTTTAAAAAGGAGTTGGCAACATTTTTGTTTCAATTAATTGAAATTCAAAGGTACACATTAAGTATGGATAAATAATATATGATATACTGAAGATTATATACAATATGGAAGAGAAATCAAATAGACATGACTGATTAAGATGGCTCAAATCCAAAAACTCCTCAAACGCCACCTGTTCACCACAACCTCCCTTAGCTCTGGTTCCCCAGTAATTCTGTAAAAGTGTCCTTGGGTTTTGTGAAAGGCGCTATATAGAAGGTTATTATTATTATTATTAATAATAATAATAATAATAATAATAATAACAAAAATAATAATAATAATAAATCTGACCTAAACCAAGTACTTGGTTGTTAAAAACTCAGTCTGAAATTGTTGCATCTTAAAGCTTTAGTGCGTAACTTTTTGACATTAATGAATGTCTGTTACATTCAAGCCATTGCCAGATGACTTGCTACAAAGCTAATTAAGACATCAGCTCCACACAGCTGTCTTTGTATTTCTCAGTATGGCTATGTTCATAAGATTGTATCGTCCGGCGACTTTCCCGCGCAGAAACTCGAGTGAAGATAATAACCTCTTGTTTTTTAACTCTCCATGTCCTCCTTGGCTACAACTGCATGGAGGAGGGGTGGGGGCGGTGAGCGATACCGGAAGGCTGTATCATGTGGACGCGCCGACAGTGTTGTTGTCATTACTTAGAATTCCTCATGGGGGCGACAGAAACTACGCACTATAGCTTTAATTGGCAAACTACAATTTGCATTTCATATCGAATGAGTTGCATACATGTTAAAAGAGGCGTAAAAACTTTCTCTCCTAGGTCCAATGATGAGAAAGCCATCGAGGGAGAACGATTTCTTGCTCTGAGTGGATATTTGCAAATCATTGGTGCAGAAAAAAACGACAGTGGGGAATATGTGTGTGTTGCCTCTAACACGGAGGGCAAGTCAGCTGTCACTGCCTATCTGGATGTGAAAGGTATCTCAGCAACATGATTAGTTTTTTCTATAAGCAGGAGTAATACTAGTCACTGCACACGATTATTCCTTATTCCAGTGCCAGTTCACCCAAATGACAAACATTTTTCAAATGTTCCTATCTGCTTGGCTAGACTACGGGTGGAGGAAACATATTTTTAGTTCAATTGTTCAATAGAAGGCTTTGGGTTGTATGCAAAACCACATACCAAAAACAGTTTTAGTTCTGGAAGGTTGAATCCTTCTTTCTTTTTTTAACACACTCTGCTGTGATTGATTAAGTAGGTAAAACTAGGTGCTCTGTCCTTTGCATCCTTTCCATACATGCTTGTGCTGAACAGCCAATACATATCTTAGAATCATTGATGTTATAAAGAGATGCAGAATACATAATAATGTGGTGAAACACATTTAAGAATATTTTTTTCATGGATATGTTTTCGTAAATGCAAATCACCATGGAGATTTATTGAGCAATATCAAGACATTTCCATTTTGATTACTCATTTCACAAATCACAGAGGCAGTTACTGCGAGAGGGACTCATTTATAAAGTAAATAATGTAGCTCAACTTAAAATATTCACATCTTATTTGAATCATGCAGGAAATATGAATAATTATTTTCTTTGGCAGCAGACTTACAAGACAAATATGATCTTATCTGTTTTATGTATGCACTTCTGTCCCTGGCTTTTTCTTTTATATCTTTAGACCCTACAAAAATAGTAATTCCACCTCAGGATGTGCAGATCATCAGTGGGACCACAGCCCAGTTGATGTGCCAGGCAGAGTATGATAAAAGCCTGCGGGGTGCCTTTGAGGTGGTATGGAGGAAGGATGGTGAGGAGATCCCACTTTCCTTTGAGGAAAATTCCAGGTAGGTTGCTGTCGTTTGATAGTGCTTCCATTAGTTTTCAGGTGTGTTTTTCCTTAAGATGGCTTTGCTCAGTGTCGTTATCTCTATGCTAATGCTAGAGAAGAAAAAATGCATGAAAAGTCCCAAAACCTTTGTGCCTTTTCCAGCTGGTCTTTTGTATGCTTAATGAATTGACTGATTACCTCTGCCAAGGATGTTATATTTTTGTTTGCCTGATTATAGATTATTGCCTGATTATCTAAAAGAATGCTACAGTTTTAGTAACAGTTGTTGGAAAGTGAGGCCATAGCAGAAACTACTACACTCACTTGAATGAGGAAAATCTGGCACAGTAGCAATGTACAGGATTGTGCAGCTTTGGCTGAGGTACTGTATGCTTACTGAGTACTTGATTGATTAAATATATATTACAGCTTCATACTAACAAATTTGCTTATATGTTCAGATACTTTGTGGACGATAACATGCTGCAGATCATGAATGTGAACCAGAGCGATCAGGGAATATACACATGCATTGCTAGAACCAGCCTAGACGAGGACAATGCCACTGCACTACTCACCGTGCTCGGTAAGATGGTTTTGTAAATAGCCAATAAATCTTTTGTAAATAATTCTTTGAAAGGACTTAGAGAATAGACAGGCATTTCAATGATTTAAAACAGGGTGTTGCCTTGTGGTTTGGACAGGGCCTGAAGTTAACTTTTTTGGCCACCAGCCACTGTGGCAGGTGGATTTTTAAATTCACTAGCTACAGAGGCTTTTTACCAGCCAAATTTGTTTTGCCTCATAAAGGTGAAATACAGGAAATGCCCAGGCATCGTTCATGAACTTGTTCCGAATACACACGCAAGTGCTGTTAAGTTATTATCAAAATCAATACTGCACTATATGAAACAATATATACAAACAATATAACTAAAAACAATACTGCACTGCAGTACATTTGTTCTGTAGTGCTGTCGTTAATCAGCCATTCACGGACCTTGTTGTCGTCGCCAACTGTCCACATGGTATTAAAACGTCTTACTTTTCTTTGAATCATCCTCATCTTTTTGTTGGTTGATTGTTTCAGCCGGCATTTTTACCCCAGTAACGTGCTGCTACCTTTTTGAGCTCATATCCAAGGAAATGGTGGATTTGGCAAAAAACAACTAATGAATCACTCAATTGTAATTGGCTTCCCGCCAACATAGCACGTAGATTGACAGTTTCACCCGACAATGGAAAAATTCCCCCGCATTTGGCGCGTGGTAGGGTGTTAATTTCAGTCCCTGGGTTTGGGTGTCATTATCATGTTTAAACCCTCCAGATGTTATGGATATTTAAAAAAAGCAGTTGCTACTGAGCATCTAATGTTGTATGTATTTTGTGTTGCAGACATTCCCGATGCTCCAAAAAATGTAAAGATATCTGAACTCAAGAGTCTGAGAAATGTTCACCTGTCTTGGATACCTGGGAGTGATCACAACAGCTCTGTAACAGGTAAAAGTTAATAAAGTAGATAAAGCTTAATAATGCAAAAGAGAAATAACATCTTCTCAGAGATCATCAACAGTTGCTTGTATACATAGACTGTAAAAATATTATATATTATTTTTTACAGTCTATGCTTGTATACTGTTGTGACTGTTAGTTGTTATACTTAAGTTTACAGCCCACATAATGATGTAATTACGATGTAATGATGGTGTAATTTCAAAATAATTAGATTGAGGAAATTATGCTTGTGGGCCCATGCCAACTCTCACCATCCCTAAGACACACCCGGGCTAAACCAATATAGTAGAATAGATCCAAGTTTTTTGTCCAGTGGGAAGTTTTTTTCACTCACCGTAGACAATAAACATAATAGTGTATTAAGTATACAGCCCCTGACAAAAGTCTTGTCGCTTATCTAAGTTTTAGGAACAACAAATAATAACTTGAATCAGAAATGGCTTATATGAAAGGCAAAGGCTTCTGGATTATGCTTATTATACCAAAATAACGTCTTGTATCATTCATCAGAATCAGAATCAGAATCAGAAAGGGCTTTATTGCCAAGTACGTTGCACATACGAGGAATTTGTCATGGTGTTGTTGGAGCATGTCACACATACAAATATAAGAAGGATAAAAAGATATAAACAATATAAGTATAAACATATACACACAGTACGTATTAATAACGATAAAATAAATTTAAATAAATAGTAAAATAAGTTAAACAGTAGTGAAAAGGGACGCTACAGTAGAGTAGGTACAGTGGCATGAGGAGCCAGAGGTGGGGTGTGGAGAGAGTCAGGATGGATTCCGAGCCTTGTTTAGAAGGCTAGTGGCGGAGGGGAAAAAACTGTTTATGTGGCGTGAGGTTTTGGTCCTGATGGACCTCATCCTCCTGCCAGAGGGGAGTGGCTCAAAGAGCTTGTGTCCGGGGTGGGAGGGGTCAGCCACAATCTTTCCAGCACGCTTCAGAGTCCTGGTGGCGTATAGGTCCTTCATCCGTCATTGCCTTTTATCATTGAATTAGGACAGAAAGGTCAGATTTGGCTTGGACAAAAGTCTTGTCGTGTCTTTAAATGATTCAACCAATCACAGATTAGAGCTTCACCTGTGACAAATACTGTAATTAACACATTCCTGGGTGTGTATAAAAAGAACTCCAGCACACCAGACCTTCATGTGAAGTGCAACCTGACCTCTCGCATGCCAAAGAGTCACCCACAGACCAAAGTGCTGATCATCAAAAGCCTGAAGACCAAGTCTGCTGCTGAGGTGGCAGACATCTTCAATGTATCCAAACGTCAAGTGGAGAGGATAATAAATCATTATTTTAGATTAGAAGAAACTGGTGAAGTTCATGACAAGCCCAGGTCAGGCAGACCCCGTAAGACAACTGTTCGAGGGGACCGTTTGTTGCTTCCACAGTCCAGGGCCAGCCCTTTTTTACCTGCAGCAGAGCTACATGAGAACCAGTCACCAGAAACCCCTATATCTATAAGAACAGTTTGTCAAATTCTCTCACGCAGTGGTCTCCATGGCCGAATTAGTGCTCACAAACCAGCATTAAACAGAAGACAACTAAAAATCGTGTTGCATTTGCAAAGGCCCACAGCTTGGTGAAAGGATGGACAGTGGAAAAGTGGCAGAAGGTTGCATCCCAATTGCCGCAAATACTGCAGAACACCTGTTGGAATCCGCATTGATCCAAGATTCACCCAGAAAACAGTCAAGTTTGGTGGAGGAAAAATCATGGTTTGGGGTTACATGCAGTATGGCGGTGTACGAGCGATCTGCAGAGTTGATAGCAACATCAACAGCCTGAAGTATCAACAAATTCTTGCTGCCCATTACATTCCAAACCACAAGAGAGGGCAAATTCTTCAGCAGGATGGCGCTCCTTGTCATACTTCAGCCTCCACATCAAAGTTCCTGAAAGCGAAGAAGGTCAAGGTGCTCCAGGATTGGCCAGCCCAGTCACCAGACATGAACATTATTGAGCATGTCTGGGGTAAGATGAAGGAGGAGGCATGGAAGATGAAACCAAAGAATCTTGATAAACTCTGGGAGTCCTGCAAGACTGCTTTCTTTGCTATTCCAGATGACTTCATCAATAAGTTATTTGAGTCATTGCCGAGACGTATGGATGTAGTCCTCCAAGCTCATTTTTTTTTCCAAGGCACCATGACTTTACGTATGCTCTGATGTTATTGTAGCATGTTTGTGTATTCAAAATAAAGTATACTTTCTACCATACATTACTGTATTTTTGTATGCGACAAGACTTTTGTCCAAGCCAAATCTGACCTTTCTGTCCTAATTCAATGATAAAACTCAATGAATGATACAAACCTTTATTTTGGTATAATAAGCATAATCCAGAAGCCTTTGCCTTTCATATAAGCCATTTCTGATTCCAATTGATCATCTACAAGTCAAGTTATTATTTGTTGTTCCTACAACTTAGATAAGCGACAAGACTTTTGTCAGGCACTGTATACTGTACATGCACATACTGCTTAGGAACCTGGCACTTTCAGCTTATTTTGTTCAGTGACTGCTGTGTGGATAAAAGATCTCTTACACAGATATAGGTTGAACTGAATCGCTTAAAGTCTGCAGACTACTGTAAAAAACTGGATTACAATTGTTCTTTGGTGCTGTCATGGGTAGATGTAGATGAGTAGTCGTGAGCAGGTATAAACACTCAGGATGAATCGGAGATGAAGTTGACAAGATGGGATTTTTATTGTTTACCCCAATTAAGGCCAAATGAGGCAAAATTGTGAAATAAAAATTAACAAAACAATTAAAGAAAACAAAAATATAGCCTATACTTTCAAGGAAATAAAATAAATTGACTTGGGAGTCAAAACAATAAGATAATATAAATATTCAACTGTTCACTAATTAGACCTTAACTCAAGTCATCACTCTGAGGATATGCAACAGACTTATATCCTACTCCCTCAGGTGTTCCAACAACTCTCCCTCCGAGCAAATACTACTGCTACTCTATATAGCCTGAAGCCCACCCCTCAAATTGGAACATACCAACACAATACAATGCAGGGGTGGTTCAGGTGAATAGACAGAAACGGCTCCATACAGCCAAAATGAATATATCTAAGAAGCTAGACATTTACAGCATATCATATATATGATTCACATTCAAATTAGACAAAGCCCCAAGACATCTTGATGGCTACAAAATGTAATACTTAAAATGCCGGTTAACTTCCTGTTACCCCGGAAGTCATAGACCCATTTAAACCTGAGGATCGCGGCAAACTTTCCTTTAGAACAAAGAGAGCACATGCTGGTAAGACAAATCATGTTACCCTCTGTTAGCTTTTAAACTCAATAAACGACACTCGTTAACAAAGGCACAAGTGTTGTGTGATTATTGTAACTGAACATGTTTGTGAAATAAACTGTAGGGTTTTAAATAGGGTTGTCAATCGATTAAAAAAATTAATCTAATTAATTAGACTCTGTGATTAATTAATTGAAATTAATCTCATACATAATTAACGGTGCCTGAACCATTACTTTTTAAGAAAGTAAAAAAAGAAAACAAAACAAAGGGTACTAAACAACAGTTGGTGACATTAAAGAACGACTTGTTTATTGCTAAGGCCATATGGTCAAAATTAAATGATTTAATAATAATGTATAACAATAACAACTTATTTCACTAGTAAATTGCTTTTACTTAAGTTAATAACGTATGTATACGCTATACACTATACAATAATGTATAGTGGACTGTGCAGTTAGTGAAACAAATAAAAGTAGTCTAATGGCATGCTTTCTCAGAAATTGTGAGAGGAGGAAGTCACCAATGACCTCCTTCTTTCCTCTGACTCTGGCCATCTTACCATTCTTATCATGCACGACCTCACGGCAGCCTTCGGCACCATCAACCACTCCATCCTCCTGTCCCGACTAGAAACCTACTGCAACATCACTGGCACCGTACTCTCCTGGCTCCGTTCTTTATCTTACCAATAGACAAAAAGTAGATAGACAATAGACAGTTCATACACATCAACAACTGCACCTCCTCCGTTGCTCCACTGTCACAAGGCGTCCCCCAAGGTTCGGCGCTTGGTCCTCTCCTTTTCATCCTTTACATTCTGCCAATTGGAAATGTCATAGGCAAACATGGTCTTCACTTCCACTGCTACGCCGATGATGTCCAGATCTACATTTCTACCAAATCCATCACCACAGCTACATCCTCCACCCTGACCAACTGCCTCACTGATATTCAAACCTGGATGCAAACCAACTTCCTCCAACTCAACTACAGTGAATCCGACTTGATCTTCATCAGCCCGAAATCCCTCACAAAGAACACCCATAACTTCGGTCTCACTGTCAACAACTCCACCCTGTCTCCATCCCCACACATCCGTAACATGGTAGTCATCTTCGACAGCAAACTCACTTTTGAAAACCACATCAACCAAATAACCAGAACTGCTTTCTTTCACCTCAAAAACATTGCCCGTTTCTGCCCATCACTTCCAGAATTGACAGCTGCAACAGCATCCTCTATGGTTCATCTGCAAAAGCCTTAAATAAACTTCAATACATCCAAAACTCTGCTGCCCGTCTCCTCACCCACACCCGTTCCCGTGATCACATCACTCCCATCCTTCAGAACCTCCACTGGCTCCCTGTTCCCCAATGCATCCAGTTTAAAGCCCTCCATAACCAGGCTCCTTCCTACCTCAGACCTGCTCCACCGCCACAGTCCCGCCCGTAACCTCCGCTCCTCTGACGCAAACCTCCTCTCCCCACCACTCATGACCAAGCACCGTACTTGGGGTGACAGAGCTTTCACCATTGCAGCCCCCTCCTTCTGGAACTCCCTACCCATACACATCTGTGACTGTATTGACCTGGACACATTCAAAACACTAATCAAAACAAACCTCTTCAGATTAGCTTTCCACATATAATATTCTTACATTTCTCACCGGATAGATAGTGGTTTTATTGTTTTAAATTGCTTTTAATATGCTTGTTCTGTGTTGGTTTTATTGCTTATCTGTTTTTAATGTGCTATATGTGCTAGTTTTACTGTAAAGTGTCTTTGAGTACCATGTAAAACGCTATATAAATAAAAATTATTATTATTATTATTATTATTATTATTATTATCAGTTGTATGGTGATGACTGAATGTGCGTGTCTCTTGTCTCCTCCATGAGCACAGAGTTTATAGTGGAGTATGAGGAGAACCAATGGGACCCTGGCAGATGGAAGGAGCTACAGAAAGTTCCCGGTAACCAGGCAACAGCCGAGCTATCACTACGTGGACACCTTAACTACCAGTTCAGAGTGTATGCTGTTAATGCTGTTGGACCTGGACCCCCCAGTGAGCCCACTGAGAGATACCAAACACCCCCTGCTGGTGAGGCTCGCTCCCTTTAATAAACATGTTCTGCTATGGTTACCTGTTGATTGTGAAAGCATGCAAAGTTTAAACATTTCTTTTGAAATGTGCAGCGAGTTGTTGTGTGGAGAGGCCAGCCTTTGGCCACAGGGCTTTGTAGCAGTAGGTGGTATGGATATTTCCAGCTCTCAAAAGGCTTTAAAGTATTAGCTTGGCTCTTATTTGAATATGCTTATGTATGAAATGAATGACTTTTACTACAATTGTCAAAGAGTGTTTTAGCTGAACAATATGGATAGATATTTGCATTTTAGCATGTTTAGCTATGTTTTTTTTTCATTTATAAATATTATACAACCTCTCTTCAAAGCTCCTGAGAGGAACCCAGAAAACATCAAAATTCAAGGCCATCTTCCTCATCAAATGGACATTAGCTGGGAGGTAAGAGAAAGAGCATATCGATCTATCTAAGATGGAAAACAAGAAAAACAAGAAACCATTATAGTATGGAGGAATTTTTCTTTCTCAACTTTCCTGTTGTAGCCGCTGTTGCCTATTGAACACAATGGGCCAGGCCTGGAGTACAAGGTGAGCTACAGGAAACTGGGGGTGGAAGATGACTGGAGGGAGCATCTGGTCAAAAGACACTCCTTTGTCGTGAAGAACACGTCCACTTTTGTTCCCTACGAGATCAAAATTCAGAGCAGGAACAGCCATGGCTGGGGACCAGATCCTAAAGTTGTTACTGGTTACTCTGGAGAAGATGGTGAGTTAAAGACTTAATACGTCTTTACTGTATGCGTTAATGCTATTAATAATTTTCAATATATTTCAATATGTGTTTATATGAAACTCACTTCAGTTCTACTGTTTCATTAAAACATACCCTAAGGCTGAACATGCACATGTAGCTGTTTTGTTTATGACTAACTGTGAACTTGTTGTGTTATCATATCCCACCCGTCTTCAGTCGTCTTTTGGCATTGTGTGCGGGAAAATGTGTCAGGTTAAGTTCTTTCTTTTTTTCCTTTCGCCCATGGTTTTTTAACCCCGTGCAGGTGTGCAGTAGTGACTTTTTCTCCCCTCCTGAAGAAGAAAAACACCTTTGCTCAATCCAGCAGGTGGCAGATAACCTTTGTAGAGCAGAGGGATGTCAAATTTCCACTTCTGTCTCAGAAGCTGTGGGAGATTTGACAGATCACAACACACTTTTTGCTGTAGGCTTATTAGCACAATGGCTGCTTCTTTCTCGTGTCTGCTGTGCTTCTATCCTTTCCTACTTCCAGTTTAGTAACATGTAGAGCAAAAACATTGAGAGCAATTTTATTTCATGTTTGATGTTGTATTTGTCCCTAATGAGAACAACAAATAAAATAAAATAAAACTGCCTCATTTGGTGTCCAGATGAGTATGTATTTGTGCACATTTATGCTGATCTACCAGCATCACTGTTTTTATTTACCACCGTAACCAGCAACAGATCATTTTGCACAGCCTAAACCAAAACCATTTTGTTCCGCCTTTAACATAACGGCTCAGACCATCGAATTAGGCTGTTTGTGTCCAACAGGGTTATCTTTCAATTTCTGTATCTGCAAGCAAAGGTAGCCTGTTGTTTGCAGTATGTTTGTATTCCTGACCTTCCTCTATGTGTTCTTTAGTCCCGACTGCAGAACCACGGGACGTAGCAGTGGAGGTGATCAACACCACTGTTCTGAGAGTTAGCTGGACCCCGGCTCCACCTGCCACAGTGAGAGGTCATCTAGGGGGCTATGATGTAAGTTTTAATAGACCAGACTTTCAGACTACATTGTATAACTAAGGACTTTCAATGGCAACAGAGGAACTCTGAACGGCAATAATTTTGTAGCACTTCACAGTATTTTACAATAAAGTAATTACTCTTTGTTTACATGAGAAAGATACAAAGGGGTAATTAGAGTCAAAATCCTCTACCTGAGTTACCTGGAGCAATTAGATCTTTATTCTAGGTCTTCTTATTGTAATAGATATTTCCGGTCTTTACCCCTTTTCACTCACCTGTCTTCTGTGTGTCATCACCAAAGACAGCTCCCCAAGAGAGAGACACTGTTTTGTCTTTTATCGTTTTCAACCAATACTGTGTAAGTGCAAGCAAATGTTTTAATAGGTAGGCTATGGCTAATACAAAAATGTTTGTTATGTGATTTTAAAACACTGAATATGAAATTGTAATATTTTATGTGATTCACTCAACCCAATTTGTTTTCACTTTCTGTATTTCAACCTCTCCTAATGTCCCTTTTCCAAATGGTGCATCTTTTCTGGTGGAATTATTTTCTCATTAGTTACTGTAGCTAAGATAGCCCACCACCTGATGAACTCAACGATCAGATGCTCACAAAGGGCATCTCAGTTTGGCTGTGTGTCTCATCATGGCAAAATGTGGTGCTGGAGACACCTACTGTCACGGGAACTACCACAAAGGCGGTTTTGAGTACTTTGCCAGGTGTTTATATGTCTGTCTGTCTGTGGACGGATTTTGTCATCCCAATAGCGTCACAACCATGCAAGATGACAGACACACACACACACACACACACACACACTGTTGCGACTGGTAAAAAGGTACACCTAAATGTGGTAATATGATACAATACCTGTAAAAACAAATGTGCATTTTGGCACATTTTCCCTTAAAGCTATAGTGCGTAGTTTCTGTCGCCCCCATGAGGAATTCGCGCACGTGCCCCCACCCCTCCTCCACGCAGTTGCAAATAGCCAAGAAGGACACGGAGGATTAAAAAAACATGATGGACTCTGCAGAAGAGGTAATTATCTTCACTCAAGCTTCTGCGCGGAAAAGTCACCAGACGACACAATCTTCTGAACACTGCCATACTGAGAAATACAGAGAGAGTTTTGTGGAGCTGATAGTCTTAATTAGCTTTTAAACCAACTCATTTGGCAATGGCTTAAATGTAACACATGTTTATTAACATCAAAAAGTTATGCACTTAAGCTTTAACTTCACTGTCACCTGTGTAGGTGTTGTCATTAAAAGTATGTGGGTGTTACAGTGGTTAACAGAGTGACAATGACAACAGTATTGTGTTAGGTAGCTACTCTGTCACACACCATCACTTGAGGTGATTGGTAACAAAAGGTGCATCTGTGATTCACAGTTCACATGATGTCTGATTTCAGATTTCTGCCTCATTAAAGGGGAAACCAGCAATTAATTGCTGCTCCTCGACATTTTTGATTTCACCATTCTGTCTTTCTCTTCCCTCCCTTCTATCTGTGGTCTCTGTTCAGACTTGTTCCTTATCACCATTATCCATTACTTCCCTCTTGCAGGTTCACTGGTCGAGGAAACGGAGTTTGCTGAATCCCAACAAGATTTTAGAAGAGCGCCAGACCCTGTCTTTTCCTGGGAAGAGGACTCATGCCATCGTACCGGGCCTCAAACCTTTCTCTGAGTACAGACTCACTGTCAGTGTTTTCAACAAGAAGGGCAATGGGCCCAACAGTGACCCGGTCACCTTCAACACTCCAGAGGGAGGTGAGGTGACGCAAACATACAACATGCAACAAATGGGTGCTCATTTCACACTTAAAAATGATTGTGCTAAATACACAAAAACTATACGCTCAAGCTTGCAGAACAATACAGTAATGACATTTAAAGTGACTCGGGCAACGAGGCATTTTAACAAAAACACACATTTAATTTACCTTTAAAGTCCCTTACAAAAAAAGTTACTTCACCTGGAGGTTTGAGCTTCACTTTGCAGCATACCTTTATACCAACAAGTATGATTTGTGGCATCATAACTAGTTTGAAAATCAATCATGGTCCAGTATGCAACTTACACCAGTGTGATGCAGACACTTGAAAACCTCCAGTGACACTGATAATGGACTTGTCAATGAAGTAGGAGACATTGTGTCCAGTAGTTAAACTCCTAGAAATGAAAACAATTTACATATTCAGATATTCTGGATTTTTCAATAAGGTAGAAAGAGTATTTAATTAAAAAAAAGTTAACCAGGTAATTGAACTTTTTGTTGAAAAAAACAATATAGACACAAATAATAATTCAAGTATTTTGTATATGTTTCAAAGCATGTCTGAAATAAATTATAGCTACAATACAATGCTATCTTTAAGACCAGGAGATAAAGAAGTTGTCAGAGGTAGTTTTATATGAAAATACTTTATACTAAAGGCTGCTCGATGTTACAGCCTTGTGAAATGACAAAGCTGCTTAGAACAGGCAAACTGTCAAATACTACATGATGTGTTTTTATCTGTTCAACAAAAGGGAAAAGAAAACTTAAAGCACAGACGAAATATAGAGAGAGAGAGAGAGAGAGAGAGAGAGAGAGAGAGAGAGAGAGAGAGAGATCTAACAAACCAGCACTTTGATTTAATGTTTAACCACCTCCAAATAAATAACAAGCTGCAAAAGAAACATGTCTATACAGTAGGAGCATTAACATTACTGTCATTTTCATAGTTCCTGCGCAATTGCCCATCCTGACTGCCTCCAACGCCCAGAAAGACTCCATTTTGCTAGTATGGGGCCCACCGCTGGAGACAAACGGCATCCTCACTGGTTATCTCCTGCAGTACCATCTCAGTATGTGAACACACAATGTTGTTTGGCTAATTACTCACTGACTTAAACAATGTAGACCTTTGGCCCTATGTGAGGTTTTTCATTAATAGAATTCTCATTGCTGTAGCGCGGTGCTTTGTCTGTTGTGTGAGGCGCTGTGGACAAAGTGTGGCTGCAGTGTGTGTAGGTGAGATAAGATCAGGTCGGGGGGGAGGAAGTGTGGAGTGGGTGGATCTGAGATATGACTGTTTATCTTTGAGTCTACAGGTTGAAAACCTGAAAACCTACTACACACACAATCATCTATACTCCTCTCCTCTCCTCTCTTGTGTTATAATACCAAACACTAGGTTGCACTGTTTAACACTGAACGCTCCATAATGCTCTGCAACAGCCCGATTGTGGTTTGACAGTTTTCCTCAGTGTTTCTTATCTCGTATCCTCCTGGACTGCAGGTTCTCTTCCAAAAGGATCATTAAAGTCAGTGCTGTTTGTATCCCTTGTCAATTTTTTTTGCCATTTATCACTCAGAAGTATTTTATCTTGCAACAAAACAACAACCCACCTTTATGCCGGAGAACGTTTAGGGTGAAGAACTGAGTGAGGGGCTTTCTTTACGCTCTCTCTGTTTTCAAAGCCTACACTCTTGTTGGCTGACATTTCTGAAATCTTTTGTGTGAAATGTGAAGGCAGAGGCAGCCCTTGGCCGCCTCCACTAGCACCCACGGAGTCTGGCCAGCTTTTCAATACACTCTGTCCCCCTCTGCTTTCTGCGTTTCCCATATCAGATGTCCTACTTTACACATATATTCCCACACAATGCAGTCTGTGTTATTTTGTTGTTGTTGAATTGATTTACCATGTAACTCTAGCATATTTTAAATTTAGATTTCTGTTAATTCTATGATTCCATTTTATGTCATATTACAGTATATGCACAGTCTGCACACACAGTTAAGTCATGAATGCGCTGTGTAATTAGTCAATGAATATGTCTGATGGTGTTCACAAACACATGAAATATCCAGTTTTCTGTGCTGCATACAAACATGAATTTTCCGAAGTGGCAGCATGGGCTTGGCACATATTCAATTTTCACCTGCATTTCAGCATTGGCACAGTAATGGCATGAACATAGGGGGTTTCAGGAAAAGTGTGTTGCTTTCTTCAGTCTGCACACACTGTACTTTGATCTATAATGCAAGTTTGGTGATATATTATGCTGCTTGTGATTGCTACTCCTCTGGTTTCCTTTTTACTGCTTCTGCCTTATGTTTAATTTTTTTCTTTTGTCTCTGTATGCCTTCTGTTTTTTTCCACCTGTAATGTAATGTTTTCTTCCTTTTACACCAATTCTTTTCTGCTTTTCCTTCATCACATCTACTGTATGTCTTATTCCCTCTCTCCTCCTCCTCTTCTCACCCTTGCCACCACCCCACCCCCCCACCCCCCCGGTCCTCTTGAGCTCTTTATCTCCCCCCTTTCATCTCCTCTACCCCTTTCTTCATAATGTATTCCTCTTCAGCTCACCTGTCACGACATGTATCTGCTACATTCACTTTCTGCATGAGCTAGCATGACATCTCTTCATCTTCCCCCCTCCCTCAACCATTAACCATCATTATAGTTGTGCTCCATTAACATACAACGTGAACCAACGGCGATGACGTTTTCTGCATGTATCCGTCGTAGGCTCACTCATGCCTCGTAAACTGACCTGACATCTTTCTCCTTCCTCTATAGTTAATGAGACCACACTGGAGGTGGTTGATTCCCAGGAGAAGAACATCACTGAGGCTGACACCACCCAGTGGCAGGTTCAGGGCTTAGAGGAGGGCAGACTCTACCGCTTCCACCTCAGTGCCTGCACTCGAGCAGGTTGTGGACCTGCACTGGCACAGGAGAGCAGCACCGTTGCTCAAGCACGTGAGTGGATGAAATCAGTGTCTCTGTCGTGGTAAGGTGGCTCATAAGATATAATATGCATTGGTTTGGGTATGAAAGCCCCACCACGTTTTGAAACATACTACTGACATGGTTTTGCAATGTTTGCAAAAATTTATACGAAGCTGAGGTATTTATAATAATGATTGATTGTACCATAAATTAACTTTATATAGTTACAGGAAGTACTAATCAGGCTTTTGAAAACAGTTGTATCATGTCTTCTGTGGCTCTGGAAGACAGTTTATCAAGTCTGAGAAAATAACCCTGATGATGTCATTAGAATTATCTGGGTTTGGAAACTTCATTTTGTGTTACGTAAAGGCAGTGTGCTATGGAGTTTTTAAAGTATTGGATGTTTACAAGGCATGGATGGTCAAATGAAAAGACTCAATTGAACTGCATTGTGGGAATTGTAGGACCAGTGTTTTTGGATCTTGGGCCACACTGAATAAAGTAAGGATTTTTTTTTTTCATCTGATGTAAAGAATTGGTCTTTGCATTAGTTCTCTGTTACATAATCCTGCCTCATTGGATTAATTTCACTTGTCAAAACAGTGTTCTTGAAATGATAATAAACTATTTCAATTGCGCCCTTATCACAAAAAAGGCTTAAAAGTGCTTCACAATCAGGAGAGACAATGAGGAAAGAAACAAGAAAATGGTTGAGCAGAAACAAACACAAAGTAACATCACTAATGTAACAATGGAATAAGCACAGCATAACATCAGGATTAGTAAAAGAGTAGGGAACTAACTGAAATAACTATATTATCTTGCAAGCTGTTGCTTTAACAATGCTCAGATTGTCTCCCTAATATCCTTGTGAATGCTTTTCCACAGTTAGCATATAAAAAGGTGCATCTCCAGTTTTCATATGACAGTAGCTGTGAACATCAACATAACATAACAAACCTGCAGCGGAGGATTCAAGTGAACCTGAAGTCGCATAAAACAACAGGGATTCTGCAGTTTAGGCTGGTACTGAGCCATTTAAATCTTTATATAAAAACTAGAGGACTTTCTTTTTCACATTTTCTAAAAGATACCGAGAGCCAGTGTAGCCCATCTATAACTGGAGTGCTGTGCTTCTTCTTTATAGTTTTGTTTTGAAGTCTAGCAGCAGAATTATGAATCATTTTTATCCTCTAAATACCCTTTCAGAGAAGACCAGTGAAAAGTAGCAATATTCTGCTTGAGATGAAAGCATGAATAAGCTTTGTGGCATCTTGCTAGCGTAGGAGTGCCTGCAATATTTCTCACGTTGTCTGAGATGTTGGCTTATACATAAACTTGATTAGATGAAAGAATGCTATTTTGGCCACTCTCTGACATGCGATTTAAAGCTTTGTTTGGATTTAAAGAAACAGGCTTAAAGAATGACTTGTGATTCGGTCTGGGGAACCAGAGATTCTTGGAAAGTGCATCACTTTAGCATTGAGGCCTAGTAGGAGTTTTTTGAGCCATAATTTATCTGCTTTTTGTTTGTGGATGTGAGTGAGATAAAGGCATTTTGTTCATTTGGCTTTACTGAAATGTATGACCATATGTTATCTGCAAAGCTGTGAAAATAGACATTAGACACTAAAGGAGACATCAAAGGAGGCATCAAAAGTGAGAAGCACGTGATCAAAGCAGCTTCCCAGTGCTACAACAAAAGAAGTGTTTCTTCCAAATAGCTGTCAAGATGTAAAAATTCCTCCCAGTGATGTATACACAAAACAAATTTAAAACATCAGAAAGACATTTTTTTTTTTTTTTTTTTTGAACAATGTGTTTATTGGATTTTACATAGTTATAAAACAAACAGGTAAACAATACTGTTCCATACAATAGTAATTGCAGATGTAAATTCAACATATCACAGGACAGATACCAAACCCCCACCTCCCCTCCCACCGGCACTTAGCCCCAACAAATGGGGACATATAGTTGAAAAGTAAAGAAAAACAAACAAAACAAAAATGATGGGTTAATAGAGGAAGAGAGCACAATGATAAATAAATAAACTGGTAAATAAAATAGAAAAGAATAGATAAAATAAATAATACTAAAAATAAATAAAATAAACTAAGAGAAATAGGATTAAAAAAAAAACACCATTTAAGTTGGCAGATCATAAATATATATACATACATACATACATACATACATACATATATATATATACACACATGTATACATACACACGCACCAATTAAAAATAAATCCGTAATAATGATAAAGAAAAATAAAGAAAACCCACTCACAGGCTCAACTCATTGCAGTACTTAGTGCACAGAGATCAAACATCTTGTGCTGTTGACATAAGACAGGAAGGGATTCCAGGACTTCTCAAATGAGACAGCCTTGCCAATCAAAGTCAGTCTTATTTTTTCTAATTTAAAGCAGCCATATTATGCTCATTTTCAGGTTCATAATTGTATTTTAAGGTTGTACCAGAATAGGTTTACATGGTTTAATTTTCAAAAAACACCATATTTTTGTTGTACTGCACCGCTCTCTTTCACTGCTGCAGATCCTCTTTTCAGCTGGTCTCTGTTTTAGCTACAGAGTGAGACCTCTTTTCTTCTTCTTCTTCTGTACTATCTTTGATTGCACTCGCACAAACACAGTAGCTCAGATGTAGATCATGTCAGCTAGCTAGCTCCATAGACAGTAAAAGAAAGGCTGTTTCTACAACTTTGGTCAGTTACAAGGCAGGATTAGCTGGGAGACTTCTATTTGAGGGCGCACATGGAAGTAGTTCTTTTGTAGATTATGGTGAACTTGTGTGTGTTGTAGCAGTGCTTTGCTATTGAGAAGGAGGTAGCATGCTAGCGTTAGCATAAGCGTTAGCATGCTAACGCTAACGCTACGAGCTAATGGTTGCGGTTAACCTGCTCATTTCGGCTTGTGACGTCACAAGCCGTGCCGGTTTTGACCAGCTCACCCAGAGACTGAAGGCAGGACACATTCAGAAACCGTATCTCACTCTAAACAGCATGGATGTTTTTTTTTCAAAGTTTGTATGTGTGTGGAAGCACCAGAGACACAAAATAGCTCCCCAAATCCCAGAAAAAGTGTTTTTTTCATAATATGGGCACTTTAAGAAAATAAAGCACCTCCCTAACCCAGTTTGTAAAGGTAGGTGGAACTGGGGATTTCCATTTCATCAGTATCAACCTCTTTGCCAGCAGAGTTGTGAATGCTATTAAGTCCTTGTTAGCTGGGGAAAGAGTAAGTGGGAAAGGCCATACACCAAACAGAGCAGTTAAGGCATTATGAGTCACATCCCTTCCAATTACCTTGGATAAAGTACTAAGGATCTCAGACCAAAATCTAGTCCGAGAAGAACAGCTCCAAATCATGTGTGAATAATTTGCTGTGGCTTGTTGGCATCGTTCGCATAGTTCGCATAGGGGAGACACTGTATCAAATATTTTTGCAAACCGAGCTTTAGTGTAGTGAGCTCAATGGAGAATTTGACATTGCATAAAGCTGTGTCCAGCACAGATTGAAGACTTATGCACCCTCCGTAAAATCTCCTCCCAAACATCATCCAGAATCACCTCTCCAAGGTCTGTCTCCCAAACTGTTTAAGTACAATAGAAGAGCCTTGACAGAGGTTATACATATTTAAATGAATAGAAGAAATTGCCCCCTTTAATGAAGAGAGAGGCTTCAGAAACGTTTCAAAATCTGAGGACTTAGGAAGAGCACGGAATTCTGGGAATGAGTTACGGATAAAACTTTGAACCTGAAGGTATCTAAAAAAATGTCCTTTAGGAAGCAAAAATTAATTTTTCAGTTGCTGAAAAGAAGCAAAAATAGAACCAACATACAGGTCTCTAAAAGTTTTTATGCTCAGCCTAGTCCATATAGAGAAAGTGCTGTCCAATAACGATGGGGGAAAATAAGGATTAACTGCAAGTGGAGCACCAACAGAAAGTGTTTGCAGGCCAAAATGACGTCTAAATTGAGTCCATATTTTAATACTGGAGGCCACCATCACATTGTTAGTATAACCAGAAATAGAAAACGACAGGGGTGAGTACAGTAAGGCCTTCAATGACACTGGATGAACAGAATTTGCTTCCAGGATCAACCATGATGGAGGCACCGCAATATCTCCATAATTAACCCAATAGTTCAGATTTCTAATGTTTGTTGCCCAGTAATAGTAAAGGAAGTTTGGCAATACCATTCCGCCCAGAGCCTTGGGCCTCTGTAAAACTTGTCGACGCAACCTAGGAGTTTTCTTGCTCCAAATAAAATCAAGAATAAGACTATCTACTTTACGAAAGAATGAAAGAGGAAGGAAGATCGGAATGCATTGGAATAAATATAAAAAGCACGGGAAAATGTTCATTTTAATTGTATTGATTCTGGCAGCAACAGAAAGGTTTAATAGCGACCATCGCTCAAAATTTTGTTTAATTTTTGTGAGCAGAGAGAGAAAATTATATTATAGAGATTAACCAACGTTTTGGCAACATACACTCCGAGATAAACAAAGCCAGAGTTCACAACCTTAAATGGCATGTTTTGGAGTCAAAGTGGATTTTCATTTACCTCTCCATTAACAGTAAACATTTCACTTTTGCCCAGATTAAGTTTATATCCAGAGAATCTACTAAATGTGTCTAGGACTAAGAGGGCTGCAGGAATAGAACATGACAGATTAGACAAAAACAGCAAAAGATCATCCAAATACAGCGCCCCCTTCAGCTCTACACCATTTCTGGTTATACCACAAATATCAGGGTGAGACTGCAGGTAATGCCATTGTTGTGCAACTCGATATTTAGATCCATTGTATCTATGTGCTTTGGTTTGTCCTAAAATCTGACTGGGACTTCTCCAGAATATTGTTTAATTTCAGAAATCTGATGATTTAAAGATAACTTGAGGGAGGTTTGTGGCTGGTACAAATTAGCAAATACCTCACTTTTTGCAACCAAGTCTGGTGAATATCACAGGTTGGGACATGTTTTAACAGCTGATCCATCATAGAGAGCAATTCTGGGGAATTCCCACTCTTTCTCTGATTATCTCAGAAAAATAGGTTCTCAGTGCATACAGTAGTTATGGGCTCTTTATAAATGAACATGGACCTCCAGTTCAGCTTTTCTACATTTCCTGTCTGTGGCTCTACACAATCTCTTTAGTACTCAAATAGAATTGATCAATCACGGCGATGTTCTGTCACACAGCCCTTTAATGACCTTGACTGTTTATCAGGTTGTTGTTCAGGGTGTCATCCATTTCAGTCACAGGCTCGGTCTCACTGAGAGAATTAATGAGCTGTTAAGTTCAGAGAACAAAACCTCTGCTCGAGCAGCTCTGATCCTATTCTGAACAGTAAAAAGATACACTTTCAGCTTTAAGCCACTACATGCCAATCCCTCTTTGTTAAAACATTAATAGATTAAAGTGAATGTGATTACAGCATCATGTTAATAATTCTAATGGATTTTCTTCTTCTTTTATTTTTGTTTTTGTAGAAGGATAAGACAATCCTGATCCAAATTGGTGCAGTCTGCTGTATGTCTTGCTGTCAGCATATGCATTCTACCACTAGGGTGTGTCAAAGCCAAAAATGTTCAAATTCTACACACATTGTAACTTTAATTTGTGTCTTTCATAAATCAAAGCAATGCAGATTATATCTGTTTTAGTTTAGCTCTCTATTAACACTTAATTCAGACAACCTGGCTTATACATTGAAAACATTACCTA
The DNA here is from genome assembly GCF_008315115.2 of Sander lucioperca. Taxonomy (NCBI): domain Eukaryota; kingdom Metazoa; phylum Chordata; class Actinopteri; order Perciformes; family Percidae; genus Sander; species Sander lucioperca. The sequence continues at coordinate 7,084,312 of NC_050184.1, forward strand.
ACACCATTAAGTTTAGCTGCTTTTGACAGGTGTTTATTTTAGCCCTCACTATAGACGGTGATGAATTTCCCGACGGTTCAAAGTTCCTGGAAAACTTCCCCATCCATTACTTGGCAAGCAAGAAAATATGAACGCATGAGACACATATGTTTCCACTATCTCTAAATGTTTTAATAAAAGTGATTTATTCCTTTCTGGTTTTATATTTCCTTTGAGAGGCTCTGCATATTGTGGATGTCCAGCCTGAGAGCCATTAGATGCATTGTTTGTAAATGTGGCTGAGTAGAGGCTCGATGGGGAGATAAAATGGTTCTGTTTCGGAGCGCCATCCTCAGGGCATGCTAGTCACAATGCAGCAGAGCAGATTTATGGATGCCAATTATACGGAGCGGGGGCACAATGATTTAGATTCATTGATGGGGAGTGATGGAGTGGCACTGAAAAAAAATGAATGCATGTGAGTAAGTGAGCCCAGTCTATGAAGTGCTTCTTTTAGATTTCACCTTTGTGACTGAATAAGCTTTTAATGCTTATCGCCATTTACAACAGTAGCTTTAACATTATCTGGACGAACAGAGTGACACACCAGAACAAAAAACAGCCATAGAGGTATCAGCAGATGTGTGTCCTTGTGTCTATGTTTGAAAGGCTTGTAATGAAAAGAGAGTGGCTGAAGTGAGAGACAGGAAAAAAACCACAGAAGGATGGGGTGAAGCATCTGTGAGAAAGCAGGGAAAACTGATAAGAGAACAGCAAATAGCCATAGCAGAAGAGTGTGGCAGACAGAGAACAAATATCTATTTTTCTCCATCGGGTCTCATGAGATAAAGCAAAAGAGATAAAGCGGACTGCAAACATGACAAAATACACAGAGGAGAATATACCTCTTAAGTCACACAAAAATAACCAGCTCCTCCAGAGATTGAATTATTTGCTCCCTGGCGCAGCATTTGAACACCCAAGTTGTTATTGCTGACATAGCCTACATGTATTTGCTAATGGATGGAAGTTAATGTTTGTTTACTTAGAAACGTAATAGTCAAGAGCTGATTCATCTTCCCTGCAGTCAGTTCAGGATTCAGCAATCCGAGCAGAAGAGTCTGTCAGTGTATAGGAGTGTGGATATACCAACTCAGTTTATCAGACTCCAACATTGTGAGAACTAAAAAAAATCTAACTAAGTGACAAATAATAATCTAAAATCAATAGTTATTTAATAATCACTTGTCTTTATGTGTTAAAGTGCATATATGAATACTGTGTGTGTGTCTGTCTGTCTGTCTGTCTGTCTGTCTGTCTGTCTGTCTGTCTGTCTGTGTGTCTGTCTGTGTGTTTGTTTGTGTTTGTGCCGATCTATAAACCTTAAATCTGGCTTTCCATATATCTGTAATCTTCTGCTGTATTTAATTTTCTTTTTATCCCGCTGAAGATTTGTCCCCGACTCCAGCTGTGGCCCCTGTTCAGAGCTGTATGTATCACTGCCTGCTGCAGCCGCTGCAGCTCGCTAACTTAGTAGTGGTAGAGATAGACATGGTTGTAGGTGTGTGTTGGTGTATCTGGCCGTAGCATCAGTAAGGTTTGTCCTTTATACATGTAGTTGTACAGATTTGTCATGATGTGACAATTGCAATTCAAATTTGCAATTCAGATTAGTTATGTAGACCCGAACCCTTGTGCAGTTACAGTGTGTTTACTATCAGTTGCACTGTTGTTGCCTAGTTACTTCCATTTATCAAGTTTTCCCAGTTGCTCTAACAATCCTGCCTTCATGTAGTCTATAGAGCTCGCTTGTTGCACAATCTAAAGTATTAGACCCGACAGCATTGCAGCAGGAATCTAACATCTGAGGCTTCTTTCATTTCAGGCTACAACTGCTCTCTCTCTTTTCCCAGCTCTATCGCAGGCAATTCTTCTCATCTGTCTTTAGGTATATAGCTCACATGTACAGCAAATGATATCCCTGTGATTTCATCTTGATGTACCTTCAAATTTAAACTAACAATGGGATTCGAGACATGGAGTCGTTTCATTCTTTTCTGATATTCGCTCATGGTGGGGGAGGCGTCAGGAAATGCCGGCTTTGCTTAAGAAGGAGAGTGAAGGCTAGATGTCACTCCCACCCACGATCTCTATATCTACCCTTTATGAGCCAAAATCCAGCTCCACTCAATTAAGTCTGGGGCCCAGCATTCCCTTTTGAACTGTCATCTTGAAGGGTGTCTGCTAGCTACACTGTTCTCAAACTGCAGGGAAACCTATTTGTCTCTGCTAATCCTCTTTTCTTGCCTTCTTTCTCCTTTTCTCTGTGCCTGTCTGTGTTTTCCTCTCCTCCTTATTTTCCTCCTCCTATTTCTTCTCTCCTTATCAGTTCCAGCCCTGTTGAACATAAGCTCTTATGTGAGTGACACCTTTGCCAAAATCAGCTGGACTGCCAGAGAAGAGCAGCAGGACTCTGAGCTTTATGTGGCTTATATGAATAACCGTAAGCTACTTTTCCTGTCCCTGTCTTGCTAAATATTAGATAGGAATTTTAGTGTGCATACATTAGATAGGAATTGTAGTGTGCATGTGTATGTACAACTGAGAAGCTTTTATATAAACATCTAAAATTATATTATAAGCCTAGCATCTACATGGATACTTCCATCATTTCCCATGATTGCTTCAAAATGTATGCAGATGTATTTAAAGTTATATATAGTACAACAAATACATTTCATAACTTAAGAACTATTTATTAATTGGCAATAGCTCATCCTATCTTATTTTTCAATCGCATGAATGCTAATACAGACTTGCTGCTTGTGCACTCCTTGTGCTTGGCTGTGTAGGTGATGGTAACTGGCGGATTTCAGAGGCTGTAAACACTTCTCAAAGTTTCCACGTAATTGATGGGCTCAAACCTGGGACGGTGTACACCGTGCGCCTCATGGCCAAGAGGCTGCTCGATAACGCTAGCATTTTTGAAGACGTTATCAAGACTCAAGTCAAAGGTGAGAGAAGAGAAAGGCGGCGCAGTCAATAGAGTTTAGTGAGTTGAGCTCTGACCTGCCATAACAATACAGGGATATCATTGAAAAATTGATATTGACTGTGGTAAATGAGTTTATTTACTTTTCTTGCGTCATTTGTTTTTTTCCTATCTAATATTCTTCCAGAGGAGTGTTTTGGCTGAAGGGAATGTGAGTCAAATACAACGTGAGAACATCCTCTCAAACTAGAATCCATCATGTTTTTCTGTTTCCAGTCAAAGATAGAGTTGTATGAGGAGCGCTTGAGGGGACTATCATACTCAAATAGACCAACGTGTGAAGTAGCGTGTGTCTCTTTGCTGTTTTTGTTCGCAGGCGCAGCAGGTCAGCGGAGTGACTTTTCGACCCAGGGCTGGTTCATTGGGACCATGTGTGCTGTGGCGCTCCTCACCCTTGTCACACTCATGGCCTGCTTTGTGCGGAGAAACAAAGGTGGCAAGTATGCAGGTACGCTACCGCCGACCCAGCGACGAGACATGTTCTCCATGGAAAAAGGTCAGTTAGCCTTTGACCAGGGTTGGGTCCCCTTGTCGTCTAGCTTCAGGAAGCGAACCAAAATTCAACTCATGACATGTATACATGTAGCCAATATCAGTCTGATTTGGTTATAAGCAATTTAATTATCTCTAAAATCTTTAAACATCACCAGTTTTACAGGTCGGTGCTTTGATTTGACTTTTGATAGAATTTTGGTTGACCTCCTAAAAGAATGAAAATGTGCAAAGGGCCTCAACCCTGACCCCCCACCACACCAACCCTGTTTGGAAATGATGCATGCCAACCCTGCGAAGCCCCACATTATTAACCCCAAATGAACTGTCCACAAGACGCATGCAGCTACTGTAGGCTTACTGCATTGTCAAAAACATTGCTTGGCCCTGTTAGTTTTGCCCTGTACCTCTGATTACATACCTTGTCAAGCCAGACGAGTGGGAACCTGCTGGCTTTGTTCCACACCTCCCCACCCCTCACCTGTGCAGACCTTCCCCTGCACCTTTGTGCTGTCTTGTATCAGAGCCAAATTCATTCTCACATTGGTACCTACCTGTGACGTGTCTCCTCACTCAGTGTCTCTCTTCTTAACCTGCTTTCTCGTCTTCTCCCCACCACTCGACCTCTTTGCCTGTAGCTTTTTACATTTGAGTTTTGGCACTGAATTTTTCATCAGCTTCTTTGGATTCCCTCCTTTGCTCATACAACTCTTCTCATGGAACCCTTCTTATGTCTCTCTTGAAAGCAACTGGTATTTTTAAGGCATATTTACACAAAGAGCTGCTGTGTAGCACTTTGGGCAGACAAACAGAAGAGAGGCTTTCAGTGTGCTGACTTGATGGAATGTTTACACATTCATATTTACTTGTTCTCAAAAGCTTTTCAGTTCTTACTTTTAAATTTCAACTCTTATATACACAAGTGATATTTCAGATCATTTATTGCTGTACATCTATGCATTAATGTTGAGTTTGCTGTTGCTCTTGTTCCAGAGAATCATCTGACAAAAATCACTGAGGTTGATTAAAACTAACAAAGGCTGATGCTACTGTTTCCCTTTGGAAATGTTAAAGACCTGCCACACATAATATGTAATTACATCCATGGATGAAAGTGCTGCTCTTTAACAATGGTACTAAAATGTCTGTCCTGCTCACCCTGCAGTGAAAGAGAAGGAGGACCTCCACCCTGACGTAGAGTCACAAGGGATGAATGATGACACCTTCTGTGAATACAGGTGAGCTGTACTCCTGCTTTGCAGAGGAGAGCTACAGTGCCAAAGTGTGCTAAGGAAATTACACTTTTTTTATCTCCTTGAAATGCATTGTGTTGGAGCAATATTAATCTAACAACCATATGTTAAATATATTCTGGCTGAGAAACTCATTTGTCATGTGTCACAGTAATGTTTTTCTCTCCCATCCCAAAAGCAAACCATGCATTCATGGGCTTTACCAGGATCAGCCTAGAAGCCATTGTTCTCATCATTTAATGGGATAGGTAATCACACGGTGTAGTTAAGAGTAGTGGGGAACAAAAACATGTGCTTTGCTCCCCTTTAGTTGGAAATATGTGCTTTTATTTAGTTGTCAGATTCCGATCACAGTGTGTGTGTGAGTCAGCTTGGCTTTAGCTTATTTTGTGTGTTACTGTGTGTACGTCTGCATGTGTATACAGTACATATACTACATATATGAATTAATTAATTAATATTGGCCCACATTGGCGTACAGGACACTACTTACATTTCCTTCAGAGGCAAGAGAAAACAAAAAGAAAGCAAGCCAATACATGGTGCTGTGTACACACATTATGTCAGATATAATATAAACTTAACTAATTAAACACACAATGCTTGCATATGTTTATAAAAGTGAAACATGAAAATTAAATCATAATGAACACGTGTTTGTGTAGACACACACACACACACACTCTCAGGCTATTGGAAGCAGTCAAAATGATTTTCTCTGGCTGTTAGTATTTTTTAGCATTTTAAGATAATGTCTGATGTAAAATGTCTGATGTTTAGGACAGACGGACAGACAGACAGACATAAACATCCATCACAAAACATAGCTACAAATATGTAATTGTCTAGTCCTGTATTATAACACAACCCCTACTTAAAGCTTTAGTGCGTAACTTTTTTTTTATAAAAATGAATGTTACATTCAAGCCATTGACGAAGGAGTTGATACAAAGCTAATTAAGACTAGCCGCTCTACACAACTCTCTCTGTATTTCTCAGTGTGGCTATGTTCAGAAATTGGTGTCATCCGGCGACTTTCAAGCGCAGAAACTCAAGTGCATCATGTTTTTTTTAATCCTCCCTATCCTCCTTGGCTACAAGCAACTACGTGGAGGAGGGGTGGGGGTGGTGCGCGATCACGGAATCATGTGGATGCAACGACAGAGTTGTTGTCATTATTTAAAATTCCTCATGAGGGACACAGAAACTACGCCCTATAGCTTTAACACCTAACCCATAGAACAATATTGCCTTACATTCAGGCCAATACAGTAATATTGTACAAAACAGGCTAGTGACCAACCATGCAACCAATTCGTAGGTCAAAACTGACCAAAGGTGAACTTTGACATGTAAGTTTAGTTAATTAAATTACTTACTAACTTTATTGTCCATGTTGTGTTTCCTGGAGTGCTGAAGCTCACACCAAAACAGTACTTTCAGTAGTTGCATGGGCTTTGCTTGAAGTGAATGGTAGGATTGAGCAAAAAGATTTAGGGAAGTGTGACAACACTTTGCAAAACATTTCTTAGACAACAGCTGTAATGATATTAAACATTTTAAGTTATTATATCCGCTGCCTACTAAACCTATTCAGGTTATGTTTTAAGTACCTCTAATGTGTCTTACATTCAATGAAATGGGCACAAAGTAAGCATGGCAAATGGGTGGGAAAAATTGAGCCTTAAAGCCCGAAGCAGACAGCTGTTGTACTTTATAATAGCTGTTGAATTCCCATTGTTTGCATTGTTTTGCCGCTCCAGTGACAGTTTAGGGAAACTGGCTGAATCCTATTTTGCTTGACAGCACTGCAGCAACTATGTGACAATGGCGTGTTTGTTTGTGCACACGCAACAGAAATCGCCTAAAATAGCCTATTCTGTCCACTTTGATTCTGCTTGTCATCATATTATTTAGAACATGATTACTCACAAATGTGTGGTTGCTGCCAATTGCATTCCTGTGATTCTTGCCAAGACTATAATTCTGTTGGAACAGAAAATAGTGCAGCCCTGTTTATAGATTATATAGCTTAAAGATGTAATAAGTACGTTTTTACTGTCCCATAAATTAAAATGACTATATTTTTGTAAATGGAGAGGGTGTAGATCGATACCAATGACTTGCCGAGCCGATGCTGAAGTGGTTTTCAGACACACTTTAAGTATTTCTGTGAGGTATAACACTGAGGGAAGATCCAGGAAAGCACACAATTCTGCTGTCCAAATTAATTAATATACTTTTGATTGTAGCTCTGATACCAAGTTCACATTGGAGCACATGAGGCAGAAGAAGCTACATGTATGCTAATATGAGTTTGTAAGCTGATGCAGATGTTTGGCTGCAACCTGCTTAGGATGCCTCTCATGGTTGGTTTCATGAGGCTGTTCTGAATACTGTCCCCCCAGAGTGCCCTTAGCCTTACTATGATGTTGTTCTCCTGGCTTAAGACCTGCATTTAGGGCTCTCTTGTGCTCTTTGAATCTCTGACGGCAGTAGACCACCCAATGGTATGTCACGTGTCTGGGGAGCTGACAAGTGGTAATTATGCTTCAAATTATTCCTCTTTGGAGACAGCCCTCTGCCGCCTTGCCCCTCTGTCCTCTGCAAGAACAGCAGGTGTCATAGCTGTTAGCCAACAGTGTGATGCAATTTTGTCCACAGCTAGTTTATCTGTAATTTTTATTTATGACCCCTGCTCCTCCTTTTTTTCTCATCTTAGCTCTAATCTTCATTTCCATGTGCAATTAGGGAGATGGCAGCAGAGAGGTTTTCCTTTAGACCCTTTAAACTAAAATAAATACAACTTCAGGTGCAAAGAGGGGGGAAAGAAATCTTCCTTCCACCTGACGTTTCTGTGCTGCCCCCAAACCAAGTCAGCATGGGTCAATGGCAAGACAAATTGAATTACCTTCTGTCTGGCGATGTGCCTCCATCTCTCACCTGTTTGTGAGGCTCAAGGAAAGTGTTTTCACAGCAACAGCTGAGACTGAGCTCAATCCTCACCAAGGTCCTGAAGGAGAACTGGGGCTCAAAAGCCCTCAGCCTTAATTTTATCACTGTATTCAAAGTCACTGTGGGCATGCTGCGGTGGCTATGGCATTCCACTGCTCTTAGATAACGGCCACTTATCTTCAGCGCGAGAGTTGTCAGAGAAAGAAGGTTTGATAAGAGTTGAAATGCGGACCATATGTGGCTTGCATGGTAAAGGGCCTCATGAAATAGGATAGATAAGATTGGTTATTAAAAATCCCTGTGAAGGAGACCGGATTTGTAATCTTAGCTTGAACCATGTCTCTGCTCTGAAATGCTTCTTAAAATGTTAATCGTGTATTTGACATAGGTGTCAACTACAGTACGCCTCAAATGGCACTATCATATACCAGCCACCTGAGTGTTGTCTCTGAACGCAGACGCTCTGTGTTATGAATACTAAAAGAGAGAGAGAGAGAGCGAGAGAGAGAGAGAGAGACAAACATGGATGGTTTAGAGAATTAGAAAAGAGGACAGGGAGGGAAAATATCCTCAGTGTTTTGAGGTGACCCTGCGTCTTATAGTGAGACACCTGCAAGTTGGCCACTTGCCCAGCTTTAAATTGGCATCTAATCTCGTCGGCCCGCGTGTGGGCCCCTCGGGAATACCAGGAATGACAGGCTGTTTGTCTGGGATTGCATATGCTCCACCTCTTCCCCCTTTCTCCATTTTCTCAATCTAAGCCCCCACCTCCCACACACACACACACACACACACACACACACACACACACACACAAAACCTCCCACTTGTCTTCTTTTTCACTGCACTCTGGCAATTTCCATCGCTGGTTCTAAAGAGATTTGAAATTGCCTTTGGTCTTGAAGCCTTGGCAATTAGCAATTAGTGAAGTGATTGTAGCAAGCCTTCCCCGCCTCCCTTGTGCTCCTTTTCCTGCTGTGCAGCCGCTGCATCCACCCCTGCCTACCACCCGTAGTGATGTATTGATACCACAAGAACTCGCTTTGGACTGGGAGCGTTTGTGTGTGTGTGTGTGTGTGTGTGTGTGTGTGTGTGTGTGTGTGTGTGTGTGTGTGTGTGTGTGTGTGTGTGTGTGTGTGTGTTTGAAGGCTATCATTTCATAGTACTGTACAGGCTCTGCATGCTGGTGTTTATGTGTGGTTATATGCGATATTGTGTATGTGTGCTTGTGTGTCAGCCTCTTAGTGCCATGAGTGTTGCTTGTGAACATATGCAGTGCACCACTGACCCTGACCATCCCTCTCTGTTGTTGTTGATGGCAGTGACAGCGAAGAGAAGCCACTGAAGGGCAGTAGCTTGTGTTCCCTGAATGACGCGTTGGGGGACAGCATCAGCAGAGACAGCCTGGTTGACTATGCCGATGGTGGAAGAGAATTCAATGAGGATGGTTCATTTATTGGAGAATATTCCGGACACAAGCACGGAGGCTCTGTTAGTGAGCCTAGTGGACCCAGACCAGTCACTGCATAAAACGCACTTCCAGATAAAACAGTCTGCTTCAAATCCTTTCAAGATACTGGTTAAAATGCAGTTTCTCTGGCAATAAATATAACTTGAATAGCCAAATATGGAGAATAAAAATGACTCAAATGTGCAGAAGTTTTGCCCAGGGACTGGAAAGGAAAGAATACACCCACCATACACATCAAACCATGTAAGTCTTTGTACATACTGTAAGAGAATGACCTGTACCATTTGAGTTTTTCAAGATTTTATTAATGAAAATAAAGTGTTTTTGTATCTATAAGCCATGATCTTAAGCTGTGTATATTGAACAATGAAAATGTCCAGTACAGTATGTATTTTTTTACACAGTGGATGAGACACATGCAGTACAATACATATGCATGTACAGCCTGTGTTCATTAATTTAACACACAGTGGAATCAATGTCTACTGTAGTCATTTGCTGTCCATTACTGTCTATTTTATGTATATGTTTCTGACTTTTGTTAATATGCATGTTGATATGCAAATGTGTGAAAGTTAATAGTTTGTTTATTATCAAAATGCTAAAGATACATTTTATATCATTATACCAAACATATTTTGGAACTTTTTTTTATTGCTTTATCAATCAGGAGACAATAACGTAAACATAAGAACATTAACAAAAACAAATAACATTAACACAAGAACAAATTTAAGTATCAAATTCCTTTGCTGTAATTCGCCCAACCAACCATGCCCCTGGTTGGGGGAATTACATCAAGGATATATAAGTTGCTTAGTAAGACGGTTACAGTGATAAGTGTATTGCTGCATTTATCTCTGGAGTGGAAATATGAATACATGTATTTAAGCAACTTATCAAAACTCTTAATTGGTGAGCGTTCACTTTAAGGCCTCAGTAATGAAGAGGACATTTTGAAACTAAAGTTTAATGAATCCTCACATGTATAGTGAATGTTGCTAAAATATTCATCAAGGATGTACTATAAGTAAAGTTGAGATTTGTCCAATTCAACAATCTTAGTTAAACAGATGTAACAATGCTGAATACAGCAGTGATGCCAGCTACAAAGTAATAAATGTTTCATTGGCTATCAAGGCTTATTTTTTATGTTTAAAGATTCACCACTAGGCTCTTTTAAAATACAAAGCCCTCTTTAAAAACAAAGAAGATTCTTGACAACCAAAGAGATCCAGTTAGATGTTTAACTTAGTCAAACCACATAGCATATTGTATTTCATATTTAAGTCAGAGAACATTTGGTCTATAGCAATGCAAACCCGAGAAACTTTAACAACCAAACTGCATTTTGTTGTTGCTTTGAAGATATTGAAGACAAAAAGCCTTTCACACAGAAAACAGCACGAGAAAGTTCAGCTATTAAATATACAGTAGTCAACATTGAAGTCAATCTCTTTTCCATTACTTGGTACTTGGTTAATTGGAGCCAGGTCCCATTGCTCCAATTATCTGAAACAAAGCAGCTCTCCCCTTCAATTTCTGAGGAGAAAATATAGCACCTTTGATGAAGCAGAAATCCCAACTAACAAAGATGATGACCGACTCATCCATCATTTGGTGGGAGCTTCTAAAACTGCTCAACTACCCCTCTGATTCACTCCATTACTTTTGAGCCTTTCCATAAAAAAAGCTCAGAGCTTCAAAAGGAAGATTTTTTTCCCCCTTATTTACCATATTTGTTTGTCCCAAAACTCCAAACCAAAAGTGAACAACTGTGAGTGAAATGAAACATTTCAATTTTTCATGCATTCAAAGGCAGGAAGATCCTCACTCAGAGTCTGAGCCTTTCTTAAAGGACAAAACCATTATAAAATGCTTATTTTACTTCATGTCAGCTTCCTCTCACTTTTGTCACTGGACTTCTTGCCTATCTCTAAGAGAAATTGGAGGCACTTATCTTCCATTTTGAATACACAGTCTCCCTGCATCTGTATAGTCTGTCTATAGCCTGGTAATTATAAATAGGCTAGGCATTGTAGCCGTAATCAAACCAGACTTGGGATAGTAGAGTTGAAAAGCACTCAATGCCTCATGGCAAGATAAAGGTCATTTAAAGACATAATCCCTGTATTGTTGGGGATTACACCCTCATCCGTTTTAAAATTGCTTTCTCCGTGGAACGTTAAAACCTCTAAACAACAACAAAAGATTACTCCCGTCAAACCCCCCCCCCTGAGTGTCACACAGCAGCTTTTTTGCTCCGCTAAATCTTTTTGGAGGACATGCAGGTGACCCTTTCATAAAAGTCATATTAGCCCTGTTTTGGAACGAGCAAAGGTAGGGACATTTACATCACTTGGATCCATGTTAAATGGAACAGCCTCATAGATTCAAGCTCACTCCATTTCAGTCAATTTGATCAGAGCTGATATTTAGTACCCTGGAAATTGCCTGCTGGGAGGAAATCAATAGCATACTGACACATACTGTGAGTTCAGCCCAGTAACCATAGGCTGTGACTACTCAGCGTTGCATCAACCTTATACCAACTGAAGACACTGCAAGGACAGGACACTGTGCAAAAACTGTAGCATGCAGGGAAGATTTACATTTTCTCAAGGTGCGAGATACTGTATGGAGTTTACGCAGTAGCTACCCAGTAAAGAAGAAGTTAGCACTATGGCCATGAAGATCTCATCAATAATGAACACCGTCGGGTTCACCGAGAGGGGAAGTGTGACAGGTGTTTCCGGAGATGCTCCTGGAATGGAAGACCTATGGACCTTCTCTTTGGTTGCTTTTGAAGGGATGCATTTGCAGAGGAATCTGCATCAAGAGTTAAACCAATGTCACAGCTCCCGCTTTCTTAAAGGGACAAACAGTCTGTCGGGCCTATCGAGAGCAACACACGCAAACGCTCGAGGACAAAATTTGAGCACTTTACCACAGAAAGAAGGTTAAGGGTGGGTGGAGAAAAGAGGGGTTGCATATTGAAGGTTATTTGACTGCCGGTTCTTTAACCTGCTACAGCAACATTGCAGATGAAGAAAAGCAGCTCAGAAAGATGGCTCATGACCTTGACCTGAATGACGGTGTTTTATCTTGCATATTCCTTCCAATTGCTTTTACTCTTTGTCTGCATTTTTGTAAGTGGATGTGGGATGAACGCCCAGGCTTACTTTTTTTTATGAAAGCCAAAGCAGACAGCCGTCGCGCGGGATATCAACATCTAGACACGCTCATCTTCCTAACCTATAACTACTATTGAGTCCACTTAAAAAATCTAAATGCATCAATATCTGAAATAAAATTCTCCCAGTCACAGTAACGTAATGTAAGTCTCAGTTGTGCTCCTTCTGCTCCTGCTCATTCTTTTGTCATCTCAACATAGTGCTACACTCACCTTCTGCTAAAATTTAATTTGTCTCACTAGAATGCAAATTGAATGGGATGATTCTGCATACAGATAATCCTTTTAGAAGACTATTATTTCCCTGGTAAACTGCTTTAGATGCAAGCCCAGACACTCTCAAATGCCAGCCAGCAATTGAGTGGATATTTGTGTGTGTGTGTGTGTGAGAGAGAGAGAGAGAGAGAAAGCGAAAGAGGGTATCAGTAGAGCAGGATGAGGCAGGGACACTCAGCCATGGCAGAAACTAATGAGACATGCATCGGTAATATGATTACAAAGTCAGCCTGGCTATGTCAGAGACCAGGGGGGCGCGTTGGAGACATCTGCACAGGACAAAGTGGACACTGAGTTGTTCAGTTGTACTGTGTCTGCATTTCATTATTACCTGTAAGTGAGTGGCAGCGAGTACAGATGGTGAAAATGATGCTCGCACTGTTCTGCTGTCATTCAGATAATGACAACACTTACATCAACAAAATGGAGCTTTATGAATGATGATTTGAAACAACTCAAGGTGTGCATATCATTAAGAAATGCAGTCTGCCCTTTTAGGTCAACACGTCTGAGTTTGATCCAGCAAAGGATTTCATCGAGACTACTGCTGGAGGATTAGATAAGAGACTTCTAAGTGCTGTGTGGGTGGTGAATAATTCTCAACTTCCTTTCTTAGCCTTAGCTGTCAATGCAACAACTTGGCAAAGACCACAATCCACAATATACTGTACGTAAGTCAGCTCGAAATCTCTGTGACAGAGCCTTGTGAAAAATGGCATCCTTAACACAGCTAAAGAAACATAATCAAAAATGTCTTTCTCATTTGTTCATGTTTGAACACTCCACCTGCTCACCCTCAGTGATGCTTTTAATGTTATTTTTAGTGCAATCCTTGGTCTATTTAAAAAAAAAAAAAAAAGTCAGAAAACAAAGTGCAGCAGAGTGTGGCTTTCTTTTATTTTTCTTTCTGGGCAGTAATTTCAAACTCTGGTATTGTTCAAACAACCCCCCCAAAAAAGACAAATTGAGTTTGAAACTGGTTTTAGTATTATTCGAGTACAAAAGGCTGGTGGTGGAAGGAGAGAAGTGGACACAGAGTGAGTGCATATCCTGTGCTTTACAAACTAATCAAATGGGTTATTTCAGTTGGTGGACGTTTGTTAATGAGCAAGTGATGGGTCACCCTGGATATCAAAAAGAAAGGAGAGATACTTCAACGTCAATTTTTGTTTTTCCAAAGCAATTCTTTTCTATGAATTTGCTCTTGTGGTGCGTTTTTGTGGAATACCACTGTTGAATTATTCATTGTGCCTTCATTAAAACACCCATTTGCATAACACACAGGGCCACATAATATGCATTAGGGCTTTTGATCCTGGTGTACATGTCAAATAATTTAATACAGAACAGGACCGGCCAAAAAGCTGAGCAACATGGAAGACTTTAAATGTCTCAAAATAAACTAATAATCATCTCAGTTTAAAGTTTGAGATGAAAAAGTATCATGCACAGATGTAAGTGGGTCAGAGTGGATCCCTTTGGTGCAATAAACCACTTGAAGAAATAAATAAAGTATGATAAAGTATGATTCTGGAGGACAGTAGTGTTTCTCTAGAGAAGCTACAGTGTTGTGATTTATTACAATAATTATTTTGATGAAGGCAATGACAACTGTTTGTCAAATGTGGGTTTCTAGATGTATCTATAATGGTAGAGCAAATTCTGTTACATTTTCATTTCAGTCGCAGTAGTTTGCAATCCCACACAGATCTATCCCCAGACACACTCATCTGAGCATCCATCATATTTTAAATGCTTTCCTGGTTGTTCCTCCCTGGTTGCAGCAATCAGGCTAATGAGCACAGATTGAATGATAAAAGCCACATTGAAAAGACAGGTGTAACCAACCGCCACTGTGTCCAAAACACAGTTGCAGCTGAACTTCATTAATATGGTAGCTCTAACCGGGGACAATCAAGTGTGAATTCAGTTGCCACCTGCGACAGCCAGATTCTGAGCAAAAGCCATGTTCATCTGTGTGTGTCGGACAGAATGTGTATCATAACTTGCCATGTATCCATTAGTGTAGGTTTAGTGGTTCATGGGCAGCCTCTCAGCAGCTAAATGCTGCTGGTAGCTGTGAAACCTCATGGCTGTTTACGAGAGATATGCTTAGCACTCTGCAGAAAAGTCCACCAACACATGTGTGAACATGTTTTGCAGTGTTACTCATTGAAATGTGACTAAAAAAGCATAACATGTTGATGTAATACAGTGATAAGTCGGTCATATACAGTCATGTATAATAGTGAACTTGGAAAACAAGCAGTCGTGCTACAATAACTTGTTGATCTAATATTGTGTGCTGTGTGAGCTGAACTTGGCAAGCTAAAGAGCAAAAAGTCCAGGGATCACCAAAGACAGTATGTTCCATCTTCTGGGTACCATGAATATCTGTACCCAAATCCATTCAATAGTTGTTGAGTATTGCAGCCTGGACCAAAGAGACCAACCAACGTTACGACCTGTCTCTAGCATGGCTAAAATTAAATGCATTGCTTACTGTCAAGCACTACAATTGGGGTTGCTAGGGAATGATCACCATCAGAATAACTGATTTATAATCAATGTCATAAGTGAAGAAAAATAAATAATATAAGTTAATATTTTAGTATGAAAAAGTCATCACGTTTAGAATTTAAATTTAAATATTTATTTAATAATGTGTTTTTGAGTTTTGCTTTGGTTAACAATATAAATAATGATGTGATCCAATATGTCACTGTCCTTGTGCTGACCTCCGTAATGTTATATTGGAGTGATTGCATTGCTACAAATTCTGCGTTTTAGGACTATACATGAAAGTTGCTCACGGTTGTCACACTCTGAGATCGGAATTTTAGGAAAAAACAATGTCTGATTTGAACCACTTTCACTTGCAATGTGACCATACCCTAATGTTTCTTTTTAATTTGTTTTTATGATTCGTCCCCGAGCTGTCCATATTTGGCTTTTTACAAAGCAGAAATATTGTAGTCCTGGGCAAAATCCAATGTGCTTTTGTGAGGTTTTGATGTCTCGCCCTACCCAAATTGTATTGTCCTTTTACATCACAATGTGTTGTGAAAAGGCGAGAGAGCGTAATGGATGAAAATGACAAGTAGAACTGGTGCAAAAGGCATCATTTGGCCAGAGATAATCACACAATCGACTCTTAAATCCTGGTGGAACACTAACATGAAAGCCTGCATATTTGGTTCTTTCAATTCCACTCAACACAGACTGATTACTGTAATGGCTTTGTCCTGCTCTACACCATGACAACACTTGATCCTTTTGCATGCTGTGCACCATTACTGCTAAGTATTTAAACACACACACATACACACACACACACACACACACACACACTGGAGCAATAAGCACAGATGGGTATTATGTGTTTAGTGAGGGTTTCTATCTCTCATTGTCTTTCATTATTACTATCTTTATTATAATCGTGACGTCCCCTGAAGGCACCGTTCAAATACTTCTATCTGTTAAAAGCTCAGGCTGATAGTGGTAGGAGTGAACAATGTTGTGTTGCAGTACTACAGCATGGTTAAATACAGTCTGCAAACTTGTGTCTTTGGTTGATTTCTCTGTAAAATGCTGCTGCACTGCCACTACATGTGGACAATCATTCGTAACATTTTGGAATTAACTAACTCTTAAACAAATGGCAGCAACTAACAGTTGATTGGGGGTTAGAGCGCAGACAGCATCTGATGTCTCTGAATTATTCAGAGAGGATCTATTGTTCGGGTGTCAAAATCTTCTGTTACAATTATAGATCATGTATATAATTCATATAGCAAACATTTTTAATATTACACCGCAGACTAGTTGTGTCTTCTCTACTCACAGGGTTCCTTGCTGCTCTTCGCTCTTTTTGGAAGTGCTTGTGTTTCCATCACCTGTTTTATAGGCATTTTATGTTGGCCCTGAGAGCTCAACACACTGCAAAAAAAAAAAAAAAATCCAAATAGACAAAACACAAGCAAATGAAGAAAACATCTTCACCAAATTGACAATTCATAGCACAAAATACAGAAACACGCTGCAAGTAGCACACACAACAGAAACTGTTTCCAGGGTACACGAGTTAAAGGTGATGCACGCAGCTGGACAATGGTTTGGGCAGGGTTTTGGGGTTCTCTTAATACAGCCATGGGTTTTTGGCTTATGGAGTTATTGAAGTTGGCTACCTCATAGTGTTGGAAAAATTAGCTAAAATGTTTTAGCTACGTTTTCTTGGTCTAGACTATGTTTACATAACGTTACACACATGAAAAAGCCACGATAACCAGAAATAAATCAGCAGCTGCAGCATAGAGGGTTTTCACGACGCGTCATCAGACCGGAAGTCACCATATTGGAGGTACTCCGCATCACAACAAAGCACAGGCACTGAAGTAGATCCTGAACGTCGTCAAGGAAAATGGTTAATTATTGCCGTGTTTTAGGTTGTACCAATAGGTCAGACCGAGAAAAACATTTGGAATATTATCGACTTCTAAAAGTTATTAAAAACCAGGGAGAGGAATGCCAGAAGTTATCAGAGGAAAGGAGGTGCTTGTGGTTGGCAAAGCTCAACCAGGATCTATGAAACTAACTCAGATAGTGTACAGTGTGGATAGCAAACTGGGGGTCTTTGAAATGAAAAAAAAATGATTGAGAGTTACTTGGCTACACCTTGAGTATCGCAATGATATCATACAGTTATGGTTAGGTTGATTAAAGACGTTATTGCATTACTTATTTTGGCCTTCACAACACAACGGTCGTTGATGACTTGGTACTGCGTCTCCCTCACCCATCCACACACCATCTGGTTATGGGCCTCCAAACCTTTGTAGGATTTAAGGTCTTCCACTGTGTATGGGCTCGGCGAGAAAAAAAACAGGTAGTTGACTATATCGGGATATGCAAATGAAGGAAGAATCACCGGGTTGTCATGGATCCAAGAAGAGGGAGCCAACTCGTAGGGATCTGCACCGCCAGTAAACTGTAATTTCTCGAAATATCGCACCTTTTCTTGTGGTCCAAGTCCTTCCCTATATGCCTTTGCATCTTGGATGCGTTTTGATGAGCTTTTCTGTTTTTAGACATGGCTACATTCACTTAAAGTATCCAAAGTGCACAATACTCCATTGTACTCCGTTCAGTTGTTTATACCATAGACTGTATATAAGAATGGACCAACAGATCCCGTTGCTCTGGACGGAGACCAGTGAAGGCCGTCAGAAGCACTTTTCCGGTGAGCGCTGAGCGTTACTGCGCAGCCTCCAACTGAGAGAGACGACGTAAATGTGCTGTGAGCAACCTGTCTGAAAGTTGTAAGTCTTCTGGTAGCTGTGCCAAGAGAAATCTCAATCATTCCCAATCTAGCAGAGATGGAGAGCGTAGGTATATGTAAGGAGATAACATAGGCACAGGCTAATTATTGCTAACTAAAATGCTAGTTAACATTAGTAATTACACTTAAACAGCTAATGTAAGTCGAAACTGCCTGCAAGCTTCTCCTGTACTGTACGGTAATTCCTCTATTATGCGACAGTAAGTTGCGTGGTTATGACACAATCGTTAGCCTATTTTTACAAAAACGTCTGCTACGGATAACGTGAGGTACAAGGTAATGGAGCCTTTTATACATTGTCGTGTTTCTTTAGAAATAAACAATGGACAAATAGAGTCTTTAAACACTTCAGATGTAAAGTTATTCGCTGTCAAAGTGGCGCCAAAATGAAAGGCAGTCAATGGAATGCTAACGGGGGGTGATCGCTTTGTAGCATTAAAATGGCCCCATAGGAGGTTCGTCCGAGGAGAGGCTTACCCCCTTGATTTATACCGAGTGCCTCCAATATGGCCGTGCATCCGGGTTACTGCACAGAACGTCACGTCGGTGAAAACCCTCTATAGAAAAGACTGCTGGTGTGTCTGCGGCTGCAGGAGGGCAGACCTCCACAGAAGAGACACTCCTACTCGTTGCCTGCTCTGGTTGGGTTGGTTAGGTTTAGGCAAGAGGAGTGGGATTGGTTATGGTTAGGGTAAGAATGTCAGGGCGAGCCAATCAGGGATGAATTTCCTAATGAATATTCATGAGTCTTCCCCTACCACCCTAAAAAAAAAGCACAACAATGCAATAGATTAAGGATAACGTCATTATGGGTTTTGGTTAGCATTAGCATGATTTTACCTCGGTATATTTAAGAAAGGTTGCATTTACCTTAATTAATTACTGATTTATTGCACCACCAGCATGTGACCCAAAACAAACAAACCCACGATGCTGCGTCACCACAAAGCCGGTCTACCTTATTAGAAATTCTTTGGTCACCAACAGGTGCGTTCTGGATTTGGCTAACATGCTAAATGCTAACATGCACATAATGGATCCTCCAGAGGCCTGTACTACGAATCAAGATCAACATGTCCTGGATTTCTTTCAGTGATCCGGCTTCACCTAACCTAACAACCGCGGTCCCGCATAAGCTGTATCACGACGCTGGTTATCAACTAGTTCAATCAATCCAGGGTTTCCCAATCCAGCGGCACGCGTGTTCACCAAGGTTATAATCGTTAACGAAAACGAACGAAATAACGAAAACTAGATGGGAAAAAACATTGTCGTTAACTGAAATAAAAATAAAAACGAGGTATTACAAAAAAACGATAACTAAACTAAAACTGTAATGTCTGTTTGCAAAACTAACTAAAATAAAATAAAATTATCGAGTAAATGTCCTTAGTTTTCGTCTTTGTCGATCTTTCATAGAGCAAATAACGTTATATCTCTCCGACCATGACATTTCCCGTAGACATGTATAGTTTCCGACTGGGAATCCAGAAATTCCGACATTCCACGTCAAATTGAACACAACATGTCTGTGGCTCCGTGCCTCTCGCCTGGCATCATAGCGGTACCGAAAGTCGGAAGAAAGCGGCACCTATTTGCTTATGACTGTGTCAGATAAAAGCGCCTTGCAGTGGAAGGTGGTAAAATATGTGGACAATTTATTACAGGGAAAAAATCACACGAATTTGAAAGTACATTTGAGAAGCGCACACAAGCTAGTAGGCTAACCTAGCTTACCTTAAGGAGAAAGCAAAGCCACCTTTCCCCGAAACAGAAGCTAACCCCGGTAACGTTACGGGGGATGTATGGGTACAGGGTATTGATGTATGGATACAGGACGGAGACAACAGCAGGAGAGAGAACACTACAGGAGGGCTTTCGGTCCGTGTACTTGGTGGCCAACGGATTTTCGTTTTGAAAGGAAAAAAACAAAAACGAAAAACGGCCAGTTTCCCAATTACCATTAGTAAATAGGAAAACAAAAAACGGAAAACAACCCATTATTCGTTTTTTGTTTTGATATTAAAAAACGGAAAACGAAAAACAATCTCGTTATCCGATTTTCTTTGATGTATTTGTAGATGGAACTCGGAAATTAAAATGTGTGTATAAATCTTATTCCTTTGTCAGTACCCGATCTGTACCGCCTGTAAAATCCGTTCTGTGCACTGCCTGATCAGTTCTACGCTTGCGCGAACACCGGCAAACTTCACAGCTCTATGCACGCATTGGCATAAGGAAGTTTGGACATTCCCGGTTACCGGAAGAAAACATTAGACAGTGACAGTAGACCGTTATGATGGCAAAGATGAAGTTTACAAGGTGTTTGCTGGAGTTGCCTAAAGTATCTGTTAATGATATACGGAGGTCGTCCGGCCATCCACTACAACACCATGTAGCAAATTAAATAAAGGCTTCAAATTTTACGTTTCGTCATTTCTTTACAACTTTGAAGGTAATTTGCTAACGCTAGCTAGCCTGAGCTAGAAGCCTTGCTTTGGTGTTATAAGTCATGACTCCGTCCTGCTTCAGGTTAACCATGTTTTAAATAAAGTTTAAGCATGTGTATACCTCTCACTTCATGTGTTTGTACTTTTATGAAAGTATCAGGTAAAAACAGGGCTACAAATGAAATCTCTGTGAGAGACCAGCATACTCCTAGCAAACTATTATGTAGCTCAATGCTGGACATTTCACCCCTAATTCCGGTCACTTTACTGTATTTGTATTTGTTTAGTATTTGGTTTAGAAGCCTTTATTGGTGATTTTTTACGGTACAAAGTCCTGCTATATACGTACATAGCTAGCTATATATGCTCCGCTATGTCGCGTTAGCATGCAGCTACAATAGTTAGCTATGAGTATGCTAACGTTAGATTGTAGTGGAACGAAGCAGCACTTTCTAACGTCAAAAATCGCAGACCAAACACTACACAATCGGACATGTTTCAGCAGGAATGTGACCCGGAATTGGGGAGAATTTAACAACATTGCCAGCTAAGATGACCGTTAGCATGTAGTTACTATAGTGTTTACTGCCGTTAGCATGTAGCTACTATAGTGGTATACAGCAGTGGTGGCTGGGAGAGCTGTCATCCCATCTTCAAAAGGACACTTATGTACGTTTACACTTCATCGCATTAATAATAGACAGTCTGTGGTTATTAGTCAAGACGAAGTATTTGGTAAGAACATTAACGTAAACAACACAACAACGATGTCGCTACACGGTTTTGGATCAGTGACAAGTTTCGAATGTTTGTAGCTATGACTATTGTATAATAAAGATTTAATAAAAAAAGACTTAATAAAAAAGTTGTAATGTTTGGTCATAAAGTGTTGACACATGTTACTTATATACAGTCTATCGTGCAGGCAGAACGGATCGTGTACCGACAGTTACAAATCGCACAGGGACATTGTTAGTTTTCTACTACGTAATTATGCGCATCCACAGAACGGATCTTACAGGCGGTACTGGCCAATAAATGCTATTGAAGGGCGGGTCTTGGCGTGGCGGGAGTAACTTCCGGGTCACGAAAAAAATACCAATGCAAAATTAAGGAATACGACTTATATACACGTATTTTAATTTCCGAGTTCCATCTACAAATACATCAAAGACAATCGGATAACGAGATTGTTTTTCGTTTTCCGATTTTTAATATCAAAACAAAAAACGAATAATGGGTTGTTTTCCGTTTTTTGTTTTTCTATTTACTAATGGTAATTGGGAAACTGGCCGTTTTTCGTTTTTGTTTTTTTCCTTTCAAAACGAAAATCCGTTGGACACCAAGTACACGGACCGCTTTCACCGGCGACCCGATAGCTGCTGGTTAGTAAATACGCAGGAACACCAAAAGCGGGAGGAAGCGTGGGTTAATATGTGGATTGATATGTCTACACAACTGTGTGACTCGATTGACTTCTAAAAGTTCGCCACTTTACTCGAACCAAAGTTGAAAGCACCTGTTCATATAAGTCTTCTTTAGTCTGTTGGCTATTTAGGTTTTTTTCCTGGAACACGTCACTTACACATTTTGCACATACTGCGTCTTGTGTAGACTGTTTACATATTTATGACCTTATGTAGGCTACATTTTATGTACTGGTGTTATTGTTGAATACATTGTGAATACATATTTCTAAAATTGTATGATGTTTTTGTTGAGTTATTATTACACAATGCTTTTTCTGATCTTTTTGAATCCCCTGACAAATAACCCATATTACAAAAAAACTAAAACTAAGACTAAAACTAATAAAAACTAAACTAAAACTAAGCATTTTCAAAAAATAAAAACTAAACTAAACTAGCAAACCCGCTTTAAAAACTAATTAAAACTAAACTGAATTTGAAAACAAAAAGTCAAAACGAAATAAAAAAAACTAATGAAAAATGCAAAACTCTAATAACCTTGGCGTTCACATAAAAGAGGCGGTGTTTGCGCACCACGACCAATCGCAAACATCTACCAGAGCTGCATATTTTACATAAGAAGAGCAAACTATAATTCTACATAAATATGAAGAACACAGACACGGTTTTA
This sequence comes from Sander lucioperca, assembly GCF_008315115.2. Taxonomy (NCBI): domain Eukaryota; kingdom Metazoa; phylum Chordata; class Actinopteri; order Perciformes; family Percidae; genus Sander; species Sander lucioperca. Next base: position 7,106,871 of record NC_050184.1, read on the forward strand.
CAGGCAAAACGCAGGAAGGAAAGCTGGCAAAAAAGCCGACGCTGTTATGCGTAAATCACAACGTTTAGCTTATCAATATCCAGTGGTGTAGTCTACGTGATAGTAAGCTCCAGGATTTCCATATACTCACTTAAAAATGCACAATGACATGTAACAACATACTTTCCATTATATGTTTGATATATTTTGAATTGTCATCTGTGCTTTATTCTTCACATAGGCTCAATGGAGGTATTTCAACATAAATTGGTGCATAAAAGTGTATCGGAATACAGGAAATGAAGTCGTTGATGCTTAAAACTTCCCTGGCGGAGGGCACCCAGACCCCCCACTATGATATGCCCCCCTCCTCCCAAAAAAGGCAGATTCTGGCCAATATACAGTACAGTACACCCACTACAATACATTAGACTAAACTGGTCACTTCCCCATCAGTCAGGCACAAGATCTGACCATAATTACACTTTTGCTTTCCATAAACTGTCGTTGCTTTAGCCTTTAATTTCAGTTGCAACTCCAGCAGTGGTACGCAATCGTGAGAGAAAATTAAAAAAACAACAACATAAAAACATAATTTAAACCGATGTGCGCGTTGGCAACACACGGCTAAAGAAGCCAACAAATAGCCTATAAGTAATTCCCTCTGCTGAAAATCTATCTTTCATAAAGATACCCATCAGGGAATGTTAACGGGGTTGTCGGTCTCTAAATGTTTTAACTTTTATGAGCGCACATCTCTCTCTCTCTCCACCGAGCTCCAGCTGATCTTCTAAGAACGGTGACGCCGTTATCAGTCGAGTATTGACTGGTCAGTGGGCAGTGCTTTTATACCGGTTGATCTCTGATCTCCAACTTAACCTGCTCCCGACCAGGTTAGGTGTTCAGCATAAGTTACCACGGCGACTGAACCCGATCACAAGTGATCCACCTTCGTAGTACAGAAAACCCTGGGTTGAGCCTGAAGTTAGCTCGTTAACGCCAAATCTCGCTTCGTAGTACAGCCCTCAGCAGTGACATTTCGGCTAACATTACTTCAGTGAGATGGCGAGGACGTTCTACTGTTTGTGACTAGAGCCTAATTCAACTCAACATGTTTGAAACGTTGAGGACTGGTTATACTGGGACAGAGAGGCTGAGTGGACAGGCTAACTTTATGCTCTGAGAATAAAGAGCTGAGAAGCTGAACCTGGAGCAGAGCAGACTGAGGACTTCACGGTGCAGAAAACTTGCAAAACAGGTGAGTAGGTACAAGAACAAACTGATAATTGTAACTCACTGCAGTGAGTAAAGATGTACTCCTCTGTGTGTGTATAAAAACCGCAGTTGCCTCTTTGCTTAAACAGTATGTGTGACATTGTGGCTACATTCGCTGTGAAGTCTGTATTGTCTGCTTTGGTGACGTATTTTGCTGTTGAGTCAGGCTATGTTAATTTCTGTTATTTTGCCTAATAATGCTCGTTGCAGCTGTTTTTATTTATTGTTTGTCAGTTTTGTTTTCGTTGAGTTTTGTCCTCTTTTCTGGTAAATTCTAGTATACCGAGGAAGCCGACTGTATCATTGATAGTAAGTTGTATGCCCAGGCTGCAAAGTGCATCTAGACATGGAATGTACATGTATTGTTGGTTTCGACATGGGCAAGGGGGTGTTGTGCTTCATGTCATTTTTGTGCCTGAATCGAACCAAACCTTTACCATAATTGTGTAAGATCAGATCAGTTTCATATTTATTTATTGAACTCAATTCAATGAATTTCCCGTGGTTTAACAGCATTGGTATTTGAACTGTTATCATCATAATGTTGGATTAGAATAGCATTGCACTTTGTATTTCTCCTAATTGTCATTTATTCATAATTACCATTTTCACACCTATTGCTGTGCAAGGCAGTTGGGGAGTTAGAATTTTTTCTTGCTTTCTTTTCTAGCTGTTCTTGCGTGGGTCAGGATCTGTTGCTGTTTGAACCTGTAAAGCCCACTGAGACATTTTGGGGCTATGGGGCTATAGAAATTAACTTGGCTTGACTTTAATATGCATCACACACACACACACACACACACGGCTCACCCACCACTGTTGACATTGCCTGGAGTGGGTGGACTTGGCTTCCGTGTCAAACTTTACCTGTAATGTTGGATTAGACATCTCAACTGTCCATGATAAGAAGTTAGGGACACAGAGTTTGACTTGTCTGGGCTCATAATACCTAAGTTCATACCACTTTTCACACTCCAGTGGTTGCAAGCTTCCCTAAGGAGCTGTGTCCTCTGCATCTTTCAGTCTATATCACCTCATTTCATTTGCCTCCATTATACTCCATCACACCTTATATCTCCCGTATGACTTCAAGAAACTTAATTTGCCCTCCGTTGTCTTGGTGACATGCAGTGAGACACAGCAGGGGCGCCTCTTCCTCAATTAGTGGTCAGTCATCCTCTCCTGGAATTCATCAAGTCCTGCCTACCTCGTTTATTCTGCCTGAAAGAAATCTCCCCAGACATGCACGATTACTAGCAAGCCTCTCACTGTCCTTTCTCATCATACTTATTCAGCTGTGATGAAGCCTAATTCTGCTCTATAGAAGGCGGGGTGTGGAATTCAGTCAGTTCTATATGTCATTTGCTATGTGGATGGACATATTTGCATGCACAAGACAGCCATTTTCAGTCAATCATTTCTTACCCCCTCTTCAGTCAATCATTTCTTCCCCCCTCTTTATTCATTGGCACATGGAAAAAGGGCCCTGAAGAAGAATAATGAGTGTGTATAAACACTTAATGAACATGATGTTTTTGTGGCTCTGCATTGATTGACACACAAACTCTCATGCTAAGCCAACAGACCTTGCCAGGACATGAAGGAAAAATTATGAGGTACAGTATCATTGGCCTCTCGCCTCCCGAGCTCTTCTTGCTCCTGTAAAGAGCTCTACTTTCACACCTTGCGCTGGGCAATATATTGATATTATATCTATATCATGATAAGGGACTAGATATCATCTTAGATTTTGGATATCCTAATATTGTAATATGGCATAAGTGTTGTCTTTTCCTGGTTTTAAAGGCTGCATTACAGTAAAGTGATGTAATTTTCTGAACTAACCAGAGAGTTCCAGCTGTTCTATTATTTGCCTTTACCCACTTAGTCATTATATCATCATTATTAATGATAATTTATCTAACATCTCATCGTGAAAATATTTTGTGAAAGCACCAATTGTCAACCCTTCAATATCGTCACAATATCGACATTGAGGTATTCGGTCACAAATATCGTGATATCTGATTTTCTCCATATCGCCCAGCCTTTGTCACACCTAGGTGGGGTAATCATTCATTGGTGATGATTCCTGGACGGAGGGACACCATTCAAAGCTCCAGAAGAAGGCACACGCTTGGCATTTATGTGTCAGTTGCTACTAGCACCTTGACAGGGTCATGTTTTTGGAAAGACACTTCACTATACTCTACACCTTTTTTTAGTTACAGTACATTAAAGCTGCTTTTGTCCGTGGAGACCAATTTTCTCCTGACTGCTGCAGAGTGCTGTAGGAAACAAGAAGGGCTACTGTGGTGGCATTGCTCTCTGGCAAAAACACACTGAGACAGAGAAAGAAGCTCAGTTCGCAAAATATATGAAAATACCTATTTTTGTTTTAGTGTGTAAGCATGCAGTGTATTTGATTTATCGTACAATAGGAGTATTAGTTATACAGTAGCTTCTTTTCTGAGGAGTTCTTCAGAGATTTTGCTGTATAAGATTCACATAGGAGGAATTTATAAGACTTTAAAACTCTTATCAAAGACTGAATAAGTAGTAGCCTTGAACCACAACTGCAGTGTAGCATCCTATTAAATGTAATGAATTACCAGCCGCCTTACATGACCAGTATTCCACTAGACCTGGTGGGCTAGTGAGGCTTGTGGGTTGGCTTCTTCCCAGTATCTCGACGATGGTAATGAATAAGATGAATGAAGATGGTAAATCTTATTGTCATTTCTATTATCCTTTATTGAAGGACCATGTGTTTCTCTCTCCCCAGACAGTAGGTAGCTCAGCGGTATATACAGTTTTTGGAAAGCGTCCATGCCACTGAGTAGAGTATAATCAGAAAACAACACAGCAGGTCATAAAACCTCACCACTATCAGAGAAATGTGTTGTCTGTACTGTGGCGCTCTCATTTCTGTTCTGCAGAGTTGCGGGAAAACTTTCCAGAGCCTTCAACACAATTACAAATCTTCATCACTACTTTGGTCACAGGGGCATCATGTAGTCCTTCAAATAGTGTCAACAAATTATTTTAGTAGTGCAGTTACAGTAACACGTGAATTTCCCAAAGTTTCAAAATTATACACTGAATAATTGGCACATTATTCAGTGTAGCAGAGCACAGTGAAAGGAGTTGGTTATCTTGCTGAGGAGTTGGAGGTCTTTCTTTTTTTTCCTTCGTGTTACATCACTCCCTTCAATATTAAAAACTGGCCAGCAGTCAAACATTTGCCAAATATGACCATTGTCTTGTTTTGTAGATGCATACCACTGTGTCAGTGCTAACCTTTGTGACGAATGCATTGCTTGAAAAAAGGCAGACTACAAATAATATCATGAAAATCCTAAGAATTATAACTTTAAAGTATCGTTAGTAAGTAGTATTGTTAGTAAGTTAGTAAGTCTGTTCAGTACGAATTGCACTGAAGATAAAGCTGCTTTCTACATTTTAGGTGGGAGACAGTACTGCAAATACAATTTGTTAGAAATATTTGTTTGCTAATATCAAGATGAAAGACTTCAAGCATGGCTGCTGAAAAGCAATTAGGCTAATTATAAATATAATATTAGGAGAAATCATATTGAAGAGCCAAACTAATTATACTCTGTTTCATTTTTGAAGTGTAAATAAAAGTGAAAATTATTAAAGACACAGACACAAGAATCAATACTACTTCACAGCATTGACTAGTTTCAAGCTATAATGTCACCTTTTTCAGTTATTCTGCTTACAATAATTATGAGATACACAACTAAAGTTGGCTGCCAACCTCCCATGTATTTGAATTGCTCATGATCTGCCCTCAGTGGTAAGTTATAGGTTTGTTTATGGACTGTTTTTTGCAGGAAGTTGTCGAATTACATGAAGAAAAGTGCCTGGTTGATCAATCTATACCTGTTTTCCGACCGGAGGGATTTTTGCAGTTCCTACAACATAAAATTCCTAGAACCCTTTTTTTCTCGTGTTCCGACTGGACCAATTTGGGGATTTTTAAGTCCCTCTGGCCGCAGTTCCTGTAACTCTTTCAGCTCCTACTTCAGGGCGGGGTCTTTTCCCTTTTCCCTTTTCAGCATATGAACCTAGGTCAACGAGGGTCAGGTTTCCGGTACAGACAGGCCAACAGTGGGACAATTTTAACAATTTTCACCATCTTATTCATCGCTAATTTCACTTCTGACAACGTTTTAGGCGAGAAATTAACTGTTTAGATTTCGAATATAGGCAGTCTTGCGAAAATTGATGCCGAATTGACAATTTGCTTCAAAGTTTTCGGAGTTAAGAAGCTCCATGAAGTGAGGCGACAGCCAGCAGGCGCCTGCCCTGGCCGCTAGCTCGTCGCTCGGCCAGTCATGCTCAGAGACCCCGAGGTAAGCTGGAGGTCTCTCAGCCTGCTCTTGTAAATAAGAGGCTTTTATTTCGCCGTTGACGGTTAGTTTGTTTAAATATCACAACACATGTCCATCATAAGATTAACGGGAACCTGTGGTTAACTGTCTTTTCGGAGTTAAACTCCACAAGCGTGTCCTGCGGCTGGCCGGCCGACACACACACACACACACACACACACACACACACGTCTTTACACACGTTTAAATTATGACAAATATGCTATATACATTAGATTTAGTATTTAGTTCATACTTTTTTTGGTGACCGTTGCCGTGCTTGCATCACTCCCTTACTCCTCCTACCAGTCCCTATGGCCACTTGGCCAGTGCGAATGCAATTGGAAAAAAACGGTTTTGGGGGAGAGTAGTTAGTAGATCTGTTTAGAAGTTGACTTTTCCTATAACTAAGTTCCTGTAACTACTTGGTCGGAAAGCGGCTTATGGTAAATAAGGCAAACAGATTGGTTAAATAGAGAGGAAATGCCCTGCAGCAACAATATGTATTTCTTCTCAGTGGTTACTTCAGGCTTTTCCAAAGGCATTATTCCTAAACCTTACACCCTTGGATTGGTGGAGTGTGCAATATCCACTTGCAGTGTGACCACAAATAGAGGGACCTTTTTCAAAGGGTGACAACGCAGAAATCTCTTATCGGAGTCCTCTCTGACATCCCACTTTTTAGACAGAGGGAATTATGGGCTGTGATCAATTGGGGAGAGAGCGAGCGAGAGGATGCCCTGATACAACAGAGGCGGCTATCAGAGCAACTGTAATTTCAAGCATGCATTATTCAACAACGCTGTAAGATCTGTGAAGCTTTAAGATTATTTACACTTTGAAAAAGCATTGGCAGGGCAATTGCAGGCACGTCCTGTGGAGCCCAGAGGTAATATCTCAGCATTTGAGAAGAGATACAAGTTTTGTAAATCTGAGCGCTCACAATATATATTATATTCTAGAGCTTTTCCATCATCATTAGTTTAAACCGCTGACCATAAATAATATACCAAATGTCAATAAGATGGCAGAATTATTGAGAAGGAATCTTTGTGTGCCACATTACCCTCAAACCTGACATGCCTCATGTTTATTTCAAGAAGACAGTCAGTATTGTTCTCTTGTGAATGCTTGGGCTATTTTTTGCAGTCGGGTCTATGTGTCTCTGCCTTTTCGTTCATTATGGTAATTATCCATGGCAGCCAGCGATGACTCCTGCATACTGTGTGTCCACTGAGCTGGCGTCACAAGAAGGGCATGGCCCACGCACTGTGGCTTGCATTAACGTGCACTCTATTGTCTGCGTGTGCGCCTGTGTTTATTTGTGTCTATGTGCCCCTGCTCCGGCATTACCTACGAATATAACTCTCGCTCTCTTTATCCTTTCTGCCTCTGTCTGTGTCGGGTGCTGGGTGTGATGCTAGGGCTCTGTAGCTGTATGCGTAAACATCTCTCCATCGCCACATGAAGACAAACGGGGGCATTATCAGGCAGAGGGACAGACTCTGCATTCAATCTTCAACTATAAAATAACCCCCTTCCACCTCCTCATTGATATTCATGAGGTGAAACAGCAGCTTGGAAAAGAACAGGCGGTCTGTTTGCAGTCTTATTCGTCTCATTTGTTTAATCAAACATCACCGCATAGAATTTATCACACTTTGTCACTCTCCTCGTTCCTGCCTCATATGAGCTTCGATTAAAATTGCACCTGTTGACTTTAATTGTTCAGTTTTTTTCAACATGAACCACATGATGTGAACCACATCAACTCAAAGAAATAGTTTGATATTTTGGGGCTTATTTGCTTTCTTGCCGAGTCAGAGAAAAAGAGTGAAGAAGAGAAGAGAGCCCTCACCCACCTGGAGACTAAAGGCTCCTACGTCAGAATGCTGTTCATCGACTTCATCTCAGCATTCAACACAATCATCCCCCAGCAGCTCATCCACAAACTGGACCAGCTGGGGCTCAACACCTCCCTGTGCAACTGGCTTGGACTTCCTGACAGGGAGACCACAGGCAGTTTGGGTCGGCAGCAACACCTCCAGCACCATCACACTGAACACAGGGGCCCCCCATGGATGTGTGCTGAGCTCCCTCCTCTTCACTCTGCTGACTCTTGACTGCACACCATCATTCAGCTCCAACCTCTTTATTAAGTTTGCGGACGACACAACTGTGGTGGGTTCCATCAACAGCGGCGATGAGACAAACTACAGAAGTGAGGTGAGCAGGCTGGCCACGTGGTGCAAGGTCAACGATCTCCACCTGAACGTGGAGAAGACGAAGGAGATTGTTGTGGACTTCAGGAGAGTGCACACCCAGCATACTCCACTAACCATCAACGGTGCTGCAGTGGAGAGGGTGAGCAGCACCAAGTTCCTGGGTATGCACATCTCTGAAGACCTGTCCTGGAGCCACAACAGCTCAAAAAAGCCCAACAGCGCCTGTACTTTCTGCGCAAACTGAGAAGAGCAGGAGCCCCGTCCCCCATCATGCACACCTTCTACAGAGGCACCATTGAGAGCATCTTGACAAGCTGCATCACCGTGTGGTACGGTGCCTGCACCGTGTCCTGCCGCAAGACTCTGCAGCGCATAGTGAGAGCAGCTGAGAAGATCATTGGTGTCTCTCTCCCCCACCTTTCGGACATCTATAACACCCGCCTCACCAGCAAAGCAACCAGGATTGCAGGTGACCCCACCCACCCATCTCACAGCCTCTTCAGCCTGCTGCCATCAGGGAGGAGACTGCGCATTCTCTGGGCCAAATCCAGCAGGCTCAAAGACCCTCCCTCCTCACTCCCTCCTCTGCCCACCCTCCCCCCTCTGCCCCCTGCCACAGACTAGGACTGCACCCCCCCCACCTCCCCCCCAACACCACTCACACACTCTGTACTCAGGGACTGCACATTTCACTTTCCCCTGTTTATTTCCACTACACTGCTCTACCTCACCTGTTAAAATACTTTAAATACTTTTTATTTATCCTATTTATTTCGTCATGTAAATACTCAAGTGCCTTGATTGTGATTGTGATTGTTGATTGTTTATTGTATGTCTTGTTGACATACAACATTGTTTATTTTTATATCATGTTAAATTGTTGATTGTTCATTTTTATGTCATGTTAAACTGTTGATTGTTTATTCTATGTCTTTTCAATTTATAGAAAACTTTGCACCGTGGGTCAGAGAGGACTGAAATTTCATTTGTGCCGTATGTCATGCATGTATAACACATCTGCCAATAAAGCTGACTTGACTTGATACCAGTGTCACATCTGTGCACTAAATATGAAGTTACACAGCCAGAGTCTGCTTAGCTTAGCTTAGCACAAACAGACTGGGAACAGTGTAATAACTAGCCTGGCTCTGTCCAAAGGTAACACAATCCACCTACCAGCACTGCTAAAGCTCATTAATTAGCATGTAATATCTTGTTTGTTTGATGAGTAACAGACGTGTACAAACTACACATTGTTGTGTTACAAGGGGTTATGTGGCAGGCTTTTTCTCGGTCAGGTGCAATAAAGTCCTGAAGTCTCTGTCGGTTGCCAGGCAACCTCACAGGAGTAGAGAAAAATGCATAAATATCTGTCACTGAACTATTAATTGGTATTTTTAGCAATTATAAGTCATTCAATTAGCACAGGTACATGTTATCAAACTTGCATATACATGAGTCGCTGAGTTGCACTAAATATTAATTAATTAGTATAGTAAATCAACATCTTTATTTCTTCGTCATGCCAAACATTTGGCCTATCTCACATGGAATTACAAGATGCTTCTTGTCATACATGGAAAAATACACCAAGACTTTTTTTGTAGTAATAAAACAGTAACAAAATAAAAAATATGATATATTTTGAAATACTGTACTTGTAGTACCAGTTTTTTTATACAGTATGGGTGACAAAGAATATATGGATTGTAAAACAGTTGGTGTGAAGGAAAGTGATCCCCAATGAATGGAAGCTGATGCCTGAAGTAAAAGTGTTAATTGTCAAGCAAGTGTAGGAGCATAAACACTGTTTTGCAGTGGATCCATGTGTTGCTATTTATAGTCAAGCCCTGATGTTGACAGTTGCTGGAAATCTTCACACAATATTTGTGAAGTGCGAACAAAAGAGTGGCTGCTCAGGAGGAACATCTGGCGAGCCCGGATCTGTGTGTTATTTGGTATGTTTTTGTATGACTCTTTATGCAATGCACACATCTTAGCGATCACAGCTTTGAGCCAAAGCACTGTGGAAACACAGCATGCACCCATAAAGCAGGTAGAAGTTACACTGATGATGTGTTTAAGTGATTATCTCTCCGGTACGACACAACTGTGGTATCACACCACTTTCTTTGGTGTTACAGGGATTTTAAAAGTTCAGCGACATTGAAGCATGATCTTGATCCAAGCACACACTAAGTTTAGCTAGGTAATGGCTGTTAACAATCAACCTTTGCAAAATATGTTGCCACAGAAGAAAATATGATAAACTCACATGTAGAGGGTTACTTCTTGGAAAGTATATACAGGCTGCATCATTGTATTTCTATATATGTTGTGATGTAATACAGTCCGACTGTATAGTGTGTAGCCGCAATGCAAAGTAAACAGAGTGACACATCCAGCGAAGCCATTTGAAATTTGTCACTTTGTCAAATCCCTCTGTGACAAAAGAATGTGACTTTTTAAACATTCAACATTTCAAATAATCCTTCCTATTGATTGAAGCATTAATTATGTTTTATTTTTATCAGTTCCCCAGTCCCCAACCACCCAAAGTAATATTTTTACCACAAAAATCAAAGATGTGTTGCTATGGTAACTGTGAATGCCAGTGTGTGTGTGTGTGTGTGTGTGTGTGTGTGTGTGTGTGTGTGGCTAAGTCTGTCTTGGATGCATGATGGCTCAAACATCATTCTGGAGCTCCATCTTACCACACACTTTGCTCGTTAAAAGTTTGTGCCACTTTTTTGCCTGATCTCCATTATTCTTCTCACATCCAGTCAATGTGCTTGACATTTCTTTTTAACCAGCGTGGAACTCATAGATGTGTACACTTTTTAAAGATCTGGGGAAAAATGTCCCAATTAACACCTTCTGCAGGTTTAAATTGTATATGCAATCCACACTGTTACTTTGTTATCTAGATAGCACTGTCTTAGTTTTCTTGTGATGATGAATAGTGCAACACTTGTTGTTTTCAGTCTGCTTTGCCTTTTGGCAGGAGTAATCCCCTTATTGTACTGTTGCAATTACTGTAAGTTGCTCCAGATAATTGATGTACTGTATGCTGGAGAGTTTAGCTTACTCTCGCAATGCAGACTAGCTATAAATCTGATGCATAACAGCCTCCACTGCTCAAGTGAAGCTGCTGCACGTTTTCATATATGTTGTGACTATTAATGGCATTTAACACTACAGTAGTAATGTTAATATTTCACAGATGACGGCATCTCATCTTGATATGTTGTAGGCTGACCTTAAGTTAATAAGCACTGGTAATAGCAGCTAAACATATATCATGTCAGTGATATATACAGCGCTGGGAAGTTTTCTGCTGCTCACTGCAAACCTCGACAAGGAAACCTTGACTGTCGCAGCTCTGAGTTTTGTCTGACAGTAAATCAGGCTATAGCTGCACCACGAGGTTCAGAGTGAGAAATCACACAGAGGTCTGATAGATAACAACATCCCAGGATGTTGCAGCAAATCTTCTTTTTCTGTATCAGCACACAGTCCTCAGTATTGGCTATATGCCCGCATAAATCACTCAATTTTCCCTCTGGCTTATGAATCTGTTGTAGCGGATTCTAACCACTTTGAGAACACAAAGTCTGACCCCAAGACACAAGAAAGCCACTGCATTTTATCATTATTAACCTCACTTTACCCCAGAGGAGATCACATCTCTTCAGAGCTATTGTGTTTCCTGAGAACTCATGCTTGAAACACAATCTTTGCAATGATGAGCTGTGAAATTTGCTACCTGTGAATCCTTGGTCATGCAAAATTAATAGGGGAGTCAAGTGTTGACCTAGGTAGCATCTGACTTTGGAACATGAAGAAATCATACAGTATTTAAAGATGTATTTATATAATTGTAGTTAGATAGCTACACCTCAGAGTGTTTTTTGTGTTTTGTGTCTCATTTTCAATGTTGCTCTGAATTTGTGTGGATAAAAGTCTTCTTCTCTCACAAAAATAGCAGTTCTCATTAATATGACAAAAATGTATTTTTTGTTGAATACATTGTATTCATTATGAGGACCGCATTTTGCTCCGCAGAAATAACAAAAATATGTCCTGAAAACAGACAAAACTGTTACGATGGTATGAGCAAAACCCCTTTGCTCGGTCTGCTTTTGAATCTAAGCCATTTTGTTTGTTTGATTTTGTTAGAAGCAAGGTCAGACTTGCTGCCAGAGAATTCTGTCTCCTCTATTTATGTGTTGTATTTGTGTCAGGTCTTTGAGAGTGGATGACTAACGACACCGAAGGATCGACAAGCCGCAGCCCCAAGCTGTGAGAAAGATTTGATTTATCCCTGTTATTAACCTGTGCCATTTCCCTCCACACTTATTCAAATTCATGACTAAATCCATCTCTTTTCACGCGCCATTTTTTCCATCTCCGTGCTTTTGCATTCTCTCTGTTTTGATCTATATTTCAGGATAAAGATTTGCTGTTTACACAAAAGGAGCCATTCAGATGGCACCTGGTAGTGTGGGAAAGGAATGGATATGAATCTCATATGACAATGTATTCAATAAAAGCAGCATGAGGTGCGAGCTCGAGAAATGGCTCTGCACAAAAATGCACCAACGCATGCACACAGACGAGTCTACTGGCAAGCCCCACACTACACAAATATTGAATTAGCTCACACAAAAAGTTGAATTTCAAGTCTTTATGGCTATGATTCTCAGCAAAAGCACATGTCAGTAGAAAGACAAGCAGTTCTGTTTTGACAGCTGGACAGCAGGTCAAGATTTATTTTAGCTTTCGCCGGGAGGTGTATCAATACCTTTAACTGTCTGTCACTCCCAGCACCACTGTTTTCCACACTATACTTTCTCCTTTCTCTAAGTGATGAATATATACTGTATGTGTACGGCATGGGAAAGCCAGTTTATATGTACAGCACCTTTCAAACACAGCGGCAATTCAAAGTGCTTTACATGAGGAGAATAAATGCATTAAAGCACAAAAGGACAAAAAAATACTAGACCAGACATGCAGTTATAGTGCAGTAATAAGTTGACCAGGTGCAATTAAGGGAATAAAAGTGCAGTAAAAAAATAATGAATTAATCAAAGACACTCTAGTATCAAAAGTATAGTATGTTGCTTTATATTTCTACACTGAGAAGTCTGGATTATAATCATAAGGCATTTGCAAAATACTGTATAGTTATATACTTATATTACATTTATGACATAGTGTGCAAAGCCCAGTGAAAAGAGACCAGTGGTAGAGGAGTATTTAGATCCTTTACTTAAATAAAAATACTAATACCGTACTGCCAAAATAGTACTTTGCAAAAACAAAGTCCTGTACTGAAAAGTAAAAGTATGTAAGTATAATCAGGAAAAATGACTTAAAGTATTAAACGGAAAATGCTCAATGCAGAAAAAACGCCCATGTGACTGTTATACAGTACTATTATGCAACTAATCATTATTTTCAATATGCATTCATCTGCATATTATTTCCTTGATTAATCTATTGATTTATTGTTTTTTCTTTAAACGTGTAAATAGTGAGAAATGTTCATCACAACTAACCAGTGCCCAAAGTGACACCTTCACATTGCTTGTGAACTAAATAAAATAAAATAAGACTATTAAACATAATTACAAGGAAAAGCAGAACAATAAAATGGCATTTTTGCATAGATAATGACAAATCTAAACAGTTGCCAATTCATTTTCTGTCAATCGACTAATAGCTTAAGCAACTAATCATTGTAACTCCAATTGTGTATACTGTTGGGTAGTTTACAAAGCATTATATTTTAATGTTTTTTTTTTAATCTTAATTTGTAAAGTAACTAGTAGCCAAAGCTGTCAAACAACACCCCTCTGGAATGTAGTGTACCTCAAATTTGTACTATAGTACAGTACTTGAGTACATGTACTTAGTTACATTACGCGACTTAAAGAGACAAAGCATTAGAGTAGTGAGAGAGAATCATAATGTTGCCATGCATTTGAGGAATTATTACTGTCATTAAAATATACTGATATGCGTATTTTTGGTAACTATAAAACTGATGATGAACACACTCAAGTTACACTACCAATAGAGTATTCTGTAATATACAGTATAATAGCAGACTGATAAAGATGGTTGCAGTTTATATACTTTTTATATGTGCCCATCCTCAACTTCCGGCAGAGTATAATGTGTTTTCACAATGTCTGGGCTTCAGACAGCTGCCTTTTGGAGAGACAAGTTAAAAGAATCATAAATCCAGCCATGAAACCAGTGGTGATATAAATAGTTGTTTCATGCTGTTGTAGGTCTAACAGCGCCATTTCCAATCCAGCTCTTGGCAGTTGAGGCATGTTCTCAGTGACTGTAACAGCCAGAAAAATCCATTGCAAGCATGACCTGAAAGCCAAAGCAGCCATGTGGTGCCCCTATAAGATCTGGGAGGAACTGTATTCTTTTTGGGACTTTATTATTCAACTTTCACCTCTCTCTGTGTGTTTATTTTTCACAGTTTTTCCCTCTGAGTTCACTGCAGGAGAAGCTGCAAGTTCACAGCAGGGGCTTTCTCCAAACCCATGCACGCAGATCAAAATAGGAGAATATATCTTATATGCATTCTGCATGGTGATGCATGTTTCATAAACCAAAACAGAGTTAGATATACAATTACTAACCGATTCAAATAATTAAACCGTATTTGATTTAGTGTGTATATTTGTTAAATGCCAGCAAAGAGTAAATGCTTTACTCCTCATTTGTGGTGAGCCCCACACACAGTGAGCAAAACTTAGAATTCGCAAACAAATTCAACTTTCCAAGATCGAACCCCTAAGTAATTATTTCAAATTCTTTGGAGCTCTGAGCTTTGAAGGGTGTTTTGACATGCAGGGTGCGTTTGCAGAGGAAGCTAATTGACTTGCAGCAACTAATTAATTCAAAGGTTGCAAGGTTGTGATAACAGTGTAATGAGAGAAGGGAATGTCAACACAAGTTGATATTAGCCCTGCTAAGTATAGGCAAGATAATGTTCGACAGCTTTTCTACAGGGAACTGGGGTTCCAGATGTAAAAAACGGATTGTGATGACACAACGTGGAGGCAACTGAGATCTTCATGCTGTAGCCGTATGACAGGTTACAGCATCATGTTAGAATAGACCCAAACAATTCAGGTTAATTGGATAATAGTTAAAAACAAGGCCTTTCTTACTAAATTAGAAGCAGCTCATTTCTGCATTTATTGGCACAAACATAAAGTGGAAAGTGATGTACAGCAATCAAAGCAAGCAATTACAAAGATATATGCAAAGTTGTTACATTATAGACTTTGTAATTTACTAAAGGCATAATTAACTGACTTGATTAGAAAGCTCTGGTTTACCTCTTTAAACATTGAAGTTACCAATACTCTTTCAACAAACTATAATTAAAAACCAGAATTCTGCAGCCTGGAGTTTATTGTTACCCTGACTTGACATGCAGTAGGCAGATGTGGCTCTAACATTAGTTGTAATAACGCCTCTCTACGTCGACTACACCTACCCGTTGTAATCCAAAATGTCTAAACCCCTGCTGGCTTGTCTCAGTGCCAAGACAGGCATTTCTGCCTGAAAGGCAGTGAACCTTTTAATAATCCCTTCCACTTAAATCTTTTAAGAAAGTTAGAAGAACATGGAGATTCATCAGGTAGGACACTGACCGAACAAAATTGTCAGAATTGTGACACAAACATTTAGGTGTTGATACTGCATCATTAACTGTCAAGCCTTCAAGATATCAGCTGACATTTTGTTGCATATTTAAACGTGATGAATATCTACAAACTACTTTTCACATTTTTGTCAGAATAACTCATAAAAGGAGATTTTTCCCACACATCTTAGCATCCCTTGACATCTGCATTAGGCTATTTAAATACAATTTGACTTAATCTTAATATTAATATGTGGCATGGATCACTGCCTTTGGGGTCTGAAAACAACAAAAACAACAACAACAACAACAAACTATTAAACGTAATTGGTCTTTTTACTCAGCCAAAGCAGGAATCAATCAGCTGTAATAGGGACAGTTGGGCCCCATTTGGTTGACGATGCAGCAAGGCTGACCTAATTGGCTTGTCAATGTCTGTTACCAAGAAAACCACTTTTTGTCTTACTTTAAGCTAAGACGAATCCTCAAGGGTATTAAAATGTTAGCATGTTTAAAAGAAAAAAGCCAGATGAGCTACCCCCCGAAATTAACTGCTGTTTTTAAAAGACTTTGTTCCCTGAATGAGTCTTGGAAAACAAGTGATGTTGAAAACCTCGAGAGGCATCTTGCTCAATCATGTTTTCCTGAGCTTGAACATATTTTCTAATTATGCCCTGTCCCCTTTGGCTGAGAGCAATGTTTTGTGCGCAATAAAGTTGTGACATTTTAAAATGAGGGATGCCAGACAATTAAGGCTTATAGTGGGTTTGCCTCCTAATGTATGACCCTAAGCTGCATATTGGGAAGGAAAGCTATGTTCAACCCAGTGATAACGCTTTTAATTCTTGCCTCATATGCTTTTTTTTTGCTTGTCCAAATGTCACATCAGATCGGGGTTTTGTTTTGTGTGTCAGGGAGTGCTGGGGTGAAAGTGGCTTGCTGCATGAGTGTAAGGCCACTGACATTACTTTAACCCAAAGGTCTGCCTGCAAAATGTCAAGTTTATTGGCGATTTTAAGAATGAACCCAAAACAAAACGATAAAATGACATAAGCCAATATTTTCACAGTGGTTTGATTGTTTTCAAATTGTCATCACATGCTTTTCGTGAAAAGACTCTACAATCTTAATATTCTTCTTATTCCTAATGGTCAAATCTCCTACAAGAAAATGTGGAGGAGACATCCTGCGGACAAAAAAAGAGACAATCTATCATGCCATCTTGAGTCAGTGTCAGAAAGTAACACCCATCCACTGCCTCCTCTTCAGTGGCTGCATAAATAGCTGCTGAGATCGCTGATTGATAATTATCCTTATCTCTAAATGTCTCCTGTTACGAGGAAACAAATAAGGGGAGAGGAAAGCGGGATCTGGCAGGCAGAGGTCAATGGGAGGACTTCTACATTTCATCCGGCACACTGAGAGATGGAGGTGCCACAGAGTGACAGTCTCCGACCCCTAGGTGAGATCTGAAAGGGATGATAAAGGCAACTGATGCAGAGAAAATTGGCAGATAATTACAAAGGCTAGAGGGGCACATTTAGTCTCCCCTGTCTCTTTCTCTCTGTCACATAAAACATATACACATACATCCACACACACACATAATGCAACAACAGTGACAAGTCAGCGTGAACACTGTGCAACATCTACAGGTGGCCATTGAAATTACCCGTAACTTCTGTTCCACCACCATTATACCTGTTTGTTGGCTTTTTGACAGGATACACAGGAAACATTATTTCATGATGCTTCAGAGGAAATATGCTCCATTAAAAGCATACATATCTGTGCTGGAAATGCTGACAAATTGGATCTCTTTATATGGTGACAACACTGCTGGTTCAAATTACATCAAGGATAATGGAACATGGATTTGATGTCATGTTTGCGAGGTTATTTCACCTCATTTTTGGTTTAAAAAAGTACTGATCAGGTAACATGAACTCAGATTTGTTATTTATTTTTTTTTTTTAAGAATATTTTTTGGGGCATTTTTAGGCCAATATTGACAGAACAGCTGAAGACATGAAAGGGGAGAGAGAGGGGGAATGACATGCAGCAAAGTGTCACAGGTTGGAGTTGAACCCGGGCCTGCTGCGTCAAGGTGTAAACTCTATATATGGGCACCCACTCTACCAACTGAGCTATCCGGGTGACCTCAAATTTACTATTTATTGAAGTAATAGAGGTAGACTGCGGTGGCATTGTCAGACAGACGGGTGCAACACAGCAAAACTTTCAAGTATCAACAGCAGAGAGAATCTCCAAACCAGCCCTGTATCTTTAGGAATTAAGTCCCTATTGGATGATTCCACACCAAGGTCTACATGGTGCATGGGCATGTAGCCTGTCTGCATGGAGTTCGACTCTTATCACAGACCAGCAGTTCACCGTTAAATTAACTGTAACCACAATCTTTCTAACCTCAACCAAATGTCTTTATTGCCTAGCCCTAACCATACCTTAAAATAGTACTGCACAGATGTAGCATTGCTATATCATTGTTAGACTCATAGTGGACAGTTAAAAAGAAAACAAATCTAAATTGATGCAGCACAACCAGAGATATTGTCTTTTTGACAAAACCTGGCGCTCACAATGCTACTAAACCACCGACCGCTCAGTCAGAGATTTGGGTGTAATATGCTAGTAGCGGATAATGTAGCCTCGAGCCGCTAGCTTCACGCAGAGATAAGGAGCGGGCTACAGAGGACCCACAAATTGTTTTCATTTTCAAACTCGTAATCGTCAGCCCCAACCAATGCTGACTCAAGTGACATCACATGAGACAATTTATCAGATTTATTGTGGCTCCTTCTGCAACCATAAATGGCTTTATACAACTTATTTCACATATGCTGTAGTACTCTCCAAGACCTGACTGCCAACTTTAACCAAACCACCATGCGCAGACATTACACTGAGCGAAAAATTACTTTTTTTTTTTTTTTTTGCTTTATCCCCACTCTCAGCCAGCCATCTTAGAGTAAAATAATAAAATAATTTATTCCAAAATATGAAATGGATACATCTTAAAACAAACTAGAATTAAATGAGGGGAGGGACATTTTTCCTTACCTGTACTGACTTTCTACCTTTTACCCTCATCTATAATTTCTCATAATGCTGTGTTTGTGGCTTTTTTCCCATCAACCACCTCTGTTGTCCATTAATCATGTCATGCGTCTCTCACTGGACGAACCCCAGGGAGTGCTGAGGGGATAAGAGGACTGAACTGCACTTGAACTGGAAAGGATGCACCAAAGCAGCTAGATGGAAGTGTGTGTGTGTGTGTGTGTGTGTGCGTTTATGCGTTTGTGTGTTTGTGTGTGTGTGTGTGTGTGTGTGTGTGTGTGTGTGTGTGTCCTGTGCTGCTGGCTCACTGGCAATACAGTCCAAAGGATATGCTTGACTTTTAAGTAATGCTATTCCTTCTGAAGTATATTCTTAATCCCAAACATTGTTTTTTTTTCCCTTTCTTTCCCAACAGCCACCCTCGCTGATTCAACCTGACAGAGGCAAGGTGGGCGCAGATCTCTCACATTCTGTTTCAGAAGTGACGCCTTGCTACATGAAGTCTTCACCCAAAACGTGAGAAAACTGTCAAAAGACATTGTTCTTTTTAAACTAAATTACATGTAGCTGAATAAATCGGAGGCATGTGATCTGTAGGGCCCTGAGCTGTGAATCTTGACTGACTCAAGAGCTGAGTCCTCCTCTCACCGGACTGCTGGGAGTTAGATTTATTGTTTTCCACACAAGAGGTTATTGTTTTGTCTCTCTGTGCTGTTTTATTAAGGGAAACAAATGAGGAAATCTCTACTTTTTACTTGGTTAAGTTTAAAATACAAGTGTCATCACAAGGCTCTGTTCGCAATGAGGCTCAGAATGTACAGATCAAAGGAGTAGTTCGACATTTTCTGAAATAGACTATTTGCTTTCTTGCCAATAGTTAGTTGAGAAGATTGATACCAGTCTCATCTGTCTTCTACATTATAATATGAGACTCCAGACTGCAGCTGGTTACCTTATCTTAGCAGACGGGAGCTCCAAGGCCAAATGCTACTGATTCAGTAAGTGTCAATTGTGATTCAGTCAGTTCGTACATATAATGAACATCTTTTATAAGAATGTGAGGTATTGTCAAAAGCAGTGGTTTATTATAATCCACTCTGTATTACGCCATAAATCAACCAACTGTGGCAGAAGAAGGATCTCTTGGCATCTTGATAAGCAGCTTAAGTTTGATTTTGAATTGTTCGTCATTCCACCAGTAATTCAAGGATTCCTGGTACGGGATGCAAAATACCTGATCCATAATTCAGCGCAATAAGACAATGATTTGACACTGATCTATCGCCAGATCAGTAGCCCTGATGACAGAGAAACCAGATGAGCCAGCGTTGCTGTAGCAGTAGAAGGCTCGCTCCATTATGCTAAACCAGAACTAGGGAGGGTAGCCCTAATTGTCTAAACAACACACACTGCATTCCTCATTTGATGCGGCATTGACATCTAACATATTGGATTCCATGCTGGAGCAATCAGGCCCGGACTGCAGCGTTGGGGCACTCCGAGACGGGGCCAGGAGCCAGGATAATTAACATTTATTGATACATGACTGCTGTAAGGCTGTTTGCCCAGTGAATTAAACCAGCTCATTACAGGCTTAATGGTGGGTAGGGGAGATAAATAATAGATGCCAGTCCACTCACTGGCACTTTAGCATGCATCAGGAGACCCCTCCACCACTGCTTCCCCCCCCTCCCACCGCCACTACCACCACCCCCTTTCACCATTCCTGACATCAATTTGCCCTACACAAAGTCAAGACATCCTCCCTTGAAACCATAACTGACATCACCACTTCAATCCAATCAAGTGGTCTCATGTGGGGTTGGTTGGAGGTTTTAATCATAGTAGGTGTGGATAAAGGTTGTGTTGAGTTGGGTACCAAATCAGAAATATGCACACGTGCCGACACATTTTCAATAAAGTGATGATGTAATAATTAGCTGCATAAATGTTTATGTTGCAGCTCATGGGGATTTTGTTTTGCACTCCTGGGAGTGTTTGATGATAAAAACACAGATGCCAAGACCGAGAGAAAAAGTTCTTTGTAGGTGACAACGCCACAAAAGGTGTTGCTCTATTTTGCCCTCCCTCTCTCCAGCCTCACCTCTGCTCGCAGAAATGAAACATGAGAAAAACCAATACATTTTACTGGAGCGTTAGAGCAAGGCATCCTGACAAACAGATGATGCTTTTTGTTGTGCTTCTTATCTTCCCTGCCTCTGCTGTCCATTCTAGTTGTTCTCCTCCCTGACAACATAACTTTCACACTCCTGCTCTCCCACCTTCCTCCTGTATCCCCACATGAAATTCTGCCTTATCGAGCTTTAACCCAAAACACAGTCCATTTTCATCTGCTGCTATGCCTTGTTAAAATCCACTCAATTCAAAAGTTCACAAACACTCAATGCTGGGTGCAAGGTTGTAAGTTTGAAAGGAACTAGTATGGGTTGGATGGGTTTTTTATTTCTTTATTTCTGCATAACACCTTCACATCCAGCCTCTTTTTTGCAATTGTCCAGACTTATTTTAAAACATTACTGGCATTTGTAACATTAAAAGATGAACTATGCTTTGATGAAAGTTTCCTGCTACTTTTGGATGTGATGCAGCACAAACAAATGTAATATATCACATTGTTTTGACCCAAGAATAAAACTTATATACTTATAATATATAGTTTTTTTCATTATATTTCTAAGTTTTTATAAATTATGTGGAAACATTTTGTCTGGGAAATGTATACTTTTTTTGTAACCATTTTTATTACATAATTGCAATAAACGATTGATTACATTTTTTTAAAAGACATGTAAAATCCAATCTACTGGTATTTTCAGAAGGAGTGGGAAGATAGAAGTCAGAGAATGGAGTTTGTCCGATGTGTTTTACAGACAATTCTTACAGAAATCTTCATATTTGAGATTGTAATCACTGTACTTGTACTTGTTCTTCCGTTATTTAGTCAGGTCACGTTCCATCAAATAAAAAAAAATTGTGTCCTTTAAAAAAGTTTCTTTTGAGGCGCTGGTTAAAAGTTATGCTGTAACCACACCCAATGTGATGTCTCAGTGTACTCACACACCCTGGAGTGCACTTCTACATCACAGCAGCAAGTTGAGAAGTTAAACCAGTGAAGGTCAGCAAAAACAAGATTTTCAGCTGGTGTTCAATAATTCATTAATGGGTCATTTCTGTTTATTACAACCTGGAACTTATTTTTTATAGGTCTGCCCATTGTTTGTTTTGTCTGGAATCCTCCTTTAATGGAAACACATGCTGCCTATTTTGCTTGAATATAAAAAAAAGTGAAAAGAGACCTTCAGTGGTTTCTGACCCAATGTAATGTGATCGAGGCACTCTAGGTTGGTGAGTGAATTATTATTATAGTTTGCCGCCTGTGTGGGTGAAGTCTCTCTTTCCGCTGAACAATTGCTTTACTGTATGACCAGGTCCCTACTCATTTTTGCTCAGGGTCATTATTACTCCATACTTTACATCTTAATAAAGGCCTAGTTGTTTTAATTTATACACACATTTAACATTTCCATCTTTAAAGTGCTCATAATATGCTCATTTTCAGTTTCATAACTGTATTCAGAGGTTGTACCAGAATAGGTTTACATGGTTTAAATTTCAAAAAACACCATGTTTTTGTTGTACTACACATTGCTGCAGCTCCTCTTTTCACCCTGTGTGTTGAGCTCTCTGTTTTAGCTACAGAGTGAGGCATCTCACTTCTGTTCAATCTTTGTTGGGAGTCGCACATGCGCAGTAGATACTCACTCAGTCAGTGCCAGGGACGTCGTTAGGCCCATTGTAGGGGTGCTGAAGCTACCCTAAAATGTTCCTAAGCCCCCCTAAATAATAATAAGAACAACAATAATAATTCGATTTTTTCTTCTTTATTTTTTACAGTGCACTCTGTATCACTAACTACGGCGAATCAATCTTCCTTCACCATTCATCTGTGTGTGTCGGTGTGTAGTGTGCCTGTTTTAATTCTATTTTTCAACTGTCAGCTGGTCGAAATGGCAGTGTTAGAGGCTCAACGAGCACCCATGTGCACGGTAACGGTATGTGGACGAGCGAGGTAGAGAGTTGCCTACGGAAGAGAGCCAAGCGGCATTAAAACAAACCAGAGATTATCACTAACCGTATCTCCATTCATATTTAAAAGCAACAAATGATATATATCCAGCTACAAAAGAGCAGAAAAGTCAGAAGTTAGACAGAAGTACAAAGAGTCGTTGTGCTATCAAGATGATGCACCGTCTCGTTGCATTGGTGTGAACTGGCAGCTTTTAGAGCGTTGCAGACCGGAGCGTTGCAAGTAACTGGAGGATTCATCTCGTCTCAACGCTACTCTTTGGTCTGAACTCGCTACTGCATGCACACACACACACACACACACACACACACACACACACACACACCGATACACATGCAGATGAATGGTGAAGGAAGAATCATTACACGTAGTGAGTGATCCAGAGTGAAATTGTAAGTTGTTTTTAATGATCTGCTTACCTTTTTAGCTACATTTTCTTGAGGTAAAGTAAAGGGGATATTTTGGTTTACTATGGAAAACAATAGTCTAGCTAGAGTGAACAAGCGAAATACAAGAAATAGTTAACCTAGAAAGCTATCCACAGCTCTTTATTCATTGCCAATAATATAGCCTATCTCTATAGTATTCTAAAACAATATCAGTCCCCATAGAATGTTGTCACTGAAAACTAAATGCCATAATGTCCCTGTTAATGCTATTGTACCGGTGTATCCTTCAATTCATTGAGCAGATAGATATTCAAAGATATTGTAGCAGAGAGAAAGAGAAGCAGGTGATTCTGAGGGAGCCAGGGTGATTGAGGTCACTAGTGGTCTATAGGTCTAAGGAAATGTGGGATGTTTTTTTTTCTTCTAACAATAAGCATTTGTTGGCAGGTCTAGGCACTAAGGCATAGCCTAAGCTAAATTATTTCATTATATTTATTATATATGCTGGCTATATTCTGACCAACTTAACTTTCTGCATTCATTGGCTGTGATAAATTAAATAAATATGTTGATGTTGCCTAAATGTAGGCCTTAAAATTCTGGTTCTTGGGTTATACTGTATGTAAGCCAAACTACACAGCGAAATGACACTGATTGAACCAATCCACAGTGCAGTTACAATAATTAGTGTAATTAAATAGCATTCCTTGGACAACTTATCTTAAAGAGAGAGGAATGAGATATAGTATGCTATTTATCACACATTTACATGAGCAGACAGATGAACTCTACACAGAAAACTACAGAAGAACTCATCAGGAGCAAAGTCTGGCCTAAATAAATTCCCCCATGCAGCTTTGATGTGTCTAAAAGCTAACATTACAATAACTTTTGTTGAACAGAGTAGAAATGGAAGAAGAGGATATGTCTGTCACTTTTTACTTGTTAACATATTTGTTTCTTGACTGGTTGTTGACATAAGTGTAGCTCTAATACAGTAACAAAAGATGTGAGTGCAAAGATTTTGCAAACGCAAGTTACAAATACCCTGGGGGCTAAGCACCCCCTGTCTTTAAATCCTAGTGACGTCCCTGGTCAGTGCTTGGGCACAGACATTAGTAATGGGGAGAGTGTAGACTAACGTGACTAGATAGAACTACGTGTGAAGTTACGGACATGGCAGCAGTAGTTCAACCATACATGTTTGAACCAGAATCGGATCCTGAAGGAGGGGAGTCTCCGCCAATGACGTAGACGGCCCTGCCGATTTTGACTAGCTCACCCGGACACTGAAGGAAGGACACATTCAGAAACCCGTATCTCACTCAAAACAGCATGGATGTTTTTTTTTTTCAAGTTTGTATGCGTGTGGAAGCACCAGAGACACAAAATAACACCCCAAATCGCAGAAAAAGGGATTTTTTTCATAATATGGGCACTTTAAAGGAGCTATTTGAAAGCTGTGCAGAGACTGTATTTTATTTTGTCGCTACCACAAATATTCTAATAACAAATGGAACTAAAATCCACTTGCTAGCATTGGTTTGAATATAACTTTTATTTCCTCCATAATAATATGGAGCATTAGTCATGACAATTGCATTTGTGTAAAAAAAAACATGCCGATGGCGATTTCACATACAATAAAGATTGTAATGAAATTTTACATGGAGAAGGTTTTTCCAATTATCGTGGACAGTTTAAACCTGTGAACATGAAGACATTTCTCAGATGCTTCTCGGAATCAAACAGGACAGATGTTTGGTTAGATACAAACTGGAGCTGTTCCCCAGACAATGAATGACTGACTTTGTAGACTTGGACAATGTTTGATGGTTAATATCAAAAAGGAGTTGTATTTCACAATAGCAGACAGGAGCTCTGAGCCAGCACCTTAATATAGTCATCCATAGTCTTCCACACAAATGATCATTCTATTGACCTCAAAGAACTAAACTCCAATTATCTGTCATGGTTGAGTTGTACTTGATTCAATATCATATAAAGATCTAGTTTTAACAGTCTATGACAAAGATCTGAGCCAGGATTCTGTCAATGCACTTTGTTTTGTTTCCTTTACTACAAAGTAACAAAGGTCAGGGGGTAAAATTTCAACACTCCGACCATGCATCATGAACACAGACAGCATCCAGTAGTTCAGTTGTAAGAGACGTACTCTCATCGTCCTCATTATGTCACTTCTGACATTTGCGCTGCTTTTGCCGGTTTGTTTGTTCTGGTTTGTAGGAGGA
Source organism: Sander lucioperca (assembly GCF_008315115.2). Taxonomy (NCBI): domain Eukaryota; kingdom Metazoa; phylum Chordata; class Actinopteri; order Perciformes; family Percidae; genus Sander; species Sander lucioperca. The sequence continues at coordinate 7,132,261 of NC_050184.1, forward strand.
CTCCTCCGGTGCCACCCATGAGGGTCTATCGAAGCAACACTTCAGAAACCTGACACACATCACAAGGCTTTCTCCAACACTGCCAGGGCTGTGCTGGGAGTACACTGAAGTCTATATGAAGCTCTTCTGTATCATATCAGAGGGATCTAAGAGCCCTCTGTAACATATACAGGTATATGGTACAAGTGAGCATATAAACAACGGTATGGTGTCAGTTTATTTTCTGTTCTTTAGTTAAAATAATAAAAAATAAAAATACAGAAGCTGGCATTTTGTTAGTATGAAGCTGACATACCCAAAGTTTTAGAAATTATCTCTGATATTGTGGCTAGAACTTCTTTTCTAAACACATTTTATTAACCTTTTGTCAATGCAAACGAAACCATATTTAAAATTTTGAACAAATTGCTACTTAAAAACTATAATTAAAAAACGGTTATTTCCATGGATGCAGAGAAGGCATTTGACTGTGTAGAATGGTCCTACCTGTTCTATGTGTTAAAACGCTTTGGCTTTGGTAATACATTCGTATCATGGATTAGGTTTCTGTACTGCCCTACAAAGGCAAAAGACCTTAACTCGCCAGAGTGTGAAACTGAGAAAAATGATTTTAAAGTTATCTTAATGTCCTGACAATTGAGTTATAGGTATAATATAGTAATTTTCACATTTTGTAGTGTATACCTGTATTAATCTATCGACAAAAAAATGTTGAACTCAAATTTGACCTTTGACCCTTTTTATGAAGTTACTATATCGCTTCCTACATGTGTATGCCTGTAGACAGGTGAGTGGGTATTAATATGTATTTACTTTTAGGTTTTATTGTAGCCTACTTACAGTAACGAGCGTAGCGGTATCTTTCCCAGTCAGGTACATGTGCTGCGTGTCAGCGTCGTCCTCTGCTGTGTGTGTGTGTGTGTGTGTGTGTGTGTGTGTGTGCATCAGCGCGGGCATTGCATTTACAGAGTACCTCAATTTGAGCATTCTGAAGTGCCATGAAACAAAGACAAAGAACCGTAACTGATGTTACGGTATTCTGCCATGGCTTCTTTACAGCTTTTGAAGTTACGGCAAAGACAACACACAATTTTCTCCCCAAAACAATAAAATTGACTCAAGATATTTGTCCACATGATAAAGCAGATCTTCTTTTTGTTCCAAAAATAACAATAACTCATTTTCGACCAAAATTGAGTTACGGTCTTTTCGCTTTGCACAGCAGTGTACATGTCCCCCCAAGCTTGGGTTTGTACAAACAGTGACTATTCTGACTACTTTCCCCTCAAGCGTGGGACCCGTCAAGGCTGCCCACTCTCTCCACTCTTATTCGCCATTGCCATTGAACTGCTGGCGGTGGCCCTAAGGTCCAGTTAGATACTAGGTATCTCAAGGGGTGGCATCGAACATCCTTGTATGCAGATGACCTCTTACTCTTTGTCTCTGACTTAGACAGAGCTATCCCCCTTGTCTTAAACTTACTGAAAGAATTTGGGCAAATTTCAGGCTATAAACTGAATTAATGCAGATTAACACTGACCTGCCTTTCAAAACATCTCTTGAACATTTAAAAAACTTGGGTGTCTGTATAACCAAAAACTACTCAGACTTATATAAATGTAATTTCTCCCCTCTTCTGGCTAGAGCTAGGCTGACTCAGGATATCCAGCGGTGGTCTCTCTTGCTGGGCGGATAAGCTGTGTTAAAATGAATGTGCTCCCCACATTTCTGTATCTCTTCCAATGTATACCCATTTTCCTCACCCAAAGTTTATTTCAATCACTTGATAACATAATTTCTCAATTTCTATGGAACAAGAAGGCCCCTAGAATAAAAAAAATACACTTTTACAAAAACCTAAGGAGCAGGGTGGCCTGGCCCTCCCCAACTTCTTACTCTATTACTGGGCAGCAAACATCAGAGCTATGTTATACTGTTGCTGCACTAATAACCAACCCCCACCCTGGCTACAGGTTGAGGATGTCATGGGTTGGTGTGGGTCTTATTTTGGTAGTCTGTTTCTGTTCTGTATTTTGCTTAGTTTCCAGCTTTATTTTGATAATCTGTTCTCTGTCTTGTCTTGTTTTACTCCCTGTGTTCCCGCCTTTGATTGTCCTGCCCCGCCCTAATGTGTTTCACCTGTTTCCCAGCCTTGTGTCACCTGTCTTGTGTTCCCTCGTTACCCGGTGTATTTAGTCCTTGTCTTTCCTCTGTCCCGTGTCGGATCATTGTTTTGTGTCTGGTGGTGTTCCTGTCCTGTCAGCACGTCGTAGCCTGTACCATTGTTTTGGATTCCTCCCTGCTTTATTTTGTAAGTTTTCCTCTGAGCTCTTTATAGTGTTTCCAGCCTCGGTGCTGCCGTTTATTCGTTGTCAAAATAAATTCCTGAATTCAAGCCATCTCCTGCCTGCCTGCCTCTCCCTACATTTGGGTCCGCTATTCCTCACTTAACCATGACAGAGGAGGCCTCATGTGGCTCCTCATCTCTGATGTCCCTCCTGTGCTTCCCCCCGACTATATCACCGTCTGTGTACTCAGATAGTATTGTTAAAAATTGTCTTAAAATCTGGGCACAAGTCAAACACTTTGCTCTGCATTCTATACCCGGTCTTGCTCCTGTATACTCCAATCCCCTGTTCCTTGGTACCTCTACCAAGTTCTATAAGATCTGGGAACCCTTCTTAAACCACGTCAGGTCTCTTCAGCTAGACAACGCCACCATTGATTAATTCGCCCCAACAACGCACCAATGCCCTGCATCAACTAGCCTGATTGCCATATTAGCAGCATGCAGCACTACCACTTTGTTTGTTTTTTGGTTTGTTTTTTATATATTTATCATCATTTATATTTTTTGGTTTCCTTATACATGATCTTTACATTGCCTACTCAATGTGTGTGTGTGTGTGTGTGTGTGTGTGTGTGTGTGCGCTTGGGTATGTCTATGTGAGTGGATGAGAGTGAGAGAGTGTGGATGTAGGTGAGCATAGGTATGTGTTTCTACAACATTATTTGCCATTGTAAGCATTTAATGGCCTGATCTAATTGGTCTATTCTGTTTTTTTGTCTTTGTATAAGTGCTCAGTGTGAAGTGGTTGTGAATTTGACAAATCCTAACTCTGACAGGCCAAGATGACTTTTGGAACTTGTGGGGAAAGTGGGACCACCTCAGCGTTAAGAACAATTTAGCCATTCCAAGCTCAGTTGGAAACATCACTGCTGAGTCTCTGTAATATTGCCTATAGGAGCATGTCAGACTACTGCTTTCTTCCTCTTTTCTTTCTGTCGGTACTTCTTTTTTTGTGACCTGCAAACGGATGTTTTCCCTGTCTTACCATCTGTCCCAGTATGCTAGGAGGCAAAATAAGCTGCTTTGCTGTCTCCATAGCAGCTTTTCAAAGGAATATGGGGAATTATTTTTGTATGCATGCCAGCCCCTTATCCACATACAAGATGCCCTGCTCCTTCCAAATAGATTTACACTGACATCAGTATTAACTATTAACTATTTCCTTGCACAAATATAACTCATTTAAAATATAGCAGCCATAGGTGCTGGTATTACAGGCAATAATTAAACCTCAAGAATGGATCTTGCTTTCCCAATTCCCAATTTGAGTTAAAAAAGTAATGAACTAAGTGTTTGTTTACATTTTTATTACTTAACCATGACCAATATCTTTCTCTAACCTTAACAAATGGGTTTTAGTTGCCTAACATTATCAATGTCTTAAAGCTTTAGAGCGTAATTTTGTGATATTATTGAACGTCTGTTACATTCAAGCCATTGCCAAATGAGTTGCTACAAAGCTAATTAAGACTATCAGCTCCACACAACTCTATCTGTATTTCTCAGTATGGCTATGTTCAGAAGATTGTGTCGTCCGGTGACTTTCCTGCGCAGAAGCTCGAGTGAAGACCTTTTCTGAAGAGTCCATGTTTTTTAATCCTCCGTGTCCTCCTCGGCTACTAGCAACTCTGTGGAGGAGGGGTGGGGGCACGTGCGCGATCACGGAAGGCTTTATCATGTGGACGCGCCGACAGTGTTGTTGTCATTACTTAGAATTCCTCATGGGGGCGACAGAAACTACGCACTATAGCTTTAACTATACTTGAGTATGTATTGAAAAATGTTTTGCAGGTACAGTATAAGTATTAGGATTTAATATGTATGAGGAAAGCAAAAAATATTCTGCTAATGAATAATAGATAAATTGACATTATTTGTGGGACATGGAGCTGAGATGAGCCTGTATAATTTTACCCTCTTTCAGAAACCTTTACCTCCTTATTTCTTCTCGTAAACTACGATAACATAATACAATCTTATTCTCATTGACACGCAATACACATTTGTACTGGCTATTAAGCCCTGTCACTGGCTGTAGATTTGAAAGTTTGTGATTGGGCATCTTCAGAAATGGTCACGCTGTCTTGAGAATTAATTCTATTTTCTATGGGGAGCTTTAGTGTTCTGAGACTAAAACTCTGCAGCAGAGGCCGCACAGATCCTTCATCCACATCCGTTACTGTTTAAAAAATAAATGTAAATAAAAAAATGCAAGGAAAAAAATCACGTCCCGGTAACTACCACAATGAATGAGGCAGGATGGCCAGCACCAGTTTGTGTTCACTGACGCTAAAATCACAAGAAGGATTGAGATGGAAACCAGTGGTGCAGACCAAGCTAAAAGCGAAACCCCGATAAATTCTGCTGAAGTTGAACTCAAAGGAAAAAATTACACATTGTACACCTCCCTAAATGTTTTAAATGTCTTTTGTCTACATGTTTTATTTTGTCATTGCACTTTGTAAAGGTAAGGTGTTCCTTTGATTAAAAACAACTAGTTTGTTAGAAAAGTAACTAAGTAACTTTTACTTTGAGTACATTTTATATGAGCTACTTTTTACTTTTACTTGAGTACATGTTTATACTGGTAATTTTACTTGTACTAAAGTAAAAGTTAATTCAAGTAATAGTACTTTTACTTAAAGAGAATATTTTTTTACTCTTTCCACCTCTGGTGCTTGTAGCCCAGTCCATAGCCATGTTATACCTCAGATTATTTAAAAAAGGAAAATGTGTTTAGATTTCTACTGAGTAAATACCATGCTATTTCCTGCTCACAGGAAATCAGATAATCAGGTATGAGCTTAGTTTTACCCACATTTCTCTCCTGCTGCAATGTTCATTTGCAAAACAGCATGTGCAGCAAAGTGCATAGCATAAATACACTGTAAAACAGCTACATTAAACATGCAATATTAAATATTAATTTATTTAACAAAGTGGCAATTATCACTACATAATGCCACAATGTTGTTATTCTATAATTGTCTTTATCCATTCCCATTTAAATGTGTTAAATGTATTAAATTACAAATTGACAGATTTCTGATTAACAGCTAATTCAGTGAATATCAACAGTTGAAACATATTTATCATTATGTCACTGTTTTTCCACACAAAACGTGTAGATATTAGTGTTTTGATAATATGACTTTAGTACTGTATCATGGAATAGGACAAATTAAAGGGATGTATTTCTCTGAAATATAACAAGGTAACACTAAACACACAAAGTGTGAGGAGCATCAAGGTGTGTCAAATTTCTTTTTGATCCCAGTGTGTTGAAAAGAAGCAATTGCATTTACCTACAATTGTAAAATGTATTTACTGTATCTACCACTTTTGCACATGAGAATTGTTCTGCTAAATTGTTCTTGATTAAGCTGATGGTTACGGAGCCCCAGACATGACGTGGAAAAAATAAATAAATTGTGGCCACAATATAGGTGTAATGTGCGCACAAAATACTAATTTGTGGCCACGAAATAGTATTTTGTGCACACATTATACCATATTGTGGCCACAAAATAGGTATAATGTGCGCACGAAATACTAACTTGTGGACATGGAATACTAATTTGTGGCTACGAAATAGGTATAACGTGCGCACGGAATGCTAATTTGTGGCCACGGAATACTAATTTGTGCGTTTGTTTTAATATCATGCCCATGAATTACCTGGACACCGCTAGAAGCAGGATGATTTACACGTGCGTAAGGTATCTTTTCTTATTCTGTTATCATCAATATGTTGTTGCACATGCGGTTATTTATATTTTATATTTTGTTTCAACGGGCAGCCTTAATGCCTGCTGACGTCTCACTGCACTTACGAACTTTAGACGAGTAACTATGGGTAAGCAGGGTACGCGGTTGCTTACGGGCCCAGACCAATCAGGGGCCTGCATGACTGGAAGATATTGATTGACAGCCGGGGACCCCTATCGTATTTTCATTAATCGCGACAATCCCAGCAGTCCCACGTGCAGCCACTGACCAAGCGGGAGTGCAAACGGGTCAAATTCATTTCCTTGTTTCTGATATGAAAATGAGAGCATTCTCTTAATACAGCCATGGACGAGACACGTGTGTGACTCGAACATCTCACATTTACCAACAAAACGTACAGTGAAAGACCGTGCAAAACATTTCAGACCGTCCTGCCAACCTGTATACATTTTAACATCAATGTACGCTGTAACGATTTTTCACTCTAGAGTTGCTGAAAGCTGCTGCTGTTTCAATCCTGTCAGCTCTATGCAGCGGGTGGGACTGCTCAGTTCCCCCCACAACTGGCGCGCACACACACACACACACACACACACACACACACACACACACACACAATCACACACGGTGGATGCAGGAAAAACCGCAGATGAGACAGACGTACAGGATGACCTAAATTGAGGACAGCTATACGCTCGTTATTGTAAGTGCAATGATAAGTTAAAGTCCAATAAATGCTTTATCAAACCGTATGAATGTGTGTCCCAGCCCAGGATAGGAAATTAACTAACAATGTAAAGATCAACAAGCCACTGACAGTGACAGATATGTTCATATTTGATTCATTCAATAAATTATTATTTTTTGTCTTAAATCCACTAGCCATTTTCATATTATACCATCATTTGCAGCATCCTGAGCCTTTTTGGTAAGGTTACCAGGAAATATCAGCCCAGAGTAATTAATTAATAGTAATAATTATTATTCTCCCCAAAACAAGTTTTCTTTTTCTTTTTAAAAAACTATACTAAAAAAACTTTTTTTGCAACTTTCACTGTCTTCCGCAACTTCATTGCAACAAACATACAAAAGACATCGCAACTTTTATCACATTTTTTTACAAAAGCACCTGAGAAATCAGGCATTTTGGCCGCATCAATCTCAAAAAAAGCCGAAATCCTGGAGGGACTGCCCTTGTGTGTTTTTTCATGTGTTATGGTGCGCATTCACCAGTGTTTTTGTTGTTGTGGTGCGCGTAGGCTACTCCTGATTTTGTCATCTCATCTCTTATATGCTGTGTCTCTATGATCCTATCCTGTCCTATTCATGGTAGCCTACTTGTGAACATTGCTCATCACATGCTGTAGTAGGGGGGCCCGCCTTGATAATCCTGCATAAGGGCCCGGTGTTGGCTCGTTACGCCACTGTTTATGCCGTTACTAGCTTAAACGTTTTGTTAGTATGGGGCCGTAAAGCCATGCTTGTTTGTGTCTAGGAGCTGTAGCACACTACGGAGTGTGCTGAATTGTTTAAATGATAAACTTCAAAACTGTTTGAATTGTTACATTACTGTAGCAGAAATAATGTTTGTAGGGCAAACATATGAAGCAGGAGAACCAAATCTCCCAAAAAGAATAAATAAAAAGACTAAAAAAAGATAGGCTATAGAGTAATATGGAGTGGTTTCTGTTATACCTTGTTTATAAGTTTGCGTTATGCTTCTTCTCAAAGATTGAACAACGTATTTGTCCAAAATTTTGTTTGAATTTTCACTATAGGGTATTGTGAGAATATTTTTCCAATTAGTAGTGCTATTAGTTAACCTCATGCACCTCTAATAAGTACAGTATATGGTACTATTAGTTTTGATTTCCTGTGGTTTACAGGTGAAGGCATGGATGCTTGGCTGTGAGAATTTTTGAAGGAGCGCCAAATTGAAGAGGATGTGATCCATAAACTTCAAGATGAAAATGTAAGCCACTGCAGTTGCTGTGTATGCTTTTGTCAAGTATGTATGTTAAGAACATAGTCACACCAGAACAGGCACACTGAATGTCCAATGCAAATTGGGCCCGCATTCAGTTTTTTAAAACATTCATTTGGCAGCAAAAGTGTGCACACTCTTAGAAATGTTACATGTTTTATGTAATGAAATCAAATGTACGTGTTTTAAAATCAAGTGTGTTTACTTTAATCTCAAATTGCAAAAAATATCTAGCAAAATTACATTATACAAGAAAAAAAATATTAATAACTACACCCTTTACTGAAGCTATATCCTAAATTATATACATTTAAATATACATTGACATTATATTCTAATTTGTATGGCATTCATTCCTTTATTGATTTAGAGTATCTTATATTTTTTCAGATTGATGAAACTGTCATTCCACTAATGACAGACAGTGACCTGGCCAAGTACATCCCCAAAGCTGGGGATAGAGTCTCCACTGTGGCCTTTTGCAGACAAGCAGCACTAACACAACAAGCACCATCGAGGAAAGAAACCATCCTTTCAAGGCTACGTCAAAGACTCTCCGGAACTGAGGAGACACCTAGAGCTCGACAAAAGAGATCATCTAAGTGGGCAGGAAATGCAAATGCCAAACGGAAAGTGAGGCGGATTGAGGTTGGCTGGATGGATTTCGATGTGAAAGAGCAAAGGTACAAACAGGTGAAGTCTGTAAGCGGTGGAGGAACCAGGCATCTCTCTGTTGACAAAGATGAAAATCTTTTCTTCCCCAATGGCCTTTCCAAAAAAAAAAAAAAACTATTCAACTCATATTGAGAGCTCCCAGATACATGTTAAGATGTCCAATCGAGTAGAAGAGTTGTATAACCAAAGCAAGGTCAAAATCCTCAGACTTTATTTGTGCACCAAAAAGAAAACAGGACAGCAGCCCACAGTAGGAGAGGAGGATGATCTCGCAATAACCCAGCCCCCAGTGAGAGATCTCACTGAACATGAACAGAAACAGGCTGTTGAGGATCTGTTGGTGGAAAACAGAAATTCAGAGTCACCAAATGTCGATGAAACTAATTATGGAGCTTCCTCAAGTGAAGACTTGGAACTGAATGACACACTACCGTGGGATGGTCTGCTAACTCTGGGTTATTATCATAAGTGGGGATGACAGGTTGGATGTAACTGTGGATGAACCAAACTTTGAAACACCAGAGGCCTGTACTACGAATCAAGATCAACATGCCCTGGATTTCTTTCAGTTACCCGGCTTCACTAACCCTAACAACCGCGGTCCTGCATAAGCTGTGTCACGACGGTGGTTAACAACTAGTTCAGTCAACCCAGGGTTTCACAATCCAACTTCATTGCAACAAACATACAAAAGACATGGCAACTTTTATCACAATTTTTTACAAAAGCTCCCGCGAAATCAGGCATTTTGGGCCGCAACAATTTAAAAAAAAGGCCGCGAAATCCTGGAGGGACTGGAAAGAGCTGTCCTTTTGAAGACTTTGGAGGACTTTCATTCAGTGGACACAGATGAACTTCTCGATGTACTCGATGCATATGAATGCAAGCAAGTCCCTAACAAGGACACAGTGCTGTTTTAGCACATATAGGACACAAAGTAATCATCCAGGCCCCAATGTATGTCATTACGTGTTGGCGTCCTGTTGTGGGGTCTATAGCTAGTTTATTGCCACCAGAGGGTCTGCATCATTACATTGCACAAAAAAACAACTGCAAAAACAGTGAAGCAGCTTCTAAACTTCCCAGAGGAGATGAGAACAGCCCAATCAACAGTTTCTCAGTATCTGAAAAGGTACATTGGGGAAATTGATCGCAACACTCTTCAGCTTTTCCTTTGGTTCTGTACAGGATCCGATCTCCTGGATAAGGCCATACTGATTGAGTTCATGGAAACCACCGATTTCCTCCGCAGACCACAGTCCCACACATGTGGATGTGTATTAAAACTGCCCACTGGTTACCACAGCTATCCAGATTTCCATAGTGAATTTACTTACTTACTTACTTATCCACTTTTAAAAAATCATCTGTATGCTATATTAGGAATATTTTCAGCTTCACCTGGTTATAAAACAGCTGTTTCTTTTAACAGTAAAGCTCCTGTATTATGTAAGCTCATTTGTACCTGCTGCATACTATCACTCCAGTTAGTGCCAAAAGAAACAGATGTTTAAGTCTAGGTAAAGCACTGACAATATTACAAGTAAAGCGTACAGTTAAACTGTTTTGGAAGTGGGACAACAAATGTTGTTGCTGTGTTACTGCCTCTGTTCTTAGCAGTGTATCACTCTGCTTTTAAAAACTGGGAGCTTACTATATACTGAGAATGTACCTCATACTACCCCCCTTTTGTGTTATACAATGTTGTTTGTAGCAACCCCCATCAGAAACAAGAATGTGAGCCTTGACTGTTCGTTTTAAAACTGAGTGAGTTGTTTACCCTTTATTTCAAGTAACATTATTTTGTAACTATGAACCTGGCTAACAGGAGGCTTGGAACACAGTTCCTATCCTGTTATTATTCTTGTTAGTGTACATACAAAATACAACATGTGTTGCTTTCAGTTATAGTGTATTTTAAAAAAGGTCAATAAACTTTTCAAGTTTGTACAAAAGTTTGATGTCATCTCTGTTACATTCCATACATCTTCACACTTTTCTTACGACATTGTTTTAAACATGCTGTGATTTGTTACGGAGGACACAATTTATCCAACGTGGGATTGTTTTGGTTTAATTATTCTGTTTTATTCTTGTTCACCATTATTTAAACATTAGTCTTGCATTGACCTACAAGACCTACTTTCACAGCTCTGCGGAGGAAGAACATTATAATGCATGTACATAGGTCTTCTTGTTTAAATGATCATAACAATAGATTTGTGTCATTACCAGTCTGTGTGGTGGCTGTCCAGGGTGGTACTGTCCTTATTAGAGATGGATACAACATTTTCTGTTACCATTTGCAGACAGTTTAAATCACACACTAGCTGATGCCGGTAAGAAGTCTGTTTATGTTGATTTTTTTTATAACTTAACTCTAAAGCAGAATACCAAAAACACATAACAACATAGCTTTAAATGATATGAACATAAGTTTTGTAGCAGTTGTAGTGTTTACAGTTTGACAAGATAATATCAATATGGATCAGCATGAAGGATTATAATTCTAGCTAACAATAGCTATCAGGATGAGTTCAATTATTGACAGATTGCTAAAACAGTATGGTATAAGTTTAAGATTATTTTGTTTCCAACAAAGACACAAGAAAAACAACAAGATATTTCTGTTTATCTAACCTGCCAGCTCAAATAACTGTGGACAAACTGAGTCCCTCAGCTGAACATATGAATCAAGTGACTGGGACATGGTAGATGGGTATCCAAGCCTGATTCCTCCATTGTTATTGTGCACAAATCAAACACGTCCGCATCACATGGGACTGAACTTAAAAATGTGCAGCTGTCTTTACATGTGATCAAATCTTCAGTAAGTGGAACAAGGAAGTCCTCTGTCCCCCAAAGGTGTGGGGCCATGTACATGACATCAGGTATCCCACTGGGCACGTTAGTGTTCTTTGAGGGCCGTATACGGTGAGCATTTCAAACGTCCCGTATATCATTTAATACCTCCTGTTGAAGAACCAATAACGATTAGGGTATTAGTAGGCCTACAAATTAGTATGCAATTTAAACATGGATTAAGTGAAATGCCTACAAAGCAGGGCTCCTGCCTTATATTGATTTAGTTTTTGTAAGCAAATAAAAATCGTATTATTAGCCTATATGTCTTGTTTCACAACAGTCTAAAGAACCAGTAGGCCTACATCACAGATAAACATAACCTACATTTCTAAGCTTACATGAAGGTAATGCAAGTTGATGGCAGAGGTTCTGACGCTTACTATCATTATAATATATTTACCTGAATGACTGGCATGAAGCAGTAGTGTGTTAAAGCTTTGTCCAGAACAACCCCTGAGAAAAAACCCTCATTCTTCAGTTCTCCTAGAAGTGTGATCCATTGTTCGATTGCTTCTTTTCTCATCACTCCCCACCAGCTCTCAATTCTCTGGTTTGCGGTACTTGGCCCTGTGATGTAACTTCTCTCCGCTGCTCTGTCATCTACATCATCTCTCGTAGATACCGCTGAATGTCTCTAACCACCACGTTCTCTGTGCCAAAGTCGGTTCGTACGAGCCTTGGGCAGCCCACACAGCGCTCTACTGCTTCCACAAAGTAGCCCCCAATAACTTTTGGGTCGCTGTTCGTGAAGGCAGCCCGCAGCCAAATTATATTGCGCGACAAACCATCAATGCAGCCATTAATGCATATTCCGTGTGGCTTCAATTTGTTGTATGAGTCTATGTGCCACACAAAGTTAGGTCCTTGAGCAAAATACTGCCTCCTTCTGAGACGTCTGGTCTGGCGAGCTTGGGAGCTGATGGGGTCCAGTAGAGAGAGGAGGATCCTGACGTCTTCTTTTCTTATAGAGATACCTTGTTTGTATACATCCACCGGTAACCGTGATCCTTTCCAGGGCTTTTCAGTTGGTCAACAATGAAATCTATACCGGCATCCAAGTCATATCTTCGGCTCTCAATATTCTGTTTAAATGCCTCTCGGTAATAACGATTCCTTGCAATACCAAATTACAATCAAATACCACATTAGCAATGCTTCACTGATTTTAACTGCACAAAGGAACAGACGGAAACTGGAGGCCGCGTTGAATTGCACTGCTGCAACTGCTGCAAAGTCATTTTCAAGAGAAATGCTGGTCAATCTCTGCTGAACAGCAAAACATGTGTCCAACAGCTTTCCATTTAAAAAATAATGGAGCTGTTGAATCGAGATGTTGGACAAGTAAACCTGAATGACACCAAAACAGCTGGTGAGGGGTGATGATGATGAACTTCTGCACGACAGGGTTATATAAAGCAGAACAGACATACAAGTGCGCATGCATAAACTCATTCGCAAAACAAACACACACTAACCTCTCAAGGGAGCACCTCCATAGCCTTCTGTACGGTGGCCGACAGGGACAAACGCCCTGCAACTTAAGAAAACACATGCAAATAGACAAAACACAAGCAAATTAAGAAAACAACTTCATTAATTTGACAACACATGCGCAGCATTCAGCAAACGTGCTGCAAATACACACAACACAACCAAATACATAAACGCGCTGAAGATTTCACAACGGTACACACCGTTCTGTGATTGAACGTCTCTCTCTCTCTCTCTCTCTCTCTCTCTCTCTCTCTCTCTCTCTCTCTCTCTCTCTCTCTCTCTCTATCCTCTAGTCTGGCCAATTTAAGTGACCAGGTGTAGCCTCTTCAGAGTAGCTAACACAACAGCCCTCCAATCACTGTGTTCTCACCAACATCACAATCATATGCAACTAATTATTCTGCTTTTTCACACTTTGGGACTGAAAACATCCAATCAGCTATCCAATTTTTCTTCTTTGAAATGTTGAGACCGGCTTCTGCTGTCACACTGACATGCAGGAGACCTTTACCTCTTTATTCTCTCTGAGGAGATTTTACTAAGCTAACGCTTTATGTCAGATCATTTGATAAAGTCTGGAAGAAACTTTTTCTAAACAAGCATTGTTGAATACTGTAGAATAGACTCACTGTAGGGCAGCTATAATCTATATCTTTTTATAATAATGTATCAAATGTCAATGTGAAGGGGCTCACTCGTAGTGATGAACCGGCAGAGAATTATCACCTGAACCTGCAGCTCCCCTTGGCTTTACAGAGCTTTATAGTGAGTTTCAGCTTATTGTTTAGCCGTCAGTTATTGCAGGTTTTAGCTCTAAATTGTGTTCAAAGGGCTGACAGTGGTTCAGAAAAAGTATTGTTCACTATGATGTTGTTAGGTCAAGCCACTGACCCACAACAATGGCTTGGGGCTATCCATCCCCAAGTCTAGCTTAGCTGACAGTTGACAGGACTGAATGGGGTCAAAAAGTGAGGTTATTGGGGTAAACGGCAAATCAAAGTCCAGCTACGATCTTTTGTCTGTGCTTTAGTGTGACCTATGGCTACTTTGTGGCTACAGCTGAACAGGAAACATAATAGGATGCATCTGACATTTTCAACCAGCTAGACCGGAATAGCACAAATACACGCCAGTAACAACCAGTATGCCACAACATCATCTATGTGCTAGCCAACACACTATACAATTACAAACATCTATTTGATTACATACCATTAAATCATTAGCTGATGTTCATATATTGAGGTCATCAGCAAAGATGTGACCACCTAATACACACCTTCTCTCACCACACATTGACTCCCCAGCCAGAGTTGGCCAGCTCAGTGTACCAACCTATCTAATCAACCTCAGCCTCCCTCACGCCCCCTCCACCACAGCCTCTCTCAGCCATTCTTCTGCTCCATTGAGTACAAAGCCACTCGCGCCCCTCTTGTTCTCTACTCAAGCTGAATCATTGGCAGTGACAAACATCATTATAATGTTCCTCAATGAGCGTTCCACCTTTAGCTGCATGTTGTAGCCTGCGGGGGGCTCTTCTCCTGAGTGGGATCTATGTGCCGCTGAACCGTGTTTGTATGCTCGCAGTTTGAACGTCCACTCCAGTGAATCACACACCCAATTCACTTCCCTGTCCTCTCTGCTTTTTTAAAATATTATGCATCAGCTGGAAGATTTTTGGGGGAAGAAGACTGACATCATGTAGCATTTTCATTATAAGTTAGTGACGTTCTGGTGACTCTTAGATGACTGATTGCTGAGAATACAAATGAAAAAAAGAAAATGTTAATAAAGCACCAGATTAATGTTTCCTTTTAAATTTTTTTGGAAAGGCACTGCACAGTGATTTAAGCAATAAAAAAGAGAGAAAAGTTCAACCAAGTGAGATATAGTTATAGTTCACATTTTAGTAACCAACAGAACTATTGGTGCATTGATGCCAGAATGGTTCTGGGACTGAATATGAATTGGTAGATTGGTACTCTCGAGATGTATGTTCTACTCACACAAATTAGACTAAATACATGAATGAAAACATATTTTTGAATTACACATATTTGTCAATAGATGATGTACAATCACAAGTTCAGCCCTGTCTCCTAAAAATGACCTTCCTATACAATGAAACTGCAATCTCAATTACGTTTCGAAGGAAATGTATTTTGTCCAGTTTGTCTTTGATGTATCACAAATACGTTTCTAATCAAGGTCCGCGAAAGTCAACGTTGACTTGTTTGTGTAACGTGCTAGACTTAACATACATAACTTAAATTATGTAACAAACATTCTTGTTTTAACCCAAATCATCAAGTAGTTTTGTTTCAAATTTACAACATTAACCAGGTTTTTTCAAAAGAGCAACCGCTTAACGTGTGCTGGGCACTGGAAAATACATTTCCCTTTAAACATAATTGAGAATAGAGTTTCGTTGTATAGGAACGTAATTGTTTAGGAGACAGCGCTGACAGGTCATAATCTTTGGCCAGTGGTATATTTTGCTCATTTGTATGCTGTGGAGTTGATGCTGGCAGAAAAAATGATTTAGTGAGTAAGTGATACATTGTGTGGAATCAAAGCTTTGATGATTTACAACACAACTTGTGGAACTGCTGCAGATCCATCCTATACCAATCTAGTCTTAGCATTTTTGCTATGATTTTTTTTTTCCAATGCTCACCGTCTTAGTTCACCGTGTTAGTATTGCTATACTGTCCATTAGACAACTGCCTTTCCATAATTCAAATAAAAATGAAAAATGTAAAAACATATTCTAATAGGTTTTAATATGTACATACTATGTATTTATGTATGTGTGTTTATGTTAACTCAATCACAAAACATTCTCTAGTTCTCTAATTTATTGGTGTTTCACTTAATGTAAATTACAGTGACTTTATAATTGAAGGGCCCTAATATGGATGAAATATTAATCCATGGTCTATTAGCACAATGTCACAGAGTCTGTTGGGGGCTCAAGTGTTCATCACGACAGAGCTGAGTTTGGAGTAAGTCTACTGCAGGCTGTTTCAAGTATTAACGCTTTGGATACTTTGTGAATTTGACACACTACTGAGCTCCCGAGAAAAGTCATGTTCTAGCTTAATGGGCAGGCTTTTTACTATATATATACTTTATACTATAAAATTATTATTTCATTGATGATTTGTAACACACATACACGTGTAATTCTGACAGCACCATTAATGTTGCTAAAATCCCAGACATAAAATTCATATTGGGTCTCAACCACAAATAACACATGTCCACGCTTCTTTTTGTTTATGCATCTAATGTGGGTTTTTGGAGGTACATCAGTGATATTGCTCTGGTTAGGAAGCATGTGGTGACTTTGACCTTTCCTAACCTTGGCAGGATGATGCTGTGACCAACTGTGAGGCCGGCTGTCCGTCTCTCACTGGGCCCTTTTCTTTAAGAGACAGGCCTGGAAATGTTGCCAACACATTCCTTTTTTCTGATAAAGTATATGGAAAGGAAATGGACAATGCAGTCATTAAGTTATTAGGACAACAAATGTTTTAATAACCACAAGAAAATGATGACCACTCTGTGACTGCATGGAAACACAATCTTGTTTATGCTGACGTTGTAACTACCTTGTTAGTGCCATTAATGTGTTTCTGCTGGTCCTTTCTGGGACAACAGAGGAACAGATGTACCTGTTGTCAGAAATGGAAGCCCCTGCAGGGCGGTGCTAGCTCTGTGCTCTGGGATCATGTGTCCACTCTGTCACCAAGTCCAGGAGGTGTTGTGACACATGTATGGCAGGTGGATTGCCAGGTGTCCCAGTTGGTGGCCGCTCTTTCATGTACTCAGGCCTGAGATGTCGCATACAGTATTTTCAAACAAGTGCTCAAGCGGCCATTAAAGTGTGCATGCAGATCTGTATTGGAAGTGGTAACGAATGCAGCTCTCTGTGTATCAAATGCTCCAGCTTTGCATTTTCACTTGCCGGTTTTAGACCCCTCAGCACAGTGTGTGTGTTCGTTTTTGCTTTTATCAAATTTTGAAAATGGATTAGTCTCCTTAAATTATATGAAATGTGATCAGTGACATCACTTCAGTGAAATTACATACCATATGGGACATGTTTTCGTAATTCCTGAAAAGTAGCTGCATTTGAAAATAAAGTATACTCTGATTATTAATGTGAAAACAGCTTCCCCTTAGAGGCAGGGACACACTAAGTGGCATGCAAAGTAGAAAGCTAAGATGACTCTTTAAATCTAATGTTACCGTGTGTGTGTGTGTGTGTGTGTGTGTGTGTGTGTGTGCGTGCATGTGGGTGTATAGGAGGCAGTACACCTGTAAGCCCTGCACTCACTGGAGCAAAGCCTATTAGAACAAGCATAAGACATATCCCTCAGACTGTGAACTGTGAAAACACACACACGCACACACACACACACACACACACACACACACACACACACACACACACACACACACAAACAAACCCATTTCAGGCAGACAAGACATTGTACAGTGCAGGCATGAATTACCATCTTGATCATACCCACAGCAGCCGCGAATGTCATGCAAACT
The DNA here is from genome assembly GCF_008315115.2 of Sander lucioperca. Lineage (NCBI taxonomy): Eukaryota > Metazoa > Chordata > Actinopteri > Perciformes > Percidae > Sander > Sander lucioperca. Next base: position 7,149,921 of record NC_050184.1, read on the forward strand.
TATTGTTCTGTCTAATGCAGAGGTCACCTTCAACAAGACAACAAGTCTAGGTGTCTGCAACTGTGATGCTTTGCTCGAGCCACAAAATGTATTTTCTTATCCACTGCAAATGCTTATTCATCAATTGACAGCAGAGAATCCGGTGACTGTCAAGGGTAAACTTATTGTTCTGCTTCCTGCAGAGGTTGTTGGGTTCGAGAGATCTACTGTAAGCACTAGATGCGGCATTCCAAAGTCCACTTAATGCAACAGTGATGCTGCTTTTCCAAGCACAAAGGTTATTTCTAATCAATTCTAAAAGATTAGTCATTCCATTGACAGTCTAGCTTTTAGTATCTCAGGCTCTTTTGTGCATTGTCCAATATTTGGTGCAGATTAAATATTGATTTCTATACATTTTGGAACACAGTGAAAAATGTCCCCTTGTTGGATTATATGGTGCATTCATTTTTCTGATTCCTACAATTTGACTCAAGAGGTGAGATTATTTACTTTGCACTTGTGGCCTTTCAAAGGTTTAGTTGTTTGAGTATACCACAAGCCTTCCTCAAACCACTTGTCCCTAGCAGTGATGAAACTCCACTAAACTTACTTTCCAGTGCGCTAAGTCCTTAAAGCAATCAAGCATGAGTAGAAAATAGACAATTACCAAGAGAATATCTCATGCTGATTTGCTTGCCACGCTTATCCAAATAGTCTGGCTCCTTATCAAATTGGATTGGTTTATTTGAATGGGAGTGAAGTCCCTTTTGGTCAGCAGCAGAAAATTAATATTGATTTAATCTGAAATTGTTAAATATGGGACAGATGGTGATAGTGGGAAGACCTTGAATTCTGAACTCGTTGCCTATAATACAATGTGTTCTTTTGGTGTGTGTCTCCTTTCTGAACAGAGACAAGTGATCTGGGGACTATCAAAGCACAAGGGCTAAGCAGCATTTTAGTGAGAAATAGTCATAGTTGTACACCTCGTCTGCCTCTTTACACTGTAAGACCAATCATTTCTCATGCACCATTGAAACTTCTGAGACTATGTAGGATATTTGCAGCTCCTGCAAAACACAAGATAATACACCAAAATGCTAGCACTCAGGGGACTACAGTAGACGGTGTAAGACTTGATGATATTACATGAATGTCTATGTGAATACTTTTGCTTTCCTGGCTCTAATATTTTACAAATTAATAAACCAGTGCTTCTCTCATCCTCACTAATATGTTGCTATGATTACAATAGATGTTGCATGTAATCATTTCTCCTGGGTGAGTGATGTTACTGATTGTGAAAAATGAGAATTGGTTGGTTCAACTGTAGAACAGAAGCTGTTTCAGCATCCTTATCCGCAGCTCATTAAAAGCTCTCTACTTGCGCCAGTAGATAATTACAAAGGATTTACTGCAAGCCTCATCAGGGTGTGTCAGCTACCTGTTTTGTAGGTGATCACAGCAAAGAGTCACCACAGATCAAGTTCAACTGAATTTCTAATTGCAAATATAAGCACCGTGATGGACCGACATGGCCTCTGCTTTCATCTGAGTACTGAACTCCAGAGTATCCACAAGTGCGCTACAAGCCTGATGCTTGCCTTGTTGTTATTCTTTTATCCCCCTGCCCCACACACAGGAGCAGCCTTTGAGCCTCGCATGCTGGTGAGAGCTAGGAAATCAATGCACTCAAACAGGGATAAGAGGGACTTGGTTTTGGATAACTCAGGATGGCTTAGGGTGCATTATTCATTAGACAGGAGAGATAGAGTCACAATTGCTGCCACTGCAGAGGTGTACTGGAGACAAAGAATATGAAAGCTTAACCATATCACTCCCTAAATCTCATAGCAGAAGTGCTGCAATTCTTGGTGTTTAGCTTTCTCTGGCCCCCTATGTGTCGGAGGGGATACAATATAGCTTCTGACAGTGTTGTAAACCTGTTTGAAATGGAAACTAGGACAAGGCCTTTTCTGTACCAGGCATGCAGCGTTTTCTAGTTTGATGTGGTCAGGACAAAGCTTACTGTATGTACACATACTGTAATCTTATCAAAATACTCCAGGGAGGAAGACCTTGAGCAGCCAACCAATTGTGGACAAGTGGATAGGCAATTACTTGCATAGAAGGTGCAAAAGCGCCATCAGAGTCTTATCAAAAGGAATTATGTTACGGTATATTGCAACCTGGCATATTTCCCATAAATGTGGCTATTGGTCAGGGTATCTCTGCACCTCCATTATGGAATTTTGGAGAATTTTCAGGCCAAGCTGCGAGACGGAAGCTTTCCAAATGAACATGATTTTGTCTCTGACCTAACAAACCTGCATATTCATCTGCATGTATGCCAGTTTGTTTACATGTGTGAGGCTGACTGTCACTGTTGTTATAGAAGCTAAATGCAATGGCTGATCAACCCGTGTATTATCTCTTCAAAATCAACTGGAAGAAAAGGCCTATGCCAGCTGGAACAAGTTGTCAGCTCTCCATACACTACAAAAACATGTATAAAGCATCTTTATGTGAGGAACTGCAGTATATGTGACCCATCAGCAATAAACAGTAACAACTGGTTATGTATTCTCCTTTACCCACTATGATCCGACATTACAATGGTAACGTTAGCTGAGAGAAAAGGGAAGGGAAGTTGTGGCCACAATGGCCACATTTATGGGGAAATACGGCAGGTGCAAATATACAGTACCAGAATGTTCCTCTAATATCCCCATGTCAGTTGATGCAAGATTTCTTATTGAATGTAGGCGTCATCACAGCAATTTTTAATTTGCATTTCACTCAGAGAATAACTTCTTTTCAAGCTCAGAGATGAGAGCAAAGAATCTAATCAAAAGCAAGCGTGTGCCTACTGTAAGTAGCTAATTCTACACAGATTATCACAATAGAAGAATGTATTGACATTTATTTTAAATTACCCAAGCTCATTAAGTTCAGGCTAAATATATGAATATATTAATTATGTCGCTCCTATGAAAAATGTACCCGCAAGTGTGTGGCCTTCTTATGCTCCAAGAGAGTGGCATACATCCACAAAAATATAGAAAAAATATAGAATAGCAAAGACATATCTCTCCCATACACCTCTCACATACAAATGATTGAAAACACCTCAAGGGCATGCATTTACACACACATTTGCACACATATTTTTCTTTTTCAACTATTTCTGATTTTAATGCACAACAAAGGTTAAAGGTTTCATCTTGTCACTGTCAGTTTGTTCTTTGAAGAGGTAACTGTTACTTCAAATCTAGAATATTTCCTAACTACCATACACCACACACACACACACACACACACACACAGATCAAAATTCAGAGGGAATTTTTTTCATGCAGGTTTTGCTTTGATTGTGTTACATTCAGTGGGTGATTTGCCATATTTGCACATTTACCAAGTCTGGCAGCATAATCACTTTGGATCAGAATAAGTTTTACAAATTAATTCTGCTTATGCGTCATTGTATCTGCTGTGTTTAGACAGGTATACAATTCTTCATACAAACTTATTTTAACAATAGTCATGTTACTGTCTATAAAGGTTTATAAGGAAAATTATTGTGAACAAACAGAAAAAGCAGATTGAAATAAAAAAGTTCCAGTATCCAATAATGATTCGACTTCAACGACTTCATGACATTTGAAATGGCAATAATTGATTAATCATGAAGTAGTCTGGGTCATAACCTCCTTTTAGAGGGACAACTACATCCATTTCATGGTTCAAGAACTCAGCTTTTCTAAGTGAGAAGAAAAATTTGCTCAAGGTTAAATTCTTTGGCAAGACAGTCATTAGTTTGCAGCAAGTGAAGGCTGGTGGTAAAAGAGAAAACCTCTTGATTTTTCTGTGCGATATCTCACACACAGACAATTTGGCCTGTGGAGCCAGGAGTCACAAGTCAATATCAAAGTCCTAGTGTTAGATTATTTCAAACTAACATGAGTAATAATAATTTAAAAAAAAGTCTTCTCCTGAAGTTTTTTTCATGAGCTTGCTTGGTATTAAACATGTATCATTATTGTATTATTGTCAAAATACTTATTTTGCTTAATTAAGCTCATGCCAATTATGCTGCATTCATTACTGATCATTACTGCCACTGATCCCAGGAGTGCTTTTCTGACATGGAAACTGGCAGAAACACAATAATTATTGCACACCAAGAATGTCTGGATAACTTCATTTATTTATTCAGTTGTGCAAACATTGTGACTTATTCAGGTTTGCTCATCAGATGATCAGCAACAGGTGTATTAAAGGACAATTCCGGCGCAAAATGACACACACGGGTACCAAGTCGACCGTTCTCTGGGATATGTTTTCATGCTAATCGAATGTGACCAGTTTTAGTGCAAACCGCTAATTAGCTTATAACGCTAGTCATCGGGGCATGCAAAAGTAAAAAGAAATCGCTCTTTCTATACCACTAACAAGGCTCAAAACAGCACCACACTTCCACGGTAGCATAATGAGGGTCCCTACCATTTGGTATACAGGCAGGCGACAAGGGAAAACAGTCATGACCAGTCGAACGACGAACGCCGTGCTTGAGCTATGTTACTGGTTATTGGTTATACAGCGTTCGTCGTTCGACTGGTCATGACTGTTTTCCCAAGAGGGCGCATAATATTCATTGCTGCCTTATGTTTTTTTAGATTATTGATTCAAAATTGTGTTATGTTCAAAGTATGTTCTCAACAGAAAGTCACCATTTATTTGCACATGAAGGACACTCTTTCACCTTTGTCAGAACGAGGACTGATACAGACCTGCTCTTCTCAATGAGTGGGAGGCTATCGGACTTTGTGACAGACCGATGCAGCTACCTGTCAAACCCCAGGCTGCAAGCACAAGTGTACCACAGGAATGTGTATTTTTTCCTCTTCTACACTCACTGAACATCTGTGATTGTATATGTTCTAACTTTTCCATAAAGCTTCTTCAGTTTATTAACAACTCTTGTCTTGTGAGCTCTAGCTCCGAAAATATATCAATCAATAACCTTGAGATGAACACACTTACATGTAAACTGTGGAGAAGAGAATTCACTTTCATAGGGACAATAGAGCTGCAACTAATGATTACTGAATCGTTATTTTGATTAATTTACTAATTAGTCTATGAAATGTTGAAAAATGTCCATCATAAGCTCCCAGGGCCCAAGATGATGTTTTTAACCCTCCTGTTGTCCTCGGGTCAAATTTGAAATGTGGGTTTTTTTGTCAAATTGTCAAAAGAAATAACGTGGATGGTTCCGTACAACGCTCTTCACAAGTAAATGAAATGATCAGCTCACTACTTTCATTGAATTTTGTTGTTTTAGTCAATTTTATAGCATTTGAAAAAAAAATTGATAAAAGAATGCCAGAAAAAGCACCGAAAAGAATCAGCAAAAACATCAGAAAAAGTGACAAAAAATTTGGAAAAAAGTGACTAAAACGTCAAAACACACAGAAAAGCAAAGTTGCATGGAAAACAACACTACACAATACACTACACGTTAAATTGCTTATGCAGTCCAACCAGCAGTTCAAAACCCTAAGGCAGGGGTCTTCAACGTTTTTTAAGGCAAAGACTCCTTAACTGAGAGAGAGAAGGAGCAGGGACCCCCTACTGCATTGTATAAAATGAGTTGCATGTTAAACTGGGCCTACAATAACATGTGGGTGGCATACCTTTTTAGTGTATAATACAGTACTAAGCTATTAAATAATTGTTGCCATTATTTTATAAATCATGTTTTAATGTTAAACATAAATATGGCAGAGGGAGTCCTTGGGATGAATTGTTTCTGTGGATGGCTACCTTAGTGACTATCTTAGAGAAAGGGCAGTAAGCATATCAATAATGTCTTTTTTTCACAAATAGGCTGATTTGTATTTGCTAATAATAGGCTCGTTTGAGATGAGCCAGATCTGTGCAGAATCGATCACCGGCGATTGCCGCCCAATGCGTGCCGGTTAGATTTGTGTCCGACTTGATCCCGACTTGCTCTGACGTCATGCACACGTGGGCAACGATAACCTCACAAGATCAAGGCGGCTGCAGTTCTGAGACGCAGGCAGCGCAGTTGCTTTTCTCCGACTGCAAGACCCAGGCGGACCCAGGGCATGCTGGGAAACACCGGCCTCTCAGCTGATCTAACAGATGATTGGTTCAGAATCGACTAAACATGATGATGTTTTATATAAACTTTTTATTGATTGTGAATTGAAGGGATTTTAACTGCTATTTGTCTGATTTAAAGGCTTATTCTGTACAGAACACATGTTGTGTGGCTGATAGTTATGTTTAGAAGTCAGAGAGACTAAATCTGTTCAGATTACGGATCATCTGTGTGTTGTTAATTAAAATCAGCAACAGATCACATGTAGAGCATTTTGAGAGCTACTCTGTCATAGTCAAAACAACTGGAGACAGTGTACAAGCTGATATATGGGTCTGATAACATTTTATTAAATCGGAATCGGACCACAGTGTTTCTGTGACTTCCTGTTCAGCCTGAAGGCTGCTGGAATCCATAGGAATCGGCTGGAAACTGTCTGACTTGACAGCGGATTTTTGTCACCGCCCCCTGCTGCCGCCTGCTCTCGTCCACTTTACAGGCGAGGCGCAGTTCATCTCGAACGAGCCTAATATGTTGGATTCATAAAGTTTCGTAAGTTTCGTAAAGACATTTTCATTTTTGAAAAAACTTTCAAAAAATTAATTATTTGGTGGCCCCCCTGCAATAGCTCTGAGGACCCCCTAGGGGCCCGGACCCCCTGTTGAAGATCTCTGCCCTACAGTACTTTTTGCATAAAACTGCTATAAAGCGGCAAATAATCACATTTGAGAAGATAGAACGAGCAACCAATCAATTAATCGACAAATCAATTCAGCACTCAAACCTTGGTGAGATGCCTGCCTCCCTTTGATATTAAAGGTCCTATGACATGCTGCTTTTTGGATGCTTTTATATAGGCCATAGTGGTCCCCTAATAGAGAAGACACACCAGCCCGATAATTGGGCGTCGGGCCGTCTGGCGAGGTCCGTGACTCGAGTCTGTTCCGTGTGTCCCGTGCCGTCGGCCGTCCGAGGAGCCGTCGGCATTCATTTGGGCCGACCCAACATGTTCAGTCGGGGACAGGGCAGTCGGGACTCACCCGGAAATGGGGAGCGGATGAGCCTCTCAAAATCTGACGAAAATCTTTTAAACTGACCTTTGTCAATCTGAAATGAAGACAGATTCAGCAACTGCACGACCTATTTCTCGCTTAAAATGTTTTCAGAAACACGTTTCGGTGAACTATTTTAGTACAATATGAGATCATATTCTGAACAAGCCGCCATGACAGTCTGTCTGTGAATTTCCGGAGAAAAAAGAACCACGTGACGCGTTCGTTCAATCAGCTGCCGGTCTTCATTTTCTGGTAAATAATTAGACTGTTAATGGAAACAATACAGAGCAGCGCCGCCTGCTGCTATGGAGATGTATTACGTTTCGCGCACGCGCAGAGCGTACGCTCAAGTCGGCGTCGCCTCAGTGTGTTCTGGGTCCGTGTACTTGGCGGCCAACGGATTTTCGTTTTGAAAGGAAAAAAACAAAAACGAAAAACGGCCAGTTTCCCAATTACCATTAGTAAATAGGAAAACAAAAAACGGAAAACAACCCATTATTCGTTTTTTGTTTCGATATTAAAAAACGGAAAACGAAAAACAATCTCGTTATCCGATTGTCTTTGATGTATTTGTAGATGGAACTCGGAAATTAAAATGTGTGTATAAATCTTATTCCTTTGTCAGTACCCGATCCGTACCGCCTGTAAAATTCGTTCTGTGCACTGCCTGATCAGTTCTACGCTTGAGCGAACACCGGCAAACTTCACAGCTCTATGCACGCATTGGCGTAAGGATGTTTGGACATTCCCGGTTACCGGAAGAAAACATTTCAGACAGTGACAGTAGACCATTATGATGGCAGAGATGAAGTTTACCTGAAGAGTTGCCTAAAGTATCTGTTAATGATATATGGAGCGTCGTCTGGCCATCCAGTACAACACCATGTAGCAAATTAAATAAAGGCTTCAAATTTTACGTTTCATCATTTCTTTGCAACTTTGAAGGTAATTTGCTAACGCTAGCTAGCCTGAGCTAGAAGCCTTGCTTTGGTGTTTTAAGTCATGACTCCGTCCTGCTTCAGGTTAACCATGCTTTTAATAAAGTTTAAGCATGTGTATACCTCTCACTTCATGTGTTTGTACTTTTATGAAAGTATCGGGTAAAACAGGGCTACAAATGAGATCTCTGTGAGAGACCAGCTAACTCCTAGCAAACTATTATGTAGCTCAATGCTGGACATTTCACCCCTAATTCCAGTCACTTTACTGTATTTGTATTTGTTTAGTATTTGGTTTAGAAGCCTTTATTGGTGATTTTTACGGTACAAAGTCCTGCTACATATGTACATAGCTAGCTATATGCTCCGCTATGTCGCGTTAGCATGCAGCTACAATAGTTAGCTATGAGTATGCTAACGTTAGATTGTAGTGGAACGAAGCAGCACTTTCTAACGTCAAAAATCGCAGACCAAACACTACACAATCGGACATGTTTCAGCAGGAATGTGACCCGGAATTGGGGAGAATTTAACAACATTGCCAGCTAAGATGACCGTTAGCATGTAGCTACTATAGTGTTTACTGCCGTTGGCATGTAGCTACTATAGTGGTATACAGCAGTGGTGGCTGGGAGAGCTGTCATCCCATCTTCAAAAGGACACTTATGTACGTTTACACTTCATCGCATTAATAATAGACAGTTTATGGTTATTAGTCAAGACGAAGTATTAAAGGTAAAAACATTAACGTAAACAACACAACAACGATGTCGCCACACGGTTTTGGATCAGTGACAAGTTTCGAATGTTTGTAGCTATGACTATTGTATAATAAAGATTTAATAAAAAAAGATTTAATAAAAAAGTTGTAATGTTTGGTCGTAAAGTGTTGACACATGGTACAAACATAGACTGTAAATCGCACATGGACATTGTTAGTTTTCTACTACGTAATTATGCGCATGCACAGAACGGATCTTACAGGCAGTACTGGCCAATAAATGCTATTGAAGGGCGGGTCTTGGCGTGGCGGGAGTAACTTCCGGGTCACGAAAAAATACCAATGCAAAATTAAGGAATACGACTTATACACACGTATTTTAATTTCCGAGTTCCATCTACAAATACATCAAAGACAATCAGATAACGAGATTGTTTTTCGTTTTCCGGTTTTTAATATCAAAACAAAAAACGAATAATGGGTTGTTTTCCGTTTTTTATTTTCCTATTTACTAATGGTAATTGGGAAACTGGCCGTTTTTCGTTTTGTTTTTTTCCTTTCAAAACGAAAATCCGTTGGCCACCAAGTACACGGACCGTTCTGAGGCATTTTTTGGACCTCGGGACCCGACTGATCAGTCCAACTGGCTTTTCTGCCGACGGTCAGCCCGTCTGGCTGGTGTGTGGGGCCTTAATACTGTATCTGAAGTCTCTTTCCCGAAATTCAGCCTTGGTGCAGAATTACAGCCACTAGAGAAAGGGGAGGTAACCTTGCTCCTTATGACCTCATAAGGAGGAGATTCCAGATCTGAGCTTTCATTTTCTCAAAAGCAGAGCAGGATGCCCAGGGCTCGATTTACACCTATCACCATTTCTAGCCACTGGGGGACCATAGGCAGGCTGGGGGAACTCATATTAATGTTAAAAAACCTCATAAAGTGTCATTTTCATGCCATGGGACCTTTAAATTGGTGCTGTAGATGTAAACATATTACTCCTACTCCTCCTTACTCCGATACATGGATATATTTTAATGTCAGCTATAAAGCATGGCAGGACATTGCACTTTCAATTTGGTTTTCAAGTCTAATGTCAAATAAGAGGACTGCACTCTTCCATAAATGTTTGACATATTGGGTAGACAGGAATCCATCAGTGGTTTATTAATTCAGTTTACTGGTTTGGGGCAACAGGGAAACTCAGTCTCATTGTATGTTATATTTATATTTATATAAACAACTTAAACCAAGTGAGACCTTAACCAGGTCACCTATTTACTCCATGTATGACAATAGCCAGTCCTTATCTGTGGTGATCTAAGGTTCTGTAAACATCATTAAATGAGCATGAAAAAATGTCCAATCAAAAGCCAAAATAAAAGTTCAAACAGCGCATGTCCTGCCCCATTGTAGTTGAAAAAGCTTCAAGTCACAATCAGTCCTGGTCCAGTTTTACAGGTCAGAAAAGTATCCTCACATCAGGCATCAGCCTCTCATTTTACTCCACGTCCTGTCCTAAGGATAAGCTCCAGTGTGCTGTCTGCATTGCTGAGTAGGCGACTGAGCTGTTGCCTGTCCTTCATTTGATTAAAGCTGAATGACTGAATGCAGAGACCAGGGCAGGGAGGATTGCCCTAACTCAGTCAATGCACACTCAGGTTACCATCTGTGCTAAAAACTTTGGTACAACAGCGAGTTCAGGTCTAGTTTAAAGCTCCCCTTCACCTTAGTCATTTCTCACAAGCACTAATTAAACCACTTTCACCTAAAATGCAGAAGTAAAGACAAGATGTTGATGTATTGTGCTACAGAGAACACAGATCTGATTGTTGTAAGCTTAGATCATACATGTTGATCTTGCTGCTTTCATGGAGAAGCAACGTAAAAAACATGTATTTAGCTTTTTTGGCTAATGACATGCTTTCACATTAGCCTCCACAAAGAAGTTACCTATTAGTGGGAACAGGGATACAGCTAATTTACCAGCAAGACTGCACACCTTTCCTAAAATGAAACAGAGTCAGTCCATTTTTGAAAAGGGTTGAACATTGAATTAAAAGATAGATAAATGGAGGATAACAAATTATATAGTTCTCTTATACCTATTAGTTAACTTAGGTTAATTAGATATTTAAGTAAGTAAACTGGAGAATAACAGGCAGACGTGAAAGGAGCTTGACATAAAAGAGTATGACACGGAACAGGTTAGGGAAAATACTTCTGACTAAAGACAATATTTTATTTAAGAGCATCGCTTTGCATGTGTCTGAAAGAGTGTGGCAGTGTGACACCTCTGCAGAGAATAATCTGCCTTCTCTTGCTCACAGAGAGAAACGCTTGCCTTTCCGACTCCTGGTGGCGTTGACAAGTTGCTTATTTCAGCATCTCATTTACTGCCTCAGGACAAACTTAATTCATGTATTTAAATGACATCTTCCAAACAACAATGAAAAGCTCATTGTTGAATTGTTGATGGCTGCATGCAGTATCTGCCTCCTTGGAGTGCAGAGTGAAATGAGTAAAACTGCATGAGGTAAAATTCAGTTTCTTTGGAAGAAATCGTCACAGTAAAACGATAAGAAAATTTCCCTCCAGCCATGAGCATTAAAGAATTCATGAAATATTCAAGCCTAGTTGCAGATATTTGTGTTTAGGGTGGCTATACTATTAAGTGTTCCTTGGAGCTTTGATGTGCCATTAGCTGTGTGTATGGCTGGCTAAGGAATACTAAATGTTCATTCAGTAGGTTAATCCAAATACTCTTTTTTCCTTTTGCCTTTCCAAGGCTCAGTGGGGCATTCAGTAATTTCTGCTGTAATTATCACTTTCCCATAGGCTCAAACAGAAGTAGATTCTCTTAAATCCCACTCAACATTATGAGTGGATTATGAGCCAGAGGCAGTGCATATACCAAATTTTGACTGTTTAAACTTAATGAGTTGGCAATCTGTCTAGTTTTATTGAGTAGAAGTAGAAAAGATTAGAAACAAATGCATGATCATGCGTCTATATCAACTAACACATATGTGTTATTCCAGATACAAATCGGTTTCTTATGTACTAATTTAGTGTTAATTTACAAAACATGTTAACATCTCATGAAAAAATGCTACTGCTGCTACAAAGGTACTGTATTATTTGGAATGCCTTGATCATCACTTTTTTGAGTGACTTTTAAAGCAGCAGGGGGCAACCAGCAGACCCCCAAAGAGGACACGGTTACCAGAAGACAAACATTAAGTAACTAACAACTATAGCTGTCTCTTTGATAGTGTGGGACTGCCAATAAAAAAACTAAAATGAACATTAACAAGGTTACATTTACTCAAGCACTGTCCTTAGGTACAACTATGAGGTGCCTGTACTTTACTTAAGTATTTCCATGTTATACTACTTTACACTAATTACCAGTTACTTTGCAAATTAAAAGTTCTGTACACTTACACGCAGGTGCACTGTAAATCCGAATTCGCTAACTCAACCTAAAAAATTTTTGGAAACGGCTTGCACTCAAAACTTTTAATTTAGTACAGTATGGTAACATTAAAGTTTTGAGTACACTAAACATAAAATAAATGTGTCACATGAGTGTTATCTGAAAGGAAATTTATGTCAGTTTAACATAACTTTTTTTAGTCATGCAACAAAAATAATTAGTGTTTTCTTAACATATAATTCTATGTTATATTAACATAGAATAATCAGGTTGCTTAATGTGTATTTTTATGCTTATTAAACACAAAAAATTATGTGTCATAACTTGTTAATTTTATGTACAAACAACAATTAAACAGTTAAAACAACATAACCACATCTATAGCAGAGATAGCATGAGTGTTCGGGTGTGGCCACCCAAGGGCCTTATGTGAAATAGGGGCCCCTCTAAAGCTGCTGATCTTGCATAACTTTACACAAAAGGACCACTAGTGAAGTAACACACCACAGCTTAATGGCTGAAGGAAGCCTATTACTGCTCAAAGTCTAATGCTGCAATACTCCAGCTCTTATCAAACGTAACAGTCACTTAACTCATGGTTACAAATGTAAATCAGCACAACAATGACAATTTCCAGGCAACAAAAATTCTAAGCAGACACGTTTAATAAACGGAATTCATGAAGTTACATTTGTATTTCGAACAAACTGCAAACTTTTCAGCAAATTTTAACACAACTCTATTTACCGCCTTGCATCATGGGAACTGACCAGCCAATGAACCAATTGCATCTGACTGCAGTACGATCAAATCAAACATAACACAAATTGTATGTATCCTTTCTATTCAAACATTTTAAATTAGACAAACAAAGAAATGGAAGTTATTCTCAACCTTTAAATTTAACGTTGCTTTGACTAGTTAAAACTTAATTATGTGTACTAAAACATAATACGTTGGTAAAAAACACAAAACATTGCGGCAGTTTTATGGTGAAACAGCACAAAATATTTGTGTTCAGCATAACTCTGGAACTTATGTTGTAATTATGTGTTTTTGTTGTGTTAAGTGAACACAATATTTTCATTTTGTTGAACATCAAAGTGACCGCTTGTCTTTTTATATGAACATAAAAACATTGAGTACATATTTTGACAACCATTTTTTAGGTTTACGCAACTATAAAAATATATGCTAAGTGCACAGTATATGTGTTGTTAATTGGCCTTGAACTAATTATGTGATGTTGACGTTATACATTTAAGTAGAATGAACTCAAAAGTCAAAAATTGTTGACTTAACATAAAAAAATTATGTCAACCTCACATGGGATGTTTTTTTTGTGTCAAATGAACATAAAGTTTTTATGTTGTTTTGACAATCCTGAACATTTGTGTGGACGTAACATTAAAATTTTGTGTCATGAATGGAATGGGGTTTACAGTGTGTCATCTAGACAGGTGTATGTTGGGTGGAGCTAAACTGGGGATTACATTCTATTACCAAACTCTATGTTCTAATAAGATGACTGATAACTTATAAGAAGGATAACAGGTTAAATGTTGTCCCACCTTAAGGTACAGTAGGCTACAGCAAGGGAGAGGAAGATGCCAATCAAGTACAGTTTGTACAGGCCCACACAGTCCTGAGAAGAGTTGTAATAAGTGAAACACCTGTGTTTGTGTGTGTGTGGAAGCAAAAACATTTACTTTTTAAAGATTATTTTTTGGGGCATTTTTAGGCCTTTATTTTCACAGGACAGATGAAAAATAGAAAGGGAATGACATGCAGCAAAGGGCCGCAGGTCAGAGTCGAACCCGTGGCCGCTGCGTCAAGGAGTAAACCTCTATACATGTGCGCCTGCTCTACCAACTGAGCTAACCAGGCCACTGACTATTTATATTTTAAGTAGGCTACATTTTATGATAATATCTATGTATTTTTACTTTTCACCTGTAGTATTTAGAATTTTGAAATATTTTACGTAACATTAGTAATATTTTTACACTATGGTGTAGTCCTACTTTAGAAAAGCATAGTGTAGGCCGAATACTTCTTCCACCAAAGAAAATTAAACATGTTTAATTTCTGTTTTTAATTCCAAGATAAGAAAAACAACAACAGCAACTAAATCAGATAAGCAAGATCACTTCATATGATCGTGAGTGAACGTGCTGTGAACCTGCAGGGTTAACAACATCAACAAGAAACAGCTACAGTAGCTACTACCCACCTCTGATGCCCCATGTGCCACTGCCGCCGCGCGCGCAGTCAACTACAGTCCTCATCCTGTGGACAAGCTCAAACTGAACACCGCCGTCGTCAACCAGACCGTGAGCACTTTCTGCTCCTAAAAAGAATTCATTCAGCGACATTTAAACACCTTCACACCGCAGACATTTTTGTTGGAAGCCACCACGGCTGCGGGTTTAGTTCGTATCAGCCTGGCGGCGGAGCGAGCAGGACTGCCTGCCTGCCCTAAATGAATGTGCCGGGGTCTGGAGAATGGAAAGCGGAGGACCCGGGCTGTTAGCAACTACTCGGTCTCCTTCCTCCGCAGAGGCGAGAAGAGAGTTGTTTGGCCATTTCTACGAGAGCAACACTTTGAAGACGAACTTCCCTGTCGCCGTCGACTCGATGCTGGGAGCTGCTGGGCTGAAGGAGTGAGGAGATGCGCTGTGTAACATGGATATCCGAGAAGGGATACACATCAGCAAGCATCGCAGGGGACGTACTCAGGTAAATAACCACAACTATTTGCTTTTCTCTATTTTCTAACTCTAATTGTTACTGTTCATGACACATTATTGCTTATTTTCGGTCTGTGCAATCACCAGGCTGCTCTGAACCGTCAGTCTACAGAAACTTCCACTTCTGGCAACGAAGATACTTACATATTTTAAATATTTTAAACATTCACAGAGAAATATAATCATACAGGCTGTCACCTTCTGGGTTTTTCCAGACAGCTCACTTTTATTTATTTCTCTCAGTCAATAATAATAGGCAGCACGCACTTATCCAGGTTGTAATTGCACATGTCAAGGCATATATTTGCATCCATGCCTTTTTAGCCATGTGTCAATTAGGAAACTAACAGGTTTGAAATACCAGTTCCCAATTGAGTTGTACAATTTCTACACAACCCATTAGAGATAATAACATTATCTGTGTCCTCTGATTGCCATGATCATTATTTATACCATGCATCTCTGTAAGAGGGCACAAATCTATCTATTACTGCTTCCTCATTTAAACCTTTTGCAGAACTCATTTGTCTTCAGCGATCAACAGGGATTGGACTCAGTCCAGTCTCATCCTCTCTCCCTTTCTGTGATTGCACCCAGCTCCGAGCCTGATTGCTGTTCAGATTGTCTAATGTCCTTTAGCGTGTGACTCCGTTTGAAATAGCTATCCTCATGAAATCAAGTGTCCATATGTTTGAGAGGGAGCTGCCTTGCACATTATGATTCTGCTATTAAGTAAATTATAGGTGGCTCAGGATAGGGTTCTGTTGACAATGTACTCTTCCCTGTCACAATGTGTTTACAGTTTGTGTCATTCTTTCAATTGTTTGCAGGGAAGTCCCAGTGCTGTGAAGACTTTCTTTTGTTTCATGTTGACATAATGTCAGCTGGATGTGCCTTAGCCATAACTGTTTCTACCAAAATGTGTGTTTTAATTCCCTACACATACACTACTTTGGAGTGCAGTTACTCTTCTTACCTTCAGTATCCAAATGGTTTGAATAGTAGAGCTACTACATATCTCCTTGGGGAAGTGTGCTTATGGCTGGACACATTTCTGATGATGTCACTGGCCCAGAAAGAGGAGGAGGGTGGAACATGAAGTTCATAGTACCCCACTGAGTGGAGCCTGGTCTGCATGAGAAGTGGAAAAACAGCACATAGACTGACAAAGGTTGATGCAGGCAAAATGATGTCCAATGTCCGATGTTCAATTTTTCAATTTTATTTGTAAGGGACAATGTGCAATTAAAACATAAATGTAACCATTTGATGCACTGCACCAGAGTTAGCCTTAGGCTAATTTACATCTGCAGTCCCACAGGAAATACAAATACAACATTTTAAAAATCAAACATCACTCAATAAGTAAAAAACAAGTAACAAATAGCAGTATATTACATTTCATATCACATACACACACACACACACACACACACACACACACACACACACACACACACACACGCACCACATGATCAAGGGGTGTAGCGGTTTGCACAGCACACAACACAACCCCCCCATTCTCACACACACACACACACACACACACACACACACACACACACACACACACACACACACACACACACACACACAGCCTTAGTTAGAATGATCCACATGGTTTCTTCAGAAACCTGTTTCAGTTTTTTGTGTCTCTGCTGTTCATTCAGAAATAAAGGAATGCAGCAGACCACCAACATTTTGCCCGCAGTGCTAATCTTTGTCTTTATTTCAAACTAAGTACAGCTATTCCTACTTTTTTAAGGAACCTACTGAATTCTACACAATGCATCCTTGTGACTTTTTACAGAAATTCTTTACAAAATGTAAGTGGAAAAGCAGCAACACAAAACTGAAACCATTTTGCTTACATGTACCTATAGCCTTAAAACGTTTAAAATCAACCCCAATTTGTGCTAATCAGAATGCAGATCCTTTTCACTGCATCAAAATACCTCATTTTTTTGCTTCATGAGTTGCTGTTTTTTCAATTTCTGATGCACACCAGCTCAGCGGGGTACTATAAAGTTCATGTTTCGACCTCCTCCTCTTTTTGAGTCAGTGACATGATCTTCAGAAGGACAGGAGACAAAGTCTCTAAATTTTGTAATGTGGTGTTGATGGACATCACAGCTGGAAGTCTGCAGTTTTGAGGTGGGCCACAGTTTATATGTTTTTCCATACAGTACTATCTGCCAGATTTTTTGTAATCAGCGTTCTCCCAATTTGTATAGACGCCTTAAGCCTCGGTGCTCACAGACACTTAAAGTTTTTTGTCTGTAAGAGGATCTTTGATTCACTCACAGTAATAACAGCTTACCCTTTCTTCGTTATGGGCTTAAAATTGCTTCCCAAGAAAACTGCTGGGTTCACCAATGTGTTTCACAAAAGACCTGAATCTGTGTATTTAAGGAGCTATTAATTGGCAGGCCCCTGAATCTTAATGGGATTCTTAATTAGTACCTTAGTAAAGGCAGGTGCACTAGAATTGAGCAGCATCAGTTGTAAGACAAATACACAATGTGGTTGCTGCAGGTGCCTAATTAGAGTGATTAAGATCTAGGCCACTCCAGTCACATTTAGTTTATTTCCAATAAAATAAAAAGTCACAGTTTTTTTAATAAATTCACTTACATCTATTACGTATTTTAGGGAATTTACAATGAGTGCATTGCTTAAAGTTTAACCATTTAATCAATAATGCTTTTAGAAACTGCATAGCTCTATAATGATGTGTATATTATTACCATATACGCTGCCCATTATGTTAAAATCTGGGCTTAGAGAAGAAGAACCGTTCAACATACTCAGTTGTTTGTGTCACAGGGGAGATTGGGATGAGCGCGTTGGTGGAGCGCCCCTGGTGTGGTCTGGAGAAATGAAGAAGCTGGCATGTGTGATGTCATGCCTGCGGCTTGTGTGCTTAGATCAAAACACCATTAGTCTCTTTGTCCTGTGCCACTATTTGAGATAGAATCTTGGCTCGGGAATATGTTGGCGCTCCCTTGACTCCCGTGGTGTGCCATTTGTGAGGAATAAAAAAAATTAAAAATTGGTTTGGCACGCATGAAAGCTTTAAGAAAGTTTTGAGCTCATTGGTTATATGTGCATAGATTCTTGAAGAGCAAAACTGGCAGAGGGACGTTTAGGTTGTGTTGTGGCTTTTTCATGTCTGTGCAACTTTGAAAGCACTATTGAGTTCAATGTCAGTACAAGCAGAAGTAAGCACTTTCAAAATAACCTTTAGAAGTACTGTCGTTCTTTTTCTTGTTAAAATCGTGCAGGAGGCTACAAACATGTTTTGTGGAACAGATATGGCACCTACACATAGCAAGGACCATTTTGGTTCGATGATGAAAATAATGCACTGTCAAAAAACAAAATAAGAGTAAGAAAATCTTAATTGCTGTCTTATGGCTGTGTATATTTGGTTCAATAATTACATATTTAGGGTACATCAACCTCAGAACTGTAAAATACTATTATCTGATTAGGACTTGATATCATTATCACCGCCACTCTTCCACAAAGCTGCTTGGTAAATCTTTGATTGAAGTGTGCGGTAAATCCAAGTGTGCAGGATTAGGAAGAAATTTCACGTTCTCTACTACTACAAGTCTCAACTCGAGCACCACCAGAAAATGAATTTTAAATGACTGGAGGCACTCAGAGCCGTGAGATGGGCCTCACATGCAGGAAAACACTGATCAAGCTGGTGTCTGCACATCCAGTGAAGTCACAGCTCAGGTGATTAAAGATGCAGCATTGTATGCCATTTTCCTCGCCTTGTCTCGTTCCTGCAGAGCGTAAGTCTGGTCTCATTCATGATTCAGAGCTCGGGGGGCGTGGGGTGCTCATGCACGAGTTTTATCTTCATCTGGACTTTTCAACCAAAGGGACCGGGAGTACCCCTCTACTAATACATTTTTGAGCCCTGAAAAATTCATGGCAGCGGAGAGATTGGGTGTAGTGGAGAGGCTTGAATCAACTGACATCACTCTCAGCTTCTATGGCTGACTGAACTACAATCTGCGGTTTATCAACTCCAGCTGGTGCTGTCAGAGAAAAAGAGGAAAAGAGGTGTCACTTTGACAACACTGAAATTTGGAGAGGCGCTTTGTCTCCACGAATCTGAGGCTTCCCTCAAAGCAGCTGCATTTTCTCAAAAGTCAAATAAAATGGAGCGTTCAGTTTTGTGTCCAAGCTTTCTGGTGTTCTAATGCATGTTATTGATTACATGTGATTAGATGAAGTCCTATTTCACACTGCCCTCTCTGACATAGAATTATAAATAAATTGTTGAGTATAAAATATCTGAAAATGAATAATGCAATCCAATCCACTTTATTTATATAGCGCGATTTTAACAAACACAAGGTTTCCAAAGTGCTGCACAAAAAGATAAAACAGAAATAAGTAGAATAAATAAAAAACTAAAATGCACTGCCCGCACACAATAAAAATATGCAAGTATACACATAAGATCAACACTCTACCTGGTGTTAAAAAGCCAAAGAAAAGAGGTGGGTTTTAAGAAGATTTTTTAAATTAGACAGAGAGGGGGTCTGTCTAATGTGCAGAGGCAGTCCATTCCAAAGTTTAGGAGCTGCAATGGCAAACGCTCGGTCCCCTCTGAGCTTAAGCATAGCTTTAGGCACCATCAGGAGCAGCTGGTCAGCTGACCTGAGAGATCGGCTGGGAGTGTAGGGGTGCAGCAGCTCAGAGAGGTCAGGTGGGGCAAGGCCATTCAAGGCTTTAAAAACAAATAAAATAATTAAAAAATTAATCCTCAAATGGACAGGCAACCAGTGGAGTGCAGCTAACATAGGTGAAATATGCTCATACTTGCTTGTGCCAGTTAAAAGACGTGCAGCAGCATTTTGTACCAGTTGAAGACGAGCAATGGAGGACACACTAACCCCTATATAAAGTGCATTACAGTAATCCAGCCGAGTGGTCACAAAGGCGTGCAGTGTTTCCTTTAGGATTTTTTTTAGCAGTGGGGGCAGGTCTGTCTGAACAACAACCCTAACCCTCCCCTGTTTTTGGTGGAGCTTTTCGTTCAATAGTCGACTCGGAAGAAAGCGAACGTTTTGACAATAAACTACATCAATACAACAGTATGTGGAGTTAAACTGGACGGGTCCAATAACCTCTGAATAGTTCTACTTGTTGTTAAATTACAATGTGAGCGGCAGCCAACCATTATGTGCATTATGTCGGCAGGATCATTTAAAAGACAACTGCGACTAAATTTTTTGTACAGCCCTATTTCTGATACCGTGGTGGCAGGAATTTTGCCATGGTGGGCCGCCACTACAAAATAAACATAAAGGAAACACTGGGCGTGGATTATTGTCTCAACGTGTTGTCTCTGAAGGACTAGTTTGATTTTTGCCAGCTGCACATCTCAGTTTCCTGAAGCACAGGTAACCGAAAGTAAGGTGTGCTTATTGCTTGTTTTGTCCATTAAAAATATTCAATTTACAATAAAATAAAACTGAGAAAAGCAGAAAAAATACTTTTTTTCAGACGAGCCTGAATGAGCAAATGCTTTTTTTTTATTTTATTAAGATTATTTTTTGGGGGGCTTTTTCCCATTATTCAGTAGTGGCAGTGGATAGACAGAAAAGGGGGGGGATGACATGCAGCAAAGGGCCACAGGTCAGATTCGAACCCAGGCCGCTGCAACCATCTGGGATGTTGGATATCATGATAATGTGACATTTGAGCATTTTACACAATTGTTATGAAAAAATCTTACCCACAGATCATGAAGTCAGAGACATCTCTGAGCTGCACCTGGCATTTTGCAGATCTCCTCTCATCATCATGACTTGCTTTTAATTAAAATGTTTTGATCTCCCAACATCAATCACCAGCCGTTTGGCCCATTTTCAGTATACCTATGTCAAAGCTTTTGAATTTGGCAGATACCATTTATATTTCCTCCAGAAATTTACAAGTTTGTGTAAGTACTTGAGCTGAAATGTCAGTTTAATAGATAGGAATATGAAACACTTGACGGAGATAATTCTGTATGTAGCGTGCCCATCACATGGTCAGCAGTGTTAAATCATTACCTCGGAAGAAAGACAATTTGTAAATGTCATTTATTGCATTTAGGTTTTCTATGTTGTTCTCCAGTTACATCATATGCATTTGTAAAATGAGAAGGGGGATTCATTGCTGTTGTGTTACATTTAAATAGTTGAGTTTGTGCAAATTTGATAAGGAAATGTTGAGGCCAGGACTGTCATTCCAGCCTTGATCATATTCCATTTTCAACTACTGCTTTTCCAGGGACATTAAAGAGGCTGGAACTTGAAAGGCAGAGTTTCAAAGCCTTTCCTATCATGAACTTCCATCTCATACAGCAAACAAATGAGAGAATCAATTTGGGATGAAAGTAAGTCATTGGCCTTGTCACTACCACTTAAGGTCACAAGGGTAATTAATTTTGTACTGAAGAGGAAGTCAAATACTGCCATGGACACTCCCCAACTCCCCTAGCCATCATCTCAGTGCTGAGCTGCTTTGGATCAAAAGGCTGTCTGATGTCTCTTGTCTCAGGGTTTGCTGAGTAATAGAGATCAAGAGATGGCTGTTAGAGGTAGAGTTTAGATTCTCGGCCCGAGTCCGACCCGAGCCCGACACGACCTCGGGTCGGGCTCGGGCCGGACCCTTGATCAAGCATTTATTTTTTTTTTTATCCATTTCCTATTTAGCCTAATTGGGTGGGGAGAAAGCTATGCCATAATCAGAAATATTATAAATATGTATATATAAGCTATATAAAAGTAACAAATGTGTACAAAATTTAGGCTGCAGTTACAAAATGCAGCACTTCTTACGCGGAGTCTCCTCCTCTCGCACGCATCACACCGGGCCTGCTGTGCTGTATTGTGTATCTTAAGTGCAACATGGAGCTTGAAGATGTAAAGAAAAAAAGAAAAACAGGAGAATTACCTTTGAGCAAGTGTGGAGGAAAGTCGGAGGTATGGAAGCAGTTTAAACAAGTTGTGGGCAGTGACAACAATATGTTGTTCATCATTGTTTCCTTTTTTTACGTTTCTTCATTCGGATCCATTTGCGATCCGTTCCATTCTGAACAAACAGCAGTTTACGTGCTTCGTCCTTGTTGCATTATTCTAAACAGATTTCTGCAGTTCAAACTAATCTGAATTGTAGTTGAGAACGTCAGTTATAACGGCCCACGTATTAAAAAAAATGTCGGGTTTAAATCAGGCTCAGGCTCATAATTACAGTTAATGGGTCGGGCCGGGCTCGGACGCAACGTGCTCGGGTAGGTTCGGGCTTGATTTTTTTGGGCCGATCTAAGCTCTAGTTAGAGGCCAACAGATACCTGCTTTTATGAATGGGGTGTCTTAATGGTTCACACGTTCGAGTCATGTCCATTTGTGGATCAATTCATTTTAGATGGCCAGAGTGCCAAAGCTTTACACAATTACTTGTGTTACTACAGTTACTACAGTTTTTGAAAACATGAAGCAGCGAGTGTTGAATTGCAGCAACAGTTCAATCTGCAGCCTGAGGTGACACATGTTTTTACTTTAGATGTTAACCCAACATTTAAATAACATGGAATATGTGTGAAGTTGGAATATAAAATGTTGCTGAATGTCTAGGCTCATCTTCTTTTTCTTTTAAAGACATTGTGCGGAGTAATTTATTCAGCTCATCTCTCACAATTATTTCCTCAAAGGAGAAGCACTCCAAAAATATCCAGGAGCACAAGACGGGATTTTAAGTCTCTGTTATATTATTAAAAGCCAACATTTACTCATGACATTTGCATCTTAATAACTGCAAGATAAGTTGGAACTAAGACACTCTAAACCTGATCCCCATAATGAGATTTATAGGGGAACAGTGTTGCCTCTTAATGGTTTAGTACACACAGAAGGAAGAGAAGTGTAGGCGAACGTGTCAGGGACGCAGTTGATATATTCACATAAGCATCAGTATGCTCTGTCATGCCTTTCAGTGGTGCAAAGATAAGAGGCGCGCAGATAACTGGGAAACTATGAAGTGTAATCTTTCAGTTGTCTCTGCTTTTTTGGCACTTTTGCCTTTTGATAGACTTTACTGTATGTTATGTTGTTATTAATTTTTTTCCTCATTAATTCCAGCATGCTGACGGTGTGTAGTCAGAGGAAACGGTGTCATCAGTCACTTAAATGTACCAGGGAGTGTTTGAGCAAAGACAATGGCTAATTTCCTCTCTTCATCCTTCCTCACTCCATAACTAACCTATCATACACAAACACGTATCTGCTGCTTTATCAGAAAGGATCATAGCTATCAGCGTGTCAGGGGCGATGGAGCATTTAGACAACTAAATACATCACTGTTTATCAGTGACGGGAGGAATACGTCTCATTATCATTTCACAACTTTTTTTGGGACTTCATTTGAGTCTAAGCAGGGATACATTACAGTTTAGTCCTTGAGAAAATCAATCAATTTGTGTTTCCCAGAGGACCCAAAATGGTTTTGCCCTGCGTACAGTCATCTCTTTATGTCAGAAATACATAATCCCTCCAGCTCAGACGAATTTGAAGAGCCAGGACAGTGCTTTATTACATGCTAGGGAAGTGTCTGACAACCAGCTTGCTTTTTGTTTTGTCTCAGCAGGTTTGAGTACAAGCAATCCCTTTATGTTTCTCTTGCAGACATGATCCCTATTATGCAATGTTAAGCTCACTTAAGCAAACGCTTCAGCCCAAGTGTTTAGTAAGTGCTTTGCTTGGACAAATCATCTTCTGTGTTTGCAAAAGAGAGCAGTTTCCTGATTATTCTCACAGATATACTTTATACCCAGACTCTCACAGTGCCTGCAATTCAAAATAGAGCTGCTATTGTCAACTGTCACCTTGACCTGAAAAGTGTTTGCAAAGATTAAATGTTATCAGAAAAGATATTTTATCCTCTTGTGTTTTATATCATAAAAATCATTGCCTTACAAACATGGACTTTAGTGTCTAATTGCTTCCCCCTCTTTTCTTTTCATTTGACAGAAGAATGGTGAAATTGCTGTAAAGGACAAAGCCAGGATTCTACGCACCTGTGATTTGATGTGAGCTGGTATTGACCTGAGACCATTTAAAATGGAGTTGCTATGGAAACTTATACTTCTGTTGTCATTGGTGGAATGTCTGGAAGGTAAGCCTCCCAAAAATGCACTATTTTATGTTGTTAGCATATGGGTTATGAATTGTAATTTAAAGATTGTTTTTGATGGCATACAGAACATATAACACTTCAAAGTATAGATTTTATGGCAAAGAACACCCAAAGCTTTTCTCCTATTTTACAAACGGTAGGAACAGTTTACCTTGTTGTCAGCTCAAGGCAGCAAATCAACATTCTTTAATTTGCGCATAGCAGCTATCTCTATTTTTTTCCTCGGCAATGAATTTTGTTGGAAAAAGAATAAGCCAGATTTCTATCTCTGAAAGACAGTCCTTATCTAGCAGTTGAATGTGTAGTCATTCATTTTAAAGAGCCCCTCAATTGTTACCCTAATTGAAATTGCACTGACAGTAGTGCAGAAATCTTGTCATTGATTTTGCTTTTAATGAGAGACCTAATTTTCCTCCCTTACAAAATGGTTGGGGTCAAATGCTAGCTCTCTTCAGAATGTCAGAGTCTGAAGCTGAGAACAAGATGAATAAGGGCTTTGTCGCATGAGCAAAGTATCTTGAGGAATGAGTGATCTTTCATGTTGCCTTGCTCCCAATCAACAGCCCCTCCTCACAGCTGGGACCTAAAATAATTAGTGTGCGTGTGTGTGTATGTGGTTATGTGTGTACGGTCACTGTGTGTATTTTTTGTGTGCACGCGTGTCTCTATTCAAAAGCACAACAGCACGTCGGCACCTAAATTTGCCTACATGGCAATTAGCACCACTTATCACTAAATCCGATACACATCAGCGGATGTCTAATGAGGCTTTCCTCAGGGAACTGTGACTCACTATGGGATTAGGATCTACACCACAAGTCTGGATCACATAATATGTCCTACTTAAGTATTCTGTTAAATATACAGAGTTTTGATCTCAGACAAACAGCTTCAAGGAGACAATTCAAGTCTGCAGTCTGTGCTGCACCATAGATTCCAGTCACAAAATTTACTCTTGCAATCATGAAGTGCAGAAACCGCATTCAGGGTTATTTATTCAAAGCAAATTAGTGCTTAACAAAGGAGCAGAGGGCAAATCGTTTCTGAAAAGCATTGTATTGCACAGCCCTTGCCTCACTCTTGAGGCTCACAGTCACAGTTGGTAACACAGAGTAACCTGGCATTAATATTCAGTAAGGGGTTACATGACATATGCTCCACTTGCAAGACAAGAATGGCGCAATATAACGATAGACCTCCAAAGCCTCTGTGTTCTGAGAAAGCATTTTAGTATGCAGATGTGCAATACTCAGTAGAGAAAGCACTGTGTGAGAGTGTTAGGTAGGTGCTTGTAGGTAGTTTATTCATCCAGAATTGGAAGTTTTGTTTTAAACAGTAGGCATCATCTGTGTGGGAGAGCAATGGGGCCAAGGGGAAGTCATTCCCAGAGCGAGTTCATTGGAAGTTAACCAGCTCTTCCCCCATTCCTCCCAGAGGGTCTGAACGGCCTGAGGCAGGGGCGTGTCCTGTATGTGTTTGTGTGAATGTGGGTAAGCGAAAGAGCGAGGGAGCAAAGAAGAGGCGTTGAGGTATGGCTGGATGCGGTTTGCTCCACACCCATACAGCTAACCATCACACAGAAAGCCACTTCCAGCACTGGATCATCAGTCTCCATCTGCCAGAAGTGGTTTTGTCATACATTCATAACCTGGTTGGCAGAGCATGCTCACAAAGGTGTATAACCAAGAAAGCTCAATTTATTCTTATAAAGTAACTTATTATCTTTAAGGACTAAAAAGAGGAGATATAATTTCTGTTCAATTAACACTGCAATATTCAAAAACATTAAAATATATCAAAGAGCCACTGTACAGCAATCTGGTTATTAGGAAAAAATAAGCCCTTGCTGCGATGCTTGCTGTACTTATTCCCTCTTACTACACAACCACTTGCCAAAACATAAATCATTGATGCAAAATATTAATTTAAAAACATTTTACTTCAAGCTCAATTAATTTACAAGCATCTGCCTAAAAACACTTTGCAGGAGTGAAATCATAGAAACATCTGTAGTTGGCATTGAAGAGCCAGAATTAAACAGCCCTGGAAAAAAGTAAACAAATCAAGTAAGATTGCTGTTAAGGCTCTAACCAGCAATCAAATGTTTTGTGCTTTCAGAACAATTTAGAATTAATATGGTAAAAATCTTCCATGGTTAGTTAAGTGGGTGTCAACAGTTTCAGAGAAGTAAAGCCTTTTTGTACAAGGTCTTGGTGTTTAATTTGATGAAAAATCAACAAAATCTCTTGGACTTGCTGGAAGTGGAGTGATATGATTAGATGCCTGGTGTTTAGAAATAACTCACCTCGGACTGTGTTTATCAATCAGAACTAAGTATTAGCCAGCGGTCACCCTAAATAAATACTGGTGTAGTAGAATACACAGAATACAAGAATTAGAATGCTAGTATAAATGAAGGCTGCTTCTGGCCAGCGTTATAATCTCCTAGAACTACTTTTACTATGCTCTGTATCCCTCCTGTGTGCATCCCAGAGAGGACTGGAGTTTCAAATATTGACTTACCTCATTGATTCATCATAACATGGCAAAGCCTTTTAGGAATCCTTAAGCAAGGATTTGATTGCATCTTTGAAGTTCTGTATATGTGAAAATGTGGAATATTTCCCAGTGAATCTTCCTCCCATAGCTGGCTGTAATTTCCCTTCATGTAGGAATGAAAAATAATCCAATTTAGATGTTTGCGAATACAGTGTAGTGTCAATTAAATATCCATACTAATTAATCTGTATTGTGTATTATTTCTTGTAAATACATCACTGTCAATTAAACAGCAATATTTATATTTGTGTCAGGATACCTCCGATAGCCTGGAGCACAGCTGTGAGCTGCTTTAACTGGCATATTTCTGGCATAAAATTACTCAACATTAATGTGAACATTTTAACTCTATCTTGGATGCAAGCAGAGACAGGACAGTAATCACGTTCTTATCACCAGATTTATATTCATCAGAAAGAATTAAACATTTAATTTTAGCATCACACTAATCACTCACACATACAGTAGCTCAATGTGTCGTGCTAAATATGATATTTTGGATAGTATTAATAAGATTTATGTTACATGTTGTAAGAGACATTTGAAAAGTACAGGAATCCACACTGTATTGTAAAAAAAATACTAATGGTTGAATTAGGCATTTGATAAACATTATGGTACAGTTTTAAATCATGATGAATGTTTCCATTAGTGTAGACCATAGCAGTTGGAAAGTGACAAATAACCTTCTAACCAATTTTGAGGAGGAAATGGTTGGAATATTACTACAATTAGATGACAAATAGCATTCTCAGAAGCAATAGGTTCCTGGGTTTATGTAGACATTCAACAGAGAGAACAACAAGAAATAGCTTTAATTTCCAATTCCCACATATGAAGTTGGACCTAATCAATTCTGTTTTCCCCAGTGAACATTGGATACCCTGGATACAAGGGGTGCTATTGAATTTCAGATGCACTAGCTTTGTTTAGCTTGAGAATAGTGTGACATGGTTGGTTATTGGTTGAGAATGTGTTGGCCACATTCCTCTCCTTACAGACTTCGCTGAAAATGTAATTAACTTAATTAACGAGAGTCTGCAGTACATCCTATCACCCTGTCATAGCAGTTAAGAGTGGCATGGAACATTTTGTATTAGTTTGACTTTTTGGCTATTTTTTATGTGTTTTATATATATCTTCTGTGTTTCTGTTTTTCAAGGACTTAAAAATAAGCTACACAGATATTTCAGATATTTAGACGCGATGTGATGGAATCTATACTTTACTCAAAACAACCCAAACCTTCCTTCTGCTCTGGAGTAACATTTGCTACCCCTGAATGAGAGACCTTAAAGGTGTACCTTATCGGCCTGGACAGAGGGGAAAGATGCTTTAAAAAGCAAGATTGGCTTTTTTTATTTGATGCATAAAACCCTGAGCTGAAACGAATGGATTTGGGACCTCACAAACGACCGATACCTCCCCCACAGCCGACTCCCCATGTGCCTGTTTATTCATGCTGAGGTAAGCTGGAGGAATTCATTTGCTGTCAGCTAGTATTGAATTTGAGATTAGTTTTTATTTCAGCCTCCTAAACAGCTCCCTCTGCCTTCCACTTGTGCTTCGATGCTGAGTCTCGTGTTGTCTGAGGAGCCTTCGAAAACGGCTGCACATATCACCATCTGGCAGCAGGTGACAGATATGAGTGGAGGCGGCCCTTTTTTTTTTTTTTAAAAGACCCTTTCATAATGACCTCCATCTCTGTCCTGCGGCATTGTGCAGTCAACTTCCTGTTAGGATTCTGGATCAGTGCACTTCTCTGATAGAGTGCTTTTGCATCATTTTTTATTCTGTGCTCTGGGGTGCTCAATGTTGGGACCTGCCATCAGATTCTGACACTCTGGTTTTAACATGATTTCTTTACTCCTTCTTAGGTCTTAAAACAGGTAACAATCTGTCAACTGAAGAGTCAGTGTTGATTTTAAATTTTAAACTTTTACCAGGTGTATTTCCTGTACGCATCCAAAGTCTTATTAAGCCAACAGGTATGCCACCAAAATGAAATGTCTTCGGTCTGTGGATCTCATTCTGGTGTAGTGTGTGACACCTCTATGTTTGATTATCAGAAAGCAAGCCTGAAAATGATTCCACTTTCTCCTTACCACATCTTACATTCATTCTTGTGAATCGAACAAACGAGTTTCAGAGAGCTTGCATCAGTTTGAACTAAGCCCCATGGCACAGGCCCCGGAGCTCAATCCTTTCTCATTATTCTGACACTTATTCACCATTTTAATTTTAACGGTTGCCATGGTGCTGCCAAAAATCAGGGGTCTCATTTATAAACGTGGCGTACCACTAGTTGATGCTGTGATTTTGGCAAGGTGTTAACAATCACTCTAATTGTTGTAAACATATAAATACTGCGGTGACCCCCGTGCGTAATGCTGCATGATGGCACTGCTGGCCCTGCAGGAGGACTACAGGAAACTGACACTGTTTCCAGAGGGAAATGGCAGGCATCTAAGTGTTTTTTTTATAAATATTATATATAATCTTCAACTTTATCACTAAGGCTTGTTTGGATATAATATATATAGTTCTGTTAAATCTTATCATATAGGTCTGGTATATCAAAGCTGTCCCCGAGTGCCGTAATGCCTGCCGTTTTGGATGTATTGTTAATATAGGTAGTCTATAGATCAGGTTTCCCTACACTGCGAGAAGAGGCTGAAATTATAATTCAATTTGCAGCAATTCCTGAGCATCTGAGAAGTTTTTTGCTTTTTCTCCGCCAGTCGTCATGATTCGGCATAACAAAAGAACTGCCAGGGTCATTAACATACTGATCAGCATTCATGAGGTGCCTTGACTATTTATGGTTAAAAAGTGTACAGGGCGGGATAAGAGGCTGATTCACATACGCACACTTTTGGGTAAATCTGTGATTTATAAAGGGAACATTGCTTACAGGTGTGCGTACGCACGGTTTTATAAATCTGAATTTTTGTTGGCGTACGCCATTTTTGGCTTTTGGGCGTACATACACTTTTAGTAAGGATCCTATGCACAGTTTTATAAATGAGACCCCAGGACAGTTTGCTACCATAACTGAGAGTACGGGCTGCAACCAAATAGCTCACTGATTCTTGGGAATTTGGATAAAACAGGTTTTAATTTTGAAAATAAAAAGTTAGTTAAATTACAAAATCTGAAGGTATATCATTATAGACCAAGGTCTTGGCTGTTCAGCAATGTACCGGTGCAACCTCTTTTCATGAAATAGACATTTTTCCAGTTATTACTTTGTTTTTGTCAACACTGTCAGACACAATAAAAAGCAAATAATTTTTTATTAATTTGGTCTAATATGTATTTAGAGTGTTTAAATCATTATCTGGCATTCTTAGTACACATATATGCTGTTAAATGTTGAATACTCACTTTTGTTAATTTTTTATACTGTTTCACGTGTACTCCTTTTAAAAGATCTAACATACAACGTTTACTTTAAGTCTAAATAGAAAAAGTAATGTTTTTTTATTTAACAAATAAAAGGCATATTCATTTAAAACAAATAACCGAGAAAGCCGGTTTACATGATAATCACACAAGTTTATTTACCTGCCGCTGTGAGCTCCAACTAATTCCACTCTGCCAGGCTATAACTCACATAACGTTACCGGTACATGAAAGCACACGAGCTAGCAATTTGCATGTAAACTGTCCGAGCTTACATGATGTTTCTGTCAGCAATTACCTAAAGTTAGCGGTTAGCCCAGCCAAGTATCTACCAAGAGTGTAGCTATACCGTTAGCTAACGTTGTCACTCTCCACAATGCATTGAACAGTAACGTTCCACTAACGTTGTCAGTCTCAGTCTATCAGTAGCAGCTAGGCTAACGTTATGAAAGGGGCTAGCTTTATTAGCTAGAGTAGCCTACCGAAAGTTATTACCTGTTCATCAATAGCTGTTGGTGCATCTAGAAAGACGGATGGAACTGCATTCGTTGTCAGTGACTTGTGGTCCTTTAGATTGCGGGGTTTTTCAAAGTCGTCTGGTCTAAAATGATCACTACACATTTGCCAGTTGAGTAGGGTCTCCGCCGGTATCTTGATGTCCAAGCCAGCAGCTACTAGGTTTCCTGACTGGAGTGCGCTTCTCTGTTTACTTTATGGTGCAGTACTACTAACCGGAGCTAAGTAAAATTCCGCCGCTGCTGAGAAACTAGTCCCTCAAAATGTAATGCGATCATTGAGATGCAAGGGTAGTTTTATTTCTAACATTGTTTTATCAACAGACATTTACATCGATAGGCTGGCGTTATAATTTATTTGCCTCGGGTGTACTGTGGAGTGTGAAAGACTGCTTTTAGTGGCAGGCTAGCAGATACTGTTGACTTGCTCTAGCCTAGCACCAGTGAACTCTGCAACTGGAAGGACTGGATGAAAAGTGTTGAAAACGGTCTCCACTGACAAATACCACACTGGAACTTGGAAATGAGGTCCTATGTCCAAAATTCTGAACCACCCCTTTAAGGGAGCTTGAGTGATCTTGAAGCATGCAGTAGAGCTGAAGGTTTGAAAATTATTTTATTGCTTTTTATAAATATCTGACGGTGGTGACGAATATGTGGGACACATTTTGAGCACCACGAAATAATAGTAAATATTGTTAAAAACTCACTGTTTGTAGTTTTTAATACATATTACAATGTACTCTGTCATGTGGTAATGATATTATTCAATTCAATTATTACTTTTTGTTTTTTTAATCAAGTTGAAATGATTATCTCCTATCCGAGGACAACTGATTTTGTAGGAAATGGGCCAGCATATAATCATTAAATTAATCAAAATGAAAAATAAACCTATAAAGGAACCTTACATATGTGCAAAGGACCCCTGATTATAACCTTGATTCTTTTTATTCATGAATTATTATTATTCATTTCCAACAGAATTAGCACTTTTCTTAGTGGGACATGTTTTTGCCAAAGTTTCAAGAATCAGTGATCCATGTTGATTAGTTTCGTATTAATTGAATATTGAGTGTGCATTGCAGCCCAATTAGGGATTGATTTAAGAGTGCAATATACACCAAGGTTATTCAAAAACATTTTGACAGACATGGTTCAGCGCATTAGGGTGTTTGCTTGTGGGTGCAGAAGGGGTAATGCAAGTTGTTCTGTTGAGCGGTTGTTTGTGCTTTGAGCGTAGCAACAGCACAAGTGCGAAGTCAAACACATTAAATAAGCACCATGACTCACTCACTGTGCTCAAACAGCATCTTTTCCCCCATATTCTTAATCAGGTTGTCGTGAGAATAATTTGAGGATGATTCAGAGCAGTGCATTTTGTTTTCAGTTTTAATACATTAATTGAGTTGTTAGCACACAAAACTGCTGTAACAACCCACAATAATAAAACAACTTGTCATTAAAACATATGTAAGGCAATTGTTAATCAAAGAAAATATTTATTTCAATACAATAACCTTTCTTACACAAAGCTGCCGCTCTTGTAATTGCCGTACAGTATATACACTGCAATGTAACTTATTTTAAAACATACAACATACATGATTAATAAATGATATACTATTGAACAGTATTATCCCAAAGGCTGAATTTGAGTCCATGCAAGATCACCTTTTGGTTGAGGTTTTATTCAGGTGGTAGAACAAACTCATGTGATGGAACAAACACAAAAATAAATATCTGTTTGTATAAAATTGCACACGTTGATTCTGAATGAAATATACATTTTTAATCTAATGATTTGTCTTTGAGGTCTGACTTTTGAATTGCTGCAAGTTAATGTGCTAATTAATAACTAAGGGCTGGATTATGTTTTGGGGCTGCCAACTGAAATACCCAAATTTAAGCATTTTTCAAAATGATGCTGAATGAAAATGTATTTGATAACCTGAATCATTCTTCAATTTAATAAGTGATTCATCTCATGTTAACCGCAGGCTTTATAATCCTTCCAAGTTTGTGTACAACAAGTGTGAGGATCTGTGTTTGAGTATGGACTGTACAAGAGATGTCTTATGGTAATCAATCATCTCTCAACGCTGCTTCAAGGGACATGCTTCATCTAAAAAAGATTATAATTAGGCAGCCTTTTATTCTGTGTAACTTTCTGAGAGGTGTATCCCTGTGTCAAACAACCCCACCCTCTCAGAGAGTTATTTTGAGTCTTGAGGATAAACCTGTATTCCCATGGCGCCACAGACTTGAAAAGGATACCTGCCACTCATGCAAATTAGTTACCCTGCCTACAGAATCTTCCCACTTCTGTGTCATTACAGAAATGCTAATGTTTTCTGACAAATCCAAACGAATTCCCTTCCAACACAGAAAGAAATGTTTATTCCAGCGAAGTGTTGACTACCCCATGGGTCTCTCCTACTGTGTGCTTTGCCTGCACAACATACATTCACTATTGTACCTTTGTAATTACCTAGGAAACAAATGTCACACTAGACATTCTGCTGTCATTGTTTGTTTTTTCTTGGGCTTTTTTTTCTGTTCCTTCAAAGACAATGAATCAACAATGCTTTAAAATTACTCAGGGAATTTAGAGTTCTAATTTATGTGCTGTGCTGTTTATATTATATATACATATTTCTTCCTTGCAGAACACCACATGATGAATAATCATGATAATAGCCAGTGTACACACATTGCATATATGCAGAAATACTGTGTGTGTTATTCAAATATATTTGCAAGCCACACTGGGAATTTGTTGTATAATGGCAAAGTTGCATTATAAATAATAATGGGTAGTTTGGATGAAATTTAGAATAAAAGCAATTTATTTTTTTGTCATGAGGAAGTGGAATAAAAACTATTTAGAAAAGGCACAAGAATTTGAAGAATTTGTATTTCAGGAACGGAAACAACACTCCATTTTGGGGCTTTCCACAAAGGGCACCATGTTGATGGCTCAAATGAGAGGGGCCGATTTAAAACGAGACCATTTTATTTCAAATTTCCTATTAGATGACATCTCCTGGGAAAGTAATGATAAGCTTGAAAGGTTTAGATTTAATTGTGCTGAAGAATGGTGGCAGCGTAGTGTTGACAAGTATGTACATTCAGATGCTTGCATTAAAGTTTTATGAAGGTTTCCGGCTGATTATATAGTATTCCCCAGGGATCCAGCAACTTTTTAAAAATGACTAATATGAAATATGCTCATGGGCTCTGCTCACATGGCCGATGGTCAGATCCGTGCTAAACAGAGATTTTATTGTGATTCAACCTTCTCTTTTGCTGCACTATTTTTCCATGTGGTTTCTTCATCAGTAAGCCTAATGTCTACTGTACTTGCTACTGTACTTGCCAACAGAAAAATGTGAAAATTGGTTTTCAGGCTCACCAGGACATCAAAGCTAATGTAGTTTTGTTGGTTCTCCACCCAGGAAGTGGAGTCCTGCTGAGGCCTGAGTTCACCAAACAACCCGGCAGTGTGGTGTTTCCCCTTCAACCTGGAGAGAACCGCAGAGAGGTGGTGTTTAGCTGTGAGGCTCAAGGACATCCACCACCCTTTTACAGGTAACACCTCCAGGAATGGCTTAATGCACACAGTTTTTACATAGAACTTTATTAGAGCTTTTAAGTGCAACATTTGTACTAAAAACCAAGTAAAACTGGATTTATTGTCCTGGGAAAACTGAGAATTCGCGGACCTTATGGCTCGCTGCTGCTCACTGCCTGCAGCACTTGGCGTCAGTGTCAGTAGTGGTTAATTTGAGAATCATGAATTAATTGGCCTCAGTTGTTGGTCTATTGTATATTTGTATTGGCGGTTGGGCATTGATCTGCTGTAGAATTCACTTTGAGAGCTTCCTGTCATCAGTATCACTGACCAGTGGAACGATCAAGTGACCCAAGACGATCATGCACCAAAACTCTGCTGCTATCATGACAGAGATTGAGTGGGGAAGAAAAACACCAGTGGAGTATATTTCACGTACCAGATATGATATGGCAGAAGATGTCCTTCCTCAGCTTCAGGTCTGCTAGTTACATTTTATGTGCAGGATTATTGCCCACGGCAGCACAGACATTGCCACAGGGCATCTGATTTGGAGGTTATCACTACATGATAAACATGATTCAAATCACTTGATGGACTGAGGTGCCGAACACCTGCTGCCAGTCATTGTCCTTGTTCAATACCCTGGCCCTGTGAGGTTGAGCGGCTATTGTGTTAGAAACAAATTGATGTCCCCTTCCTCTGCCGCTAAAATGATAACAAATGACAAACAATGATTTCCTTTAAAGTGCATCGAGCACATAAGCTATTAATTCATAATCTATCAAATGAGGCCACATTGCTGTTGTACTCCTGTCAGTGTAATTAAATGCAAATTGCAAAGCCAAGCATTTAATGTGTAATAGGTTGAAACGATCCCTCATAACATCAGCATATGTGGCTGTTAATGTAGCTTGAAGATCCTTGGTGTTATGCCTAATGGGCACAAATTGAAATAAATGTACAAGATGTTATCACTTGGATCGGTTGGGATATTTATTAAGCAATCAGTTGCTATTTCACTGTCTGGATAGTCCTACTTTTTGAAATGAAAACCAATTTATGAGTTCAAATCTGTAACTCTTTTATGCCGTTCTGAGTTCATGTTCTGAGAGTGTGCCCGGCTCCATGTCAAATCACATTTTGCTTTAATGAGCTCTTTAATTACAGCAAGCGCCACCAACTGTGGCAGTTGATATACCACATTAAGAAGTGATTTTCAGATTGATCACAAGCTGTTATGATATCATACTTACATCCCTATTAATGATGGGCCTGATATTTAGATGGACATATTGCTGCGTTGTTAGTTCAGTCAGCATACATCATAGTGCTGTCATCGCCTTGGCAACTTACTTTTTTTAACCAAAGGCAACTTGTGCCAGCTTTGGAAATGAGTTGCGGGTCTTTGCGAGGTTCAGCAGCAGGACACCATATTTTGAGTAGCTCTTCACTGCTGCTTATAAAGGCAAGTCCATTTCAGGGTTGCCAAGGACAAATTAGTTTGTCTAAGACTACCCAATGAGCGCTACCACATAAAGCCCCCACTCCAAGTTGTCACCATGGCCCCTTGATTTGTCTCATCTGGAGCTCTTGGACCAGTTCCAGCTGCAACACCAAATCACTAAATCCATCTAATCAGCCAATCTGACGTTGAGCACCGCTCCGCTGTATATGTCCCTCCATTCCCCATTCCCAGTCTTTTCAACTTGTCTTTGTCTAAATCCTTGCCAGTGAAAAAGAAAGTCAGAAATAGAAATCTCAAGCTTTCTTTTTCTCTGAGAGCTTTGAAAATCTAATCAAGACCAAAGAGCTACCATTCAACCTAATTCTGCTTTATTTCTCGATGAAAAGCTATTTCTTGAGAGTTTCCTTTTGCAGGTCTTGTCACTTTTTTTTACACTTTGTTTACTTTCTTCTTTTTTCTAATTTTCTTTCCCTTTGTCTGTGATTTGGTTTGAGAATAAAAGTGTTGGCGCAAACACTAACTTTGCCTGGATATAATACAGACAATTTCAACAAGCTATTGAATTGATGAAATGTATCTGAATATATTTAGAAAGTTTCCTGCAAAACAAGTTTAATCCTTTTCGTGTGTTGTAAAGTATTTGCTGTTCACAGTGAATAGAAACTAAGCCTTGTAGTCTGCATAATCATTAAAGAGGTTATGGCCACATGCTGCATTTGGTTGAACTGGCATCATCAACAAAGCAGGTTTTCTTAGACCATAAGCCTTAATTATGCAAAGTGAACATTAAGTCCCCTAAATCAAGCCACACAGACATCTTGTACAGTTAAAAGCTGATTGCTGGCAGTTGCATCTTGCTGGTCTCTCCCTCACACACAATTGCTGGACTGGAGGTTTAATCAAAAAGCACCATCATCATGTGCTTTACATGTGGCCATTTTGTTTGAGCAGTCCTGGTGCTTTGCCCTCCTGTCTGAAAATCACTGTGATTGGAGTGGAGGCTTTTGATTCATGGGTGAAAGGGCCTCCCTCATGTGGTTGTCATTGATGGACAAACAGGCTGATAAGAAAAAGGGAATGTCAGAGGAATGTAGAGCATTTGATTTCTGAGTAAGAGATGTGTTTGAAGTGAGAAAAAAACTGAATAGATGTTAACAGTCTTTTGAAATGACTGTTGCTGATTGCTTCTCCTTTCAGTTATAATAATTTTGTTTTTTCTGCAACACACACCAGACTGTGTTATTTCTGTCTGCTTTATCCAGAATAAAGCAGACAGAAATGTTGGTCGCAGTTTAAACTAATAGGTAGTCTCTAATTTACATTAATTGGACTATTTGCATCAGCATCAGTTAGTCTGAAAAAAGGAAACCTACAGGGCATATTAACTCTCTGTATTAAGGATGTTTTGTTGTGTATCATGTGCTTATATTCCCAGGTGGAAGCTCAATGACTCTTTCATCCTGCCCAGACCAGGGTCCCATTACTCTCTTATGGGAGGAAACTTACGCATCAGCCATCTGAATAAAGAGGAAGATGTTGGCATCTATCAGTGCCTGGCATCAAACTCTTTTGGCACCATTGTCAGCAGAGAGGCCAGTCTGCACATTGCATGTAAGTCCAAATTATATTTTACCAAACAATGTGTCATTTCAGAATGATTGGTAATAACCCTATTCTAAAGAGCAAAAACACAATAATATAATAGTTTTGTTTTATTTTCTTGAGAAATCTGTGTTCTTTTCAGTTTTATTATTTCACTTCAGAGTTTAGGTCACCTCAATTCAACTTTGGTTCTTTTGAGTTCAGTTCAGTCTTTGTTTGCCTTAGAAAGTAAACATTTCATTAAACATCAGACGTTCTGGTTCACTGAAAGTATAATGACCCAGTAGGATTCTCTGGAAATTGTTTATTGTCAGACCTGCTCTTCTTTAATGAAAAACAACCAGCTACAAGAGACATTTACAGTAGGCCGATACTGTTAAAGTTAATAATGAGAAAACACAAATTAACCAGCCATGTTTCTGTCACGGTATGTTTTTTTTTTATCCTTTTAACCCGATTAACGCTCCAGTGCTGGTGTTCACTCTGTTAAACTTCTCACACACCTTGTGATGATTGTGTGGTGGGCCTTGACAGACCCCTTATAGTTGATGCTTTACAGCCTTCATCCATCACATTTTATAAGACCAGAGTCTAAGGCATCTCTGATGGCAAGGTGAACTTGAGGCCTCCACTCTTGATGGGCAGCCCATATCAAATGACAGCCCTGATATCTGTGAACAGATGGTGCAGCTAGATTGAATTCTGATGTCTGTTTTCGCTGCTATAGCAGACGTGGAGATGATCCTTGGCAGGGAGAGCACCTGAGGTATCCATCTAGCCACGATTTGGTGCTTCTTTGTCACAAAGCAGCATTAAATCTTCAGCATGTAGTGCAAAGTGGTGCCCTGAGTTGCCAGCAGGCTGTTGATCATATACACATTTCCTATCAATTTTCGAGGCCTGAACTGAACTGTACTGTATGTCATTGTGATTGGTCTCATCCATTACCTGGGCCTGACCTGGGACCCGCTGCTTTTGTCAACAGATGAGGACAAGCATCAGTGTTGATGTGTCATACATCTTATTTATTGCTCTTGGTTTAACTTAATTAAGTGTGCTCTATGATTGAGTGGGGCTCAGGTCAAGGGAATAATTCATGGAGAAGCAGCCTGTTATGAGAGTCAGTATTGTGTCATTTGTAACAGACTGACTCAGAGTAGCTCAATATGCTCTTTCAAACACCAAGGGGCTTGCACCTCTCTCTGTCTTGTATTGACACTGTGAGACAAAGACCAAGGCAAAGGACTAATAGAGGAAATACATGCATCTACAATAATGTGTAGCAGGTAATCTTATAAGGTTTGTAGCCTAAAACCAAAGCTTTTGGGCACTGCTGCAGAAAACAAATGTAGAACAGTGATTACAGCATGCTCATTATCAAACACACTATGGACCTTCTTTAACAATGTAATATATATTTGGGGATTTATTCATGGAAGTCCTTCCTGATGAACAAGTGAGCAAGATCAATATCTAAGATTTGCACCAACTAATAATGCCCCATAACATCACATTTGTATTGCATGCATGTGTAGTGCATACATAAGAGTTAAGATAGCCTACATTTTTAATCCTCTTGAGGATTGATGATATAACAGTCTCTGTTACCATCTGGTAGGGGTTTAAACCTCTAAAAATATAAAGGTTCTTGATCCTGTTGACAATACAGACTTAAATGTTTAAAAGGCTCTGCTCGCTTGCTGGGAGTGCTGGAAGGAATAATCTAGTTGGTTATCGAGCCAGATTGAGTTTCCTAATCTCCAAGGGACGTTTTTGGTGCAAGTGTAAGGATTTTCACTGATGCAAGATGCAACATTATACAACAGATTGCAAGGCCTGCAATACAAGCAAAGTGTATACATGTAGGATCCCTGTCCTGAAGAACGAACATGCTACAGCCTAAATGCTTTGCTGCTTATAGAGCCAGAAGGGTAACAGAGTGTAAGGTTTAATGAAGGGTGAAATAACTGTATTTATGAAAGCAATGCAGGATGCGACTCCCTTGTATCTTGGTGCTCATGATATCTTCCTATCAAATTCAGTCCTGTAATTGCACATAATTTGCTTTTTTCTTACTAGCAATAGTCTAACCTAACTGCCTTATTTTTGTAATTACTTTGCAAGATTGCTATCTCTTTTTTTCTTGCTTCTCTCATTTCCATCATCTCTGTACTCTTTATTCATTGCTTTTGCCTCAGGTTAAAATTAAGTCTGTTTTGAGCTGGAGAGCATCTGAGGAAGGGACAATAACATTTATCGTCAGCACTGTGATGCTAAGTGCTCAATCTGGGTTTCAAATCCTCTTTTAGGGAGGATGGTAGTGGGTATTTTCTGAATGCAGTACTTCACAACAGTGTTGTAATTGTCGAGAGACACTAGATGTAGCGCTCTGTAAGAATTAGGCCCCTTTTAATTTTTATCACTCCTCAAATGTTATGTGTCACTCACTAACACACTTAGAACAGAAGAGAGGGATGGAAGATGAGAAGCAGACAAAGATGAGAGGATTCACCATCTACCAGTATTATTCATTTATTTTACCTTCATGGTAACAACATATGACAGCTTGTTGATTGCAGATTTTTGGTGACTTGCATTTTACTTTAATTATTCATGTAGCCAGTAATTAAGTTTATACAGCTTTACTTATTCTTAATTTATTTGTTTATATTTTAGCCCTAGATCTTAACTTGCACTATTTTGTTGTCTTAGATTCAGATGTTGCTTTTACTTGCGTGACTTTTTTAAACTTATTTAATGAGCATTGTTGGAGCTGCCTGAGGTGTAAGATTTTCATTGCCTATGACTACTTCCGTTAATGTTGTGTACATGACTAATAAAGACCTTGATTACTCTACTTCCGAAGTCAGTTTTTCCAGTATCCATGTAAAGACTTAAGTATTGCATAGAAATGGCTAGCTGTAAATTACAG
Source organism: Sander lucioperca (assembly GCF_008315115.2). Lineage (NCBI taxonomy): Eukaryota > Metazoa > Chordata > Actinopteri > Perciformes > Percidae > Sander > Sander lucioperca. The sequence goes on from NC_050184.1 coordinate 7,190,190, forward strand.
CTGTAATAAGTAGATAAATGCTTTCAGAAATAGCCAAACATCCCTCAGCATGGTGATAGCATAATTCTTTTTTTTTTTTTAAACACTTTATTTGTACTTTTCCATGACTTCAAAAAAGGATGACCAGGAATGAACAAGTTTCGGACAAGACCAGAACATATGATAGGAAGTAGCTGGCGTCTGTTTACATCTATCGCATAATGGGTCTACGTTCGGAAATATTTTTGCTAATTTGGCTTTTGAGAAGTGCAACCTGTGTAATACACTTACTGTATTAAAGAATGTCTGGAACATATGGAAGAAGAGTTGACTCTAGTAAGAGCCATATCCCATTCCTCATCAGACAGCTGCGCCCCCAAGTCATTTCCCACTGTTCTCGAATATGTGAAATAGAGAGGTTGCAGCTATCCATGATATGGGAATAAATACACGATATTCTGCTCTTATTCACCCTTAATAGGGAATCCAAACAGGAAGGAGAGGGGAGTGTAGGAAAATTAGCAAACTTTTTACGAATAAAATCTCTAATTTGCAAGTATCGCAAAAAATGATTATTGGTCAGACCGAATTTTCTGGATAGTTGTTCTAAGCTAGCAAAAGTATCATTGAAATACAGGTCCTCAATACTATAAATGCCCTTATCATACCAAATTTTGAAGCCATTGTCCATTAGGGATGGTTGAAAAAGATGATTATGTATTATTGGTGAGTGAATAGAAATACTCTGAATACCCAGACATCTTTTGAACTGATTTACGATGCGTAGTGATTGAGTTACAATTATATTATCCTTAATATTATTAACTAGTGATGGTAGGGGTGCGCAGAGTAAAACAGGGAGTGAGTGTGGGCTGCTTGTAACCTTTTCATTCTGGAGCCATGCAGGAATCCTATCATTCCAATCTTTTAACCACAGAGAGATGGCATTAAAATTCGCAGCCCAATAATACGTACGCAAATTTGGAAGTGAAAGCCCACCTACACCTTTTGGTCTTTCCATAAATTCTTTTCTTATGCGAGCTGAATGATAGCATAATTCAACAGGCTAAACATCAACCAATTCCACCAACTGTCTTGATTCTGAGGTTTCATTGTAATATGCCACAGATATTGTATTATTATTATTATTATTATTATTATTATTATTATTATTATTATTATTATTATTATTATGTGTTATTAAACTTTGCTGTTATTTTTCTTCTCAAGTATACAAAAGGCTTTGACTTAGCTACTTTACTTGGCTGCATGTCAGAGTTTTCTATTAGGACTGTATGAAAATGTTTCGTTGTTTTCCTGAACAACCTCATTCCTTCTTTGATGTTAGATGTTTAATGACAAATGCAGTGTTTGTTTTATTGAGAAAGTATAACTTTTAGAGCTGAGTTGTTACTTCTGATGTGAACATCCAGATGAATTTCCATAAATCACGACTTACAGTACTGCAGTGACACTCAGTGCAGTGTAGCAGCTGGTAAACATTGTCAGCCTACAGTTGTTAGGCAATTTGCTATGATAGTAAATTATTATTAAAATGCTGCATGGGACATTTAATCAGAGTTGAGCAGATTCCAATGTTGTTATCATATTTATAATAATGTTGGTGGCTGAGTGGTTACTATTGTGGCCTCACAAAGTTTGATTTGTCCTTTCTGTGGCATTTACATGTTCGCCATGTGTTTGTGTAGCTTTCCTCCCAGGCTAAACACATACATAGGTATTACACATTCTCCTGCCATTGCACTTGACCAAGACATGATGGTGTTAATCTTGATAATAATTTGTTTTGTATAGCAATTTTCAAGCATGGTGCACAAAGAGCCTTCCAGTGCAGGGAGACAACATAAAAAAGACAATCACAGATAAAAACAACTACATAAAAGGACACCATCCATATGTGAAAAAAACAATCAATGAGTAAAATCAAACTCTGGTGTTAGTGTGACAGAGCCTAATGCAAGGCAGCCAAATAGAGTCTGGTGGTCAGACAAGTTGGCTAGTTAGTCTAAGAACTGGAGTTGGTCTTGAGTGCAAGTATAATTTTATTCAATAAAGTATGTAGATAACACAACAGTGGGACAAGTAAAACACAACTGCCTCATGCCTTTGCACCACAACATTATCTTTTTTTATTTTTATTTCGACTCCTGAATTTTAGATGAATTAAAATGCACTTTCATGCCTTTTTAAGTAATTCAGGAAAGGTAATTGGTTAGGTAAAAAGGCTTTATAGAATGATGGCATTAGTGGGTGAAGATGACACATCTCTAAATGTCATCCAATTAAAATGGTTCCAAGGCTCTTCCCATTTACTGTTTGACTACAGCTGGGTGGGAGGTGACTAACTTACTACCAACTCACAGATCGCCTTGGTTGTTTCAACATTTAGCTCTAAAGAATCATGACTTTGGTTCGGTAAGAAAAGGGAGATGGCTCTTTTGAAACCTCCACTAGCATGGTTTTGGCATTTTTGTCTGTATTTATGTGGTTCCCTTTTATTCGTTTCTCTAGGGATGGCGATGTTAGTCGGCCTGCCAATCCAACACTTTGGTCCAGTGTAAAATATTTCTACAACCTTGGTCATTGGATTGATGGATTTTGTAATACCCTGGTGTTTCATCTTGAGCTACCAGCTGATAAAAAGGTCTGTTTAATCACAGAATGCATCAGAAATCATTGACCAAATTCCTGTCAGCTTTGGTTGTAATTACAAAAGCCACCATTGGACTGTAAAATGAAGGAGGGAGACGAGAATGTGCTGCCTGGATCATTAATTGGAACATTTACTTGTAAAAATCTTCTTCCTGGCTACCGAAGTCTGGTGCCACTGATATGTCTGCGCTTCTCTCTGATGCTCTGAAACAGACCATACAAGCAACACAAACACCGCTGCACGTGACGCTAGTTAACACTATACTCGACAGCAGCTAACGTTAGCCTACCGCTAGCTAGTAGCTGGATTAAAAACGGTTAAAATGCTGACAGCTAAAGCTAAACGGTGTAAAGTTTGACTGTGTTTAACTGTAGAGGATTCAACACTGGTATGTAACAATCTGTAGCTGCCGTCGGAAAAACAACACAGACGGTGCGTTCAATGAAACTGGTAAACTACAGCCTCGTGGTGCATTTGAAGTTATTGTAAATGTCCTTTTCCCATCTGGTGTTTGTTTTTGTCATTCAACAGCAATTTACTAGTGAAATAAGTTATTGTTATAGTTATTACATTATTATTAAATCATTTAATTTTGACCATATGGCCTAGCAATAAACAAGCCGTTCTTTAATGTCACCAACTGTTGTTTAGTACCCTTTTTTTTTCTTTTCTTTTTTTACTTTCTTAAAAAGTATCTGTTCAGGTACCGTTAATTATGTATGCGATTAATTAATCACAGAGTATGTAATTAATTAGATTACATTTTTTAATCGATTGACAGCCCTAATTTTTTGTTAACAATGCTCTTTGATTAGGGGGATAAAAGCCTAAGGGTTCATAGTTTTTTTTTTGAGAGTATATTCTATACAAACACGCTGCGACTGGTCAGCTCACATCAGAAATGCAGAATAACCCTTTAATGGAGGCAAATTATATCATAGCTAGGTAACTTCAAATAAAGCACATTTTGGAAAGTTTTTAAAACTCTATGCCTTTTGTTCAGTGGTTAGGTGACGAAAGTAACCACATCACAAATTGCCCTCTGGCTCACACTCCAACAGAATGGCTTCAATTTTTCTTCTCTACAATCACCTCTCATTCATTACAATCGGTCACATTGTAGCACAAAAATGCAAATTCACATCCAATTTCATGGATCTGAAAGCACTCAAAATAGCCTTAACCCTACCATGGAGAAGCACATAGAGGTGCAGAGCCGTGATGGGGTTGATAAGATCATCCATGGGGTGCAGAACAGCTTGGGTTGTCAGGCATTGTTGGCTTTTAGTATGTCTAGCTCATTTACGCCCCACCATACTCCAAAGGAATATTGATCAGGAGAGCTTCACTCGGGCGCCTGGGTAGCTCACCTGGTAGAGCGTGTGCCCATTTATAGAGGCTCATTCCTCGACGCATCAGCCCAATGTTCGACTCCGACCTGTGGCCCTTTGCTGCATGTCATTCCCCCTCTCTCTCCCCTTTCATGTCTTCAGCTGTCCTATACAAATAAAGGCCTACAATGCCCAGAAAAATAATCTTTAAAAAAAGGAGAGCTTCACTCTCACTGTGAGTTGAGCAACTGATTTTATTTTTCTAATGTTTGAGCCTGATTTTAGAAAATAGTTAAATCTGGCCCTGTATGTTGTTTACAGTGCCTATGACGAAAAGGGCATGAAAAGGCACCCAATATCTGGCCCTATATTTCTTTGTCATTATGGTAAAATATTTGATTTTAACTTTATTATTTCTTATCAGCATTCAGATGACAACAGTGTGCAGTATATTAACTCAAACCAAGCAGTTCACACCATTAAACCATTCAGAGGCATTGCTACTGCAGCTGCTGGGATGTACTGTCTGACTCAGCAGGTAGTGGCCCTGCCAGAGCAGCTATAGTTTAAGATGTTATCAGATAGCATGTTTGCCTGCTCACTAAGCCAAAAAAAGTATGTTGAGGCAGTTAAAAAAATGTGCAACTTAAAAAAAGACTCCCTCATTTTGAGATGCACATTGGATGGCAATGCTAGTTGGTTGTTCCACCCTTTAATGGATTGTTTTGACATTTTCTTCAGACATTCGTCGTCCCCAGAGGATGAATCCTACTGACTTGTGATTCCCTGCATTTTTCTACAGCAGCACTGGCAGGTTGACGTTTGTGATTTTGAGTGAAATGTTTCAACAGTTGTCTCAACTATAGGCCACACAGCAAACATTTTGACATGTCACAGTAAGAAAAAGATTTAATTAATAATATTAATGATCGCTGAATTCCATTCAGCTGTTTTATAAGTAATACTGTCTTTTTTTTTTTAGGGGCCCAGCAGGTAATATGGATGGAAGCTCATGCAACATGGTTTATTGAAGTTGCCAATAACCAATACAATGAATTTAAATGAAATGTATTAATAAATGGAGTTGTTATTTATTTAACTTTTTGAATGTATGTATCAGTATGTACTGTATGCATACTGAAATGGCTTACGTTAGTAGGTTATTTTTATATAACATAACTCAGCCCCAGGAGTCTGGGCTACACTTAATAACACAACCAGGACTACAGATCTATTGTGCCGGCAGGATGGAATAAAAAGTAGAACTGCTAAAACTAGAATATATCTGGCCATTGTGAAACCTACTCTTATGAACATAGTAAACATACTAACCATCAGTATGTTAGCATTGTCATTGTTTGCATGTTAATGTGCTGATGTTAGCATTTATCACAAAGCACACAAAGTACAGCCTCACAGAGACGCGAGCATGGCTGTAGTCTTGTTTTTAATCTGTTGGAAAGTCTCAATATATTTAAATAAACCAGCTCTGGGTTTCCAATGCTGTTTGCTAATATCTACAAGCAATGGGTTTTACCAAGTGTTGGATATTCTAACAGTCTTGAAGCTTCAATATGAGTTCAGTTTGAAATTTGGCTGTGAAAGGCAGATTCAATCAAATAACAACGTAAAATATTTTACAGTGGTTAACCTGTTACATTAAGACGTGACGTTAAGCATGACAATACATGAACATCATCAGAGGTCTTAAAATGATTGCTTTTACAAACATTTCCGGCATATGCAGCATAAAAAGGATACATTAATACACTTCTCACATTCACTTCAGAGCTTTATCACATACAGAGGGATCAACATGGCTTGCTCGTCCAAAGGGACCCTAACTGTGCTCAATCGGTTTATGCACGGAGAGGCTTAATGCGATTTCTACCAATGAATCAGCCATAGACTTAAAATTGGCCACTGAAGCATCCACACAATCTGTTTGCACCAAATATGAAAAAAACGTAATGATATACTCATTAATTTGTGAAGTCATACAGAAGCTTTCCGCTAAATCATTTGTGAACCAAAATGAAAAAGCTGCTTTCAGTTGTGATAATGTAACACTCTTCTACTGGATGCAGTTTTCCATTACTCAGGGTCTCCAAAGATCACATATTGTATTTATTATACAGAGGCTCATCCTGCTGTGCTTGTACACAGGAGGTGTCAGTTTTGCATTCTTTGTCCCTGTTTTTGAATTCAGTCTTGATTATGCCATTATATGGCAGCTGCATATTTGGCTGCACTGCTTACCATATCTCCAAGAGACACAGCAGGCAAAGAAAAGTGTTCAAGGATTGCTGTCTCTATTTGCTTTCTCTCAGCAGGTTGTCAACAAGTAATCGGTCTCCATACAAATGATGTTTCAGTCTCAGTCATTTAATTGTTACTGGTCTGTGTGCAGTGGATGAAACATAGAAAGTGATAACAATACGCAGTTCCAATTAAATTCACTCATGTGTGACTTATACTTGAGGAATTGCTTTCTGCTGCAGTCAGAAGTGTTTCGTTCTTTACAGCACTTTGTCTGCATTTATGCAAACATTGCGTGTTTCATGCAAGTTCTGCACCATATGGCACTGTTAAACTCTGGTCTGTAGCTGTGTTCTAACCAGATATTAAAATTATTGAGCAGCCACAGATGTGACCTGTAGTGCATTTGTAGCTCTGTAAACAACTGCATGTTCTGTGTGTCTATGGCTTTTGTGAAGAATGAATTGATTATTTTGCTTTGTTGCTTTTGTATTGTGGTTAACAGATTTGGAGAACTTCAAGACCCAGAGAAGAAGTCCAGTGAGGGTCCGTGAAGGTCAAGGAGTGGTCCTACTGTGTGGCCCACCACCCCACACCGGAGGTAAGATTATTTTGAAGTTCTTTATCCTATAATCGCTACCTTACACAATCAGTCATTTGCGCTGATGCTCAACAAAATACTTGGTGAAGACTCATCTACTCCATGTTTATCTGGACAAAGTGGAAGTCACGTTTGTGCTCTCCCCCTCAGATCTCTTGGCTGTTTGTTTGTGTTGTTGAGGTCAGTGGAGTGAGTCATTTTTACTTTGGGACACTCTTGCCTGTCAGCCTGATTTTCAATGGGGGTGAGGAAAAACTTTGGCATGCAGACTGGAGAGGCTGTCTGTGGCTGGAGCTTTTCTCTGAAGGTGCTTTGTTTGCTTTACATCAGCCCTTTGCATCTATCACTTTATCATTGGGATATCATTTAGCATCCAGTGTTATTAACTCCTACACAGGGGTCTGGGGATTGGACTTTATGTCTACCAGCCAGCAAGTCTGAATGTAATTCTCCACTGTTGGAAAATTTTGATCTATGTTTCAGCCTTTATTTCTAAAGATCCGTTTTAAAGAGCTTAGTGATAGTCTTTTTACCGTAAGTATTCACTGGCTTAGACCAAATTATCCCTCTCACTTTAATTTTTCTTTTAAAAAGCATGAACTGTTATATACTTTTTAGCATTCTCTTATGGTATGAATGTGAGTAATTATACGCACATCACATTTGTGTACTGCTCATGTAACAATGTTGTTGTGGAGTTAATAAACTACTCGTTCTGATTACAAAAAAGCTGTATAGGCATACTTCCGGTGTACTAGCGCAGGAAAGCTTTTCCTGGCTGTGATAGGCATAATCAGCATTGTGTGAACTTATTTAGCAAGCACTTGAATGTAACATACTTTCATTTATATGTAAAAGTTCCGCACTCTAGCTTTAAAGCTTTGGTTGCCGTATGTTATATGTAACATACTGTAAAAACAAATTATTGTTGGTGTCATTTGGTAAACTTCACTCCACTAATTCATGTGTTTTTCTTTTTATCATACAGTCACTTGCAAACCTACTGTAAGAGTAAGCTTACATTTGTAGTGCTTTGTTCTGTATATGTTATAATGAGACATCTCACCTTGTGTTGACAAGAAAAGCTGGGACAATGAGCCATATGCTTACATTTGGCAGCCTCGTAGTGGAATGGCTTTTTTTGTTAACACATCCCCTGGTAGAAGGTGTCCAAATGCCAACACACACTCCAGCAAGCTAAAAACGAAACAGCAGCATTGTCAGCAGTCTTGGGCTGTAGTAGCAGTGTCATGACAGAGTCCAAAAATATTTTAAAAATTATTTGGCAACAACAATTTAAATTCTATAGTTTATTCATTATTCGTAGGGAAACAGCACTGACTTAGTCAGGACAGTGTCCCATATGCAAATTATGTTTGGTTTCCTTCTAGAAGCTTGATGCACTGTCTGTTGTGAAGGCAATCGTGCAGGCACCAGGCTAATGTTTACAATTTGGAAGAGGAAGATTGCTTCTCTTATGTGAGTGCATTGACAGGGAGCGTGGCGCTCCCTGGACAACCTTTCGGCTTTTAGCATTGAGTGCAGAAATGAGTCAACATTGACTGACTTCTCCTTGAAAACATTACATGTGCCAAATCCTTTTTGGTAATTTGCACATGTTACACAAACAGGCTGTACTGTACTGTTTGCAAGCCAATCAGAAAAGAGCAGATATTCAGTAACCAAGGATTCATTTATTCACTTGGAAATGTATTGATGTAGTTTAATGAGTCACCTTTAAGTCACCTTTGAGTCAAGAAAATAATCTTGATTGTTTGCGTGTTTAATGAATGCAGAAGTCAGTGGAGGTTATACCATTTTATCCATGGCTGCGTAATGTATATTGTAAACAGTTTTAAATGCTGTATACAGTTGTTGCGGCATTGTTTGATCTGTTCTAGTAGGTTAAGTCACTTATCACTGAGTTACAACAAAGTGTGAATTTTCAATATCTACTGATGGTAATTATTTCTATTCAGAGCAAGTGATTCATTTCTTAATTTCGTATTCCTATTGTGTGAGAACAATCCTCCTATTTTTGGCAAACTGAGGCCAGACAATATAAATTACAATGTGATAATTTAATCACTTAATGTAATTAAGTAAAATGTAATTTTACAAGGGTGTGTCAGGTACAGATTGCCCAACAGACAATTGTGAATTAGATCTGCCAAACGTCCAGATTTTTTTCCTTATGGCGGTTATGTGAGGACACAATGACAACTACATTTAAGTATGGCACAAGTACAACACATTGTTACATGATGGGTTTAAAGAAAGTCCAAATTGTATTTTTTAGATTTGAAAGATTTTGTATTACACAGAAGAACAAGGCCAAGGGAGGTTTTGACTTCTGGCACTTACTTATACTCACATTTTCAAACCTTAAGAATTATTCAGGAATGCTGCTGCTCAGCTCTGGAAAGGACTGGAAGTGTTGAGTGACCTTGTCCAGTGCGTACAAGGCTTATAATGTAAAAACCACACTTGCTTTTTAAAGCATAGAAACACATCTGATGATGAATCACATTGTATCCATGTTAACAGCAGGTAGGAGCTTCACCCATGTGAGAAACATCACGTCATTTAAAAACTTTTGAAACACAACCTCTAATCATGTGAATCCTCTCCATGTAATTTATTTTAGTGTGTTGCATTGTCAGTGGCACAGCTTTTCCTTTTTTCTTTTATGGGTGATGAAATGTGTATTTTGACCTTTTTTTACTAACAGATGGTTAAACCAGCAGGGGTTTGTATATTCTTTGTCATCTTCCATTGCTATACTCTAGTTCAGTTAGGGGATTTCAGGACACAAATTTTACCTTGTCATAGTTGAAAAACGACATAAATAGGACATACATAGAACCTCAAAATCCCATTGACACCCCTTTCCTCTGCCAATCTCACAATTTGAAACTGCTGCTGAAAGCGGGCGAATCAACTCCTCAACTCCTACCTTACTTGGCTCTAGTTTCTACCTTTGTCACGCCCCAACATTTACATAGACTACACCACTGACCTGAGGTCAGCTTAGTCTTCTGAATCTAGGTCACGCAGATCTCAGAAATTGTATACATTGTTCGTCTGCCATTTAATTACTAAATTCACTTAAATCAACTATGTAGAGGTCAAATATGTGCCGTTTTACGAAAATTGATGGCTAATTGCAAATTTTTTCTGACTGTGTGTCGCAGTTCAGCAGGAGCTCAGCAGGCTAACGTGACAGCGGCCAGTGCTGCCTCGCTGCCCGGCGTGTATACCTTCACAGAACCCGGCTCGCTGTGAGCTAGATGGATCTCCGTCACGGCCGGAAGATGCAGCGCTCCATACCCACGCAAAGTCACCGTTTCTGGGTTACTGGACTACCAAATGCCGAGGCCCTGACGGAGCTCCAGGGCTTGCAGCTAGCCGCAATCTTTACCCATAGGATTGAAGGGACACTAGCAGCTAATGAAACCCCTCACATTCACAAAAATGCATTAAATTGAAATCAGACACAAGCTGTAGCTTTGTTAGACCTTATGGTAGCTGTAATATAAGTGACGTAACGAAATTCAAAGTGTAAATATATTATAGTTATGCCGAAAGTGTAGCTAGCTAGCTTGCCGCAATCTTTAGCTACCCATAGGATTGAAGGGACACTAGCAGCTAACGAAACTCCTCACATTCACAAAAATGCATTAAATTGAAATTGGACACAAGCTGTAGCTTTGTAAGACCTTATGGTAGCTGTAATATAAGTGGCGTGACGAAATTCAAACTGTAAATATATTATAGTTATGCCGGCAGCCGGCCAGCTCCGCGGAGCCCCGGTAGTCCAGTAACCCAGAAACGTTGACTTTGCCCTGGGTATGGAGCGAAGTCTCGTCAGACTTTGTGGACCTCCTGAAGAAATTTGCAATTAGCCATTCATTTTCGTAAAACGGGCATATTTGAGCTTTATATAGTTGATTTTTCACATAAAAAAGTCTCAGAAGTGAATTTAGTAACGAAACATTGCAGTGTCTGAAATATGAGACCTGGTGTCTCGTCTCCAATGTATGTGTATGTGGTTCCTCAACTAATCAGCGCGCAGCTCATCTAAATATTCATGAGCATACCCAAATAGGGCCAAAACACAGGGATGCATAAGGGCCCATAAAATAGCAACCGGGCAATTTTCAGCCCAATCAATGTTACATACCCTATTAGGAGACCTTAAGGAACAGTGTGAAATACCCTATATAATCATTCTATCACCCCTTTAAATTGGCATTAAAAATGTAACATCTGTCTTTATAAACTAATTTTCATAACTTTCAGGAGACTCCCCCGGCTTCTGATGTTGCACTTTGCTCAAGAACTCCAGCTGTTTTGTTGTGACATGTGATCTTGCATATTTCACAACATCGCACTCATAAATGTTTTCCAAGATGTATGCCACAGTGTGTTTGGGTAAAAATCTGACTAAATCATTGGAGATATGATATCTGGGTCTTGATGTTTTTTGTCTTCAGGAAAATGTTAATAGACTTTTTTTAATAACTTAATTTAATAATTCTCTTCAATCATTCTTGTTGATCTTGTCTGCCATTTGTTACCAAAACTTGATCCTTTTTATTTAGACTCCAAACTCCCTCTGGACCTTCCTCCAACATGACTGATCATTTGGGACTTGAGTCCTGGAGGAGTAACTAACAGTGTTACATTGCACCTGGCCCATATCTGTCACATCCAGTCTCATACGAAACCTTTACCTGCTCTTAAAAAGGAATGATAACTACATCCACACTTATATAATGTATAAAAGGTACAAATACGGCGTGGGGGGACAGAGAGACACCAACCCTGTTGTGTTACACGTCACGTCTCTTTTGCTTCCGGATGCCAGCGTTGTTTGGTTCAGTGTTAAAAAGCAAAGCTGGCATAACTGCGGATCTTCTTTATGGCAGTATTTCGGAATATCTCTGTAAAAGAGACTAGTGATAATAAAAAAAGTGCATGAATGTTGGTCCATTCAATTATTGACATTGTAAGGAAGCCTGGCCACAGAGTCTAGGAAGGTGGTAGGAGTTAGCAACTATGACTAAAATGGTTTGATGTACACAGTGCAACTAAAGTTAACTTGGCTTAACAAAGGAGAACTCAATTCATTTCAACTAACTCAAACCATCAGTAATGCTAAAGACAAACAAATCCGGGATAGTAAGTAAGTTTGCACTGCTACAATGTAATGTCACATCAGATGTTTTGACAAACTGTTTATCATACTGTTGAAATAAAAAAAACATTGATGCCATAGACTTTGTGACGCCAAGAAGAACAGTAAAGGTACAGTTTTTAGAAGGGGACGCATAAATGTTCGGAACGGACCATGAATGAAATATGCAAAACCTCCGATACGATAACACAAAACACATTAGCATTATCAAAGCTCTCAGACTGTCAACAATAATTTTATTTGGGTGAAAGGTACTAACTGCTAATCTTGGTCAAATTCATTTAGACTGGGTCAGTTTGAATGAATCTACTTCCCTGCTATTTTCCTTATATCAAATAGACACAGAGCATGCTTTTGTCCACACGGACAGACAGCTTTTGTTTATACCTACTGCCCCTTTATTCCTTCTTGTTGCGATGGATAATAGCTGTTCTCAGGAGACCTTGCACAGTGCTTGGAATGATCCATTTTCTGACAATATTTTCGGCAGCTGTCATTGTAGATTATGCCTATTGATGGAGACGTTGAGGATGCTTTAGATGCTTTTGCGATGGGCTTTAGGATGAATCATCTCCAATTTTCTAACATCTTTGCTGAAAGGCTAGCTCGGCCATATCTGCTATGGTAATGATGTACCCCTTCTAGTTTTAGTTACATGCTCACACATTTATACATACACATACACCCACACACTTCACTGTCACATTCCCTTGTCCTCATTCAGCCCCTTCTTAGACTACACATATGAATGGCTATACTGCACCTGTTCACTTTCATCCACTGAATTCCTTTTAAGAGAAACGGGACTGCAGCTAATGATTATTTTCATTATCGATTAATTGATGTATCAATAGATTATTTTTCATGATTAATTGATAAATCATTTTCATTTTTTTCTGTAAAATGTAAGCAAATTGTGAAAAATGCCCATGACAAATTCCCAGACCCAGTGATGATATTTCAAATGTATTGTTTTATCTGAGCAACAGTCCAAACCTGAGAGAAAGAGAAGTTTATTTTCAAAATCAGAAAATGTTCAGATTTGAGAAGCTGAAACCAGTGAATTTTGCTTTTCCGCTAAAAAACAAATACTTGATTGACTATCAAAATTGTTAATTTGATTGGTTTTCTGTTGTGCAAACTGAAGAAAAGTAAATATATAGTGTATTATTAATTATAATATAATAGGAAATGTTTTTAAAAAGGAGTCACAAAATGTGAACCAGCTTTATACCTTGAACATCAAGTATCAATAGGCAGCCAAATTTATCTCTGTTTTTCTCTTATTATAGATTCATGGAAATAATATCGATACATTAGAAAGGTGTGGTAAATACATGATACGTGCATTTGAAATGACTCTCACAGTGTTGGAAAAGTGAGAAACATGCTCTCATACAGGAAAGGGTGACGGGACATAATTCAACATCAGTGCATTACAGCCTTAGACAATGATCTGCCTCATCTCCCCTTTAAAGGATCTCAATATCCCATGCATGATTCAGGAGGCCATTATTTCTTTTTAATGATGCCTCAAAACCCTCAAGACAGCTACAGGAAGTAGTTTGGTGCAGCCAGGATGCTCTAAAACTGTAAGGCAGTTTGAAGTTGCACTTTAAAAATTACCAAAATATTGTCAAGTGAGCGCTCCAGGGTCCGCTGTACTGTATTTGCATTAGATGTCAGTCTGCGTCATCTTCTGCTTTGAGAGGGTCTGAATGAGTCCAGCACCTAATGCATCTGACCTCCTTTCACTAATGGAATAGGGCCTTTTTAGATTTACTCAAGGCTGAAATCACTTGTTCTCTCTTTGCAGTGCATTTTCCTCAAAACAGAGGCTGCTCGCTGGCCAGTAACAACACACATAGCTTGCAGGGATTTTTCCCATGTGCGTGACCTAAGCCATTTCATAGAGTGAACTTGTTGTGTGTTATGAATACAGATAGGTATGCCTGGTTAATGGCTGTTACTGTCTAGGGAACAGACTTGCGAGTACAAACTTTGACTCACTTTGTGCATATACTTTTCTTTGATACAACACACACTTGTGCAAAAACCCACTCTGGATTCAGTATGTCCTTGGACTGTCATGTTGCATTTCTCTGCGCTCCTCTCAGATCATTAAGGCGGAATTGATGCTGCCTGTTCATTATACAAGGGCTAAATGGAAGCACAATGAAAATCTGCCACTCACTGTCAGTCATGATTGCATTATTCCATTACTGCCCATCTGCAGAGTTGAATCATCAAATACAACCATTAGTACTTTCCACTTCCTATTTCCTGCTTCCTGTTTCTCACCATGAATCTTTAACTAACCAATTAGTAAACTCTTATTTGCTGTTGTTCCAGTTTATCATCCCCTGCACCTTTTGGAAGATATTGTTTCAAAAACAGACATTAAATATACATGACCTTGTCAGGATAAGAGCTGGGATGTATTATTTAAGGGAGAGAGGATTTTACAGCTGTTCCTATTCATGGGTCGGATGGATCAAGCCAAGAAGTTATGGTTGATTTAAATGACAGAGGCTCAGATGGAGTTCAAGGCAGTAGAAACCACAAGAGATAAACATTGAAATCGAAATGCAACTACTCGTATCATGTGTGTCAAATTAGTCTTTGGAATAGTTTAACGTTTTGGGAAATACATGTTAGATCATAAGATTGATAATGGTCCCATGACTGTTTGTTAAAGACAGGAGACGGTTAGCGTAGCTTAGCTTATTACATGGCTGTTAAATACTCGATTCCCGATTATACAGTTTGTTATTTCTGAATAGCAGATGCTATGGGCGCAGTTAAACAGCTGAAGTGATAAATAATATTTTTGTTTACCTTTGGATAGAGCCAGGCTAGCTGTTTCCCCGTTTCCAGTCTTTATGCTAAGCTAACCATCTACTGGCTGTAGCTTCATGTTTACTGTACAGATAGAAGAGTGGTATCAATCTCCTCATCTAACTCTCGGCAACAATGCAAATAAGCGTATTTCCCCAAATTTCAAACTATTTCTTTAAAGGCAATGCATATCTGTCAGTAAGGTTGTCAGCAGACGTATGAAGCTAACAGAGTTATACACATTATAACTTTCAAAATGTGGCACATTGGAAAACAGGAAACATCATTGGAACTAAACAGAGAGACAGATGTGATTACACTGTGTGGTCCCAAGTTTCAATCTCACGTTGTGTTCTTGGGATGATCACAAGGTCAGGTTGTCCTCTACCAGTCCAACCCACAGAAAAACAACCACTCTGTACTTGTATTTGTTGAAAAGGAGAATTATTTTTACATGTGCATCACAAGTTCTGAAGATTCTTTATCACGTTGTAATTTGCAAGGTTACAGTAATATGTCAAAGCCCACACATCCTCCTGCCCTCTAAAGAGCAGAAGTTAAGAACACTGAGTCAGTAGATGAGTGTCCAACTCTCGTCTCAATTATTCCCTGTACTGTACTGTAGTGCCGAGTCATCGCTTAGACAAGTTTTTACCAACGGCCAAGATTGCTTTTGGGACAGGGATGCAATATGGTCCAGAGCAATCTATCCTTGTGTCAATATGTCAAAACACTATCATTCCTTTTTATAATGCTGCTGATTGTTAGTGCAAAGCCTCTCTGACAGCACTCCATTTGGTTGATGGTACTGGGAGTCTTTCCCGGAAGTTTGTTATCATGGATGATGAATAGTAGAATAGCTGGTACTGTACTATACTGAAAAACATGATCTATAAAACATTGGTTTTATTGGGCATTACCGTTTCTTATGCAGGATCTGCAGCTTAAGGGTTGATTTAAGGTCCTCCGCTACTACATGACAGCTACAAAAGGATATGCTCGTTGTTTTATGTACAACTACTGTATCTGTGTTTTAAATACATTCTTATTAGGTAATAAATCCCAAGAAGAGGTATGAAGAAAATGAAGGTAGATGAAATAAAAGAAAAAGACACTGGGTGAGTTTGCTTATTACAAATGTAATGCTCTCACATTTACACAGACATTTTGCCAGAACAACCACAGCCCCCTAAGTCGTCTTTAGGTAACAGAGAAACAATGAAATAGGATCCAATAGGAAGGCTGATTTGAGTATTACATCCAAGTGTTGGAAGGCTCCCCAGGTTCCAAAACACTGGATAATGGTTAAGCTTTTACAACTTTTGAAAGGTATTACCACAACAACCAGTTTTCCTCCCTTGCAATAATAGTTTATGCAATCATGTACATGATTCTTCATTACATTAAATTTGCTAGATAATGTTGCATTGAGTTACATCAGAAGTTGAGCCAGGTTCAACTGTTTTGGACAACCTTGCTTTTTTCTTTTGTCATAGTCCTCTACTACAGGACCCCCACTAGGTCCCACACCACAGTGTGGTCAATGTGAACATGGTATTATCCTGGATGTCACTGAGCAGCAATACTACAGCAGATGGGATTTAAGTGCCTTGCATTGGTTTTGAAAGGGACAAGTGCATGTTCAGACCAGGAAACAGCGATTTGCTGCAGGGTTGTGTGACGGTGGCAGTGTCACTGAAATGGCCCATTTGTGTGACGTCCTGTTGTGTTCTTTAACCCCCCCAATGTAGCAAAAGTAGACTTTATATTTCACAATTACTGCTTTTACCACCAGACTCCAAATCTTAAAGTCAAGCGTACCACCGCAGGAAAGACCTCAACATTCCTGCTGTTAATGTTAATACCTACTTCCCCCGAAAAGTCAATCATTCATATTCTCGGCACCATCACTCCCACATAGTGAACCTGTTAAACTTTTATCATATTGAGGGCATTTATCCGTGTGTAAGAGAAAATTGCTCTTCAATTATAAATTGTGTTTTTAATCATGGAAGGCTGGTACTCAGTCAATTCCACTAATTGCTTTATCCCTGAAGGCATCCACTCACACCAAAGTGATGAGACTGCTGATGCAGTACACACTATCTTTACATGGGTATAGATGATGTATACATAGTGTATGTGTTTTTGACTTGTGCCCTGTGTGCCTGACTTTGTTCACAGAACTTACCTTCACATGGATCTTCAACGAGTACCCATCGTTTGTCATACAGGACACGCGACGATTTGTGTCCCAGAAGACAGGTAACCTCTACATCGCCAAAGTGGAACCCTCTGATGTGGGCAACTACACTTGCGTAGTTACCAACACGGTCACCAAAAGCAGTGTTCAAGGACCACCAACTCCTCTAGTGCTGCGGGTTGATGGTATGACAGTTTTACCCTACTTACTATCCGTAGAGCTCGAAGTAAGGGAAGAGTGATGAATTGTTTTTGCTTTTCGAAGTAATGTTGTCTGGTTAGGAAATTTGATAGGATAGAAAGTAGACTGTGGGGTTCTGTTGCTTAACACGTCCAACAAAATGGCGAGTCTCTTGGTAAAACAATCCAGCTGGTCACATTATCAAAGTTTTCTTTTAAAGTTGACTTTTATCTGGCTGACTGGTTTGGAAAAGAGAACTCTGAGAGGACTGTTTTTTTTTTTTTTTGATGAAGTCACAATCCCAATAGTAGTCAGAAAAATCTAAATCTAAAGACACAGTATAGTGTTCAAAGAAAAAGAGTGATAATTTATTTTAGCTAACACAGTGGTGTCACCTAAACTTGTTTTGATTTTGTTTCTTTGTGACCTTTTCAAGCCCTGAGCTGAAAGAATTCCCTTCAGACAATTCGTGGCATCATTTCTATATTTCTCTCTTTGTAACTCCAGGTGTGATGGGTGAATACGAGCCAAAGATCGAAGTGCAGTTCCCTGAGGTTGTCCCTGTTGCTAAGAGCTCAACTGTCAAACTGGAATGTTTTGCACTTGGAAAGTACGTTCCACTGTGTGTTATTATCCCACCGTCATACAATATAATTACACCATTACTTGTTTACTGTATCAATCTAAGCTGCATGGTAATGTGTGAGGACCCCGTGATGTGATTTTGAGCGCAGAAGATTTCACATTTTAATGACTCCTTCTCACCAAGTAACACTCACCAGTTAAAGTTAAGATTAAGTAAACATTGACATGCTTTATTAGTGTTTTTCAGTATTCAATGTTTATTGGCCTGAGCTAAATCTCTAGATAAGACGATCTTCAGGAGTATTTTTCATTTTGTGGCCTTGCTTTGTGTTATATTTTTGTGCCTTTAGCCCAGTGCCAACCATCAGCTGGAGAAGAGTGGACGGAGCCTCTTTTGGCAGGAAGGTGGACATAAATAAAGCCAGCGGAGTTTTAGAAATCCCTTACTTCCAGCAGGAGGATGCGGGAGTATATGAATGTGTGGCTGAAAACACCAGAGGACGAAACTCTGCTAAAGGAAAACTGTCTTTCTATGGTGAGTAGGAGGGTTTCGCTGACTTTGATCTACAACTGATCTTACTTCACACCTCTTGTCTTGAGAAACAAATAATGTCTAATGCCTTCAACCTGTCTGTCTTCTTCCCAACATATCATGCACATTTGTATTCTTCTACCTATTGATTCATAGCCTCATTCAAAGGTTCACTACAACTGAGCCTGATTGAAAATCCTGCAGAATAAAAGTGTAGCTTTGGTGCGAGTCTAACAAAAAGTTTAATTTGTTGTCATGCAATCTGTAGTTTTTATTAGAACTTATATATAACTGCATCATATAGTGGCATGTGGTAATAAATTAACCTATTACCAGTAGTTCATTTCTGACAAGCTCTTTATTGTGCCAGCGGCTAACACGGGGCCGTAGCGCACACAGATTTATACTACCTTTCAGGGAGAGGTGATTTTTCCCTCACCAACACTGGACTTATGGCCCATATTCTGAGAAAGCTTTTAATGGCCCTTGATGAAGGATTTTTATGGTTTCTCTCTCCATTATTTTGCAGTCTATGCATTGATGATGTCTCCTCACCAGGCCCTGTAGGGATGTGCTTGCCTGAAATCATCAAATCCAGATTTTTCTTTTCTGTGAAGGAGCGTGCCTTTGATATGATAATACAGAGTTTTTTGTGGCACCTGTGGGTAAGATGAAATGCTCACAGTACCTGTAGGTAGGCTGAGGATTAAACATAGTTAACTTTAAGAGAAGTGCCTGTTCATAGAGCAGCATAGCATCACAGCACTGGGCCTTGATGACTTAGAGGCCCTAAAATAATGGAAAATGGCAGGATCACATTAAGGTAATTTTGTAAACAAGGTCATACGTTTTGAACACAACCTGTGGCTATCACTGTCTTTGTACTATGTTGCATGGCCTCTATACATTTTCTTTGTAGTTGTGTGGAAGTCATGTTTCTCTTTGTAAGATTTAAGTCCTGTCTCATCTCAAAGCTTCGCAGACTGGCCGGCCGCCAGGTGATAAAAATCTGTAATCTCATTTTAAACTCCCATAGACAGGAGCTTGTGGGACATCCATCAACTCTATAGACGAATAGAAGAATCAATATGGGGATGTGGTGTTTGCGACACCCAACCAATGCAGGCACAGGAACAATAAGGGGTGGCCTCTCTTTCGATTTCCCACTTAATTGTCCTTCTGTAGTTCCAGGGGATTTATGAAATTAGATCATGGTTTAGCAGATGACTGCATTTGAATGGGCTCAGACACGATCAGATTGACTTTGTATAGAAGCTGTTGCATCATGTCTTCCGTTCCATTATGTTATCTCTGACGGTCTCATTTGTAATATTGTTAACAGGGTGTCATGTAGTATTTGTTTCTGCATAGTGATGTATTTTCAATTCAGTACTGCATGCTCGTTTCCGCAATTTCATTTCATAAAAGAA
Source organism: Sander lucioperca (assembly GCF_008315115.2). Taxonomy (NCBI): domain Eukaryota; kingdom Metazoa; phylum Chordata; class Actinopteri; order Perciformes; family Percidae; genus Sander; species Sander lucioperca. Next base: position 7,210,002 of record NC_050184.1, read on the forward strand.
CATAAAGAGAGCTTGTTTTTGTCATAACAAAACAATATCTCGCTTTTCATATGGGGCTGCCAAACACTTCTTCTCTGTTGGCTTTTTAAATATTATTTTAATGAGTCGGAATTAGTTCTTAGCAAGTAAAATGCATGCATCACTGTTACCGAAGATACGTAGGAAATACAGTAATAAATAATCAGCAAGAAACACCTTCATTCGTTTGGAAACACACTGTTGATGTCTTTACGCTTCCAGACATTTCTTCTGTCATCTAATGGTTTTATGATTTTGCCTTTTAAGTTGACTTCTAAACACCAAGTGTTCTAGACAGGATACAGCAGTCAACTTCCCCTCAAAACAAAACATTGATCCCCTTCTGGGCTCCACAGAGCACATCATGAGGGATTTAAACAGATTCACACTCACATGACATGCACAGCCACATTATGACCTAGTGATAGGAGGGACCGTATATTGTCCCTTTGTGTGGTTGAGCATTTGCCCTGCTAAAAAGTCATTGACACTGAATGTACTGTGAATACTGTTCCAGCTGTAACTGTACTCTCATATCCCTGAAGAGAGATAAGATGAAAGGCTATTTCAATCAAGAAAAATTTATTGCATTTTTATTATTATTTCATTATCAAAGTAACACTGCAAGTCAAGCAGACAGACAGACTGACTAAACTACCTTGTTCCCCTTGACCCTGGCAGGGTGTCCTGCATTTATGTGGGTGATTCACAAGGGCCATAAATCTTCGTCGCTAGAGATAAGGTGCTAGTCATTTATGTGACACCAGGACCACCATCATAAATATAGAGGCATTTTCTCTGGATTTCTGGTTTTTCAAAAGACAAAAAGGGAATATAACTGCATTGCTAAAAATGAATTGCAACCTCTTCATTTAACTGTAAGCATCGCAATACAAATAATACGGTCAGCAAAACAGATTCTTGTAAAATATCTGCATCAGTGTAACTAATTCATGTTGGTTGTAGTAAATCCAATAGCTTATCTTTTAACCTTACAGTGAAGGGTGTCAACCAATCTATTAACTCTTCCACGTGTTAAGTTAAAAAATATTTCAAGTAGAGGTGAGCTTTGGGGTAATTGGAAGTGGATTTAGGATTTGTGCCCTTGGATGCCTCTTTAATGAACTCATTGCCCAGTTGGTTGGTCCATTGATTTATTCTAAAACGGCTGCCTACTGGAAATGCTCAAACATTTTTGTGGTGTTAAAGTGTTCATTTACAGTATGTGGAATGTGACCTCACAGCTGCACCTCACTTGACTGAGAAGCCTCAAGATGTTCAGAAGACTATTGATGATACTCTGGTGTGGGAGTGCAAAGCCAGTGCCAAGCCCAAACCTTCATACCTCTGGCTGAAGAACGGAGAGCCTCTGGACCCCATGGAGGTGAGGGCTTTTTCTTAATCTGTTTTTTTTTTTTAATTGCTTTTAATGATAAAACCCTAAATATGAACATGAATGTCAGAATGATACACAGTCCACCCCACTATGCAGCACTAAACCCCCAATAGCACAACAAAAAAAAAAGAACAAAACATCAGATAATCAGTCAAGAGCTTCCACCACCCTTTCATATTATAGTGCCAAATAAAGAAGAATATCCAATTTTCAAATTTTAACAGTATTTCCAAACCAAACAACTACTTCAAATTATGGTATACATTTACTATATTGTACATTTGAGTCCATGAGACCTGTGCATGGTATAAAACAATAGATTTGCTCTCACTCAGACTTTAATCAACACCCAATCTTTTGTAGGTGTGCAACATTCTTTTGACAACACACACATTAAAACTGCTGAAAGTGTCACCGCTCAGTCTGGCAGGCTTGTATTTAAATGGTATTGTTATTGATAGCAGAGTGTCTAATATATTTTTTCCATTACAACAAACCCTGGGCAGTTGAGTGGATGGAGATAAACATAACTTAATGTGTAAGATGAAAGATGATAAGTAGATTTAGCAGCATCTTACTTAAAGGATGCACTGTGTGTTACCACACTGTTTGCTGGATTAATTTTTCTGAGGAACATATAATGGTCTCAAACTCATAGGCTTGTACTTGGCAAGAACATGTCACTTTGAAATGGCTGTATTTGCTTGGGACTAAATTTGGCATTAGCAGTGTGTGTGTTTGTGTGTGTATGTGTGTATGTTGGGGGAGGGTGTTTGTATGTTTTGCAATGAAGCCAAAGTGTTGCCATTTTCTGCCTGTCATCAAACAGGGACTTGACAGTTTAGTGCCGTTTAGTCTTTCCTATCTGCTTCTCTCAATTTTATCATTAAGTCTCTTCTCTCTGGGAAGGGTGAAAAATGCCTTTTCATCCAAAATACATTTCACATTTAGGCAATTTGCCTTGTTTTGTGTTATTGTGCTGGTGGAGTGAGTGTGCTTTCTGTCTGAAAAGAATGGCTTCTGTGAATCACAGTCACTGATAGTGTCAGTGTTTGGATTGGTTAATCAGTCCCAGACCAGTGCTGTTTTGTTGGACATGTCTTTAAAAGGAGGCAGGTGGGTTTAGTTTTCTGTATTGTAACTTGAATTGAGAGCTGAGATAATATTCAAAATCTGGGACACTTTAATTAAAGAGCCGAATTACAATGCACATGCAAAAGAAGATTACAGAGTTTTGCACTCCAAATTGTTTGCCATTATGACCCAGACATACTAATCTACAAAGCTTGTATGTGCAGCAAGTCATATTTTAATCCGTATAAATAGGCATCATTGTCATGAACATTTCCTCTCTCTGTCATTCGTGGCTGTTGGGTAACAAAGGTCACTCTCTCTGTTTGCCACACATCCTTAACCACAGGAAACCCTTATCACTCCACCTGTGCATCTCCAGTATTGATTTGTACATAATATTGTAAAAATCTCTTTGGCGGTTGACCAAGGTAACATATTCTCTGTACATGTGGCTATATTAATGAGGTGGGGTGTTACCATTTTCAAAATGCCACCGTCAACAGTGGCAACAGTAAATCAATTTCCAAACCCAAAGGTCAGCGATGTAGAGAGAGTGGGAGGGAGAAGGAAAGGAAGGCCAAGGGGGCCATTTGTTATTCCTCATTAGAATGGATCAGTCCTCCTCTCCCCCCCTCTCTCTCTCGCTCTCTTTATCACAGCATCTCTGGCACTCTTTTTTTTATCTTTCTTACGCTCTCTTTCAAGCTTTTTTTCCTCCCACTTTTCCCTCTCTATCTCCACCTCATTTTGGGCCCCCTCCAAGGGAATTAAATGGCGCAGAGGAGGGCTGTCACTTTGAAATGTCACCACAGTGAAACAAGGACCCACTCATGCTTGTATTTTGTTCACTCCACCACCAGCTCCCCTTTCAGTTACATACATGAGTGTGTTTTTGAGATTTTTCTAACTTTGACCTCCAAAGTCAGGGAGCTGCCTTCTGAGGAGTTACTGTTGTTACACACATCCAGTGCACCTACTGCAATCAGGAATAGGATCATAACATCACTGGTGTACAAAAAAGCACCCATGATTTGCCTTTTCACAGCTAAACTTGGAACAGTGCTGGTATCAGAGAAAAGTCAAGCATAATTAATGATAGCCATAAAACAGACAAATGCCACCATTTGTCTCTAGTGATAAAGAGATTGTGATAGAGCCAGCACTGAGTCTCTGAGGGTTATTTAACAGGGCACTGGGTGCAGAATAGCGTAGTGTGCACTTACACAGATTCTTTTTATCTATTTCTCCCCCCATGGGCCCTTGCACTGTGTAACCTAAAAAAAGGACCATCTATTCAAAGTCGCTATGGCTCTCTCTCTCTCTCTCTCTCTCTCTCTCTCTCTCTCTCTCTCTCTCTCTCTCTCTCTCTCTCTCTCTCTCTCTCTCTCTCTCTCTCTCTCTCTCTCTCTCTCTCTCTCTCTCTCTCTCTCTCTCTCTCCCCCTCTCTCTCCATCATCCCAATGAACACACATATCTCATCCAGCCCCAGCCAAAAACCAAGGGACTTGTTGTGTTCCACTTGGAAACTGCTGCATCTATCCTCACCCAGGACCCCCCTCTGGTGGTGGCTTTAGCACCAGGTCAGCCCTGTGTCCATTGTGTGACAGGTCTCAGTGAGAGCCCTATTTGAAGATCCTCAGCAGTGTCCCTGATTGATGTTAAGGGACAGTCCTTGTCTTTTCAAGTGGCAGTGCTGTAATGATTTCAGACGACAGACAGACTGGCGGCAGGGCCCTCTGGACTACTTTGTCAGTGACATTAAAAGGTCTGGCTACACTCAATGGGAAAGATCAAGGGCAAGAACAATGAGTGCTGCCACACTTAAATTGACACAACTATAAAAAGGGAGCAGAAAGTAGTGCCAATCCTTGTAAAGGTCAAAAGGAGCAGTGGGAAGAAAATAACTTTTTTCGGATGTTGTAATTACTATCTGCACTCTGTGTAGGCGTTCATAAAATTGCATTTATTTTTAAACCATTGCCATGACATGCCAAGTATTTTTTTCCCTTTGCCACTTAACACTCTGAGACTGGAGTATATAATAGCCTACTTGCTCTACCTTCTTTCTAAATAAGTCCTCCGAGGTTGGATTTCAACCACCATTTGATGTCTAAGTGCTATGTTAAGCAGCGGGGGGTTACATCTAGTCACTGCAGGCCTATTAAGACCACAGAAAATTAGCAGAGTTTCAATTATCAAACCCCCCCCCCAAGGAGACAAAAGTGTGGCTAAAGCTTGAATTAGAACAGGCCATCCATCAGAATGAAACCAGTTGGCATCGTGGTACTTAAAATGTCCATATATAGCCCTAATTACCCATCTAAAGGCGGTTTTGGTCCAGCATTTTCATATTAACACTTGGTATGCGATACTATAATGGCACTAATTGGAGTGTTTTTAAGCTTTCCTTAAGAAAAGATCCTACACATTTCTTATATAAAGTGAAAGTTCATAGTCAGTAATAGAATTCACATTCACTTTTTATTATGTTATCTGACCCATTTTGTTGACCCAAAAAAAACAACACAACAATAATATGCTATTAAAAATATAGTAAACCACATACAGTCTAAGGACATTATACTGTGCCAAGTAAAGAAACCGTAAATAAAAAAGTAATGGCAGTAATATTGTTGTTTTTCTGAGTACTTTTCTTTGTTTCTTCTTTAGATAGATAGATAGATAGATAGATAGATTTTTTTATTGATCCCAAAAAAATGCGAAATAACATTGTTGCAGCAGCAAAAATTTCAGACACACAGCACACGTACAGCGTAAACATTAAATAATAGGAAAAAAAATACATGAAATAATAATAGAATAATACACTAGCAATATTTAAAATATATACAAATGGCCACCATAAAACAAGTAAACCTGTGCGAGTCACCACTGTAATTGCTACGTAATTGCTCGTAACTATCACCATCCTGAAAGTGTAAAAATGAGCACTTATAACAACTGGATGGTTAGTTAATTATATTGACATAAGTGTAAAATTACCAGGCTTTAGATAGACATATAATTATACAGATTACTGGGTTGTGGAATTGAAATGCTCTTGTATATCAGAAAACATTGAATCTAGTATGCTTGTACTTAATGTTCTTTTTATATAATGATATTGTTATATAAACAGGTGTCAGTCCTTTTAGAGATTAATGTCAGATTTGTTAAAGGATCATCCACTGAGGTCTCTCAGACAGCATTTTAAGGGCCAGAATGGCTCATGTGAATCTGAGACCAGTTACTGTAACCTGTTAGCATGCTGTTTGTTCAGAAGCTCTGAGGATTTTATCTTCCTTTGTCAACAGCGGCTGATTAAACTCCTGTCTTAGTGCCACACATCAACATTTTTATATTATCAATGGATCCAACGACTGCATGTCATGTAAAAAGGGGGGTACCATAGTGACAAAACCACAGAGAATTACTATCCACTGTACACTACCGCAGCAGCAACAGAAGACAGACACAGTTCGTGACTAGCTGGAGAACTAGATATCTTTCTTAGGAGTTGGTGGAGACAAAATAGATAAAAAGATGTTGACATTTATTTTTTTCTTCCTCTTTCTCCAAGTGTCTAAAAAAAAATCAATCAATGCATCTTCAGGTCCTGATTAGATGTAAAATTTGGGCTGCACTGGGCCCCTTTTTTTGTTCCAGAGGCAACCACTCAAGCCTCCTGCTGACTGTTCCCCCTTGTCTAAACATTTTAAGTATTTGTTGTCAAGTTAGCACAGCGTATTCCATTTTGAATCATGTAGTGCTAAAAGTGTGTGTGTGTGTGTGTGTGTGTGTGTGTGTGTGTGTGTGTGCGCGTGCGTGTGTGCCCATGTTTTTAGCATGATAGGGTTCAGGTGAATAATGGAGTGCTGACGATCAGTAGCTTGAATCTGGCTGACATCGGCATGTACCAGTGCGTGGCAGAGAACAAGCATGGCCGAATCTTCACCAACGCCGAGCTCCGAGTCATAGGTAAGCCCAAACACATAAGACTTTGTATAATTTCTAAATACATTCAGTTAATTGTCAGTTAAAAGTCGTTGATAATATTTTTGTCGATCAACTAATAAAATAATCGATTAGTCTTTGATTTGTCAATCATGAAATAAAATGCCAAATTCCAAATTTCAACTTTGATATATAGCCTTAGTGTTACTATTATTTACAGTGTTAATGCTAAACTTTTCAAATTTTCATCCTTTTGTATGCCACCGTCATGATATCTGGGTGTTTATCTCTTTATCATACAGTCATGAAAATATAACTCAAAAACAATACATGGCAGAATGTCTTACTTTGGTTACATGGTCCACCCTACAGACTAGAGGATCTATTTAAATGGTGCAGTACCTTGCTAGGAAATACTGGCATTTTACACTTTGTGTCAATAAATAATTGTGAGATGCAGCATGTGTATGAATACATGTGAATCCTGATGTGTATTGCTGTATATACCCGTGCACCCGCATGCATTGGCAGGTGCTCAGCCATGTCACTGGCGCCAGGCTGTGTGATCACTTTAAAGAGCTTTCTACTGAGTCGTAGTCGCGCATACAAAACAGCTCCAGACGACGGCACCTTAGTAATTAAGGCCTAAAGGAGCAGCAACAAAGCCTCCCTATCGTTTTACATTCTCGCATTTTTGCTTCGGAGCCCCGCGGCTTAATTCTTAATGCATAATGTCCTCCTCAAGAAAATTCATGGAAGTAAAAAAAAACACCTTTCACATAAAAGGTCTTCTTAAAAATTATGTACTGTGCCTGTTCTCCTGCAGGTATGTGTGCATGTCTGAGTGTGTGAAAACAAAGTGTATGTGTGTAGAAAGAGAAGGATGTAAGAATTGACCTACCTAGTGGAAGGAGTGACCTGCATGTTTTTAGGATACTCCTCCACTCTCATTTCCTCAATAGCTCTACCCCCATTTGCTCCTCTGTCTCTTCTCACAGTAAATTGTACCCCAGCTCTGTTTTCCCCCTGTCTCCCTCACAATACTTACATTCCTTTCTTTCTACTCTTCATATCAGCCATCGCTCCAGACTTCTCCCAGAACTTGTTGAAGGCCCAAACTCTGGCCCGACAGGGTGGCGACGTTCTGATTGAATGTAAGCCCAAGATGTCTCCCCGGGGTGTGATTTCTTGGAGGAAGGGGAAGGAAGCCCTAAGAGAGAACCACAGGTACCAGGTTTCTTTGTGTAGAGCAGTAAGTGCATTGTTTGTGGGATCCCAATTGTTTAGTTTGTCTGCTTTACTTTCAGAATCGTATTTCATCGACTTATTTTATTTCCCCTACTTTATATTCATGGTGACAAACTCTAAAGAACAGAACCACAGTGTGACACAATACAATTTGAATTGCATAACACGTTCTGCACCACTTTCCCCCTGCTATCTACATTTCTTCCCTCAACTCCATTGTACTTTTCTCTCCTGGCTGTACTCAGAGCTGGTTTCTGCACTGTTTACTTGAGGTAATTGGCCGTTCCTAGACTGCAGCACTTGGATCGATGCACTGATCCATCAGCTCATTAGCAGCATGTAAGACCTGGAGGGCCATTAGAGCACAAGGCAGACGATCATCCAGGCTACCATCAAGACAAGCAAGAAGCGGGTGAAATCCCCAAAAGGACTGATCAATGGCTAGCCGCTGAACAACATACATTCTTGTGTGATAGTGGTGGTGACACCAGGGGAACTAGCTGGGCACCTTGTTTTATTAGAAATCAGGTTAAGTGCAGATCAATGCAATACTGCTGTGTGCTGGAGAGGAGAAGAAAAAGGAAAAACAAATGTCAATCAGACAAGAAAAAACAATTCTCCCCCTGAAGATACAATGCTGGTCATGCAGCAGGAGGATGTAAAATCAGTGATTGATCAGGCTTCATACTGTTTCTTCTCATATGGCAGCACGAGGGAGATTTGCAGTTACGGTAGAATGCAGCTTCAAACAACATGGCCTTCATATCATTGTCCATTGCTACGGTAGAAGTGAATTTGACATGTTTTTTCTGTTTCAAATGCAGTCAACTGCACAAACAGCCAATTACAGGTATAAACTGTCTACTAGTATGTCCCCATTTTCTAAAAAGGTGCTTTGATATCATTTGATGATATTTGCACTGTTGCAGTTCTCACAAGCTCGAAACAGTCAATGTGATTAAATTGGAAGGAGCCAAAACACCCTTCTTTTAGTTGTTACTTTGTCAGGAAAAGTACAAAACGTTTTTTGGAAAGCGTTAACTTTCAGCTTTCAAAATCTCTTACTGTATAAAACACAGTGTGGTTTACACAAATCATGCATTGATGCCTTTCTATCTTCAGTTTGATAACATCTTTATTTTGTGCAAGAATGTACCAGCAGGAGGCAAAGCACACCTGCCGACACATGCGGTGACGTAGTGGGGGTCCAGATTTCTCATTTGATATGGGATTAATTGTTCAACTGGCTCAGCAGCTTTTCCACACCCAACCTCTGGGATATCCATCCCCAACACAGTTGGGATGCAGCAGGTTTAGTCATGTCTCACCTCCCTCTATCAGACAGTATGTTAAGGAAACTAAAGGTGCGACCCAATTGTTAAAGGGGAATTTTGATATTTTTCAACCTGGACCCTATTTTCCCATGCATTTGTATCTAAAGCCCTATTCACACGTGACTAGTATTATCGAAAATCTTTAAGATAACACAAAGTTACGCTGTCTGTACTCAGCGAACTCCTCTCTCCCCACCTGCGTTCCACACAATAAACATCCATGGGTCCGCACCGCTGTCTTCCTACAAGTCACTTCACGAGATTTCAGAACGAGACTTCACCATCTTCCCTTAATGTAGTCAGACAATCTGTGCCTGTCAGCAAAAACAGCAGTGGACGGAAACTGACAGTGGGGTTACATTGCAGCCGGTTCACGACTGCCGGTTACAGCGTTCTAGCTCAATACTGGACCCATTTAAAATATTTTTGTTCACATTAGTCACTTAGACTCCAGTTAGAAAAATACAGAAATTCCCCTTTAATACAGAGTCCAGGCTGAGACATTTCGGTAACAGGAGAGAGATGTTTTATTTGAGGGAGAGTAGTGGAATCAGCATCAAGATTATGTGTTGCAAAGGCCTGCTAAATGTTGGACCCAGCTTGCAGATTTATCATCCTCTTAAGTATTGAAAGGAAAATGCATCCATACCGCAATATCAATCTCGCCCATTAAGGCGAGATTTCCCATTTGAGATTTAGAGTTACAGCCGTGGCCTGAAGTGAGTGAGCTGCATATAACATGCTTTGACAATATAGCAGGAACTCTCACAAACCTGTTCCCCTGTCTCTGGCTCGTTAACATTGACTTTCCTTCACATCGAAATGGGGCTGCTACCAATGCTATTACAGTGGTGGCACAACACTAATCCATCCCACTGGCTCAACTAAAATACCCATAATTCCTTCTAATCTTCTAGGGATAATGTTTTCAAGGATCTGGAGCAGGGGAGAACAGATCAACTAAGAACAAGGCAGGATCTGATTAGTTAATGAAATCACATTGCGTTGATACCTATATCAGTACATATCCCAGGCATGAATAACAAGATAGCCTCATAACAGGGTTGCTGTGCACTTACGCAGAGAGCTATGAGGTTAACGATTAAGTGCTTACCCTAATTTAATTTCACTGCTGACCACTGCCAGCTATTGTAAAACGGATATAGGAAATAGCTCTCAGGAATATTACCTTTTAGATTGAACCACTGTAAGATTGTTACGCTAAATGATATGCATTGCTTCATCATGTAATGTGAATCAATTTATAATCCTGCTACTAAAACAGCAAGAGATTTCTGGATGTGTTGCCAATACAGAATGTGCATTGCTGGTGAATGAAATAAGCAGTACTTGTAGAATACCGCTAGTTCCTAGTAATAAACTGAGTTAATTATGCAATCCTTCTTAAGTGGTTAAAATAATGTTTTTCATTTACGGCCTCTTAGTTTTTTGTTACACCATGGAGAGCCAGAGCAGGCTTTTAGATTACAGCCAGTACTCACTTTAACACCGACCAATGAGGTTGAGGTAAAGTGCCTGTTTACTATATCACTATGCTCAAGTTTTATGTAGCCCACAAATTCCTTCAATACCTTAATTGCTCCAGGGCAACTTTTGAGAGAGAAGGGAGCAATGTGAAAACATTTCAGACGGATAATGCTCCTTACATCTTTATCTTGCACTGTCCCTTTGTAGCTTTGCTGAGAAGGAAGTCTGACATAGGCTGCTGCACAGTTTAATGGCAAGTCTTATCCCTGTGACATCTCATATCCATAACTCTTTGTTATAGTCCATTACAAAGGAAGGCCCTCAGTTCAGTTAGGAGAATATACCCCTGGCTCCACGGAGAATGGGCTCTGTAGAAGAGACTAATGTAGTTTAATTCTTAGAGCCTATAAGGCGATGCAGGTCATTTTTGATCATTTTGGGAGGTCCAGGCTGCCTTCAAGGGATCTTTTAGAAAGGAGCGTTCCAGTTCCTTTCAAGTTCTACTTTCAAACCAGTTAGGTTTGAAACACCAGCTCAACCCTATTACACTGTGCAGTTTAGAAGATAGGATGGAAGCTTCTATTGAGGATTTGCAGGGCAAGGCATTTATCAAGTAGGTAAATCATTTCTAAGGAGTCCAATGTGGTCGAGAAATCGTTCTACAACCACGATTAAAAGGCAGTATCAAAAAATGGATGGAATGCAATCAGACCAAATTGGCATGACTTTTCTGACTGACGCAATGAACTGTAGCTCGACTTCGTAAAAGAGGTGAAGCTCTTTGTGCTCTGTCAATAACACATTTCTCCCATAATGATGGCATGTTTACCCAGTGTAGTTACTTTCTTTTACAAATTACTCTTCCAGACAGAAATCCCAACACATGAATACCCCTTGTGTTTTAAACTGTGGCATCAGAAAGTCTAACAACTCCTTCACATCATGACATCTTAATCTGTGTACATGAGGCGTAATGGTTATTGTTTGTTTGTAATAACTTTATTAACACCAGGCCAAATTAATTGCTAGCTTCACAAGTAATGGCTGTTTTGTTAGCTCAAGGGGATCGAGCTAACATTTTTTTACAGAGTGATATTTTATTGATCGCTGTAGGGAATTTTTCATCATGCCTGCCCCCTCTGAGGAGATGGGAGCTGGTAGAGGCTAAGTGTTGCTTTAGGACATCTCCGCAAGGCAGATTCTTGACTTCAGTGTGACAACTGAAGGATGGGCTTTGCAACAGCTAGCCTGTCCTGCCTACAACACATTAAGTGACGATCATTGAGGGGGATTGACTCTTTATTTGACTTTGTTGTTTTCTCCAATGTGTTGTCAGGGCACTGCTGCAAGTACATAATGTACAGGTCTTGAGATGTTAAACCTCAACTAAAAAATATTTAGAAGATTTGCATAACTTCGTTGCCTTATCTGATGCTTCTAGTTTTGAGAACGTTTTGCACATTTGTATCATCACAGAACGATTTCAGTTATTAAATTATGACACTTTGCAAGAGGTTCAATCGACACCACAAGAAGTCACATGAGATGGGAGGGGGTGTCTAATTCATGCTTGTTTGATACCTCCATTTCTCCCCAAAGTAAGAGTTTTTAACAGATAACAGGACAGGACCCCTCTTCTGTATATGATAACCTATTCACATTGACAGACAAGCCACAGTTAGATACCTACCTCAGCTTTAAATAGTAAAATTAACAGAGAAAATACAGCTAGATTATGCACTATTACATTCTGCTGACACTTCTTTACAAGAACAAACATATTTAATCAGTTTTTATTTCACACTGTTTACTTTGGACAAACAAGATAATGGAAAAACTAAATTACTACGCAAAGCATTATGGAAGCACCGGGAAACTGTGAAACAGACAGTGAACGCAGGAAGTAAGCAAAAACTCGGAAAGAAAAATGTGTTTTCTAAACTATACTTTAATAACAGGAAAGAAAAAAGGATCAACCTGAGTAGTAGGTATTAAAAATAAATAATTTTGTGATTCATTATAACAAGCTAATATAAGTGACATCTGATAATTTTTTTATGAAATAAGGGCTTGAATTGAATGGTTCTGTTGGATGAATAAATCCTTTTAGCTTTTAATCGGCGCGTTCTGTGCAGCATGTGGCCAGTTTTTCCACTAAAGCAAGGGTTGTGGGGAATGCTTTTTAAGCATCCTTAGAATTAATCAAACCATTTATTTTATTTTTTGTGTGCTTCAGTCACCTGTGATCCTGCCATTCATTTCACTTTTATAAACAAGGTGTCTGTGGATCTCACCAAACAACTTTCACTTCAATGTTTTTCTTTTTTTATCTTCTATCCTTGACTAGAAAGGGGCAAAATGAATGGCATTATGCATTTTTCCTTATAAGTTCTTTGTGCACGTTCTTTTGTACACACTGTATGCTTTTAAGGACTCATCCCTCTGCACATTTTCAACCGGGGCCATCAACATTTCTAAAGTGTAGCTTTTTAGCTTGGAAATGTCTACCCTCATGTTACTCTGCCAGCACTTAAAAAAGTTTGTGATTTGTAGTTGATAATTAAACACAAATATGAGCAAGCGAGTAAAATGACAAAAATCTAAGCTCATCGATGAATTTAATTGTTGCTGTGAGATGAAACAAAGATAACTCAGCAACATAAACGGATGGACTGGACGCATATTCACTTTATTTAAGCAGTGCCCTGTTGCTGTTGCCCATCTTTCATGTTTGGCTTCATGTCACTCAAGCACCTATTGGCTGGCAAAGTAGAAGCAGTACTCTCTCTGTCAGAGGAAATCTGTCAGGCTTGACTGATGACACCAACAGATGAAATGAGTCTTTGTAATTTGACTCACTGGAGTAATCTGTCATAGAGGTTCAGCTTATTATCACACAACCAGGCGGGTTGAATTTGAAATTCACTGACATAAACAAGACTCCACTGGATAAAATTCAATAACTGGTTGGGTTGGATATTAGTAGTAGTAGTTGTTGTTATTTGTACTTTTTCTGTTTGCTCTTTTTTGTCCAGGTTAGAAATGAACAGCTGCAGAGCTCTTAGCAGTCATTGCATGCAATATATGAATCTAACAATACTATGAACTAATTGAATTGCTTTAAAAATGTGGGTTTAATTGACTTATTTTGAGCTGCAACTCTGTTGAATGTTTACGGCACAGTTCTTTGGTTGAAATTTACACGGTATTTGCCTCCTCTCTTAAGGGTGTATTTAGTGTGTAGTGTATTCAAATAAATACCTATGTGACAACCAGTTTCTTAGGTAACAGCCCAGTTTTCTGGAAATGTTATACAACATATTACATTTTAGTGTATTCATGTCTGCTGAAGCAATATTTCTAACATCACACACTTATAAAGTATGATTAGATCTACAACATTCAGTTATTCAGAATCCCCCTTGATATCCCCTTGAACTCAAAACGAGACTTTCCTCCCATAAAGTGATTCTTCACTGTTCTTTTTAACTCAGTGCTGAGAAATCAAACTGTATCTCTTCACACTGAGTCACGCTATGTCACGCTAAAGAACAGGGAGCCAATTAAAATTCACTGAGATAAACTCTAGGCTAAAGTTGAAATGCTTTAGGACACTGGACTTGCTCATTTAGAATAGATTGTTATGCACTTGTTACACACACACACACACACACACACACACACACACACACACACACACATATATATATATATATATATATATATATATATATATATATATATATATATATATATATATATAAGGTGTATATATAGCTTTTAATTCCATAATATAAATACATTGGGAATACTGCACATTCAATTCCAAATCAAAACATGACCAAAATTGATCAAGTTTGTGTTATACCTTTACAGAAAGTGAAGAAAAAGGAATATTAGGCTGTTCAAAAAAATAGCAGTATTTGCATTTTTTTTAACAAACTCAAACATTTACTGTATAAACTGAAAAATATCTCAAGGGTTTGCTTTACTTTGAATCACTGCACTAATATTTAGTTGCATAACCATTATTTCTGAGAACTGCTTCACATCTGTGTTGCATGGAGTCGACCAACTTCTGGCACCTGTGAACAGGTATTCCAGCCCAGGACGATTGAACTACATTCCACAATTCCTCTGCATTACTGGGTTTTGCCTCAGAAACAGCATTTTTGATGTCACCCCAAGTTTTCTATGGGATTGAGGTCTGGGGATTGGGCTGGCCACTCCATAACATCAATCTTGTTCATCTGGAACCAAGACTTTGCTCGCTTACTGATGTGTTTTGGGTCATTGTCTTGTTGAAAGACCCATTTCAAAGGCATTTCCTCTTCAGCATAAGGCAACATGACCTCTTCAAGTATTTTGATGTATTGAAACTGATCCATGATCCCTGGTATGCGATAAATAGGCCCAACACCACAGTATGAGAAACATCCCCATAACATGATTTTTGCACTGTCTACTGTCTGCGGCCCCCAGACCCAAAAAGAACAATTTTGCTCTCATCAGTCCACAGAATGTTGCGCCATTTCTCCTTTGGCCAGTCAGTGTGTCCTTTGGCAAATTTCAACCTATTCAGTACATGTCTTTTTTTCAGCAATGGGACTTTGCAGGGGTTCTAGCTGATAGCTTTGCTTCCCATAGCCTTCTTCTGATCGTAACAGTACTCACAGGTAACTTTAAGTCTTCTTTGATTTTCCTGGAGCTGATCATTGGTTGAGCCTTTGCCATTTTGGCTATTCTTCGGTCCATTCGAATGGTAGTTGACCGTTTTTTCCCACGTCGTTCAGGCTTTGGATGCCATTTCAAGGCATTTGAAATCATTTTGGCTGAGCAGCCTATAATTTTCTGCACTTCTTTATATGTTTTCCCCACTCCAATCAACATTTTAATCAAAATCTGCTGTTCCTCAGAGCAATGTCTGGAACGACCCATTTTGCTGAGTATTTCAGTGTGAAATGCACTATAACCAGCATGCACAACATTTGCTTCCTTCCTTCCTTAAATATGGATCATAATTGACACCTGTTTCTTCACAGAATCAATCACATCACTAATTGAACACAACACTGCTATTATTTTGAACATGCCCCTTTCAATTACCGATTCAATTACACAGAATGAGCAGCATGCATGTCATGACTGTTGGGTCTGTTGGTTTTCTATGACACTTACTAGTAAATTATTTGCCATGTAGAAATATCACTTCTATCAAAAAATGTGATTTATGAGGTTAGTGATGTTGGACTGCTATTATTTGGAACACAACTATATATATATATATATATATATATATATACAAGCTTCCACAAGTAGAGCTGTATTTCAGTTTAACTTTATTAACACTGGTGCACTGTCAATTGGCCTAATGTGTTCATATATATATTTTTTTACCCACAGAGTTACTGTGTTGGATAATGGCAGCCTACGGATTTCCAATGTTACTAAAATGGATGCTGGACTCTACACATGTGTAGCCAGAAACCAGTTTGGGGTAGCCAGCAGTGCTGGCAGCCTATTGGTTAAAGGTAAAATATTATTTTCTTGACTTGGCTTCAACCATCAGCCCTGGTTGGTTTATTGTAAATTGCAGCTGGATATTGCTTGTTTGTTGTTTATTTCATCCCCAAAAGCTGTTTCCTTGGCAATAACTGCTACACATACAGTAAATTATACAGTTAGAGCAATACTAATTTATTAAGACAATATCATTATTAGACCAAACAATGCAATTACATCAACACCAAACGTGATATATAAAGCATTAACACCGTGTTTGCTTTTTGTCATGTATTTTATGAATGTTATGTGTTAAAAACCTTTTATGTAATCCATTTGAACATCAGGACTCCTGCAGGTTTTATTTACCCAGCCCTTGTAATAAACTAACACATCAAACACAGAACACAGAGCAAATTATCTGGCAGTCTGCACAAGAGATGTGAGACACAACCGACCACTGCTACATTTAAAATTAATCGACACTGACCCTCACTGCACACTTGATGAACAAACAGTGAAGCAGAGTTGCTACAAAGACTACCCTCTTCTTACCTGACAGATATATACAGTCCAATTAGTTGATTGGCAGTGGCTGGAGGAAGCGAGACACAAGGCTCATTGCATTCATGTGCCTTAATGTTTAATTCATACTTTTTTGCACGGTGGCTCATAGCCATGCTCGGTTTGTTTAAGATTTCAATCCATTTAAATCACACACTTCTGCAGTGCAATGCATTTTCTAGGTCTTTCTAAAGAGCAGAGTCAACAACAGTGCTCTATTAAAATGCCTTTTGGTGATTCCTCTTCACAAGTTTTTTGAATTGCAAATTGGCTTGCATAGAAGCCCGATTCAGCTCCCCCCCCCCCCACAGCCTTTTTACATGTACGAACGGAGCTGTTTTATTGGTCAGGAAGCCAAATAATATATTTATTAAATTACTGTACCCAAGTACTCAAGGAACTGCACAAGCACGGTGCTTTGCAGAATAAGGTTTTAAAAACATAAAGTGATTTCATAAAATATTGCTCATTGTGAGTTTAATCTAGCCACCGTTATGTTACCAGCTACTGCTTACAGGTCAGTGTGTCAATGTTTTAACGCTGAAAGGAAACATTATTGAAAATGAATAAATATTTTTACAGTTGATTAGGGCTGCAACAACTGATAATTTCCATTATTGATTACTCTGAACATTATTTTCTTTTATTAATTGATGAATTGTTTAGTCTTTAAAATGTCATCACAATTATCATCCCGTCTTCTTCTTATGTTGTTTATAATGATAATAAAACAGACAAAAGCAGGACATCCCGAAATTTGTTAAGCAGGAAACAGTAAATAGTAAATTACATATTTGTATCTTTGTAAAGCTGGCTTTGGTAATGACAAAGTAAATTATTGATCAACCAAATTATTGAATTTAATTAAAATGATTGGAAAAATTGTTGACGATAACATTTCAAGTCAATTGAAGATGACTCAATTAATTCAATTTTTTTTAATTATGAATTGTACCAGGACTGTCTTCAGGATTCTGAACACTGTCTAATTAATTGCAGTTAAGTGCATTTCACCTGGCGTCTCAGGTACAAATCATTGCTAAGATTCCACCAGAGGTTGTATCTATAAAATAAAAACAGCTTTTTATAGTAGTTTGCAATACATTGTCATTCCATAGGTTTACAGAATGAGAACCGCCATGTACGGAGCACACTGAAGGGAATCAGGGAGCCAATTTGTGGTTTTCCTTCCAGTCATACAATAACAGGATATGAGCGTGACAGCTTAGCAATCAGAAGCAGAAAGTTTTACCCCTCTCAGTTTTTTTTTGGTGCCAAACTTTCCGAAGACTCACCTGGAATGCACTGCCATGACCAGTCAGCTCTTCTTAGTGGGTGTGAAATAAACAAGCTGGCTTGTTTTGACAGAGCTGAATATAGACCTTTACGCCTACTGACATGCTGCATTGGCTTGCCTGTCCATTAGTTGCTTATGACATGCATGCATAATTCACAGTGGACTGGTGTATGGCCTCTCAGCCTGTGCTATATTCTGTGCACCGCACTGCTGTTGAATGAGACACCCAGCTGAGTCAGACCAAAGATTATGTTAATGCGCACCACGCTGAGGATAAAATAGGATGGCTTTTTGTCTCGGCACAAACAGAGCCAAATTATAGACTCGGATCTGACCTGCTGTAATGGTTGAGTTTTTTCCTTTTGTTTGTTTATTTTACTCTGTCATTGTTTAGTGATATCAAGCTATACTCTGTTTTAAAACAGAGAAAGAGATGCAATATAAGCTCACCGGCAGGCTCAAAAGTAATATATCTTGTTTGTCTCACATCTGGGACAGGATTTAACGAAGGGCAGGATTTGTTTTTGAGTGTGGCATGTTTTTTGCAATTATTTCTCAATGTTCAGGGAACATGTAGAAGTAAAAACAAGCTAGGTGTATTGCTATACATACAGCACACAGTCTTGGCAGTCTGAAAAAGCTATATCTACTCTGTTCCCTTTCTAACTTTAGCTGCTCCCTGTTTACAGAGCCAACTTTGATCACCAGTCCAGCAGGTCATCTGGACGTAACCGTAGGTGAGAGCATTGTGCTGCCCTGCCAAGTGTCTCATGACCCCACGCTGGACCTCAAGTTCACCTGGTTCTTCAACGAGCAGCTCATCCACTTTGGAAGCCACTGGGCGTATTTTGAAAAAGTCGGTGGGGTAGGTGCAATAATGTCTTTAAGTCCTTTGTGTCTCTGTGTCTTCAGGGTAAGACATGAAGAAAATATGATATGTTGTAGCCAATAAGTCACACATGACCATCCCTTTCAGATCACAGTCATAACTGTGTGCTTCAGAAATGATATACACAGTTGAGTTGTTTAAATTACCTTTGAACTCTTCACTGTGGCAGAACTACAATTAAAGCACCAGATTATTGTATTGGCCAAGTAACATTTCTGAGATAAAAAAAAAACACGCACTTTAATATCTTCTTGACAGTCTGTTTCCACTTGAACATGGTGACTCTGTGCTTATGACTTTACCACTTAAAAAAGCTTTCAGCAGGCTTAATGGAAAGCCATATGTGAATAGTTACACTCTTTATAATACTCAAAATGTATTTCTCTACATCACCAATTTCTATTTTAAATGAATCTGTACACATATCTTTGCCTGTCCTGCTTGTTATTAACACATGAAGCATAGCGCAAGTTCTAGCAGATCACGGCGTCAAGCTCGGCTATTATCTCAGCTCATAGATGACAGTTCCTAAGCCAGCACACCAGCTGATGGCTCAGCTGATTCCCTCTTTTGATTGGATTTCCAAATAGCGTGCTCTATTTAAACTGCTTTTCCCAGCCTACCTTGCTGCATCTCTGTTAGCGCTTGCGACCCACCTCCACCCCAGCTCCTCCTTTTAAATTCATGTTGTCTGACTTAATCAATGTCGTGTCATTGATGCTGCTCTGTTCTATACCCTATGGGGATCCTGCACTGCTGCTCTCCCCGCTTAAGGCTTTCCATACATGCACATGGAAGGGCAGGGAGGTGTGCTCTCCCTGCCTCATGCTTTACACGTATGCACGTGGAAGTGCGGGGAGGCCTCAGAACAGAGCCATACCGCCAAATACAAATTGCAGATGAATGAGTCTATTTTGACAAAGCGGTCCTGACTGAACTCCTTTATTGACAAAAGTAGAAACCAAGGATTTCATTATGCAATGCTCAGCCATGCATTACATTTGATCATACAACACAAAATAATAATAAGTATAATAAGTAGCTGCTTGAAGATTGCTGTACTGCTCCCCTAAATGTATGAATCCCAGTTTGATTTTGACTTTTTTTACCCTTTTTTTCATATTAGGATATATAATATTTTATGTTAGGATATCTGTAACAAAGAGATGAAATATGCCTCTTCGATCCAACACTGAAGTATTGGTTGTATCAGTTTTAAGTAGCAGAGTAAGTCATACCTTAATACCTTGTAATATTATACCTTGAGTAAATATCAAGCAACAAGCTCATCGAGCACTGCGTTACGGCTCAAAATGGAAACAAATTTGGCAAAATTATATATCACTGTATGATCTAATCAAATTTACTTTTGAAATGATGAGTACTAACTAGGGCTGTCAAACGATTACATTTTCTTAATCGCGATTAATCGTTGAATTTCTATAGTTAATCGCGATTAATCGCATGTTTTATCACATGATTAAAATTCTATTATTTTGCATTTCAGAACTGTTTTTAAGTACATATTAACAATGGAAATTCTTACCAGTGTATCTTGATTGGGAATCAAATGAATGCAAAGAAAATTTGTCAATTTTAAGATTTGTATTTGTTTATTATATATTTAATCTAGTCACACATTTGAATCTAGAGTCAATATTAGGGTTGGGTATTGTTTGATTTGGATACTGGTGCTAAAGCGGTACTTTTAAAACGGTACTGGTGCCTTAACGGTGCCTGAACCGATACTTTTTAAGAAAGTTAAAAAGTGGCGGCTGCTATCTCTTCTTTACAGTCTGGCAAAACCCCAGGACCTGACGGCTTTCCGTCAGAATTCTATAAAAAATTCTCAGTGCAACTCGCTCCTTTTTTGACATCTGTTTTAAGTCTCTTAAGACTGGGACTCTTCCCCCAACGTTAAATCAAGCCTGTATCTCTTTATTACTGAAAAAGGATAAAGACCCCTTAGACTGTGCGTCATATAGGCCGATTTCTCTGCTCAACTGCGACATTAAAATTTTAGCGAAGGGGCTTGCCTCAAGACTTGAAGATGTCCTCCCCACTATCATCTTTCCTGATCAAACAGGGTTTATAAAAAATCGTCAATCATTTTTTAATATCCGCCGCTTACTTAATGTGGTATACTCTCAGCATCAGGCCATTCCAGAATGTGTTGTCTCTTTAGACGCAGAGAAGGCGTTCGACAGGGTTGAGTGGGAGTACCTTTTTTTAGTTTTAGAAAAATTTGGATTTGGCCCAGTCTTTCTTTCTTGGATTAAATTACTTTATAGTGCTCCCTTTGCAGTAGTCCTAAGTAATGGTCTGTACTCTAGGCCATTTAACTTGCATCGCGGAACCCGACAGGGCTGTCCCCCTAAGCCCACTAATATTTGCTATTATATTAGCTATTGAGCCCTTAGCAATCGCCCTACGCCAGAGTCAGCAGATCACTGGAATTACCCGAGGTGAGACCGTGCATAAGTTAACTCTATATGCAGACGATCTACTGCTTTTTATATCAAATCCACAAACTTCTTTACCCGCAGCTCTATCTTTGCTTTTCTTTGCTTTTCTTTTCTGGCTACAGGCTTAATCTGCACAAGAGTGAACTTTTTCCAATTAACAAGGTAGATACGCAATTACAGTATTCCAACATACCACTGAAACTTGTCAAAAATAAGCTCACTTATCTTGGGGTCTGTATCACTTGCCATCATAAGCATCTTTTTAAACATAATTTTGGCATGCTTCTTGAACGGATTAAGAAAGATCTTTCTAAATGGTCACCTTTAAAGATTTCCCTCATTGGGCGCATTAATTCGATTAAAATGGTGGTGCTTCCAAAATTTCTTTATCTCTTTCAGTGTTTACCTTTATTTCTTCTCCTGTCTTTTTTTAAATCTTTGGACTCTGTTATCTCTTCTTTCATTTGGAATGGCAAGCACCCTCATTTACGCAAATAAATGCTTACAAGCTAATTTCCCTCCCAGCATTTCTTGCATCCAATTTACAGTTAACTTCTTATACTTCTGTCAATTGCCAAGTGGTAAAACACACGTTGAGGATTTGGATCCAATTCAGGAAATCATTTGGTTTTAGGGACCCCTCTCTTCTTAGCCCTGTGTTCCGTTATCATTTTTTTTTTCACCTTTGATGCAGGATGGTTCACTCAAGAGTTGGTTTCACAAGGTGATAAAATGTTTCAAAGATTTATTTGTGAATAATGTATTCGCTTCTTTTGAGCAATTGGTATTACGTTTTGGTCTTACCAAGTCAGATTTTTTTAGATTCTTGCAAGTATGACATTACGTTAAGTCACTTGTACCAGACTTCCCAACGATGCCTTCTGAAAATCCTTTGGATAGTTTCCTTTCATGTAACGTAATAGCTAAAGGCTCAATTGCTATTATTTATAATTTAATGATAAATCTGGCATCTTCATCCCTGGATAACATTAAAAGAGCTTGGGAGGAAGACCTTGATAGACCACTCTCCGAAGACACATGGAACTGTGTTCTTAAACAGGTCCACTCATCATCAGTATGTGCTCGACATTCGCTTATACAGTTTAAAGTAGTACACAGAGCTCATATATCCAAAGTTAAACTAGCTCAAATGTTTCCTGGTACTAGCCCTATGTGCAATAGATGTCAGTGTGCTGAGGGAACGTTAATACACATGTTCTGGACATGCCCCAAATTAGAGCATTACTGGCGATCCATATTTCTCACCCTTTCTGCGGTCCTTCAGCATAGATTAGAGCCAGAACCTTTGGTGGTATTATTTGGAGTCGCTCCAGAGGAGGTATGGTTGTCAGCATCAATGTGTAAGGTCCTTGCTTTCTCTTCCCTGATCGCACGTAGAGCAATATTATTAAAGTGGAAAGACCCCTTGCCACCCACTCATACTAAATGGATCAAAGATATGTCTTGTCTCTGCCTTGAAAAAATCAGGTATTCGCTAAGAGGATCGGAAAAACAATTTATTTATTTTTTTTTTATGTATGTATGTATTTGTTGTATTTGGTTGGAGGTTAATGTTTGTTAGTATGTTTGTATGTGTACTCGGTTCTTACAATTCTATTTTGATTTAATGGACAGTATGGACGCTATTCTAAGGGGTGGGGGACTGTGAATGTGATTTATGTTGCGTAAAACAATAAAAACAAACTTTGAACTAAAAAAAAGAAGCGTACTAAACAGTTGACGACATTAAAGAATGGCTTGTTTGCTAAGGCCATATCGTCAAAATTAAATGTTTAATAATAATGTAATCATCTATAACAATAATTTATTTCACTAGTAAATAGCTGTTGAATGACAAAAACAACCACCAGATGGGAAAAGGGCATTTAACAACAACTTTGAATGCACCACGAGACTGTAAATTACCAGTTTCATTGAATGCACCGTCTGTGTTTTTCCGACAACAGCAGCTGCAGATTGTTACATCCCGGTGTTGAATCCTCTACAGTGAAATACAGTCACTTTACTTTACACCGTTTAGCGTTAGCTGTCAGCATTGTAACCGTGTTTAATCCAGCTACTAGCTAGCAGTAGGCTAACGTTAGCTGCAGCAATGTTTCTATTGCCTGTAACGTCTGTTTCAGAGCATCAGAGAGAAGTGCAGGCATATCAGTGGCACCAGAATGAGGCACCGAAATCCGCGTTGCTATTCCTGCAGCAGCAGGATGTGTTACGAGGAAGTACGGCAAAATAGTAGCCTGTTAGGCATGACGCAAAGCCGAGTGAAGTGAAAATAAATTAATAAATGGCGGCATGCGATTAATACGATTAAAAAAAAAAAAAAAATGAACGCATTATGCTCGGCCCTTAATCGCATCGCGATTAACACGTTAATGCTGACAGCCCTAGCACTAACAGTTAAAAACCCTGCAGCAACATCATTTAAATCTGCTGGTAGAGAATATACTGTGTCCTGCAAGTGTCGAACAATATGAAAACTGTATGTCTCTGGCAATGTTAACACATCCTGTTTTGTTGGGTTTATAACATTTTGCAACTCCAAATAGAGACATGCTCCTTACATGTTGTACGGCTAATTGTTACTGCCAGGGCAGCAGGAACACTACTGCAATGGCTGTGATTTAAAAAATTATGGGACACATGGTGTCTGTCCAGAAAGAAATTTCCATCTGGAATTGAAAGACATTTTAAACACACGTTATAGAAGAAAATGAAATATACTTTCCAATGGGAATAAGATGCTGAATATGTTTGGTCTGATATATGCTTAAATTACTTAAGATGAAAGGGAGGCGAAAAGGCTGACTGAGGGATGCATTGGTAAACCCCAGTGAAACACAGTCAGCATTTTCAGTATTGCGT
Source organism: Sander lucioperca (assembly GCF_008315115.2). NCBI lineage: Eukaryota > Metazoa > Chordata > Actinopteri > Perciformes > Percidae > Sander > Sander lucioperca. Next base: position 7,234,114 of record NC_050184.1, read on the forward strand.
ATGAATATGTATAACCAGAATGTTACTGTACATCATTGTAGTTTGCTCAGTTTTTTCATGTAACCCAACACCCCGTAAATCATGACAAGTCAGCTTTAACATAAAGCAATTGCACTGCCTTGTAGATACAGACGTGACCTGCAATGGACAGAGAATGTGGTTTACCTTTTTATTCTGTCTTAAAGCCACATGATATATCATTACTGTTTTTGCAGGACTTCTTACAGTCTTATTTGATTTAATAAGCAATCTTGGAGGTTATTTTTTATGCTGTATATAAAATGTGGCAAAGTGAGAGATCTGTGACCCATTTCATCCCCAGTTATATTATTTCATTGATGGCAGAGTTTCAAATAGTGAATGACTTGCAGCAATTTTTTATCTCTGTAAAATGTCCGTGATTATACATCAAAGTAATTATCCAGTCTCATGTTGCTTCATAGTCCCTTACTTTCATAGATAAGACATCAACTTAACATTATCTCTAACTTGAAAAACTTCAAAGCTAATAATGCATCTGGCACTGAAATGGTTCAGAATCAGAGGGAATAAAAGGGATAGAGCTGAAAGAAGCTTTTTAATTCCACACAAAGAGCTGTCCTCATAAGTGATCACGAAAAAGCTTCACTCATTTATTTGGTGCGTCCCTGGACTTTCTCTTCCATTATGTAATACACTAAAATGCTAAAATAAATCACTGTGACATTGCACTTCTTTCTGCAGTCCTTTTAAATTAGTTCATTATACAACATTTAACTGTATTTTACTCTTTTTGTCATCTTTTTTTCCTAACTTGTGCACTGACAGCGCTCAGCTGGAGACATCATGATCCGGAACATTCAACTGAGGCATGCTGGGAAATATACATGTGCCGTTCAGACCAAAGTGGACAGTGTGTCTATTGCCACTGATGTGGTAGTCAGAGGTAAGGATGTCCCTCAAACTCCATGTAAAAAAAGAATCAAACCTTGAAGTCAGATTTGTTGTTTTGCATGAAGAAATTATGGCGCAGCCACAGTGTGTACACATTGCCACTGTAGCTACATTTAGCAAAGCTATTTTTACTACAAACCCTCTACTCGCCAAGAATGTCACTCTCTTTCATAGTCAATGAAAACATTTACTATAGCTGACTGCATGGCAGTAGTCTCCTAGCAAAACAATCAAACTTTCTCATTACCACTCTATCACAAAATGAATGAAAGAATGTGAACAAAGTTACTACAGGATATATAATTATAGCACGATTATGGCCTGACAATGTATACCATATCCATATAATTCCCATGTTGGAGGCAGTTTGTGGGATGTACAGTAAGATTCCACCTTTACCCTTCCAGTGGTTCCCATTGGTCTACTTTTGACCCCTCACTGGTAACATATGTACAGGTAACATATGTTCATGAGTTGCGGATTTGTGATTTCCCCTTAAAATATCCTTAGATTGTTTCATTTGTTCAAGTGTTTTAGAATTTGTTTTAAGAATTTTCGCAAACAGAGGATTATAATTAGGTATTTTCTTCTTTCCTATCTTGTCTTGTGAACCCGTCTGAACCACTGCTTTAGGGCATGTTATGATCTTTTTTATTTCCTAAATTAGAGTACAATAAACTGCACTTCAGAAAAACATAAAATTGTTGTTGTTGTGTTTGGACTCTCTAATCATTCGTTTCATCTGTTCTAATTATGGCCCACCCACTCTGTCTCTCCGTTCTTCTGCCTCTTGACTTTATTAATCTCTACAGTATATATCATCCTGTGTGAGTGAACTGTGACTAATTATCCTTCCAGGTCCCCCAGGCCCCCCTGTGGACTGTCAGGTGACTGATATGACAGAGACCACTGCTTCTCTGTCCTGGGGTCCCGGGATGGACAACCACAGTCCCATCCTCAGCTACACCATCCAGGCCAGAACGCCCTTCTCTCTCGGGTGGCAAGCTGTAACCACCGGTAGGCTGGTTTCATCTGACAGTCTGAGTGTAGGTCATATGAATGTGTTAGTAGATAAAAGACTGAGTGAGCGGGGCTGGTATCCTTTTCAAGCACCACACTTGAAGGGGACAGTAAATAACACATCACCAGCTTGGCTAACATTCAGTGGCTCATCTTGCAGGGTTTTGATGAAAGGTTATTTCTGTGGTGTCTCTCAGTTCTAGAGCTGCTCAGGGGAAAGGAGCTGTCATCCACTGTCACTGACTTGAGTCCCTGGGTGGAGTACGAGTTCAGAGTCCTGGCAACCAACAGCATAGGAACAGGAGAGCCCAGCAAACCTTCCAAAAAGGCCCGCACCAAAGAAATGCGTATGTATCAGAAGCTCCTGACATTTCCTCTGCTGTCAACAGATACACAATTTGTTTGCAAATTATGCCCATTATTACTGAGAAAGCAATTAGATCCCTTCAAAGAACTGTATTGTACCAGTGAATTTTAGAGAATTCTCCGCTTTCCTCAGGGCACACAACACATGAACGGATGAAATACACAATAAATATGTTGATCCCCGGTAGCTTCAGTCAGACTGTGTGTGTGTGTGTGTGTGTGTGTGTGCGTGTTTGTGTGTTTGTGTGTGTGTGTGTGTGCAGAGAAGGAAAAACAAGTCCCCAAAATGGCAGTGGCATAGAAAATACATAAATAAATACAGTATCTTTGGATTTAGAACCAACATCAACTCAAATCTAGTCAAAGGAGTGGATTAAAAAAATATTTAAATTAAAATTAGGGATGTCCAGATCCGATCACAATTTTTTAACACATCTATAGTTATGCGGTGGCACAGAGTTAGACCCTTTTGACTCAGAGACGCTATTGGTTAAATGCCGGCAAAGTAGAACACGGAAGCAGCTTGAAGCGGAAAGCGCGAGTATGTCTGTGGTCTGGAGGTATTATGAAGTTGGTGACAACAACATTGCCATAGCAAACTGTGAGATATGTAACAGAAGTGCTCTGTTAGTTAACAGAAGTGTTTGTTAACAGAGTTGTTGAATGTTAAAATAAGGTGAATTAAATAAAAAATAAGGAACATCCTGGATCTGTTTTTTCGCTTTTCTTTATTCTTTTTTTATATTTTATAGAAGTATCGGATCGGGACTCGGTATCGGTAGATACTCAAAATCAAATGACTCGGACTCGGACTCGAGGGCAAAAAAACCTGATCGGGACATCCCTAATTAAAATGTTCCCATGAAATCACCCACCTCAAATGTGTGTATAAGCAACCATACATATAGAGTTTTTATACATAACTACAGGTACATGCACCTACATATATATAGATCAGATATACACACACATACCACATTTATATGGATAAACATAAAATCATCAAGCAATATATTGTTTAAGAATGAGCAACCCATAAAAAGACCCTCTAACCGAGTGCAGGGCAGTACTTTATGGCTTCTCAGGTGTTTGGATTTGAAGTCGTATCCACTGTGCTGCATATTGAAATGCGAATTCCACCGATTTTATACATCAAAGTTAAGGTTTTGTGGAGTACTACTGCACATGTGCATTGTATAAAGCCTTTTGTGGGTCCAAAGGAAGCTGTGCAAAATCTTATGAATTGCCTCAAGTGATGTCACTTGGCAGCATTGGTTGGGGCTGAAGACTAGAAGTTTGAATAGGAAAAAAATATGTAGGTGGAGTTAGAAATATGTGAGCTTACCAGACATCTGTAGCCCGCTCCTCATCTCTGCGTGAGGCTAGCGGCTTGAGGTTAGATTAGCTGCTAGTACACACCTGAATTTCTGACCGAACTGTCTGCATTCGTGTTGCATTGTGGTTAATGTAGGTGCCAGTTTTTGACAAGGAAGAAGACTGCATGGAATAAAATAGACCTTTGTCCATGGTGAGTCTGTCAGTGTTAGATCAGTGCCATGTTAAATAGGTGGAGTACTCTTTAAAGTATACATTTACGTAGAAAAGGTCTAAGAAAGGTCTAACTCTTCAAAAAGGTTGGACATGTTCAGTACTTCTATCTCTTGTAATGTAACGGTGAGCAACAGAATACTCCATATTGTCAATTCCAATTGCAGATACTTAATTAAATTTAATTAAATTTAATTAAAACAAACTGGTACTTATAACTTCTGTGGTTGATCTGTTAGTTCCCAGGGTTACTCCGGCCAGAGTGAACGGTGGTGGTGGAGGACGTTCAGAGCTGGTCATTACGTGGGAGGTACATTTGTATTTACATACATAATGTTTTTGTTTGAGTGAATTGATGTGAATGTAGTTTTATTCATGTGCTACATTCAAATGCACAGTTAAAATAGATTTTAATTAAAAACACACACACAATTGACATATAAATGTATTATATAAACCTGTTTGTATATTTCCAACTTCACAATTTCTTTTTATGTGAAATTGAAACAGTATAAAGAATGACTACAGCTCTTTTTGGATAGTTCCATTTTATTTCTCCTCAGTATAAAACCACTTAGTCAGACAGAGTGATAAGTTCATGCAAGGCTTGCAAGTACAGTACCACCCTCAGCACTGTTCCTCTTAGGTGCTCTAATCTGAACATAACTGCATTTCTTTTAGGTATTAATATCTTTTAGATCAGTCATCTTGAGTCATCCCTCTGACTCATATCTCCTTAGCCTGTTCCTGAGGAGCTGCAGAGCGGTCCGGGCTTTGGCTACGTGGTGGCTTTCCGCCCACTTGGGGCGCAGGGCTGGATGCAGGCTGCTGTCACGTCCCCAGATGCCTCTAGATATGTCTTCAAGAATGAGAGCATCCCTCCCTTCTCCCCTTACCAAGTCAAAGTGGGGGTTTACAACAACAGAGGAGAAGGCCCTTTTAGTCCAGTGACCACCATCTACTCAGCAGAGGAAGGTGTGTACTATTACAACTATACAGCGAAGCATGTGTTGGCTTAACTCTGGGAATGTACAACACTTGCACTGTGCCAGTGATTACCTATGAAATTAAGTCTTATTTTTATCTCTTTTTATAATGATTGCAGTTTTTTTTAAACACCCAGTGCCACAATGTCATGCATGAACAAGTGGACCAACAAGCACACACTTCATTTTCATTTTCAAATAACTGTCATTGAAAGTAGACACTGGAAAGTGGATTGAGTCTAAAAACACCTTGAAAGGCTGAGAAATATGGAGGATATATTTATTCATAATTCAAATTAATAATTCAAATTAAAAGTCCAAAGAGACAACGAAGCGAGATCAAATAAAAAAAAAATTAAAAAAAGTTTCCAATTGTTGGCTGCTGCTACTACGGCAAACTCCCGATCTAGATTCTAGAATCAATTGCTTTTTTTTACAATTTTCGTCTGCTATTTCACCACTAAATTTACTTCTGAGACTGTTTTATGCCAGAAATCAACTGTGTAGAGTTTGAATATGAGCTGGTGGCAGCCGGGATCGCTTGCTCGCCGGCCGGCCAGTGATGCTCACAGACCCCGCTGTCAGCTGGAAGTCTCTCAATAGAATCATGGACAAGTTTATTTCCTGAAATACTGCTCGTTTTCCGTTTGAACACATTGTCATCAATATTAACAAGGTTTAAATGACCCATTTTTCAAATTTGGATATCGTTTCAAAATCGGAAATCAAATGAACGGAAAAAATCCATGTATCATTCGTTCATTTGTTTTTCAAAATAAAATCAAAGAGCAAAAAAGCTAAAAGTGTCTTGTTTTCTCAATACTCGTTTCCAAAACCAAAATGAAAAGACGAAATGACTCGTTTTTCCAATTTCGGATTTTGTGCTCAAATGAAAAATGGAAAAAACGGATAAAGAGCTTTTCATCCAATTTTCAACTGACGCAAATTGCATGACCTGGAAGTGATCTCTACTAGGACCCTATCAATACATGTAGGAACAGAGGGTCCATTATTAAACTATTAAAAAAGAAGTAACATGGGATTTCCCCCTTTCTGGTCTATATCCTCTGCTGAATTATTTTTATCCCCAGTGGAGACAAAATGTATCCCCCACTCAACGGGATCAATGCTACTTCACCAATACAAAACCATACATTTTAAACCTAAAATAGAAGTATTTTAAACTAAGTAAAGCACATTGTGAACAGCCTTTAGTGGCATAGAACAATAAAATCCGAGCGGCAGTTGCTGGTCGTATTTAGCTACAGAGCTCTGGTACGCCAACTACCAGCGGCAGTTGTTTAGCCCCCAATAGATGACTGTGAGCCAGGTACAGGCACCGCCAGATGACACTGCTGTCAGGGGCCATTATAGTTGAGGTAGCCAGAAAACGTGAGCGTCTTGCGGCAATGACAGTTAGTTAGGTTTTTAAGCACCAAAACGAAGTTAAGTTTAGAAAAAGATTGTGGTTAAAACACTCCAGAGGGAACAAACGAGCATTTCCTGAGTGAAAGTAGGCTATTTTGTTTTTGCCACAAAGTGAACTCCACTCTCTGCCTTGAAAGCGCTGTGTTTTATGTTGACACCACGTTGCGCTATTTCATTTTGAGATTATTTCCATTGGATTCTGAAGATCATAAATAGCCTAAGTGTTTTGGCATGGCTGGCCAAGTGGAAGGGGGATTTAATTCTTGCATGTTTTGTTGTGCATGATCAAATATATATTTATAGGCTATTGATGTCTGATAGCGTCTTATGGTTCTAGTAGAGATCACTTCCAGGTTACGCAATTTGCATCAGTTGAAAATATCAAAATTTGAAGATACGCTCATTACCCGTTGTTTTCCATTTTTCATTTGAGCACCAAATCGGAAATTGGAAAAACGAGTTGTTATTCATTTTTTCATTTTGGTTTTGGAAACGAGTATTGAGAAAATAAGTTATTTATTGCTTTTTTGCTCTATGATTTTATTTAAAAAAACGAATGAACAAATGATACACGGATTGAAAAAGTACACGGGCCCAATTACAGTAACTACATGAAAACTTCACTGTTGTTGCATGAAATGTCGTTTGTGTTTAGCCTACATCATCAGTTTCTATCATCTAATGTGAAACAAGAGGCTATATCAGCTTCACTACCAGGTTGGCTTGATGTCAAGCCCCGCCTTCCCGCGGGCTGCAGCGAGATGCTCCTTAACTCAGTGTGCTTCCCAGCAGTCAGCTCCCCCTTCTGTCCATAAAGTGCCTCTGCACCCCTTTCATTTCAGACCCTCCACCAGCCTTTGGGGCACACCTCCTCATTTACATACGCTTTTGACATCTGTCACATCCAAATGGAAAAGCCAAATGTTAAATCTAAATGGAAAAGGTGAATCTTAAAATGTCAAAGGGCAATTGCCAAATGTAAAATTCAAAAGATAAAATTTCAAATTGAAAATTATAAAGTGCAAAGGCTAAAATAAAAATATTTATTTTTTTCTATTTGAGATTTTAATTTCCATTCCAAAGCTTTTCCATTTCACATTTTGAGTTTCATATTTGATGTTTCTCTTTTCTTTTTTCCATTGTGATTTTCAATCTATAAAAGATTTCAGTTTAAGCATTTATATTCAAGCTTTGCATTTTAAATTTGACTTTTTACATTGCACTTTACATTTTCAAATTATAATTTTACATTTCAACTTTGCTTTTTCAGTTTCCTTTTTTTTTTTTTTTTATTCAATTATGGCATGATTTTTCTCTTTGGACTTTCAATTTGAATTATAAATAAATATATCTTCCATAGAGAAAACACATTTTCCTACTAAGACCGACGTGGTCGTACATGAAAATAAAACATTTCTGCCAAGAATGAAACAATTTGGGTTATTTCTCATTGTTTTTTTGTCTGTCTGAGCTCTTCTCACTGGTTTGCATGGGCTGGGCTCAGATGGAATAAGATGAATTTGGCAAAGCAATTTGGTGACAATTGTTGGGTTGTTTGCTGCTGTTGAGACAGCACTGTGAATCTAACCTGATCAAACCACACCCACCCAATTTGATGAGGTTGATCAGATGAGTTTGTGACTGGTTAACTCTTAATGATAACAAAGGATGTTTTTTTTTTTCTGAATCAAAATTTAAGTTGTTGCACATTTATTCTTGAATATTTAACGTAACAGAGAAAAGTTCAGATTTGGCCACAAGTTTTCAGGGGCTGTAACGTTGTATTCAGTGGACTATCCAGGACTTAATGTTGGAGCACTCACTCCTCCTCGCACAGTTATATGGATAGATTGAATGTAGCTACAGTAGATTTGATAACTCATTCGGTAGACGTGGGTGTAGTGAATCTGTTACTCCCTCCTTCTCCTGACTATCCTGTGTGCTTCAGAGCCCAGCAGAGCTCCAGGGAAGCTGAGGGCAAAGAGTGTGTCAGCATCCGAGGTAGAGGTCACCTGGAAGCCACTGGCCTGGAGCAACAATCGCAGACACATCCTGGGCTATGAGGTCAAACCAACACATGCCCACACAATAGGAGTCATACAAATGTAGTGGACAGTGCCAACAGCTAGTGCCATTATATCTTGGATAACAATGTGATGACATTTTTGTATTAGTGTCTATATAATTATTCATTCATGAAGCAAATTGGCAGTGTATGATGAGCATGATGAAGCCCTCCAGGACTCATGCCCACAATAGTGCAGTTACAGATCACAAATCAGATGCAAGCTTATAAAGTATAATCTGTGTATTTGTTTTGTGGTTGTAGTTGCAGTACTGGGGTGAGAGGACTAAACAGGACACAGCCAGTGTGATCAGGACAGTAGGGAATAAAACGTCAGTACTCATCAGGGATCTGGAGGGCAGAAGCACCTATCACATGTCCCTGCGGGCCTATAACAGTGCTGGAGTGGGTCCACAGAGCATCATAGTCAATGTCACAACCAAGAAACCACGTAAGGACTGTGTCTTTTTTTGTGCATGCTTTTCCTTTGTTGTTTTTCCCTCTGGCTAATGGTGCGTGGTCATTTGATATGTATTTAATTTCAGCAATAATGTTTCAACAATTAGAGTGAAAGTAGGGAATATTCACTACACAAGTGTACCTTAAAGGTACCATGTGGAGGATTCTTGTTTATTCCCCATAGCTAGAACTCCCGAGGTTCAACTCCCGGCCAGGGGACCCTTGTTGCATGTCATATGCCCCTCTCAATTCCCACATTTGGAGTCTTACTAACATATATATATAGTGTGAAATTGAGGGACATCAAGTAGCACTTGATAGACATGGCAAATCTTTGATGTAAATTGCAGTTTAATTTACGTCGCACTGTGCGATTTAACATGCAGGTCTTGCTGGAAAATGATGAGATGTTTCCTGCTGAGAGATTTCCCATAAACGTTAGTTAAATCCTCTTTGTATTGTTTCACTCTTTTCTTCCTATACGTCACCTGCGTGTCAATGAGCATATACAGTACATGTGCATCCTTGTGTTCGTGCTTGCAGAGCATGAGATTTAAACAAAACGGGCCCACTCATCAAAACAGTTCTCCATGGAGCCACTAGTGTTTAAAAATGTCACAGCGATCTGACAGATGAGCAGCACCTTATGTTCTTATATGCTAATAATGTATATTATTTTCACAGTTTTAATATATCTGTTACACACTCACATGTGTCTTCTTCACTCTCCCCAACCACCCCCTCACCAACAGCTGTACACTCACTCTTACACACATATTCCTAGAGTCTCTGCTCACTTCTAGCAGTGGGATGATAAACTGATAATGAGAAATCTCCTTCATGCTGAGTTGGTTCTTGATTTTACTGTTCATTGACCGTTTGGCTTGTTGTTTTTCTCCCTCCTCTTCCTCTCCTTCTCCCACTCTCCTCGTCCTCCTCCAGCACCCAGTCAAGCCCCAGTCAAAATCATGTGGAACACTTCCAACTCCAAGGTCATCCTGAGGTGGGACCAAGTGCACGCTCTGGAGAATGAGTCAGAAGTCACAGGATATAAGGTAAGGAGTGGAGAGTTTTTCACCTCTCCACTAGAAAGTGCTTAAACTAGACTGGCAAGAGCTCTGACGAGTGAATGTTTTCGTAGATTGTAACATAACAGAGAATGTTTGCTCCATTTACTCCATATACGTTCACTGTTGGGTGATATTTATGAGTACACTGATTTTGCTAACTAAGTAAGGAAGCATCTAAACTTCTCACAGTAGAGTTACTGCATGGCAGCCAGCCATGTTCTAACTATTTCAAACTGAAGTAATGAAGGTGCGATGTGTATTATTTAATATTAAATTCTCCACAAATTGCATACTCTCCTTAAAATATAAAATAACAATCCGCTGATCACCACAACACATGCATCCCATTATCTTCAGCTACATCATTTCAGCTACAGACGGAAAGCGAAAACCTTTCTGATTGTTTCTCAAGAGCGGGGTCACTGTAGGACATGTATACCTGTTACCAGAAGATTGATTGTCATCTTCCCAGATTGTGGCCTTTGACTTGTCATAGCAGCATCGTATGCATAATACATATTTTAATGATATCGCATTTTAGGTTATGAATCCTTCTGTTGTGCCATTTGGCTTATCAATCTAAAAAATAAAGGTCAGCCATTCATTTGCAGCCTCCTACGTCTACATTCCCCTTATCTGTGCTGCACCCTCACCTCTGGTCCATCACAGCCACCTGCAGATATCTACAGTAAGATTCATCCTTGTTAGTTTCAGAGGCAAGGCATTGCATCTCACACAGCTGTCTGAAAGAAACACGAACTACAACTCAGATTGTCTTGTCAATGCATCAACAAGGACACCTTGAAACCACTCATACTGATGCATTGAATCTGGAGTGGCTTTATCATCTTTACCTCTCTGTTTCCTGCAGGTGATGTACAGCCAGGACAAAAACAGCCGTCCCAGTGTGGTGGAGACCAACACCACCTCCTTGGAGTTGTCTCTGCCGGTCAACCAGGACTACGTTATCCAGATTAAACCCTTCAGTGAGGGAGGGGAAGGCAGCAGCAGCCGCCAGATTACCATCCCCAAGATAGCAGGTGGGACAGAAAATTATGTCTGTATCTGTTTGTGATACGCCACTGCAAAAACAGATGCATTCAGTTGAGTCAGTTTTGAGTCACATGCAAATCTATCAACAAACACCCATTCACTGGTGATTTTAGCATATGAGGACTTATTTTGTTTCCACTCCTCTGCAACTTCTTTTGTCTACCTCTCCCTAAATTGAGAGACCAATGTGTGAGTGTAAAACTATGCACTGTAAACACAACATGTTCTGTGGCTGCATTGCATTATGGTCTTTTCAGGCTGATAAATTGGTATCTCTGACACTTCTATGAGGTATTCTTTCCCCATTTAAATGTTGGTGCAAAATGGTGAGTCTTCAAATAAGCCTTTTCTCTTTGAAGCTAATGAACATTGTGTTTACAGTTGTTTTAGCTGTATAAATACAGTCTCTCATCAACCGACTGAGAAATATCTATCATTAAACAACAAAATGGGCTCAGACATGCAAAGAATATTGGCAGTTGCTGGTTCTTTAAAAGTGTATTTTTCCTTTCCACCCAATGTCTACAGTCTAGTTCTTTGAAAGACATAATTGAGCGCAGCGTACTAGTGCCATCTAGTGACATAGTTGTGTACTTACACCACACTGTAGTTTTTTGTACTGAATGCATTTTATTATTGGCTGTATGTTTTTTTCTGCCATAATTAACATTGATTTCATTTGTTTGTGTATTTCAGGTTTCATAGCCACGGGAGCAGCCCCAGAGTCTTCTGCATTTCCCTTGGTCAACCTCGCAGCGTTAATCCTCACAGCCAGGACTGTACTATGACAAACATCTGCATCAACCAGGCACTACAGCTGCTTATTAAGAGGAGAAACAGCTGGTCAGAGACAACAAGAGACTGACAGCCGCATTTCCACTTGCTCCCTCCCCTACTGTCTTTTCTCTCTCTTTGTGAGGAAATTTTTTTCCCTCCACCATTTAAAAGGAACTGAAAGGAACTGGCTTTTTCAGTAGTTGCTTTTCTGGAAGTGAAAGGACACCGTGACTCGACTGCAGTCTCTTTGAAGATGTTTCTTTCTTTGCTCCCTTCTGATCAGTGGATATTCTCATATGGTGTTAAGCTTGAAGGCCCAGTGGTGTGTGATGCACAATGTTTTTTTCTGTGGGACTGTGCGGGTTCAGTTAAACGAATATTGTATGTACCTCTGGACTTTTCTTGGATGCTGGGATTAGAACTGGGGATGGAGGAGATCTTACATAGCTCATTATAATGTGAGTGAAGTTATATTTTAACTCGGTTTAAGACAAGAAAAGTTTTTTCCCTCTTTGGGAAACTTGCTGCACTGTCTAAGAAGAAAAACCAACTGTTACTTATCCCTGCCAAAAACAGGGAGCTAAGCCTCATTGCTTGATGACAAACCAACCATTTGGGACCTTTGTAGCTTTGCCTGGATTTTATTCATGCTTTTACGTTACACAACATTACATCAAAACCTCAAGAGTTGCCATGATGAAACTGACTTTAACCAAAGGTATTGAGCCAACAAGGTTCAGTTCCACCTGTTGTGTCATTGTGAAAAAATGCAGTGTGTACACCCTCTATATGGCTTCCGTTGTAAACAGCAGACTTGTGTTGATTAATTGATGTCTTACCTCCCTCCCTCACCCATAAGTGTGTAACAAAGGCACGCTGAGCCACATTGTTGTACACTGTATGTATGAAATCCTCAGGTCCCAAATGAGCCTTAAGTCTTATGATTATTATCCATGTTGTTATTATTCAAGAGTTTTATTTATTTTCCTCCTCTGTTTATCCACATTTTATTTTGGCTCACTCATACTGTAATTTATGAATAACTGACCTTACTGTACGCTGTATGTTGAGATTCTTCACTTTTGTTACTTTTTAGATCATATTTTTGGGGCATTTTGGGCTCAGAAACTTGCCTTTCTCCTATGTCTTTCATAATGAGCATTGTAATACAGTACAAGTGGCAGTAATTACTGACTTTTCTATCATAGATTATTACAAAGTAGGGATGGTATTTTACTGTCAGCTGCTGTTTGGCATGAGATTGGTCAGTGTACGTACCTACGTTGCTTAGGATGTCTGAATGGATCAACATGCTTTTAATAAACATAATGCCATTTTCCTCATTTATTTTTTTGCATTCACAAGAGGCCAAAAAGGCCATGCCTCATCAGGCCATGCTATTTGATGTAAAGCTCTTATGGTCTGACTAGCACATAGTAAGTAGACATTAAGATAATAAACTCACAGTTTCATTAATTTGACATAAAGGTCACACTTTAAAAAGGGGTTGCAGTTGAAGCAGAAAATTAACATGAAACTCACATAAACTTTCAGTTTGTATTACTGCACATGAACCTCAATAACAAACTTAAATTACATGGTCTGATTTTGTTTAAATAATTGTGATAATAGGTCAACAAAGTGCAATCTTAACAAGCAAATAATATTTTTACATGACTCTACATGTGGAAGATATTGTTAAATCATTCACAGTTTGGGGTGCAAAAACTAGAAAATTTGAAACTTTGCAGCACTGACTTTAACCAAATATATCCTGTAGCTGTATTTCAGACCTGTGTTTCAGCCCATTTCTCTTCACAATAACTGATTCAATCCTTTGTTAAGTATGGGGTTTCTTGGATGAAGCACTCACTTAAGGTCATGCTTCAGTATTCCATTCAATTAAAGATCAGGACTTGACAATTTCAGAATGTAAATTTTAATCTATTATGACCTTTGGTTGAAAATGTATTTCTGCGCTTGGGGTCATTGTCACACTGTGTCTCAGCACCTTCAAATCATACGAGCTAGAGAGAGAGAGAGAGAGAGAGAGAGAGAGAGAGCATTTCTTCTCTGTTCTACCTACATGGATGCTCCTAATCGATATTTTGAAAACATACTCATAAGTGCAATCAATATCTGCACATCTGTACCTGTAAACTGAATTATTTGTTGTATCCTTGAGATTTGTTGAGGGTTGTGTTTAACTTGTGGAGAGCAGAAACTTCACAGGGAAAGGACATACAGTAGTATCACCACACTAACTACATTATGTAACTTCCCTTTCATTTAAAATAATATTGTTTTGTGTTATTTTTAGGGCTGTCAAACAATTAATTTTTTTTATCGCGATTAATCGCTTAAGTTCTATAGTTAATTGCGATTAATCACATTTTATCACGATTAAAATTCTATTATTTTGCATTTCAGTTTTTAAGTACATATTAACAATGGAAAGCATTTTTTACCAGTGTATCTTGATTGGGAATCAAATGAATGCAAAGAAAGTTACTTTATGAACTTGATTTTATGATTTGTAATTATTTATTTACTGTAAACAAGAGAAAAATGTGTGAATCTGTCATTATTGCACAATTCCTCCAAGTACCTAACTAAAAAACTAAAAATCCCTATCCTTACTAGAGTCAATATAGTGTGTAGTAACTCCTAAATAGGGCTGTCAAACGATTAATGTCTTTTAATTTCTCAGAATTTCTGCGATTAATGCAATTAATGCGATAAAAAAAAAATAATCGCATTGTGGCGGCCCTTAACCGCATCACGATTAACGCGTTAATGCTGACAGCCCTAGTTATTTTTAATACAGATTGTGTAAAAACATATGTATGATTCAAACTTTTTCTCTGAGCTGTGAGATGACCGCAGCATCTTAACTGCGGCTTGCAAACAATTTAAATTCAGCAATACTGTAGGTTAGCAATAATTGCCTTAATACACTTCACATCTTTAGTGTATTAATACATTCCTTTTCTTTAACAACCCTGAAACCAAATACACTTGGTACAGAAATACCTAGAAATATGTGAGAAACTTAAAACCTTATTAAAACCTAAAACCTACTGCATAATTTTTTTCATGATTGAAAAATACGGTAGCTGCACTACATTTTGGGGCCTACAGGACAAATATACACCAGCTGTTATAAGCCAAACAGATAATGTGAAAGAGATCAAACAGAGAGATTCCCTTCTCATCTTGTTCTCTTTTTCTCTGTTCTTTATTCATTTTGAAGGACTGCAAGTACAATGTACAGCAAAGACACAGCACCAAGCAATGGAGAGCAGCGGAGCAGAAGAGATGAAGCTGCTGAGGAAGAGGAGGGCTCTGTACAGAGAGGAGCGAGCTAGGTTTAAGTGTCAGCCAGAGGTCGTCCAATCACATGTCGACACCAGGTGCCACAGCCAAATGTCTCTGATGAATCACTCTGGTACTTTCAGACTTCCACGGGCTGGCTTTTTCTGGACAGAGGAAGGTAAGTTTGAACTTAGGGAAGAATGGCGAGAAGGCTTTCAGCTGGGTATGCTCAATGTTGTTGCAAAGCTCTCTTCTTTTTGGTAACTGGTGCCCCCTAGTGTACATCAAGCCCATGTCAATTAACAACTTTACATCTTCACAATCCACCAAACGGCACCAAACATACAGTACACGGTATGCATGGCTGCATTGTTTTTTTTTCACCTTCCAATTTGATACCCAGATCCATGATTGATCATCACTTTAAAGGATTTGGAACCAAAATATGAAATACAACGGGAATAACACTACACATGTGAACGTTGACAGTAAAAGTTTAGTGTCTGAAAGCCAAAGTTATACCTCAGTAAAACCCTCATAAACCTGACATGACAGTTTTAATATTTTTTTTTCTCAATTGAATGAATTTGCTTCTGTATGTATTGGTTAATATATAAAATGTGACTTTTGCAAGGAGGACAGGTATTTTGCAGGTAAAGTTAAAGACACCATAATTAAAGGGAAACCTTGCCGTGTCAAGTTTATGCATTTGACTTTCTGGCACCTCTGTAATTAAAAGTAGCTTGTTCATACAAATATTTTCATATAAAATCAGAGTTTGTACAATTTGACTGCTACCTTAGTGAGCACACTACAGTACATGCCTTTGGCATCCCTCTAACATTCATGTACCAAATCACACAAAACTAAAATTCCAAAGATTCTGCTCCTACTGTATATTTTATTTATAACATTGTACTTTGCTTGAAAGAGTATTGGAAGGGCTGTGATGCATAATACCATTTCTGCAGAGTGTGTTAAAAGATAAAGAGAATGTGAGAAAGCCGTGAGAAAATATCAGTTACCACAACTGAATGTAGGCATGACAGGCCTACTTCTTTCTTTAAGGGAGGATTCAATTAAAAGCAAAGCGATATGTAAAACAAAGATATGTAACAGCACCAGTGGCTTGAATGAAATGACACTGTAGCCACTGTGCTGTCATTGGATCTTGGGATTAACAAAAGGAATGTATGTGTGCTTGATATTTCCCACTATTTCTGATAAATACTGTTCATTTCCTGTAAGGAAGCTTAATTTCCTTTTTTTTTTTTTTACTTGTCAGAGCTCAGATTTGACTTCAAATTGTGAATACTTACAAAATTGAATACAGCCTTTATATCTTGATCATTACGATCCATCCTTCCTATGAGTTAATATTCATATTATTTAATTACAATCTAATAATGCAAGAAATTATCATGCAAACATTATCTCAAATACTAGTTTTACTGATGCAGCAGCCCATTCTGTGACTTGAACAAGGGTGTGAGTCTACTCTATGTACTGACTACAGAAGTGGTATTATATGCAGCTGAATTCGGAAAGCATATCTAAAGGCTCGGAAAGGAGAGAAACTGGGCTCATTCTG
The DNA here is from genome assembly GCF_008315115.2 of Sander lucioperca. Lineage (NCBI taxonomy): Eukaryota > Metazoa > Chordata > Actinopteri > Perciformes > Percidae > Sander > Sander lucioperca. The sequence continues at coordinate 7,250,725 of NC_050184.1, forward strand.
AAACACCAGCATGCTCAGAAACTACATCGCCACCATTTGAATAAATACGACAGGTACACTGTGTGTAACAGCTCCTAATGTCCAGACACATACACAGACATTCTCTAAAAGTCCATTCTCTAACAGTCCAATCAAAGTCCATCATGATGCAGCAACTGACACATCATGGTCAAATACATTTTACAGAAGTCAAATCTTTCAGGTGAGACAGATAGAGGGAAGTATATTGATCAGACGAGGTCCGAACACTTGAATGAACACCACCAGAGGACCTTGTTGGCGCTACATGAGCCGTTCTGCTCAGAGCATCCTCATCAGTCAGTGTGACGGGGGTGGGACAAAGCTCATTTGTTCTTTAGACAGGCTATGCAAGAGTGAAAACTAAAAGTAGGATTTCTGCTCTCACTAAACCCTGCTTCACTGGATCCTCTAACAGTACTGGAGCTAGATGTGGATGGAAGCACACACACAGTAGGTTTTTACAGCAGTTTTTTTTTTCAACACACACAGCAGGGATCTAATGATTTCTTGTTTTTCAGTACAGCAGCACAGACATGTAAAAGACACTCCTAGGTGCATGACCTTTTTTTTTCTATTTTACAAATGATACTTTCTGCATGAGATGGGTACCAACATGGCATATGGCCTTGGGTTATTCCACAGTGTGAATGAGTGCACAGATTCCCTTTGTCCTTTGAAGAATACTTAAGCAAGTGGATTGAATATAGAGGCTTGAGAGGTTTGCAGGGAATTTAGTTGGATTCAGATCGTTTCTCTTTAGTTGTTCCAGATGTTTGGAATTCTGGTGGCATATTGTCGACCAATCAAGGACCATGAGTGTTAACTTTTTTTTTTTTAAGCCTGCCAAATCACTCTGCTGAACATGAATGATTTGAAGAGTGAAATGTTTGAATAAAAATGAAATAAAAGGATTTCAAAGGAGTCTTGTTTCAGCTTTGTGTACATGTGTGTGTGTGTGTGTGTGTGTGTGTGTGTGTGTGTGTGTGTGTGTGTGTGCGTGCGTGCGTGCGTGTGTGTGTGTGTGTGTGTGTGTGTGAATGTGTACAAGAGACTCCATTTGAGCACCACTGGCAGTAGTCTATCAGTAGGGATGGTGGATGGCAATTTCAGGTCGGGCACTGACACTTTCGGTCCAAAGGGGGGCGATCTTGTCTCAGGAAATCAGGACTGCAGGTAAAGAAAGAAGAGATAGTCAACCCTAAATCCCTTAATCTCAAAGTAGGGGTTGTGAGGCTAAGTCCTGGCCAGATATTATCGTTTGAAGTCAAGATGGCAGCCGTACCTCTGATGCGCCGTGTCGATCCTCAGTGGATGATTCTGTTTCCCTGACAACAACTGCCTTGGTCACCTGCATGTCTGGATGCTGCTGCTTGGCTTCCTGTATTGCAATAGCCAGAGCCTGTGAGGAAAAGAGGGAACTACCAAATAAATCACAGGAACAAATATAACTTTTTTTTTAAGATTTTAGTTGATTTTAGTGTTTTATGGCTCAAGACTGAATTCCAGTTCCCATTTAATAATATAATAGAATTATAATTACAAGTTGAGACTCTTTTTTTAAGCTTGCAAATAGAGCTTAATTTTTTTAAGCAAAAATAGTATTCAAAAAATACAGTACCAAACATTATCTAGTTCCAGCCTCTCAAATGTGAGGATTTGCTGCTTTTCTTTGTCATATATCATTGTAATATAAATATTATTATATTATTGATCATTAGATATTGGGTTGCAATGGGCTTTTTTTCACTTTTTATTATTTATTTATAGACTAACAATAAATCTAAAAAAGAATCGCCAGATTATCGATAATGACAGTATTCGTTAGTTGCAGCCCAATTTGCAAATAAAGGATTATTTTGTTCGCATAGCTCGTTTATTCTCACAGATCCAACAACTACATTTCCCAAAAACTACAACACCCCAAACTAACAACCAGTAACTAACATGCACAGCACAGGGTACCTTTGACTTGACTGTTTCATCCACAGTTCATTTCAGCTCACCTGTTCCTGATCGACATCATCGTCTCCTGTGATTATGATCCTCTTCTCGATCCTGGTCTCTGAATATCCTCCTTTCACCGTCTGCAACACACAATGGCTTTTCTTTTTATAGCCTTCAGAAGTAGAGCCCACATCTAACTGTATTCAGACAGAAAATATGAGCTGCACCTCCTCATGTTGCAAAACCCACTTTATCATAATTATACATGAAATTGTGCGCGTTGTTAGTTCAACTTGAGCTTCTTTACCTTGGTGACGTGAGTGGTTGCCGAGGTAACATTCTCAGTAACGAGGATGGGCGACCCTGATGCCTCTCTTGCAAGACTGCTCACATGCACCTAAGAAAGCAAAACAGCTGGCGGCATTAGAAAATACTGTAAACACACATGTATATGTACAAATCATTACAGATTATAAGTCATGTTTTTCATATTTTAGGACATCCAGTCAGGCACATATTCATAAATCCACGTCTTTGTGTTTTTTGTACAGTAAGTAGGTTTAAACCCAAGAGAGCAGGAAGAAGTGTGCTGCAGGTCAAGTTAAAATTGGAGAGGTTCCTCTGTTTGTACTCACAGGGGAAACACTCTGCCTTGTAGAGTAAGAAACTTCACTCAGGCCAGTGATACCGTGATCCTGAAAAACAGACAAATTATTGTGTGACTTGTAGGTAGTTTACTAGCGAACTTTAGTTCATTTTTTTTATTTTTTTTATTTTTTACAATATTTTTTACTAAAATATGAAACTAACCTGATCTGTGAACTCCACGATGGTGGTGGTAACCTCTGACCCGTTGGGCTGAGTCTCAGTCCTGACGTCCGTCTTCCTCACCGTCGGTGTGGGCATGACATCACTGGCCTCCCTGCTCAGCGGTGTGATGGCGGAGACGCGACTGGCTTCTCTGTGCGACTGCTCTCTGTCCACTGACGACAACACCGGCACTGACCTCTTTGGTTTTTTGGGCACTACAGGCTTAAGTGAGTAAAAACAAAGAAACAAGTTTTAGTTTTTACACATAAAAGACCTAGATTGAATTGATGTAAAGCTCTTTGCTTGCAAAAATGAAGATATGTATTAAAGCTTCTGATGCACAAGTTAAACAAAAGAGCACACAAAGCGAAAAACAAACATAAGTGACTGTAACGTACTGTAACACACAGATGGACGGTGTGTTTTGAGCTCAGTGCTTAAGAGATATATTTTATATTAGATATCAATATAATTAAGATAAAAGAAGGACAAAACAGAGGAGAAAAGATGAAGGGTCTTTCTTCATTACCCTTCAGTGCTGCTCGATAAAGAGCATTCAACTCGAAACACGTTTCATTACAGCACTTACTGTGTCCTTTGCCTGCTCTTTTCTTGATTTCAGCACATTAGAAGCATCAATATATACATTCAAAGTTCATTTTACGCTGTAGACTTCATATTGTACAGCTTTTTGACAATTCAAATCATAAAGCAGACACAGAAAAACACATTGGAATGTGTGACAAACACTTGAGGTGTGATCACACCACAATTTCTTTCTTTTTTTTTCATTTGAACCACAGTGGAAAACTTGTGACTTGTTTCATTCACGGTCACACTGACTACTGCACACAGGCTTGTAAACAAAACTCGCATGAACTCCTCAACAGCTCGCTTTGGTGGCCTGTCATCACACTTTGTTGGAAACTTGGGTGGCACTGAGATGAGGATATGGTGGTGTAAGGAATGGGGGGGTTGGGAAGGTGGGAAATCCAGTCCCACTTTCTATTGTTTTGGCAAAACACTTGCTTGCACTCTTATTTTATGTATTTCTCATGTGCTTTTAGTTATAAACACATGGAGACATACAGTAGGTATACAACAATTTCAAAATCTGGCCATTGTGTTGTTACATTCATGTTCACACCCATACAGCACACCTTATATTTTTTTAGGTGCCTAAAAATAGCATTGTTCTTACCTGCCTGAACAAATCAAACTAAAGGAGGAGAAGCTACAAACACACTTAATCTGAAAACGTTACCTGCACATCTGACCGTTTGACCTCTGGTCGGACTTCTTCAGCCTGAATATGTTTGGCAGGAGGGCTGCTGCTGGCTCCTCTGGACAGAGGGGCTGACACCAGTGGAGGAGGGGGTTCAGAGGGACCCTGCTGCTGGAGGAAGTCCATGCCAAAGCACAGACCCACATCAGGTGACACACCCCTCTCCCCAAGCTCTGTCATGCCCCTGGAGAACTCCTCCATGCCCGTATGCAGGTCCGTGAGGACGGTGAAATCTACTTCTGCCTCCAAGCTAGACGTAGAGCTGACCGTGATGCTGGAACATTTGCGCTCGATGCCCAGGTGGGTCTCCTTCAGGTACAGGATCTCGTGGTCCTGGTCGTCCTCGGAGACGGAGCCTAGACGTCTCTCCCACGGTTCCCTCTGCAGAGAGGACAGAACATGGGACCATGTGAACTACAAATAGAAAGTGTGCTACAGAAAAAACAAAAGCATTTTTGTGTTTTTCTACTGATTGTAATCACCTACTGTATATGAACAAAATCTTCATCAGCATCAGAACACATTTTACAAATTAGATAAAGTTATTGTGTAACTTGAGCACTTTAAAATTGTGTTTTGAATTGTGGTTGGGGTTTCCCTGTTGATTAAGATAGGAATTTACAAACCGCCTTTAATGAAAACCAGAATATATAATAATCTCTGAAAAACAAATGTGTTACATAACTAACTGCAGTTTGTTTACACATTTCGAAAAGAGTGGCTAAAAAGGAGGAAAAACAAATAGGAGTCTGGTGGAGCTGAGAGACGACTCACTGAAGCTTCGTTGAAAGGTTCCTCATGAATAGCAGGTGTGGGAGGTGTGTCCTAAAGAAGAAAAACAAACAGGAAGCAAACATTAACATAAGCATGTGTCAAGTCATAGAAACGACAACAACCACAAACCTTGATACCAATCTATACCTTAGTCAACATGTTTGTAATTGCATCAGAAAAGGAGAGAGCAGAAACAGAGTTCAGAGCTTTTCTTTGTCACTGCGTTGACATGACGTTGTGTTTTTTTAGCCGAATAAATGGCTGATAAAAGCATTACTTGTCACATCTGAAGAAGCCATGTTTGCAATGTTCTCCACTCACAGCTTTTAAGCTAATTGCTTGTGTACTGGGTTGTACTGCAATATTATTTATAAAATGTAAACACTTATTTCATCCATCAACGTCAGGGATTATGTGAAACTTGCACAAAAAACACACATGAGAATTCCCAGAGACTGTAAAGCTTACGGCTACTGTCAGAAGCATGCTTGAATATATTTCACAGGTTGACATCATCAGAAATGACTGCAAGTGCAATGGTAATGCCGTGCACTGAAAGGTTAGATTTACAAAAACCCTTTCAGGAAAGAGGTATTCATATTCGTAAATGCAGCATATGAATGCCTAAGCCCTGAAGAGGTTTGGCAGCTCTGCAGCCTGTGATTACATCTAATCGCCGTTTATTTTCTGCTGTTGCTACAGAGGTGCCAAGGCAGAACATTTGGTTCAAATGCCCTTCTCAGCCATTTATAAAAAAGATTTAAATTATGTGAAAAAGAGGTTTCAAAGAAAAAATGGTGGAAAGGTCTTGCGCTCCTTGCAACAGCAGCCACCTTTATTCTGTGAGGGTGTTGAAAGGAGAGACCAGGTGTGAACGTGACAAGTTAAGGTGGGATAAAAAGGGACGCCAGACGCTTAAGCATAGGAAACTTTGCTTAAAGGCCCGCAGCCTTCTGAAATGGCCAAGCAGATGTCAAGCTTTGCGAAGGGGAACAAGGGAAAGCAAAAAGCTCTCTGGACCATGGACGTGAACTGAGTCGGTCAATGATGCGATGCCAAGGAAAGTGAACTTTTGCTTTCTCATACACAGCCACATGAGTTCTGAAGTATGTGTGATTGTTTGTTTTTAGATGGTAAAAACAAGATTTGAACGACATCGCCTGAAGCTCATGCAATGCTTTACTTTCCGATGATTGACAAACAGGTTAGGACGGCAGGATGGTTTTACCGCTTGCTTCCGCTTGGCTGTTTCTTGGCTGGGCGTCCTGTGGTGGATGTGGCTGCTGTCCACGTTGCTCTGTCTATCTCGGGACCACTGTGTTTTCAGCGGGAGAGTTCGAGGGGGAGCTGTTGGAAATTTGGAACTAGGGAAGAGATTCTCTTTAATCTCGGAGTTGATCTGAAAAGGATCTTCATGTCCTCCTCTTGTCCACAGACTTTGTCCAGTTGTGCCTCTGCAGTCTCTGAGCTCCTGTTGTCCAAACAGCTCATTCTTAATCTGTTGATGTAGTAAACTTTGCTGTTGATATGACATTGCAGCCCCACTGTGGTACTTGGTGGCCCATGAGTTTTCCTTGACAACATCTGTGGCAGACTGCAGTACAGCATTGTCATCCACTCTCCTCCCTTCCTCAAAGGATCCGTCTTTTGATTTTGTGATCTGTACATCCCCAGTCACACCACAAATGCCTCTATCAGACCCACTTTGAGGGTTTTCATCACCTGTGTTCTCCTTATTCAAAGACTTCTTTGATCTCTGTGGCTTGAGAGGAACTATTTTGGGGACTTCGGAGTGTGAGTTCCCTGTTATGTTGCAATCTCCCACGGGGCTCGGGTCTTTTGTTCTCCAAGTATCACAATGACTCGTGTCACTCTCAATCCTGCCTCCTTTGCCTTTTGGGAGAGAATCCAAAGCCACTGGACTTTCAAAATTCTTTGGTCTCTCTCGATGAATGTTGTGCTCATACTGACAATGCCTCATGTCTCTGTCGATTCCACTCCCCTGTTTGTCATGTGGAGATCCGTATCCATTTTCATGAATGGCATTCCTCGCTAATACAGAATCGTGATGCCCATTAGTTGCTACTGTATCATCCACCTGGTTCATATCCATTAGTCCTGTTGCTGTAAAGTCTGTTTCCTGTTTCAGAGCTGTTCCACGTCGAGTTTTTAAAGAATCCCTGACTGTTTGACAATTGTTCATCTTTGCTTCAGTCCAAGGTGGCACAAAGAACGCATCTCTACCCATAAAAGAGGTCTTACTCATTTCCACTTTAGAGCAAGTATCAAGCTCTTCCTCATAAGCATCCTGCTTGTCAATCAATTTGGCATCAGCAGTCGCCTATGTTGACATAGAGTAGACAGTTGCATTAGCCTAGCTAGAAACACTTCCACTTGTGATATCACTGTTACCCCACATAATACGTGTATATGATTAGAAAGAAAAATAGTGATGGGGGACCTGTGCAAACTTTGATGCATTTTAAGATCCTTTTTTCTCATTTTCTGTGTTCTGGCTCAATGGAATACATTTTTTTTTACAGAATGGAAGAGAGAAGACAGAATGGGAAAGAGCTGACCAACACAACATTTTTAGAAAATCGTAATGTTTAGGAAACCAATTGTAGAATGGTGAGTAATGTAACTTGGGAATAGAATTTTCGGATAGGAATTCTTACTGCTTTCCGCTCGGGGGTTCCTCCAGGAGGAGTAGCTGAGGAGAGGCGTTTCTCCCTCTGGGCCATCTTGCTGTTAGGCTGCCTCAAAGCCCTCTTCAGCTCATTGATGCTGGCCTGGTGCTTTTGTAGAACATCTTCTGGCTTATCCAAAAACTGCTGCTTATAAAGCAAAGGGCACATCAGGGACACAGATTAACATACGTTAAAAATCTTTGGTCTGAATCTATTAGGTTCTGGTTACAGTCATTTCTACAGTTGAACTAGATGTGGATTTAAGTTTAAACTGACTTTTCATTTATAGCCCTGTTCTGATAAGGGTGTGGGGCATGATTGTATATTGTCTGTTTTGTAACTGTGCAGTAGGATGAATTCAATGCTGCCACACATGGTTTGACAATTAGACAATTGTCTTAATGACAACAATTAACAGATATAGATCTCATTACAGTGCACTCAGATCATAAGTATTATCAGCATTTCCTTTCACCCTGCAGCACTGTAGACAAAAAGAGATTCAGGTAAAGTTTGGAGGTTTCAAATCTTCTAATTACAGGCACACACTCTATTTAACAGTACATTTGTTCTCTACTTTGTACTGTTGCTGCACTTTGTATAACACCTTAGTCTAGCACTCTTTGTAAGATGGAGTGCCCCAAACTGTAATTAGAGGTCTGTAATTATTAACTGACCAAAGACAATACAGAGAAATAATAATATCATTTGTAATTATGTTATATTTATAATATAATTTAACTGGGAATAGTGTTCAGAAATTATGAAACTGACATGCATAACTATGATAATACATTGAAGAAAGTGGCGCACCAAACAGTTATGTGCACTGCATTAAAAATAACCTGAGTGTTTCAATATGAACTCCTTTGCTGTTGCTGTTTGCTGTGTTCTTACAGTAAGTGACAGGCACAGTTATGGATTAGAAAACACAGCACACCTGGTGAGGGTCACACATAGCACATGCCAAAAAGAGAGGACAAGCGGTACCTCCTGTTTGGGCCGAGGGGTGGCCAGATCCTTGTCCAACAGATGAGGGAGCCCGAGGTGGGGCAAGTGAGATGAAGTGAAGGGTTTTAAGCAAAGCAGGAAGTTGAGGATTTGGGGGGGGGGGGGGGGGGGAGAACAGATGCGTGCAGAGACAAAGAGGTAAAGTGCTGCAGGTGAGTCAAAAAGGCAGGCGGCCAGACGGACAGACAAACAGTTGACACCATTGGGGCTTTTGACTAAGACTGTTTCATCCATTTAATGTTCTGCCAAGAAGACAGGGACAATCCATTTCAGAGTCAGCCAATTGATAATTAATGCAGTCATCTATTGACTGAGTGTAAGTGTTTGGAGAGGGGGATTATTCCCATACTTCTTCATCCAAAGATTTGGTGAGAAGGCATAACAAAACCACAAATGAACAGACCCTTCAGGGACTAATGCAATGCAAATATTTCTGCAGTACTAAAATAACACTACCCCACATACAGTACCTGCACAGGAACTAATATGAGACTAGACACACTGGATAACGTTTACCATATACCATATAAATAAAACATAAAATTAATTTGTGCATCTTCGGTTTTGCAAAAAAATTACATAAAAATAATTAAATTAAATGAGACTTTTACACATCTTAGCTGGAGTACCAGGAGATTTGCCAACTGGGGAACTACTGATTCACTGAATCATCAACAGTGCTTAGGGGCCTTCTGTTTATCCTACTAATAACAATCAATCCCTCTAATTCACACACGGGCACTGTTAAAGATGTATTGACAATTGAAAAACAACTGTTTTCACTGTTTAAGTCTCTCTGGATAAGAGCGAAATGACTATGAAGAAAATCTAATGGGAATTTATTCAGACATCTGTTGATTGATTTGTGCAGTTTGATTGATTTGTGCAGTTTCCATAGATTAGACTCATAGGTTGTGTTAAACAAACACAGAATACGGGTGCATGACCACACAGACAGACACTAAGGTCCAAGGCCAAAATACCTCTGGTTTTGAGTCTACAGGGGAGCCTTCCTCCTCACCCTGCAGGAGGTCGAGGTGCACAACAGAGAGGCCAGAGAGAAGAGAGCAGAGGTTAGCAGAGTGTGTTAACATTTCAGCAGGGAGAAGAGAAGAACTGTTAGAGGCAGGATGCTGGGTTAAAGAAAATATTATCGGCAGCAAAGAGGTCAAGTTAGACTTGTTGAGGCAACTGAAGAAATGGAGAGGAGAGCGGACTCATACTGAGAAGTCTTATAAGTCTGCAGAGGAGCAGAAAATTGGGGGGGTTAGGCCAAGGTGAGAAAACATAGGGATGGTGATTACTGCCTTAAATGAAAAGGAATGTGAGAGAGATGGATGAGGAGTGTCAGTCAGAGGTTCATGAGGGAGTTTCCAGATTTGGGGCGAAGCCATGTACTTTTTTCTAATGAGCCAACAAAACTGCTTTGTATGTTTTGTTGCACTTCATTAAAACTATGATTTAGTTTTCACACTTGAAAGGCAATATTTCATTCATCAGGTGAGTGTTAATTAAATGTACTTGTTTTATGTTGATTCACTGGCAATGATGACATTTAGTTCAATCATACTTTTAGCCTCTTTTAACAGCTATACATCAAGGTGGCAAAGGCTGCAGTGAAGGCAGGTTTCTGTGTATTTGAACATATTCTCTCATCTTGTACCTTGAGCTCCAAAGTCCTAGTGGGTGTTGATATGTGGGCACCCCAAGTATGCTTCTGAACTTGATCTTGATCCTGACCATCAAGCTCCTGATCTGTGTACTGGTCCTGGTCTTGGTCCTGAATGTGGTATTGATTGTGGTCCAGGTCCAGGCTGCCCTCCTGGTCCAGGTCTTCTCTGGACATGAACTGTGTGCGTTCACTGGAGCTTCGCTGGGACAGCTGGTCCATACTGTAGCCTAGAGCTGAGGCTAGTGTAATGGGAGGGAAACATCAACCACTTGGACTCCAGTGTTAAAGCTTTTACATGACATAATCTACAGTAAAGTCTTTAATATGGCATATGACATATATCAATAAAGTTAAAAGCTGCCTTTATTTCTGTTTTTGCAGAGGAATGTCAGGCTCTAAAAAATGTGATTCTCAGAGATTTAGTAGGCACTCCCTTCACTTTGTGGGCCATAACACAAAATCAATAAACCCTGTTGCTGAAAATGCTTAAAGTATTTTTCATGCATACATTGCTATCAATCCATTTTCTTAAACCTGAGGGGTTGGAGCCAAGTTATTGCCTTACAACATAATCCAAGAAATATAAGTGCACCTCTGTGAGGACGGTGAAATCGTCTGGGTTCTTACCTCCATCGGTGCTTCGGGGCAGCATGTGCCTCTTGCTAACGGACCGCTCAAACTGTGGAGCAGGCCTGTCAATCAAAGCACTGGCCTGTCTGGTCTGGGCTTGGGTCCGCCCGCTGTAGCGGAACTTGGAGCCAATCACCAGGAAGCCCTTGGGAGGCGGCTCTGGTGAAACCAACCTGCAGGAAGGTTCAGTTTGTGTAAATCTGCCACAAATACTCAGATTCTGCACCTACACATATTTTACTTAATTACACAGTTTAGACTTGTATAGGGGTTTATTCTACTGTTCCCTTCTTTCCTTATCATTTCGTGAATAGAACAACCATGTGGGATTTGGCAGTAATTACAGGGGAGATAATGACAAAGATCTAACACAAATATTTCCATTGGCTCTAACAAACAAAATCGCCCAACCAGCACCTTCCTCGAGTGTTGTCGTCACTGTGACGTTGCCAGCGGAGATGGTACTGTGCCTAGCCAAGAAATAGTCTGGCTAGGTGAAACATCATGCAAATTTCAAACTTTTATATTTTGTTTTTTGTAAATATTAAACAGATGTGATATTAGGTGTTAATCTGTACAATTTAAAAGGTGCTGTTGGGCAGATTGTGTTACCTTCAGAGAGAGCCATGTTAGCTGTGAAAAACTGACAGAAGTTCATTTAACCCCAAGTAAATAACCAGTTATTATTGGAAACCTTATACTAAGTGCTGAATTGTATGCTTGCCTGTAGACACATTTTACAGTTTTGCAAGTTTAGTTGCCCTGCTGTGTACTGACTAAAAGACTCGCTGGCTTAGAATAGCAATGAAATGGAAATAATTAATTGGAAGTAACTAAACTGATCTCTGACTCAATTTTACCCATAATTAGTAGCAAATTACCATGAATCAGGAACCTTCCTATTAATTTACAGTTACATATCAGTTTCTTTCAAGAAAATTATACAGAACTGTGGGACCAAGGAAAAGGAATCAACACATTTATAGAAGTGTCACTTAAAGGATAGCTGTATTGTGCCAAGTGTTAACAGTTGCATGTTCATGCATGGTACAAAAAAAGTGTGTCTGTCTGTGTATCTGTAAGTATCCTACCTGAAGAAGGTGTGGTGCTCAATGCAGACCTTCCACAATCGCTTCGAGGCCCGATGGTTGGGCAGCTTGAAGCCTATGGTGCTCTCAAACTGTTCATACTGAGCAGTGAGGGAAAGGAGTGGTGGTGGTGAAAAAGGAGGAGGAGGAGGAGGAAGGGAGGGAAGTGAAGAAGAAAAGGAGAGTGAAGGGAGCGAGTGCAGGGAAAAGATGGAGGGATGGTGTCAGGGTGAATTGTGTTTACTCCGCAGCAATGAAAAAAATCAATGCTGTTTTTCTGTTTACTCCCCTGCCATGTCAGGGAGATTTTCCATTTCTAACCAACCTACAAATTAGCTGTTTTTGCATTTACTCCATCAGATGTTCAGTGGTGTGAGCAGAAGAATACTCTTTTAAATCAATAGGTTATTAGCAATATAACAGGTCATTAGGACTAGTCCATTCACAAGAGAAAGCCAATTCTTGTTCCACACAAAAAAATCTGTGGGGACAGTTTATAATAAAAGGGTTTCAAAGCAGGATGACCCTTCGGGCAAATTTGAAGTGACAGCTGACTTAAGAGGATAGATCTACAGAACTAAGCCTATGCACAGAATGGCCGTGGTATTCGCTATGAAGACGTCAATGTCAGTATAACAGTGGATGTAAGCAGGTGCCCCGAAGGCCAAAGAATGAAGGAAAAAAACAGCAAATCATAATAAGTTTAGGGAGTTGAAAACCAGAGCGAGCATAATGTGACTCTAACATTTGCAAGTAAAATCCTCGATGAAAGTGCAAATCCTCATGACTGTCTAATCACGCTTTAAAGTCACTGTAGAGGAAGAGAGAAGGAGGAGAAGAGTGAAAACATGACCTATCAGCCAGCCAATCTTGAAGAACGGTATATCTGAGGGCTCTAAATAATGTCCTCGTCAGCTGTCACATGGGACTGCTCAGAAGTAACACTTTTATCAAACCATGAAATGACTATTTATGCTGCTTGGGATAAGTCAAGAGAGACAATGATGTAATTTTAACAACTGTGAAACCATGAAATAGAAATGTGGACTTGGCGCTTTACCAAATGATCCTTCATCCAACTAGCCTCTGCTCTGCCAGAATGACATGAGCTGTTCTGGTGGGAATGTGCAGGCAATAATTGTGCAGTGAACTCCTAAGTCAAGCAAGGTGCAAAAGACAAGATAATGACAGTTTATCTACCTCTCCGGGACGGATCTTGATGTAGAAGTTACTTCTCTTATAGGAGATCTTGAGGATTTTTGGCCAGGCGAATCGGTTAATCCTTAGACGGTCTCTGTAGATTAGCAGACCATTGGCGCTCACACCAAGCATTATGTCAATTCCTTCTGAATCCTGGTGAACACAGGCATTAACCATCAGTAAACCTCAGACACAAGTGCGTTGACAGATACCAAATACATAAGTTTTATCGCTGTACCTTTGCATGATGCAGGTCCACTCCATACATTGAAAGCTTCTTGGCATTTTCTAGAAAGTTCACCTCTGCATCTGCTGGACTCATTCCCCTACGACACAAATGCCACACATGAGTCATAACGTCTTTTATATTCATCCCACAAATCAAAAATACCAGCATTTGCCATTATCCTGATGACATTTAATCTAATTAATAGAGTTTTATTTTTTTCCTGACCTGTAGTTACGATGCAGCTCCATCACTCTCTCCTCCAGCTCACGTGTCTGGTTGGGTGCAAAGCGGAAGTCGTTGACATAGTCTGGGCCGTGTTCGTCTGGCTCGTAGTCTCCCAGTTCGGCCTGAACAGTGTAGGAGCCCAGAAGGGCGTGGGTGACAAACGAGCAGGGCAGACGACCAGACAGGATGTCGTCCCTCAGCTGCAGGCATAGGTAGTACCTAAAGAAATGCAGTCCTTATTTCATGTTGACTCAAGTTTTTTGTAATGCGAGTGGCGTAGCTCTAGGGACAGCAATGTCCGCGTGTCGGTCAGCCGGTCCACTTCTTTATTCCAGACAGAAATATCTCAACAACTAATAATGCAATAATTGCCATGCCATTTTACATGTTTTGATATTCATGTTGCTCAGAGGATGAATCTTAATTACTTTGACGATCACCTGAAATTCATTTAGCGAAAACATTTTTGTCCAATACTGTTGTATGACCAAATACCTGCAAATCTAATTACATTCCTGTCATCCTCAAGCTTCTATACAATAATTAAGTCAGTATTCTATGCATATATAGCTCCAACCAATTGATCTACAGCTTGGCTTATCCTACAGTAAAAGCTAGTTCACTCGAATTTCCAAAAGTATGTTGTTTTTCCACATACTCCTAGTGTCATATGAGAATTTAACCGCTGATCTAATAGAATTGTGGTGAAAATGCATTAAAAACTCAACAGCAACATGTCTTCCCAGAAACAATTTTCAAAGTATTTAGGATAATCCACAGACCTCATTGTCAACATTTGAATATCTTCGTCATAAAATGGGCCCTATTGAAAACTGCAATATAATAACATGCCAACAGTTTTCATAGTCTTATCAAGAGTAACTTGAATACAGTTTTTTGTTAAACACTTTGAGTACCACAAACCACAAACTTCATTAGAGTGGCAGAAATATCTCACAACCTTTGCATATGAAACTGAAAGTATCTGAACAGCTTAGAGGTAAGCCCGAAAATGTGTTTTTATGTGACTTGGGTGATCAGACCTTTTAAGCAGTTTAGATTTACGACATTTATACACACTTTTGTACAATGTACTTATAGTGTTGTTCTTTGCTTTGTTTAGGATATCTTGACAGAAACCTTAACATTTTCCATAACCTTCTACCTTCTACTGTGTATATGTCTGCACTGAGTGCATAAAGTACATACACTGTAGACAATAGTCTAGTAATGAAAATAAACATTACATACACAATATTGTCAAATCTATTGTTTCAAAAGGAAGTTCTATTAGATATTTATTTAGTTAGTTAGCTGTGTCCATATTAGCCCATATGCACATTCAAGACACTAAACAATAACAAGTGACTATATGACAATGTTCTGCACTAAGCATATCTTGACAATATTCTGCACTATGCATATTTATTAATTTATTACTCTGTGTCACCTCCTACTGTGCAATATGTCATTTCTATTCATCCGCACCTTACTCATCTGTATATCTGTGTATTTATATTTGTTTTACCTGTCTGTTTATAATAAGGGTGTGTATAGTGTACATCTTATTACTATTATTATTATAACTCTTATTCTATTTTTTCTATTTCTTATAATACTTTTACTTCCGGGTAGAAAAACTCTGCGTCCTGTACATACAATTTAACAGCGCTGAGCAAACAGGGACGCAGAACAACTGGTAATACTTTCATCTCATCTAAAATGCATGTTTGATGCGTTAATATGTCAACACTTTGACTAACATCAGGTTGGAGACCTAATTTACCTGTTGGGCCACAGAGTAAAGAAAATGACACCACCCAAACTAGCAGTCAGTCCGACCGGTGGTGAGATGTTGCTGTTCGTAACGCTAGATTTGGTTCATCAAAGACACTAGCAAAGCAACACAGTACAGAAAATAAGCACAGAAGAAATGTCAGATAGGTCGGACCAGCATATATCTTTAAACGTTACAGTTACGGCTGATTTCACAAATCTCTACAATTCAAATCCACTGCCTGGGCTAACATTTTACTCTTTTTTTACTCTTGTGGACTTGTGTGTGTATGTTTACTAGTGTTGTGTGTTACAATAGTGTGGAAAGTACTTCCTATGTTGATCCGTCATTTCTTCCTGGCATTAGGGAAAATGTAAGAGTAGTAGTAGTAGTAGTAGTAGTCGTAGTAAGTAGTCTAAACTGCTGTCTACTTTTGTGAATCCAGCCTCCTTGTTACTGTAGTGTACTAACTCATTCTTAATCTTAATCTTAAGTTTTACTATTTTATATAATATCTCATCATTTTCGGATTTGTGAATGTGAATGTGTTTTCACAGATCACATTTTCCCTTCAAAGACTACTGAAGCCAACTCCTTGTCTTCAACCTTTATTAATTAAAAATCTGTTGAGCTCGCTGCATAGGGTACTCTGTCTTAGCTATTATGTTCTTTTCATAAATTCTGTCTAAACCAAAAAATGTCCTCGGAAAAACTCGACATATTAGCTTCAGACAACCAAAACAAATCAGAGTTTTGTAACAGTGGGCTGTGGTGTTGTAGTTGTTGTTGTTGTTGTTGTTGTTGTATACGCCTACCTGGTGATGTCTTCAATGAGCACAGATGGGTCTGGAGGGTAGAACTTGACAGAAAATCCAAATATCCAGGAACCAACTGTAGACGAACCACCAGAAAGTTTGTTTTGCGAGGGACTGCTATATGTGTGTGGATTTGTTGGACTGTCTGTGTGTGTGTGTGTGTGTGTGTGTGTGTGTGTGTGTGTGTGTTCCTGTGCGTCTGTGCATGTGTGTGTGGAGACAGCATTTTGCCAAGGCCGTCTGTGCATCCCACAGAGGCCTTGCTTTCAGCCCTGAAGAGCAGGATAGAAAACAGGTGTGGTCGGTTTGTGTGTGTGTGTGTGTGTGTGTGTGTGTGTGTGTGTGTGTGTGTGTGTGTGTGTGTGTGTGTGTGTGTGTGTCTGGTGCACTTACCCCGAATTTGCTTCTTAATCTCTTTGGAAGGATCCAACCAATGCTGATAAAGAAAGAAAGAGACAATCGCCTTTGAGAAATTCAACCTCAGCAAATTAACCATATTCACATTTTAAGAGCCCTTTTAAGAACTGTACCTCACTGGCTGTTCTTCTCTTTAAATGTATTCCCTAGTTGAAAGCCAAATGTATTCATACAACAAAAAAGGATGGTTTCTATAAACACGGAAATCCAGCCCCTTTCGCAAAATGTCACTAGAGCTTTCATGGTGCACTGTTTTTAAAAGGCCATACTGTCTAATCACATTTCAAAAGGTTAAAGGTCATGTATGCCACTCTCAGGCTGTAAGTGGTTAAGCACGGTTAAAAGGGCAACCGGGGACTCACTGTTTTATAACACCTGGAAAAACAGGTTGAATGGGCTGCTTGGCTGAAAGGCTGGTTGACATTTGCTTTGAAATTAGTGACAAAATCCAACCCCAAAAAGTAAATAGTCTATTAAAAGCGGGAATAAAGAAACATGGTAAATTCATTGTCAATACATGTATTTGGCCTTGGACTCGACAAAGCTATTCACCACAGAAGGACCTAAATTACCCCCACCAAATATAAATAATGATCACAGAACACAAGATCTACCTAACAGAAAATCATCATTGTAGTTCAGACACTTCACTGATAAACCATAGATTATGGTCAAAGATAGTTTTTGTATAATTACATTTTGCTTTTAAAAGTAACGTAAAAAGTTACTTTCCATAGGGGGTAACTAAGTAAAGTAACGGATTACTTTTTTAAGAAGTAACGAGTAACTAGCAAACACTACTTTTTAAAAGTAACTTCCCCAACACTGTTAGTGAACAATTCAGACATGCAATAAACACCCAGTACACACATGCACCTAATTTGTGTGCATGTGTGCAATCTCTCATAAGACACATTTGTAAATAAATGTTGGAACTTTACACCGGCAGACTCAGGTTAGTTTGTAACTGGGGATACAATTAGTGTCCTATGTTTAATTGCACTGATTAATGGCTCAGTTACATATCTGGGTACATGCGTGTGTGTGTGTGTGTGTGTGTGTGTGTGTGTGTGTGTGTCTTTGTGTTTCTGTATGTCTGACCTTGGAGTTGTCTGTGTCCTGGAAAGTCAAGCCAAAGTAGTCCCTCTCCAGCAGGTTCAGATGGCCACACACCATGTCCAGCAGGGTCTGGCCCCTGGCAAATTTCTGTCACACATACACATAAACATACACATACACACACACACACACACACACACACACACACACACACACACACAGAGTGCAGGTTCTGGTTACATGAACATCACATACTGTAAAAGACAAAAACAGGATAGAGTGTTATCATGCAATTCAATAAAGACGTGTAAGACTGTGGGGCATCTGCTGGCCTAGTGCTTAAGACCTACAGTACAACTACAACGTTCTGGGTTTGCTTCCAGCCGGGAACCTTTGTTGTATGTCACAGCCTTATTTCTCTCCCCATAATTTCTGTCTATATCTACAGTCGGAAAATGCAACAAAAAGTGGAAGAAAAAAAGATGTTTATTCTAAAAATATATTGTATTGTATTAATTATGGAATTCTGTGGTTGGTTATCTAGCAATAGCTGGACCATATTTTACTATACAATAACATCTTTTCCTTCTTCATATTTTACAAAAGAAAAATCAGTGACATAAAAATCCACCCCAACTGTGGTCTGAGAGAAGCTTCCAGTCTGCCCTCTCCCCTGTTGAGCAGGAGGAGCTACACTCTGTATGCCTATATAAGGGGAGGAAATGCATTTCGCATCAGTGGCATTTTAACAGACCACACCTATTTTGTATCCTGCTCTTCAGGGCTGAAAGCAAGGCCTCTGTGGGATGCACAGACGGCCTTGGCAAAATGCTATCTCCACACACACACACACACACACACACACACACACACGATCTCCTAGGGAAACCTGGCTCCTCTGGGAACAAAGCGACCAAGCAGCTGTTACCATGGAAACAGAAGTACTGTAATAGGTTGCTTCTGTATGTGCATGTGCCCTCTCACTTTCTCTATCTCTGGTTACTACAAGGCCATCACAGAGCTTTCTTCAGCTCTTGCAGGAAAATCCAGCAGTACAGTAAGCAAATCTTTTAAATATTTAAAAGGATAATCAATTTATCATAACAAAGTGATCTGTCTCTCAATCAAATTAACAATAATTTGTATCATGCTGAGGCTGAGGCTGTCATGAGCAAAGCAGTGAGAGAATAATGCTTATTAACAGGCAGAGGCTGCAGTCAGTGATATTTTTGGGGAGTTGTGCATATATTCGATTTCCTTACAAAATGAAATTGTAACACACATCTCAGGTGGTCCCCCAAGCATGGCAACCAATTCAGGAGGTGCTGATGAGATTTTGTTGTCGCTCCAATTGGCTCCAATCACATTTCTGTAACTAGTTCTGTGGGCTGATTGTGTTAGCAGCCATTTGCTAGAAATCCATTTTGCTGATGGCCTCGCCCATGCAAACAAGATGAGGAGAGACAGAAATGAAATGAAATGAAATCTATCGAACTTAGTCACTTTGACTATGCAAGCAGAAGGATAGCACTGTGGAATCAAATAACTAGAGAAACTGTAAAGGTGGTAAAGTTAGCCTGAGTCAGTGTACGTAGCTACTATTATGAAATGTTATAGCAAAACTTTTTTCTTAGATACAGCACTCAAACTGTAATGTGAAGTGAAACAAATGACAAAAAATCCCATCACAGAACAAAAGAATAACCCTGATTAGGTCACCAGGGTTATTTGTGAGACTGCAGAAAGCTCCCTCCAGAGCTACAAAAGACTTCTTACAACTGTTTTCACAGGCTTTGTATTAGTCCGTAATGAGTAAACTGAGCTTCATGTGTAAAATAGGTAGTCTGACATCACCAGACCAAAATGCAAATGTGAGTTAGTCTGGAACTACTCAGTTAATTTTCTATATCCAAGGGGCATTATCAACGGCTGTGGACCTAAATTCCTCTGGACGCACAACCATTGGCTAGACCTACAACCAATCAGAGCCACAAAATGTGTCTGTGAACGACTGTTGCCATTTTTGCCATCAGAATTTTAAAATAGTAATTCAACACAAAGTTCCACATCAGCAGCAGCCATCTTGGTAGTTTTCAAAAATGCTTCATTGGTGCTCCTCTTTACTAAGCTAGGGTTACGCTTGCCGCTTCCCTGGCGCCAAAATTGTTTTCCCAGGATGGCAAAGTCATGACCCACCCTGCTCTACTTGCTATTGGCTAGAACTCTCGTTTAGACATGAGGAGTGAGATTGGTCAGGGTTAGGTTAAGAATATAAGGATAAGCAAATCAGAGGCAGAGTAGGGCGGGTCATGCCTTCGCCATCCTCGAAAAAATAAATATCACGTTGCCGGCACGAGGGTGCACAAGCAAAACATTTTGACATCACGTATTTTGTGTAAAGCGTAAAGGCTCCAAAAGTTGTCAGTCATCATCTGAAACCCGTACCATATGAGATAAACATTTGTGATTGGCCCGAACAGGATCTGGTCGGCTGGAAATCTGCCTGAATGGGAAAGGACCAGATGTATCTGCCAGAGCAAATAAAAAAGAAACCTCCAGATTTGTCTAGTTTCCAGGATATAAAATAGGTGGAATGCCCCTTTAATAAAACAGCAGCCTATAATAAAACTTGACATTGACTTGACATTTTCTTG
Source organism: Sander lucioperca (assembly GCF_008315115.2). Classification (NCBI taxonomy): domain Eukaryota; kingdom Metazoa; phylum Chordata; class Actinopteri; order Perciformes; family Percidae; genus Sander; species Sander lucioperca. The sequence continues at coordinate 7,271,026 of NC_050184.1, forward strand.
ATTTTAGTCATGCCACTTTTTATGCACATTTCAGTTGAAGTAAACAAACAACAGAGTTGTACTTCACACTGGATACCATGGTGGAAATCACTTGAAATTGCAGGGACCAGAGTCATTTTATTAAAACCTTTAATGACTCGTTCACCAAGTTTGGCTCATGAACACTTGGGAAAAAAAACCTAAATTATATTTGTTCTAAAGTTCCTATATATATATATATATATATAGGAACTTTAGAACAAATATAATTTAGGGCTTTTTTTCCAAGTGTGTGTGTGTGTGTGTGTGTGTGTGTGTGTGTGTGTGTGTGTGTGTGTGTGTGTGTGTGTGTGTGTATATATATATATATAAAAGCTGTTTACTTTTTATCTGTGAAAAGTCGCTTTAGCTCAAAGCAAAGTATAGACAAGCTGGTTCTTAGGATGTGGAGCAGTGTAGAAGACAGGCTGCCCTTCAACCTAGGCTGTGCTCCAGTGTTAGCAAGTATACAGTATACATTCTGAAGTTCCTTGAGAAAGAGCCTGAACTCACTTAAACCTTCAGAGGCTCAGGTATGCAGCTGGCTGTGCACACAGAGAGAGCGATGCTGCAGGAAAACATGGTAGAATATCCTGCAGATAAGCTGATGTTATCATTCTTTAAAGGAGGCCGAGCTTGGTCCCAGTGTCATGAATCTTTTATTTGGATTTAACTCGTTAACCACATGATCACATGAACCTCACATTTATGGAGCTGGGTGTTTCTCTCGGGAGGCACTTTAAATGTAAGAATGTTGAACACTCTGAACTGTAGGTTTATTGCTTTTATCCTTTGCATATAAATGTATCTGTTGTCGCACTTTTTATACATGATTGTTGCTACTGCTGCATCCCAAGAGAACAGCTACAGAAATTATTTGGTTTTTGGTCAGATATATTAGAGGTCTGTATTACAATTTAGCCTACTTATGTGAAACAAAAGCACATTTCCACAGTGCCAGTAAAGGATCCACTGAGGATAAATGGACAAGAGCAGTTATTTCTTTTGTTATTTCTATCACTATGTGAAAAAGGCACTTCTTAAATAGCATAGCTGGTCAGCATCAGCAGCTGAGCTTTGAAGTATCAATGGAACAGAATACTTTGCAGACCCCAAACAGCCCTGTCTCTCTAATAAAGAGGAAATTCACATGACCATGTGGTTAACCAGCAGAAATGAATGAACCGCGGAAATGAATATTTGCATTTCATAGGTTGGACCTGCAGAGAAAATTCCATTCAGCCAAAGTTTAAGTTGTAAAAATATGCGTACAATGGTCTCCTCAGGATGTTATTTAAAAAGCCAGATGTTTCAATGGTTTTTGGGAAAAGTAATAACTTGAGCTTAAAGGCTGTGAAATAGGCTACTGTAAGCAGGTGCAGGTTCTTTCCTTAATCATATGGCTTTAAGTAAAGGACTATACAAATGCACAGAGCTCAATCAATATCTATAATGCTGTGAGCCAAACATCAATATGAGGCTCAGGCTGCTTCTCTGTGTTTTTATCATCAGGGAACGCTCTCTCAGTGGCCATCATGACTGTCATTAAAGCAAGGATTTCACTGTATTCATCATTGTGTCCCCGCTTGCCTTTTTTTCATTGCACACACAGTGATATACACACTCACATAATGTACATACTACATTACACAAGCGGGCACTCCTTTATCTAGCTTCTCTCCATCTTTTTCCACCACCTCCCCCACTCTCTTCATCTTTTCCTCCTCCTCTTTCCTTCTTCCATTCTATTTTCTCCCCGGTCAAACCTAAGAGCACTCATCTGTCAACTGTATGGATTTCCTGTCAAATCCCAGTACTATAGTGTCACTGCCCAGGTGACATGAAAAAATGTGTGTGCATGTGTGTATGCATGCACGTAACCAAGACAGAGGGAGAGATGGGGGTTTGAGTTGAAGGAGAATGTGTGTGTGATGCCTTGGTCAGAACTCCTGACATATTATTTCTCCACTCGAAAGTGTAAATGTGAGGTCATGTGAGAGACAGTAAGCCATAAAAGGAATATAGTGACATGAATGAGGTTGAGCCAACAAGATCATTCCCTTCACACATCACACTCCATCAGCAGCAGCAGCAGCAGCCAATGGGGTTTCAGTACTGGCTTTAATGTGATTCACGGCAGCTCTGTAAGTCCTGGCCAGGATCTTCCTCTGGTGTGAAACACCCACTTTGACACACCTCGCTTTACCTCAACAGTCATTTCACTCCAGATGAATTTTCTGCAGTGTTCGATCATGATAAGCATGTGAGCTACTGTGAAATTCAAATAAACCAAGAGCTACGCCCGTCTGTTTACAAACACAAAAGGCTACAGAGTCATGATTCATGGAAGCCGGAGATTGCTCATCTGGGTCTTTTATCCCCCACAATGCAGAGCTTGTGGTACCTCAATCCACCCATAACTCACCCTCTCAGTAAGAATAGCAACAGAGCTGCATTTCCTGACTGAGTAGCATGTTTTACCGAGACTAAATCCCACTGAGGTGTACCATGGTGTAGTGTGCTGAGTCAAGGGCTCTGTTCAAATGAGGGAGATGTACACCAGCTTCTTAAAATGATGATCACCCTGCACAACCAGATATAATATTTAAGCCTGTGTGCATTTTAGCGTGGAGAAACAGCCAAACTGTTTTATTGGCACTGCAAAACAACATTTTCAAATAATTATTTCTAATTATGTTTCTGCATGTTTCCAGAATTTAATCCAGATATTTTTCCCCAGTTTACAGGTTGCTAAAGAACATTTCCTACCATCCTGTATTATTCCCAGAACTACTGTAATTTTATGATCAGATCTGTGACTGTCAGAGTTCCAGAGATAACCATGTAGGACTGTGAAGTAGTATACAGTCCAGGGTTACAAGTAAACGGTTTAACTATTTAAACTATTTAATCTGGATGTAAAAGTAAAAGTAGCTAATTGTATCTGAATTTCCTTAAGATTTGCAAAACAGAAAATGAATGCTTCCATCCACAATTTAATGAGAATATTAGAATCTGAATGCGTCAACATGAACATTTGCAGGGTGACCTCTAGCTCACCTGGTAGAATGTGCTTAGAGAGTCCTTGGCAGCGGCCCGGGTTTGAATCCGACCTTCAGCCCTTTGCTGCGTGTCATCCCCTCTCTCTCCCTCCTTTTCTGTCTATCTACCCCTATCTAATAAAATAAAAAGCCCCCCCGCGCCCCCCAAAAAGATAGAAGATAAAGATAAAAGAGTTTGAATTTCTGGCGTTTCCACTGCACATAAAAACATGCGACTGGTAACGCACTTATAGAGGGACCCCAAAATGTTGATAATAATCCCTCATTGATTGCACAAAAATACTGTGTGCTTGCACAACTACATCAAGTACTGTAAGTCAAAGTTGGACAAGGAAGTCGGTCTGTAAAACATTTGGGTAACATTGTTATATATTGTTGACCTTATGTTTTGCTTTAAATCTCTGTGACTGTCTGACTGCTCACTTCTTGCCCGGCCCAGATCTCAACAAATAATTTGGTAAGTTAAAATGTTATTACTGATAAGAATTATATGAAAATTATGAATGTAAGACCTGTGTTGTAATAATCTTTTAATAATCTTTAAAACACATAATTATATTTATATTTATATATTTATATTTGTTTCACATGGATTGATCAGACTTTTTATCTATCCATGAAGAAGTGGGTAGCATACCTCGACTCCAGCCTCATAGTCCGAGCCGTCAAGTAGAGTGATTTTGACAGGGACGGTCTTGGGCCGCTTGCTGCTTTTCTGGGGGGATTTGGAGGCTTTGCTGGGGGTCTTCTCTGAGCTATCATCCATATCCCCCTGGTCCTCAGGAACCTGGGAGAGAGAAAATCCTTCCTCTAAGTGTGTGAGCTTCAAATCACCGTACTTTGTCTTTCATATAAATATTTTAATTCTGAGTCTCAAAGGGGCATTTTGTACTTGTCTTTCAAAGTGATTTCAATCCAAAATATTTGATCATGTGAGGCAATCATCAAATGCATGATGTAGTGTGAGCTGCTGCTCTAAGATGTTGAGACGTTAAGTTGCTGGCACAGGCAGAGCGGGCTAGCTGCCTTGCATATCAAACATGCCGGAAGGCCCCTGAGTGATTGAGAGGCCTGAGTAAAATGATTTACAGCTGCTGAGTTCCACAGCACTCCCACCTGATTGGTTCTCATGGCGTCACCCTCCATTGCACTCTTCAATTCCCCAGCCAAAGCCGTTTCTGTTGTCATAGAAATGGATTGCAGTCCTGCAACCACACATAAACATATTTAGTCAACATCAACTATGTTCCTGCTAAAAAAACAAACAGTGTTGAGTGTTTACGGCTGTTGAAATTCCAGGATAAATATGAATTTCTGATGGACTCATAAGATGTGAGCAAAAGACTTTACCATCAAATCTAATGAATGGCCGCAGAACAGATACCTGTCGTGACATCACATGCAATTTGTCTTTGCAGCTGACAGCTGCTATGTGGTATCTGTAATTATCCTGTACTGCCATGCAAATTGAGTGTCTTCTTCAAACACATGGTCATTGCGTTGTGCATGAGGAAGAGATGGTGAAAGAAAGAAAGACGGTAGCTAAGCTCAGTCAGTGCTGGCTCACCGCCTCCCACAGGAGCACTCTGCATGAATAGTGCTGGCTTCAGGACGCTCTCCTCTCACACTAGCAAAGTAGATAGCATAAATTACATCAGCCAGAGAGCCCTGCGGCACGGCACAAGGTAGCAGACACACCGGGAACGAGAGAGAGAGAGAGAGAGAGAGAGAAAGAGGAGGAGGGGTCATTGGAAACATAACAACAAAAAGTACAAAAGGCAGAGGTTATGAGGAGAGAGACACCAGGCAAAGGAAAAGAGAGGGGCTGGAGATTGAGACAAACAACAATGCTGATACAATATTAAGGTGAGCCGGAGACAGATGAGCCTTGTCATTTGAAGGTGACCACTGCTACACTCGAGCTGAACTCCTGCACATTTCTGCAGGTGACATCCAGTATAATAGCTGATATTCAGATGAGGTAGTACAGCTAAGTGAAACAAATTATCTGAGAAAAACCCAGAGTCAATGTGTAGCTTTAGTTTGAAAAGGGAGCACGGTTCACAGAGTTATTACATTACTTATATGTCAGCTAACATTTTTCAAGATAACATGAGATATTTTCTTCTGAAAGAGAGACTGGATTATGATGAGGAGGCACCTGAGGAGGCAGCATTTTATGTAGGTGCCTCCTTTTCCCAGCCATAAATATGGTGGTAATTGCCAAATAATGAGGTTGTTCCTTTCCTCAAGTTGATGTTTTCTCAAAATGTTTTTCTTAGAATATCCTCATTTTCCAGCCTCAAGAAAAAAGGATGTGCTCAAGAAATGCAAACTCTGATTTAAAATGTAACAATTTCTTCTTAAGTAACTCCTGGAAATGTGTTAGCCTAAGGCATGTGTAATATGGTTTAAACTTACTTCATTAATAACTACCTATAAAGAGTAAAATGGCTTTAAAAAATGTGCTTTTCCATTCAGTGCAAACTGTCATCTAATAGTAAACTTCCCTTAGAAATTGTTGATTTGAACATGGGGCAATATACCTTATCACACACTGGGAAGATGTTCGTAATACAAACCTTGAAGCCTGGATGTAAAAAAAAGTGAAAACAGCATAAAATAAGGCAAGAGGTTAATGAGAGGAAGGGATTAGTAAGGAGGGGACATAGGAAGCTCTGATAAAAAGTACAAAGCTTCCAGGGGAAACTGTCATTAGGGAGGAGCAAAACAGAAGCTTAATTTGATCTAATAACGGACAGTGAAGTGTTTGTAAACCAGGAAAAGATATGGTACTTTTTTTCCCCAAAGAAAAGGCTCTAATTACCAAATTTTCCCTCAACCAGCTGCCTGAGTACATCTCTGTGTTTATAATTTGGGAGGCTGGAACACAGCATGTCTCAGCTTTCATGATAGGTCAGCCTCCCTCTGCATAATGAAGCCAGATCAAACAGGAGAGCAGTCTGGCACTAGGAAGGCTGCAGATGTCACACTCACACCGTGCAGTGTTCCTCCACAACTCTGAAGGGCCTGTGGGTTGTTTGATTAATCTCATTAATAAATAATGACATAATTGATTTCAAAAGATATCCTCATAATGACTGTATATTATGTGCACCCATTACATTTTTAGTATTTACTACGGTGACCCTGAGAGGCCACATTATGCAACATTAAGAAAACGCACGCAAATAGACCACAACATGCAACATAAAGACAACACATGCAAATAAACCGCAACACGCAACAAAAAGAAAATGCACGCAAATAAACTACAACACATAACATAAAGACAACACATGCAAATAGCCCACAACACAACGTAAGTGTTTCCAGGGGACACTTTTAAGTGATGCACACGTGGCTGCAGATGAAAAATCAAAGTTGAGCTGTCCTTCTAATGGTGAGTCTGCGACAACGTAGCTGGCCACACTGGCATTTTGAGCTTTTTAGACCCGTAGTGTTGTTTAATTGTAAAGTGTTGATACTATAACACCCTTCAGCCCGACATTTCATACAGAAGCTCATTTCATACGCTGTAGAAAGCAATAAAGATGATTCAAAAAACAGAGTCCATTCTTTTACCTTGACATCCATCCGTGCTCATTTCTCGGCTAAATATCAGTTCTCCTGAACAATCATTCACCTGAGCAAATCAGATCTGCAATCTGTGTGAATGTCATCCCCCCTATGAAGCAGATGTCTCAGTGTATGTATGTAGATATATCAGTAAATCACAAGCAAACGAAAAGAAGAATCCTAATAGATCAGTGTCAGAGACTTAGGACGCTCATTTCACACACATCATGATTGCGAGGCCAATCAACTCTTTCATTTGGGTCACTTTGTGATTCAATCACTCCTGCTCCACATCAGTTCTGGTCTCCGCACACCTAATGATCTGTGCGAGGGAGATGATGGAGACTGAGAAGTGTGAGGTGCTGCTGCTTAGACTCAACATTCCTGTAACAGTCACTGACGTCAAACAGACTCCCATTAAAGGTCTTTCTCCACAAAATCATCTGGGGCCTTTTGGTTTTTGAGCCTCAAAGAGCAAACATCAAGGAAAGTCTTTGTTGAGTATGACAGCATCAGGTTGGGTGATGCTCTGAAAACAACGTGCAGGATTGAAGGCCTCCAAAAATAGGTGCATTACATAAGTTTGCTTATCTTTACTTAAATAAGACAGAAATACATTTTATTTATACTTCAGAAGTGTATGGCCCAAATTAAAACAATGTCAGATGAGATTTGGGAAAGTGCTTATATTATGATGGTTATCTAACTCAGTGGTTCTTAACCTTTTCAAGTTGCAACCCCCCAGAATAATCAGGTTGGTGTTTGCGCGGTCACTGTGTGTGCACTGTGGTGTACCTATGTGTGTGTGTGTGTGTGTGTGTGTGTGTGTGTGTGTGTGTGTGTGTACGTGCGTGCGTGCATGCATGTGTGTCTGTTTTGTGTGTGTTTAGTTTAAATGTGTTTCTGTCCTGATGTAAATCAATTGCACTTACAACTAACTAAAGGTCACAGCTGTCCCAAACTACCAATGGTGGCAATTGTATAAGACATCAAGAGACAGAAGTCAAGGTAACATTGATAGAAAAACGGGGGAAGCTTTGCAACCCATTCTCACTGTTTATTCACACTGTTAAATGAACACTACTTACTATGTTAAAGGCCCTGAGAACCTATTTAACTAAAATAACTATAGTAATAAATTTGGTTATTTCACATCATTTTCGTCTGTGCTCTTCTCACTATTTAGAAGTCGGTGGGGCACTGTTGAAAAGAGGTGATGTCACAAATGTGCATGCACCAATCAGAATTGAGCAACATAAGAATCAGAATAACAATGTGATGACAGTTGCTGTGGGATTCTTTGCTCAGGTTGCCATGGAGATGCCGCTGTCAGTCAAATCAGATCAACCCACACAGTTCTCCTCGTCCAAGTAAATTTGCAGACTGGAAAATCAGAACAATGAGCTGAAAGACTGTAGAGATGAGGGTAGCTGCAGAGTCCAATCATTCTGTATGGGTTTGTCACCACAAGTGTAACCCTTTTACATCACACAGAGTCATTTGAGCCATTGCTATTACAAAAAAATAATGTTTTATAGCCGCTTTAGGATTTCAAACCAAGGTCAGGTGTTTTAATCTACTCCATGTTAACCAGCTACATCATGAACCATTTGTATTAGGGAACACCTTGACCCTCCCAAATACAGGAACAACATCATGATAATCTTAAATTGATCTTATTTAATGTTAAATCCCCTTCAATTCAATTGTGCAGGATGGTGGAGACACTGACATGAACACATGCAATATATAATGCAATCAATTGCAATAGTCATGCAATAAGTAGTGTTTTTAAAGCTTCTACAGTATGATTTTATCTTGACAGGTGTTGATCCTTTTACTCTTAAGCTCATAGTATTGTTATATTGTACTTCACCTTACAAGTCACCATTGAGGTGAATCATCTCTGTGACAGTCTAAATAATTTATAAGCTTCGCAAATGTTCAGAACATGAATTATTTCCAAAACATTAAGTACAGCATGTTCTGTCTGGAATAGGCTATACCCTGCTTCTGCTCATGTTCCTACATTTGAAATTAAAAATCTTGAGTTCTATCCAAAAACTTTTTTCAGTGTCACTGTTGTCTGTTTGTGCCAAGGGCAAAAAGCCAATTTTTTAAATTCTATTGCAACACTACCCCCCTCAGAATTTGGACCAGACATAGAAACGTTCCTACATACCGAACCCTACATGAAGGTCTAAATTCTCTTTCTGCACTGCCAGAAATGAAATGAGAAATATGAACTTTTATTATTTTTTTCCTTCTGAAGGCTTTTACTGGTAATTTATTAGGATTAGCCTTTACATCTTACCTTGTGTAACTTTAACTTGCAGAACGAAACTCCAACACCCAGGTCCCCATTCAAATAGAGAGGACTTGACCTGATCATCTTAGCTGCTGGTGGCACACAAGATCCACCAACATTTAGCAAGTTTACCTGCATAAACCCTGCAATCCATTCAGTATGGGAGGGAGCCATGAGTCATTTACACCTCCTGGCTGTCTGTCACCACATAGAAGAGTGTACAGATGGTCCAACAAAGATGAGACGTCTGTAAACTTGTATTTTTCTGCAGCAAAGTACGTGCCTCCACATTGCAAACATTTTTCACCACATCGCATTTTGATTCAAAGATTTATTGTCTTTGTGGGTGACAAGCAAAGATGATAGATCTAATGTCTATGATGTACGGTATCTCTGACTGTCAAGAAGAACAGATTGTATCAAATCAAATGAATACGCTTTGTTTCCATAAGAAGTGTTGCCTATTCAAGTGTGTTACAAAACACTGCAGGCATCATAAAGATAAGCTGTCTCGCTGATAAGTTAAAATATTTTAAGATAAGACAGATATGCACGATTCAGCCTAGTTTTTCATCTGATCAGCCTATTTGAGATCAACTGCAAGATTTTGAAACTGCACTCACTGAAGAGGAAAGAAGTCTCAAACTGCAGAACGTCAACAAAAGGAAGCAAAATGCCGACAATGTGATGCCCCAAACAACTCATTGTCTGCAGTGGGGCAGCTCATGATGGCTGATCATAGGGCAGAATGATGCCCATGATGCACCATTTACCTCAGCCAGCCTGTGCCCATTTGTCTTCATGATGTCTCTCAAACAAAGAGTCTGTCAATTTAGAGGCCCCGGAAATTGATGCTTCTTGGGGCGGGCACTAGTTGCCCACAGGCCCATTCTTCATCAGCAGGTGGGCAGCAGAAATCTAGCATCTCAAAAAGCAGGGGAAACACAGCTTGTGGATTCCTTTCGCTCCTCAAACACAGTATGCTGTTAGGAAATTGTGCATGTGCTAACAGTGTCAAGTGTTTGCCTTCCTCCAGAGTGTATTGGAGAAAAAACGTTTATACCGTGTATACCGTGGCACAGTGTCATCAGCACCTCCTTTGGTCGGAATATCAAAGCTTTGCAAGAGAAGTGTTTTGGTATTATTTCACAGTGGTTTTAAAGGGGTGATAAAATGCAAAACCGATTTTACCTTGTCATAGTTGAATAACGACAGGTGGGTAAATAGGACATACATAGAAGCTCAAAATCCCATTGATACCCCTATCCTCTGCAAATCTCACATTTTGAAACTGCCGCTGAAAACGGGCGAATCTCAACAAAGCTGGAAGCTGACGTAAGCATCCCAACTCCTAGTCTTTGTCACGCCCCAACATTTGCATAGGCTACACCACTGACCTGAGGTCAGCTTAGTCTTCTAAATCTAGCTAGGTCATGCAGATCTCCAGAGGTCCGCTATTTAATTACTAAATTCACTTCTGAGACTTTTTTATGCGAGAAATCAAGTACGTAGAGGTCAAACATGAGCCGTTTTACAAAAATTGGTGGCTAATTGCAAATTTTGTCCGACTGTGTCGCAGTTCAGCAGGAGCTCAGCAGGCTACGTGACAGCGGCCGGTGCTGCCTCGCCGTCCGGCGTGTCCTACTTCATAGACTCCGGCTCGCTGTGAGCTAGCTGGATCTCCGTCACAAAGGGAAGCCAGCGGCGCTCCATACCCGCGCAAAGTCACCAGTTCTGGGTTACTGGACTACAAAATACCGAAATTCAAACTGTAAATATACTTTAATTATGCCGAAATTGAAGCTAACTAGCCGCGATCTGTACACATATGATTGAAGGGACAGTAGCAGCTAACGAAATCCCCAATGTTCACAAAAATGCATTAAATTGAAATCGGACACCATAGTTAGCTTTATAAGATCTTGGGGTAGATTTTATATAAGTGGCGTGATGAAATTCAAACTGTAAATATACTTTAATTATGCCGTAATTGAAGCTAACTAGCTGCAATCTGTACACATAGGATTGAAGGGACAGTAGCAGCTAACGAAATCCCCAATGTTCACAAAAATGCATTAAATTGAAATCGGACACCATAGTTAGCTTTAGAAGATCTTGGGGTATATGTTATATAAGTGGCGTGACGAAATTCAAACTGTAAATATACTTTAATTATGCCTAAAGTGAAGCTAACTGTACACATAGGATTGAAGGGACAGTAGCAGCTTACGAAATCCCCAATGTTCACAAAAATGTATTAAATTGAAATCGGACACCATAGTTAGCTTTATAAGACCTTGGGGTATATGTTATATAAGTGGCGTGACGAAATTCAAACTGTAAATAGACTTTAATTATGCCGAAAGTGAAGCTAACTAGCTAGCCGCGATCTGTACACATAGGATTGAAGGGACAGTAGCAGCTTACGAAATCCCTAGCTAATGTTCACAAAAATGCATTAAATTGAAATCAGACACCATTGTTAGCTTTATAAGACCTTGGGGTAGATGTTATATAAGTGGCGTGATGAAATTCAAACTGTAAATATACTTTAATTATGCCGAAATTGAAGCTGACTAGCCGCGATCTGTACACATATGATTGAAGGGACAGTAGCAGCTAACGAAATCCCCAATGTTCACAAAAATGCATTAAATTGAAATCGGACACCATAGTTAGCTTTATAAGACCTTGGGGTATATGTTATATAAGTGGCGTGACGAAATTCAAACTGTAAATAGACTTTAATTATGCCGAAAGTGAAGCTAACTAGCTAGCCGCGATCTGTACACATAGGATTGAAGGGACAGTAGCAGCTAACGAAATCCCTAGCTAATGTTCACAAAAATGCATTAAATTGAAATCGGACACCATTGTTAGCTTTATAAGACCTTGGGGTAGATTTTATATAAGTGGCGTGATGAAATTCAAACTGTAAATATACTTTAATTATGCCGAAATTGAAGCTAACTAGCTGCAATCTGTACACATAGGATTGAAGGGACAGTAGCAGCTAACGAAATCCCTAGCTAATGTTCACAAAAATGCATTAAATTGAAATTGGACACCATTGTTAGCTTTATAAGACCTTGGGGTATATGTTATATAAGTGGCGTGACGAAATTCAAACTAAATATACTCTAGTTATGCCGGCAGCTGGCAGCCAGAGCCCCGAGTCCCAGTAGTCCAGTAGCCGAGAAACGGTGACTTTCACTGGGTATGGAGGTTGCCGTTTTCTCGTCAGACTGTGTGGAGCTCCTAAAGTCCGACACGTCTTACCAAATTTGCAATTAGCAATTAATTTTCGTAAAACGGCCCATATTTGAGCTTTATATAGTTGATTTCTCGCATAAAAAAGTCTCAGAAGTGAATTTAATAACGAAATAGCCCGACAAACAACGTATAACTTTGCAGTGTCTAAAATATGAGACCTGCTGTCTCGTCTCCAATGTGTTTCTATGGGGTTCGCTCAAACCAATCAGCGTGCAGCTCATCTAAATATTCATTAGCATACCATATTTGGAAGAAAAGCTCTTGTTCCAAATAGAGCCATATTCACAGGGTAGTTAAGGGCCTAATAAAATAGCATTCGGGCAATTTTCAGCCCAACCAATGTTACATACCCTATTAGGAGACCTTAAGGAACAGTGTGAAATACATTATATAATCATTCTATCACCCCTTTAAACATAACCTTAATATATAACAGGTAATCTCCATTCTAACCCTACCTACGTAGGTAGGAAACCATTTTTAAATAATAACTAAGATTTTAAAAACATATCTCAACATTTTTCAGGTTTTCAAGCTCTTATCAGCACAATGAGGGAGCTACCTCCCCCTCACTGTGGAAGCCGATGATTGCTCAATTTTACAGCTTTTAGATCAACTGTGATTCAGCACTATTAGATTTGTTACTGGTAAACAGACTGGTAGTTACTGTATGAATGAATGAGGACGAGTAGTACCTGATTAACTGTGATTCAGCTTAATAATTAGTTACTGGTAAACAGACTGGAAGTTTCTGTATTAATGAATGAGGAACGACTGAGGAGCGTCTGGTTAGTTAATGGGTTACAAAAACAAAGTAGTGATAGTAGCAGTAGTAGGAGCAGTAGTACAGAAGAATAAATTATGTCTCATCTGCTGCAGAGAGGAGCACACAGATAAATGTGCTTACTGTGATACCCAGGCAGTGTTCTTCCTTTGCCAGAACGTCTTTTGAGACTACATAATTTACATAAATGAGCAAAGCATACCCCAAACTGTACTCCTGTTTATTAGACTATTCATTAATTTGGAGATTTAAAGAGATATTACTTTTGCTCAGAAACAAAGACAGTTTGCTTCAACCAAACCATCTGTCTGTTTTCAGGACGTTTGAAGAGATAATTCTCATTGACTGCAAATGGATCCAAGTCTCCTTATTTTGTGCCAAGTGTAAAAGTATCCTTGTAGTTTTCCAGGCATTTAGCTGAAAGGTTGGTCGCTCTAATGGATTACTGGCACTTTCTGGAGGTTAATTCCTTCCTGGATTGCAATACTGATTGGCTGGTTGGTCCACCACTTTGGTCCAGACTGAAATATCTACTGGAATACTGGAGGCATTGTCATGACATTTTGCACGGACATTCATGTTCCCAGTAAGGATGCATTCTGTTGATTTTGGTTATCCCTTGACGTTTCCTCTAGCACCACTATGAGATTGACTTTTTTTCAGTGAAATGTCTTGACAACTACTGAATGGATTGCCATGGAATTTGTTACAAACATCCACAGTGCCCAGAGGACGTATCCTAAAAACGTTGATGATCCTTTGACTTTTCATCTACATTAGTGCCACCAGCAGGTCAGAATTTAAATTTGTCCAATACTTTTTATGACCTATACCTGCAAAACTAATGACATTACCATCAGCCTCAGCTGTACTTTGTGTTAAGTGCTGATGTCAGCATGCTAACATGCTACACTGAGATGAGATGTTGAACATTATATCTGTTAAACGGTACAGTACAGCCACGCAGAGCCAGTAGCATGGCTGTAGACTCAATATAATCAATATAAAATTGTATGCTGTTCTTACTGCTCAAATTCCTAGCATTTCTAATCCAACACTCTACATTTACAATTTAATGAGCACAGTGTATACCAAGACTGTCATGGTTACCACGACTACTAGTGTGAACAGCTATACATTTTTACATTGTTTATATCTAAAGCAGCTACTGTTGCTAAATAGGCAATAGAATGCACTGCCACATAAAAAGTATTACATGAGCTGTATACATCATGTTGAATTACCGTACGTCCAATGACATGCACAGAAGCCACCCACCCCCAGCCAATCACTGAACATTTCTCAATGAGCCTTGCAATTTTATCATGCAGCCCCTCCACATCTCAGCTGTATAACCAGTGCCTCCCTTCTAATGGAATATAGCCAGTCCATCAATCCTTGCTGGGCAAAGGCTGGCTCTGGGAAACCAGGTACAGGACTGTGGGGGTTGGGGAAGTGGGAGTGGCAAGATGTCCTTGTTCAGGGGAAACCACATGCACACATTCTCCGAACCTTCGGCACTCAGCAGTCTTGGGAGCAGATTGCGTAGCACGACTGTTAAGTCTGCTGCAAATCATGTCACACCACAACAGAGATAAATGATACGACTAGTGAACCAATGAGGCTGCAAGTTCATCCTCCCAAAGAGAAAGCAAGCCCATAGAAAGTTACCTGCGTCGACATAGTACAAGGTAGTACTCTCTCATGGGAATTGTCTGCACTATACAGCAGGGGATATTATAGGGGTTAGTATACAGTAGTTCTACACTTCAGCATCTAAAGAACAAAGCTCCATTTTTAAGCTGATATTATAGACAGATTGCATGATTGCAAACTTATCATCATTATCACTTGGAGTTGGAGAAGGTGGCAAATGTGCATATCAAAATTATTAGGGGGGGAGGGGTGTCATTGTAAAGTTAATCCTCGCTGATTAAAACAAATCAGGCAGTGAAATCTCTCAAAATGAGCTGTCAGAATGCATCATTTGATTTATGAGATGAATATCTTAAATATTAATCAGTTTACACGAGTGGAAGAGCCAACCTCCTCCATTCTACACGCCAAAGTAATCTTACATCAATTTGCTACAGTAAAGGGGTCATGTCAGGATATGTAACAAGGCATGAGAACATTACATTAAAAGGTCAAAAGAAATTTTGGAATTTTTAGAACATGATTGGAATACTCAGACTGTTAACCTTTTTGCTATCAGAAAACAGAATTATTTTTAGAACAATCACTGTACAGACAGTTGTGTGGGTGATACTGATGGTGAGACATGTTGATGTTAAAACTGAACCACAGAGTGGAATCAGAACCTACTTGGCTCGGCCTCGACAGAATCTGAAGATTATGACATGATAATTCTACAGGCCTTTACTTGCAGAGTCAAATAGAGGAAAACAAAACATAGCTTCCCTCTTTAGCACAATGACAGGAAAATGACCACAGTTCTTTTTTTTGACCAAACGATGGTTAACACAGAGACACCAGGCGTGCCTGTTTAAAATGCAGTTACCATGGAAACCTTAGCCTAACATTGTCTGTCAAGCTTATCACAATAAGACAGAAAAAGACAAAAGAGAGAGAGAGAGAGAGAGAACAGCCTGTAGAAATGATTTTGCTAGATTAAATACACACTCGTAACATAGAAGAAGAGGTGAACAATCACATGGTGGCACTGAAGAATGTGACAGTTCATATAGAGGTGGGCGCACTGAAGTGAGACGGTGGTGGTGGGTGGAAGACGATGACCAACAATAGGATGCTAGCTTCTAGTCTGCTTTAAAGTGGTTTGACATGAACACAAAGGGTCGGTAAAAATAAATCGATGTGTATGTCACTGGAGGGACAGATGATGTCAGATTATTATTAAACATATTTAGTTGTACACCCTTTGGGGAGGATCATGTGTTGCTCACAAAACTGGCCAGACTGTTCAAATCAAATATGCAATATGTGATGTACCATATAGCTGTCAAAATAAAAATGGTGGCGTGGCCGGGTTGGGTCAGTGGGTAGAGCAGGCGCACATATACTTGGAGGTTTATGCCTCAACACAGAGGTCTAGGGTTCGAATCTGACCTGTGATGATTTCCTGCATGTCTTCCTCCCTCTCTCTCCTTTCTCACCTAGCTGTCCTATCAAATAAAGGCGGAAAAGACCAAAAAATAATCTTTAAAAAAAAAGAAAATGGTGGGATGGATTGTCTATCATGAGAGAGATCACTCAAGTGACCTTTACTACACTGTAAATGATCACAATATAGTATCCATTGACGCAATGTAATGTGATATTATGCCATAAATCTTCAAATGCAGGGCTTATAAATGGAGAAAAATCTAGTCAACACATGTGCTCATAATTTTAAAACCATTACTGCTATTTGGAAAAACAAGCAGGAGGACACAAAGTTTTACAACGTCAAAATAAAGTGCTGAATGCAGAAGCTGCAAAGTAATTAATCAACTTTTTTACTTTAAGAGGGTTTTTCTACATTGTTTTACAATTGGGGTCTATGGGATGGTTGTTACATTTGTACACATCTACTTATCTGATCACTTTCATTCATTCAGTCATTCACTCATTCATTCATTTTAATTTCAGAAAAGGTCTTGCTGAGTTAGGGATTGTATCCCACAACACATTGCATCACATGCGGTTATCTTTAATATGCCTTTGAAAGCTCCTCTCACTTCTAAGCGACGTGGGTTTATCTTGTGGAGAATTCCAATTTGGCTGTGAACAGACTACTGGCCTCGCTTCAATGAGCTATTACATATCGATCACAGGATGACTTTAAATAGGACTCGAGGGAGAATTGTATCAAAGTGTGCAACCTTAAACAAGCAAGCACGCTGACTTTACGTGCACAGAAACGCACACACAAAAGTGCATCCTACAGCAGTACAACCTGTGACCTAACCTTTACCCTTATGGCACGTGCGTCAATGACAGATTGCACGGAGATTACACATCGACTGGAAAGTAATGGAGTCACCGCCTGTGAACGCCATGTGTACATATAACCTTGCTAGTCCCTTCCTTATTTAACTGAAGAGTTTGCTTGACTGTCATCTTACCTGTCATAGATAAAAGCAAATTGCTCTGTGGAAAATGTAGCATGTAATTGCATTATTGTATTACCTGCACTGAGACTCCTTGAACCACCTTGACAAACCTAGAAAACAGCTATTCAATTTTTTTTCTCCTGTAGGTTTTTAACACAACATGCATCCACACAAAGATGCTTTGCCCTTTGATGTGAATGAGCAAAGGGGCGTAACAGAGGGGCACCACTGCTTATAGTTGCACTATTGTAATGTGCACCAGGGAGGCTGCAAGTGGTGCAGGTGAAAGAAAGGAAATTAAACTGGAAGATGCATGAAGGGACAGAGGCCCAGATGGCCAGAAGGATGGATTTGATATCATATTTCCCCCCTCCTTGACTCTGCCTCCACAACTACAGAGTCTGTAGTCTGTAGTCTGTAGCCTGCAGCGTGGCTGCAAAGGAGCCAGATACACAAGGACTGACAGTCTGTGTGAGTAGGATGAGTATGATGAGGGTGAACAGAATGATGCATTACTGATAATGGTAACTTTTACCATTTGACTTATCTGGAGGTGTTGAAATAAAACTTGCTGAAAACCATAATTATGTAATTTTCTTATATTGCACTTCACTTGTTAGTAAACTCTCTTTGTTGTCTCATTCTTTGTAAAACTTTTACTGTAGTGGAGTTATTTTTGCTTCTGTCCCAAAAAGACGTATGCTTTATAGTGTTATGTTTTTTGCAGATTGCTGTATCTGCTATAACTGTCAAAATCTAATATGAAATTAATTTTGTTTATAGTTTACCCAATATCTATTTTTAATTCAAATTGTCATTTTAGTATATAGGACAGAGGATCACGTGGCATTTTGAGAATACAATTCAGAGAGAAACACATCCTGTGGTTTACAGCTAAAATACAGTTTTGAGGTGCAGCTTTTAAAATTGAGGATATTTCAAACCCATTGCAGAGATGATCAAAGTGGTGTTTTACACCTATTTCCTAATCAACACATTCATTTAAATAATAATAATATTAATAATAATAATACAGCAGCATGTAGGCCAAGGAAAACAATTTGATAAACTGGACCAAGAACTAGTGTGTCCCTTTTCTTTATCTGTTTAGATAAATGTTTATTTAAAAAATACAATAACAAAAGAAATACTCGTCTAATTCTATTTTCAGAGCATTTCCAGTTTAATAGCCCAATGTAATTTCTCACATTGCAGTTCACATAGGATTCACGAGACCTTCCGATTGCCGAGGCGCCCACGCCTGCCCCCTCTGCCACACCCGCGTCAACACACCGTCTTCAATTAGCTCATTTTCTTGAGCATCAGCTGTTAGCCTATAGCTCCACATAGAGAACAATCCTTACACACACTGGCATGTCCAAGAATAGCTCTGAACAATCGTATATGGGTTGGATGTGTGTAGAAACAGGGCTGAACAGGCGATATGTGATTCAGTAAGACGATAAGAAAGGTGCACCTGCTGACTCTCTCTGCCTACTGGGCCTTGATTTGCATGGAATAAAGGATGCCCTGGTTCTATGCAGTTTATTAAACCAGCCCGCCGACCATATTGGTCGGATTAAAGCTCTGTGGCAACACCCTCCCGATCCGTCCATGAAGCACAAAGCGGTGTCTCTGCAGAGCATGTAGAGCACGGTTTTGTATTAAAGCTTGTCACCGGTAAGATGTTCCCCGTGCCTTGCCTACAATGTCAAACAACCGGCAAATGCAGCATGCACCTGTTCACCGTATCAGACAAACAAATAGGCTACAACGCAGAGCCTACCTGTCCTGTCAGGTCCGGGTGTCAAGCTTCAGTCCAGATTGTGATCATTGAGATCGCAGAAAACTGGAAGACGGACGCCACCGCCCCGGAGCGCCTTTCCTCTGCCACGGGAGGTGTAGCCCTGCAGGCTGGGACAGCAGACAGGCACAAGCCGGCAGAGATGCTTACGGACGGGAACCGCTAGGAAGAGAGTAGAGGGGCGTTTTCACCGTAAGCGAGGGAACTCCTAACGTTGTGCGTGATATGTGAGGACAGCTCCGCTTATGACACCCAGCGCCTTACCACTTGCTTTACTGATTTTCGGGTCATCTTTTCCCACCATAGCCTAAAGCACAGTGCTGAGGGGTTTTGGCATCCCTAGTTAAAAAAAAAAAAAATGCTCTAACGCACATAGAGTCTTATAGCCTAGTTTCATGGTGAGCTAGACACATTTAAACCTGCTTGTAATTAGGCCTATTGTCATTTATTTAAGACATAATCTGAGAATTTGAATATCCTAGATTTAATAAATGTCGTCTCTTGAATGAGTTTTCTGCATTCGTAAGAAGGATTCTTAATTTGTCAATTCCAAGTCTAATCGTATTCAAATTCAATAGGTCTACCTCACCTCTTTAAAATAAAGAGGGGAGGACACCTGCTGGGCTGCTGCTCCAGAGCTTTTAGCAAAGTATAGGCTACAGCACTGCAGCCTCTCCGTGTCAGAGCACCCTCAAATGCCATTTATGCCCCAGTCAATTAAACGTCCAATGCAATGTGCATTTGGCATTATTTCCAAATCAATGCTCTTGGCTTTGCCTAGGAAAGTGTCATTGATATTTGTTGACACAGAGATAGATTTACACCCAATGTACAATTACACCTTTGTCCTGCTTTGATCAATAGCAATAAAGCATATTGTTAAAGGGATGTAGCCTATATTATAATATGTGAGATCAGTAGGCTATATGATTAAAGGCCGCTCTATGTTCCATTGTGCCAGAAAAGAGCTCCTTTAGTCAACTCATAGCCTATGTTATCACACATCTAACAAGCTTTAACCCCTGACATATTTTACATTCAGAAGCATTTATCTTTAACTCACAAAATTAAGTAAAAATGGTTATAATGTTTCCTGCATAGGGAGCAGTGTGTTGAATGAAGGCTAAGTGAGTGATGTTTTGCATTGGTGAGTCATAGGAACCGTCTGTGCTGAACGCCCTCTTTGGCTTTTATGCACAAGTGTTCTCTTCAAATGCAAATATGCATATAGGAAAATAAATTCCCATCACGCTTCAGTGGGTCTTCTTCAGTTGCTTACAGGATATGCAAAGCCGAATGACTCCATTGCCATATGGTGAAGATGTTTGAAGCGTAAACTAATCCTATATGTCTTCATTTATTATCCCAGCAATTCATTTTATGTTAAATATTGAATAAACTGAATATTTGACCAGATATCCTTATTAAAATCATTTAGGATATAATTTTTGCCTTTACTTGTGAACATAAGAAGCCCAAATCACTCCAAGTAGTTGTGAAGAGATTTCTCCACATGGTGGGGCTGATATACCATCATCACAACCATGATGCCAGTGTACTAATGTGATTGATGTACTGTGAAGCCTGCACATGCTTCACCCTAACATCAAGCACATGCCAGTTTTCAGTCAGCATTTCATTTGCTTTGCACTTGCAATTTTAACTAATTACACACATCTGCTGGGAGTGTCAACACTTTATGTTTCTTCAAGCTCTGTCTCATATGTATCATTACTTTTGCAGTTATTACTTCTTCAAACTGTCATGTGGTTGTATTCCCTTGTGGCAGACACAGAGATGAAATAGTTCTCTGAGAAGGATAAGTGTGGGACTATGAGAGAGCAATCATGTCATTGCTATGTCCTTTTACACATTATTTAAATGTGCTGCAATTTTAAAGAGCATTCAATACACCAGGGGTTTACAGCAATTAAAATATATATATATATATATATATATATATATATATATATTAATTTGCACACCTGAACATGAGCAGTTTCTACATACAACAGACCACCCAATGTCATGCTCCTTGGATGTGCACCTCAGGCTGCTGCAGTTCGTCTTGCAGCTGATGACCCATAGCAGTTCCTGTGAAGCTGGTGGTAAATCAGTTTGGACAGGGACAAGCCCCCCCACACAGTATCAGTGGTGAAAGAAGTATTGAGAAAGTAGAAAAACACTCCATTATAGGTAAAAGCCCAGCATTTAAACTTTTGAATGGTTAAAAGTACATAGGTAGCAACAAAATGTACTTAAAGTGTCAAAAGTAAATGACTATTCAAAATGGCACCATCCAGGATTAATTTTATTAGGGCATTAACGTGTAAGCAGCATTTTAAGGTGGAGCAGCTACAAAGTTTTATCTCACAATGTATATTGTATAAAATGATCATGTGTTTTGTATGTAAAACCTAATCTGGAAGGAAACTATAGCTGTTGCTGTAGTGGAGTAAAAAGTGCAATATTGATTTCTTAATTGTAGTGCAATAGTATAAAGGTGCATAAAATGGAACTACTTGTTGTGAAATGTTTGTTAAAGCACTTGAATAAGGAAATAATATTGTTCAGTGTAAAACAGTCTAAAGGAAATGGTAAATTGTAGTGGGATTAAAACTCACTATTTACATTATTTGTTTAACAGTAATTTAGTTTTACTTCAGACCGTCACAGGAAGTGCTTTTATTTTGAAGTAGCCTACACGGAAGTTGTCTGTTGTGTACTCTTGCTAGTTTTTAGAGATGCACTTGAGATGCTAGATAAAAGGTGTGTCCGCCAGGCCTAAGTTGTTCTTTCTTGTTTGTAAAACTGCAGCATAGTGAACAATAAATGTTCACAGTAAAAGACAAGCGTTTCCAGTCGTCATTCGAAGCCATTCCACTACACTACTCAACTACTGTATAAGTACAAGTGCCTCAAAATCGTACTTAAGTACAGTACCTAAATAAATCTACTTAGTTACATTACCATATGGTCACAACCAAAGTGTTGGACTGATAGACTGACATACATCCCTGAAGCCACACTGTTAGTGATATTGTCTTTATTGTAACATAATAGCACACCACATATGCTCAGTGTTCAGCGTTAAGTATGCAATTCATTTATAGTTATATATACTGCTTAGCACTACAAAATTTACCTTTATAGACAATGGGAAGAGATGGGTGTTAGAGAAATCTCAGTTGTAAAACATCATACAGAAATTCAGTGGAATCTTTCAAAATCTTTTTAATTTAATGTAATAAATATATTTCAGTCAGACAACTCACGTTTTAAATGTTTATTATAACAGCAGAATATCGTGTTTGGTGGCCAGACTCCAACCTCATCACTCCCACGCAGATTGGGTTTATATGAGATATTAGGGAGTGATGATTAAAGTAGCTTCCCTGCCTGCAGATGGATTCTGGGGTGGTGGTGGGGCTTAAAGAGCAGGCAGCAATACGGGTGCAGGGCAGCAGGAGCATTGACAAGCAGAGATGGGAACATTTTGCAGCTTAAATAGACCGCCAAATTGATGGGGTGTGTTTGGTAAATGATACAGTGAGTAAAGCACGTAAGGTGTGTATACAGCGCTGTAGCTCAAGTTTACTGCCTGAACTAGCATGCAGGCGTCGCACCATTAGTTGAAATAATTTAAAGTTCATTCAACTTAAATTTTCTGGATTTCATTTTAAGACAATTCCGCCTTATAAACATGAGTTCTTTTGACTTGAAGTCTTTTGTCCTGAAATTATGATTTGAATGAATGTACTGAGAGTTGATTTACAGTAACTCATTGAATTGAAGTTGAGTTTAAACTCTCCAGAGACCCTTGTTTTTGTAGTTTGGAGACAACAAACATGATGGAAACTTGCTGTGTGACTTTAATACATGTTGAATTAAGTCATGGTTAATTATCCTGCTATCATTGAAAACAGTGCAAACCATAGTTCTACAACAGAAAAATGGCTGAAATCCACTCAGAGCCTCAACCAGACATTTTACTTGAAGGGTCAAGGACCAAAAAGAAATGTGATAGTTACTGATAAAGTTGGAGCCAAAGGCCAGCGGGATCAGGTGAAAATAGTGAGCGACTGACAGGGTAAAGAAACACATAATTCTAGGTACTTTTTCATGGCTTATGTGGCTTCCTAGAACTTGTGGCTTGCATAATGGAAGCCGTCAGCTCTCAAGAATTTTAGCCAAACTGAGCTGAATGGATGAAAACAGAAAGTAGTTCAAGTTCAAGTTCAAGTCTTTATTTTTGCCAAAGCGACACAAATTGCCTGGAATTCATTTTGGTGATTTGGCTAACACAGGACAATACAAGACAGTATAGGACAAGAATGACAACACATCAGACTGGACATATACAAAAAAAACAGAAGATTTAAAAAAGAGACACATGGGTTGCTATCAATGTGTAAATACAATAAATAAACAAATAGATCAGACAAAGTGCTAGTGCATTTAGTGACCCTGAGGAGGAGGACGTAGCTGTGTAAGCAGAGCAGATAAGGATTGTTGGTGTGAATGGAGGGGCCCTCACAGCCTGCGGGTAAGTGCTATTTAAGAAACAGGTGGATCTGGATCTTATACTTTCTAGCCTTCTGTCTGATGGTAGAGGGGTGAAAAGGGAATTAGCAGGGTGTGATTAATCTTTGAGTATGCTATTCTCATTGATGAGAATGATTCAATTAAACTACAAGTCTGGCTTAAATGCCCTGTTGTCGCTACTATGGAGGACATCGTTTTCTACTATTATTCAGTGAAGCCATTTGAATAATAAGGATGTGTAATGGAATAGAGGGTTCTGCTTAGGCTCAATAGAAACATCTGCTGTTCCTGCATCATTTCACTGAACAAAACCTGGACACAGATTGAGCTGAACTTTGGCTCTATGCCAAGTCAAGTGAGAATTTGACGGATAACTAGACAGAAACGTGGAAAAATAGGAAT
This sequence comes from Sander lucioperca, assembly GCF_008315115.2. NCBI lineage: Eukaryota > Metazoa > Chordata > Actinopteri > Perciformes > Percidae > Sander > Sander lucioperca. Next base: position 7,294,874 of record NC_050184.1, read on the forward strand.
TCCAACATGTAACTCCAAGACAGACCTCAAATTTAGAAGCAATGCTTGATTGAGATGAACATATTTTGGCAATGTGCACTAAAGCAATAAAAGTAAGTGTGGTAGGAGTAAGTGCTCCCCAAAACAAGGGTTCTGCTCAGTTTCCAAGTTATGTATCCAATTGTACTCTTTCATTACATTTGTGATCTAGAAATTGAAGAGCATTCATCATTTGCTCCTCGAAGGAGCCAGGAGGTGATGGGTTGCTTTGTCGCTTTATGTTGGGTCATCAATGCTTAATTAATCAGCTAAAAGGCATCAAATGGGCTAAATGTGTTTAGTAAGTGGATGCTGCAACTGATATATTGGGACTATAAAAGGTCATATAAGGCTTATATAAGGCAGGTTTTCAGACACTGTCTAAGTGTCTTCTTTTTCTGCTATTCTTTGCTGTTATTCCCTGTGACCTTGAATGGGAATTAGTGCATTCCTGCAAGTAGACGTCAGCCTTGCCTTCAGGCATTGCACACTAAACCTTGAACACTGAGCATATGTGGTGTGCTATTATGTTACAATAAAGACAATATCGCTAACAGTGTGGCTTCAGGGATGTATGTCAGTCTATCAGTCCAACACTTTGGTTGTGACCATATGGTAATGTAACTAAGTAGATTTATTTAGGTACTGTACTTAAGTACGATTCTGAGGCACTTGTACTTGTACAGTAGTTGAGTAGTTCCATTTTATGCATCTTTATACTACTACTGCACTACAATTAAGAGATCAATATTGCACGTTTTACTCCACTACATTAACAGCTATAGTTTCCTTCCAGATTAGGTTTTACATACAAAAGGAGCATGACATTGGGTGGTCTGTTGTATGTAGAAACTGCTCGGGTTCAGGTGTGCAAATTAATCTCAGGCTGCATGTGATGGCAATTAAGACTTTTTATATGTTATAGGAGACATTTATGAGTAATAAGCATTTGTCAGATGATTGAACTGAGTAAAGTTGGACTTTTATCTTACCTGCTTTTCTGTGACTGGTGCTTTTAGGTTTCAAGCTTTTGGCGTCGTTTATTCAAAATCAATAAATCAAATCAATAATTCATTGTATTACATTATTTTAGGAATCTTAAACACATAATTACATACTTTTGTACTTGCAGAAGGTGTGGTGCTACAACATGCACTGATACACTATACTTCTCACTTTGCTGCGGGCATATCAACTTATAAGGCTGTGTCAGACAAGCCTATTCAGATAAATGAGAATGTACTCATCATCCAAAACTACATGATTTTCAAGTACAAACATTTAACCTTTTACTGCAACTATAAACATGTTTACACTTTAAGCTCTGAGGGTTTTTAATTATGTTTTTACTTCTGTTATATGTTCTGTAATTTACCACTTGTTATCTTTGTTGTGTAAGCCGCTGTTATGTAATTTTGGGACATAGTGTTGACGTTATGAAGCCAATGAAAGAGACAAAACATACACAAACAGACCAAACATTCTCCATTCATGGGACTGGTGTGTCAAAGTATTTACTGGTGGACCTCAGAAGACACATCGTTCACAAGTTGAATACATGTTTACCATCTCACTGTGACTGTTGTTAGCTCATGTTATCATTTCTCTGTATCCTACTATGCAATACAGCTACACTGTTTTTAGGCTTTAACATGTAAATCAACACTTGAGTCTTTCACATAACAGACCTCATATTTTCCTCACATATATATTTATCAACTTCACATATGGAAACAAATTCATCCAATTAATTTGCTGGGTGCAAACCAAAATTCAATCTTCTTTTAAGCCTATGTAAGAAAAATAGTTTAGAAAGAGTTTAACATCCACTTTAGTGTCCACATGATACAGCCTTCCATGATCGCGCAGAGCCCCCACCCCTCCTAAACACAGTTGCTAGTAGCCAAGGAGGACACGGAGGATTAAAAAAACATGATGGACTCTTCAGAAGATGTCATTATCTTCACTCGAGTTTCCGGAAAATCACCGGACAAAACAATCTTCCGAACAAGCCATACTGAGAAATACAGAGAGAGTTGTGTGGAGCTGATTGTCTTAATTATCTTTGTAGCAACTCATTTGGTAATGGCTTGAATGTTCATTAATATCAAAAAGTTACGAACTAAAGCTTTAACACTTGAAAACAGCTGCTTTATCAATGTTGATTATATGTGATTTGATCAGATTTGATTGACAGTGACAGTAACAACCCACCTACTGTCAGATTCTTATTCGAATACCTGCCTGGACGTATGTGACATCATGTTTTATGAGCCCCACCCACCTTAAAAAAAACAAATACATCATTATTTCATGAAAACTGACCAAATTAGTTTAGCTTTAGCAGAAAATAATGTGTTCATGTAGGATCCCATCATGCATAGTAAAAAGATGATTGAGAAAATAAGCTTTCAAGGATTTTTTCAGAGTGGTGAACTTGCAGCACAATATTTCAATCTTAAAACCGCACATGATGCTTAAAGTGGCTATTATGTAACTTTCAGTTTGGGTTGATTCTAGCGGCCACTTTGGACAAAAGCGATAGTGTTTTTACCGCACCTGCTGTCGTAAAGGTCTTGTGCTGTAGCCCACTGTATTACTGAGTTAGCGTTACCGAGAGGTCATATAGTTACAACAAATGTCTTGCTCAGACAGAAAATCTTTCATTTACAATAAGAGGAAAAGTTACACATACATTGTTGCATTTCAAGTGTTGCATAAGGTAACTTAGCCTACTTTGGATGTATCGTGAGCTAAACCGGGTATCACTGTAACTGTGTCACGAGCGAAAGAATTAAGAGTTTGTTGTAGCAACGAACGTAATAATAACTTATAGCGCATTTCATGAAACCCAAGGATGCTTTACACAAGTAAAGGGGGACAAGGGAAAAGAAAATACTAGGCCAACACAAACACGGACTGAAAAGAAATAAAAAGCAGGCGCTAAATGAAAGGGGGACGTAATTTAATGTTAATGATGTACAACCACATTGTGCATTGTAAAGTTATTTTATGAATGAAATAGACATATTACATACCTTGAATCATTTAAAAACCCGTACTTGTCTCCATCTGTTGAAAGCCTGGCTAAGATTGACTCGGGTTTTCGCCTGTTGTCTGTCTTTCCCTTTTAGCTTTTAGTTGTTCTTCGTTTAATTTCCATTTTTCTGTGATGGCCCTGCCCCAGTATCAGCCATAACTACAGCAGATATATTCTCAAATAAAATTAAAATACAATTAAGCCTATATGAAGAAATCTTCTGCTACCCTTTACCTCGCTGGATGCTCACTAAGGGGCTTTTCCGTTGTTACGCCGAAATCTGTGACCCATCAAAATGTTACTGTAGAACCCTTCTGCTTGCCGTAAATCATTTTGTCACTTCCAGGAAAAAGGCAAAGGCAAAGGCCTTAATAAAAACTATATAACAATAGCGTTCTTTTCACTGATAGACTGTTACAGGTTATTTATGATCATCAGATGAAAAATTACACAGCTTCAGAAACATTTAAAAGTTACACATAGTTACTTTAATTAGCTTTTTACAACACCTGAAACAGTGACACATAGTGCGCACCTGATTGAGCCAGTATTTGCACGTTACTCTGTTGCTTGAGGTGAGAGGGCTGCTTAACAACTTAAATGTTTTGAAAGACTTTGCCCTTCATGATTTACCTTTGTCGTGAAGAATTCTACAGATTCATGTCTTAAGGCAGCAACACATTTATCATGAACTTCTATGAAACAAACTTCATCCTTAAAGCAGGCCAACCAAAGTATTTATAACAAAATGAGAATAATAAAAATATTAAAGGAAGATACAGCGCCTCAATGTGACTTTCTGGAAAGGACGTAGTTTTATAACCTGATTTGCCAGATGGCTTGTTATACAGAACCATCTGAGAAGCCGTCATTGGAAACTGCTTGGAGAGGGCAAGGTACTTTCAAAAAATAGCTGTCAGTAGCTCCTCAAAGGGTGCTGACATGGACACAAATGCATTGCTTGTGGCCTGACGAGATGGATTTTCGTGTAATCTTGAGATCATGCATTTCTTGCATGATCTTGTTATGTCGTGGGAATCCAGCTGCTGTGCAGGATGGAAAAGCAAATAAAATAACCGGACTCCAAAATGGCTCTGATGACATTAATACAGTAAGTAAATACAACATAATTGTTTCTTGTGCACGTAATACAAAAAAACTCAGATGCTGATTATGTTCACCAAACCATAAGAGACTTTAATGCATATTTACATCCTAATTACATTTATCTCTGTGTACATTGTCAACAAAAACATTACTGCACAATTATTAGAAATGATGGAAGCTGACTCTATCAATGTAGGGTTCGTGTTAAATATAGATTTTTTTTATAATTAGCATCTGTTTCATGCACTAAATCAAGAATATAGTGCAAGCATAACACAATGCCTTTAGAATGGATTATGGTAAATGAGACATGTTTTATACCCCAACCCAAAAACAGAATACACACTAAGCAAAATATCAATATCATCATGATATTATTGTGTCTGAAAGTGCTCGTGTGGCTGTAGCACTGGATATGGTCAGTAACCAGCAAAGGTTCCCCTGCTTGGCACAAAAGGTCCCCTATTTAATGAAACAGAATACAAACAACAAACGGTAAGCCATGGTAGAGGCCCTGAACCTGCCGGCGCATGGTCAGGATGTCTGCAAAGAAATATTTCCCAGGGTAAACTGTGGGAATGAGGCTTTTCTCTCTGAGCGATATTATATTGGTGCTCACTGCAGAAGGTTTATGTAGAGGCTCCAGGGTATACTTATTTAGGGCAGACTCAGCGCGACATTCCAGGATGATAGGTGGTATTAGGGCATCAAAGGGTCAGGTCTTATGAGGGGGAAGGTGGTGGTCTTGGTATGGCAGAAATGCAGCTCTGTGAAATACAGTATATTATCTTATTTACAACAAAATAACGAATGTAGCCTATAATTTATTAAGAACTACAACAAAGACAAAAAAGTGAGTTCCTGTTGCAATTCTTAAAAAAAAAAAATCCTTCCACAGTATCTTATGTGAAAATATCTTGTGATCTCCAAGGTTTTCTTGTAATAAAGGGATACTTTTATCCAATAACACTTTACGTGACGGTATCGACATAATCGTGACATGACACTGTCATAACTATGACATGACACTGTCATGAACATGTCATAAACATTATAAACAAGTCATAAACGTTTATGACTTCTGTCATTAAGTGTCATTCGGTTTTTGTCATGACAAGTTGACATTGTTTGGGTTGTCTTGATTATGACAATTTGACATTAATCAAAGTGACATTACCAGAAGTTGTCTTGGTCATGACAAGTTAACATTAAATTTGTTTGGGATATAAACAAAGTCACGTGACTGGGGGCAGAGGGCATCGCTGAGGGCAAAATTGGATAGAGATTTAATTTGATTTAACTTTAGTAATGATTGGCATATTATCGTAATAATGCAGCCACCACAGCAAAACAAATTAATAAAAAAAGAAAGAAAGAAAAGTTTAGTTAGGCTCTTTCACCAGAGGGGCAGCTAAGCCAATCAGGGCAAACGGGCAGTTGCCCGGGCAACAATAACCCGTACCTGTGCAGGTCCCTGGTGTGCGATGGCACTTCTTAAGACATGTCTTATGTAGCCCAGGCTTAAAAGTAAATGAGTAAATAGAAGTCGGATGAAAAATACCCCAACTACTGTGACAAGGTTATTTAAAATCTATCCATTACACATAATAGTGTCATGACAGCCAGTTTTGTGAAATATCCTGTCACACATCTATCTGACCAAGTGCTAAAATTGGTCTCTAACCTTGCACATCAAATTATAATAATCATTATGTTTACATGTCATGAATACAAAAAGAGGTGGATTTTCTGTTTATGTCAAGTTGTCATGACAAAGACATCCTCTGGTAATGTCATCCTGTTTAATGTCAAGTTGTCATTACAAAGACATCCCAAACAAATTTAATGTCAACTTGTCATGACAAAAACCGAATGACACTTAATGACAGAAGTCATAAACCTTTATGACTTGTTTATAACGTTTATGACACGTTCATGACAGTGTCATGTCATAGTTATGACAGTGTCATGTCACGATTATGTTGATACCGTCAAGTAAAGTGTTACCTTTTATCCTTCTCATGTGCAAACAAAAAGACGTTTTCTCTATAAACACATAAATGAACCCATTATCACAAGAAAATATTTTGTCTTCTCCAGATAACAAGAAAATGATGTTATCATGAAAGCACTTTTTTTTTATCTCGAGATAACTTTGTTATCAGATGATTAACTTGTGATTTGGAAAATCATCACAACCATTGCCACTCTTTGTTTCAAGAAATATCAGTTGTATACTTTTGTACAGCGTTGTTGCTTTTTGTATTCCTCCAAAGTTAAAAAAAGAAATAAAAAAAATAAAAGCATCTGCATACCGGCAGAATATGCAGGTAGGCTACTGTTGCTTAATTTTGTCATTCAAAATTGATTAGATACTGTGCAATGGACAGGCCCACTTAGAGAGAAAAATATGGAATTACAACAAAGATAGAATTGAGAATTGAGAGCATGTTTAACTGCACAGTTCATAGTTCAGTAGGGGTTAGAGGTGCAGCCCTGGAGTCAATCATAAATTCCACTCAGGCAGCACACACAAAGTCTCCAGTAGCAATTTAGGCAAATCGAGGGCTTAAGCACTGCAATTGCTGTTTGCATCATTTGCTTCACCTGTCGCGAGTTTGTGTCTATTTGTGTTGTGTCTATTTGTGTCTTTGCATTGACTTATATATTTAATCGCAGAATGCAATTTGCGCGAAATCTGGGCAGTGTGAACACAGCATTAGAGTTTTACGATATAGTTTCTGACAAGATGGTGTACAAGGTGTACAATGTGATCCACTATGTCAGAATAGAGACCGAATGAAAATACATGTTTGATGTCCACTTTTTGATCCAAGCTGGCGCATGCACAAAAAGGCATCAAAAAACAAACTTGAATTCGCTTTGCAGTAGGCTACTTTTATTAAACCGTTTAGCAACAATGAATGCTTTTACTGAACAAGTGGTGATGCATTCTTGGCAATATAGAGAAACTGTAATCCATGCATACGCTTCAGGGTACACTTGAAAGGTTGTGCCAAACTTGAGTTTGTTGTCTTGAAATGTCTCCCCACATTAAACTCTATTTTCATGGAAATGCTCTCAGTGCACTGTAACCACGTGGACAACTAATCAAAAGGCACTAACAAATACTTAGTCCACTTACTGTTTTCATTGTGCATTTTTGTTTACTACAGTACACCACATTATTTGGTAAACAGTTTGGTGCAATGAGACACAACTCTGACCAAAAGACAAAAAGAGACAGGAGAACTATTTCTGCTATCTGTAGAAAATTATACAAGTTGAAAACATTTTAATAGGATAAATATGTGAATATTGTTTGCTCAGCATCAGTCAAAGCAACTATTTGACAAACTGGACAGAGAGACAGAGTATGGGGAAGCACAGGAGAGAGAAACTGGAAGAATTAAATTATTGGTCAGAAGGAGGGCACATGTGGCTCCAGAAGCATGAAACACAATCGCTCATTTTAACTCCATTAGTAGCATAGCTTCATGGCATTTGACTCACTTGAACCAGTTTGTTTAGACCTTGGGCAATACAGTGCTTTCAATGTTTATCTTCATCCCAAAGACTTAGGCCTACTAAATAAAAGGAACATAAGTCCAGAAGAGTTGTGATTTGCTAAAATGCAATTAGAAGGCCTAAAATGTGCCTGTCTCAATACTTTCCACCCTCCCTACCCTGTCTATGGTACCCAGCCTAAGCCCATTCATTTCTAATGAAGATGTAAAAAATAGTCAGAAATACACATCTTTCACAAAAGCTACCCTGAAACAGCCAGACATTGTAGTTCTTTAGCAAACGTTACTCAAACAAGAGTACTGTCTAGGCTTACCCCCAAAAACACAGTCCCTGCAACATATTGATTGTCACGTATTATTTGTGAAGTTGTAAAGACGTTATTGCAACATTACAGTTACAACAATACCATTAGTACATTGCTGCTACACTGTTGAAATGTTACAACACATAGGGTGTTCTATGGTATTTTACGTCTGTTCAACATCCTCTGCATGATGTTCCCTGTACTCTGTATAATGACGTTGCTGCAACATTGCTAAAACGTGTGAGTGAGTACGTGAGTAGTAACGTGAGTATTATAGGTCGTTGTTCTGTGCAACTTTGTTAAAATGTCATAATTAAACAGCTAACCTATATCCTTTGCAATGTCTTTGCAATATATGTATGTTTACGCTGTTGATATGTCAGAATACAATGGAAGAAAGTAGAGATTCCTGAAAATATTATTATATTATTATCATTATATATATCATACGTGTCATATTCAGTACATTCAGTGCAAGACTCACAGAGAATACACCACACCACCACACCTTAACTGTGAAGAGAGGAAGTAGGCCTAATGTTAACGTTGTTTTTGTGAGTGCCTTGTACTTCAAGGAGGATGACCCATAGGCTGTCCTCCTACGGGTGAGTATGTTGCTAACAAATTGATTAAATACAGTAGCCACACGTTGTCACAGAGAGTTGATTGGACAATAGATTGTAAAAAAAATAATGGACAGCACAGTGACGTTAACAATTTGGTTTGTGGACTACCACCTGATGGTTTTAGGCTGAGAGGGTGTAGCTGGGGAGGATGACGCAGCTGAGCTAGTGTCATCTATTGTTGCAATGGTACTGCACTAAGGTAAACGCTAAGAACGAAAGCTGCAGATTTTCAACCAGCTGAAGCGAGTCATACTGGCGGAGTTTTACCGGCAGGTAAACTCTGACATCCTGGTACTGGCACAATTAATCTGCATGTACGGCAGTACACAGAAAATTGACAAATTTTCTCTTAAGCTGCCAGCTAATGCTAGCACTAGCTAGCTAGCTTAGTTGGCAAGGTGCTACCGCACACTGAACAAGACATTTTTAGGTGACCGAAATGTTCCAATCAACTCTGATTAAGTGAAAACCCACAGTGAGAGGGTCCCAGTTTAAGACGAAAACATGGACAGCACCCCAAAAAAAATTCACGGCTATTTTATGTACTGTGTACTTATGTTTTAAATGATAAAGCATGCACTGCTTTATCATCTATTTTAAAATAAATGGGACCATAATTTACAAAATGAACATGCTGTATTGGATAAAACTTGAAACTAGCGATTGAGACTATAAACTCATTAGGAACATGTTTGCTGAAGTAATAAATCAAGTGAGAAGTAGGGTCATTTTCTCATTAGTCTCGCATTGCCAAACGTATCTCCACAGCGCTGTGGAGTAGAGTCTCAACACATATTTTCTGGGGTAGCAGAAAAAAAAGCTCTGGGTTTTTTCCGTTTCTTTAAACCAATCACAATCATCTTGGGCGGCGCTAAGCTCCGGATGCAGAGAGAGTGGCTCTGCAAAACAGTCTCGGGAAGGAACTTGTTTTGGTGGAACATTTCACTCAGCAAAAGAAAACGTCACATACAATATTAAATGAAGTTAACTGTTCACACAATACAGTAAAGTGAGCTATTTAAATTAGCTGGATACATGGTTAATAAATGTCATTTTCTCTTACCAGTGTATCGCTGTGTGTACTTCATCCATAGCAATGCTCTCCAATCGGTCCCAAAACGTCCCAGTTAGATAGTAAATGCCGTAACCATATTCCTTGTAAATCTTTACAATCATTCCACGAAAGAACCAAGCAGGTCTGCTTTGTTGCACGATCCAAATTTTCTTTAGAACTTGACATTTTCAGTGCTATTCCAAAGTTTGTTGTTGTTTCCGGAAGCAAACAGAGTTTGAGGAACGGCAATGCACTGAGAGCGGAAGGTGAGGGCGCCGGCTGTCCCCAGGCAATTATCCTGGAAATGTACATCAGTTGATCCAGACTATTTTCTCATAGACTTCTTTACAATTGGACATCTTTTTGCAACCACTAGAGTCGCCTACTGCTGGCCATTAGAAAGAATGCAGGATCGAGGGACTTCTACATTGGCTTCACTTTTCAGGCCCAGAGGTTGCCACATTTATTTTGTAGCCTAAATATGTTCTATAATTTTAACAGTAGTATCATATACTGTATCATCCTAACCCTCATTTTTGCACATAAAACATATAAAGAACTCATAAAATATGATGTTTTGTTAGAAATTAACTACCCAACAGTATATACAAAAGACATTTATTCATTCATTCATTAATAATGAATTAATAACAATCAATCGAGAAAACAATTAGCCAATTAATACATAATGGAAATAATCATAAATTGCAGTCCTAAAAAAATGTTTATAGATTAGCTTCACCTCAACAACTACAACAGTAGTAGTAGTAACTTCTGCTTTTACGTCAATGCATGAGTGATAATATTCCAATGATATAATATATAACAGTCACAGGGGCCATTCATCTGCATTGAGTACTTTACTTTTAATACTTTAAGTACATTTTCCTGATTATACTTACATACTTTTACTTATGTTACATTTTCAATGCACAACTTTAACTTGTGACAGTATTTTTACAGTGTGATATTAGTACTTTTAATTGAGTAAAGGATTGGAATACCTTCTCCACCACTAAGGACAATATATGTGGGATTGACTCGAAATAAACTACAGGATCCATGTTCATCGTGATGAGGGAACATGTCACCCAGTGCAACAGTGGATGGTTCAATATTTTCACTCCAGTTAAAGCTGAGTTTACCAGTGGTGGTGAGGTAAAAGCACAACATAATTCAGTTGCAAAGAGCACAAACGATACAATATGGCTGAAAGAAATGAGATGAACAAAATATGCAAACTGTCAGGGTGTTAATGCTTTCCAGACCGACTGTACATAGTCTCATAAACCAAAGCTCAATAATATGCCCGATAACACCAGTGGCCAAAAGCTTTCCCTTTTTTTTTTGCCCATTTTGATATTTTTAAAGGCAAGATATCACAATAGCATTCATTGCTCCTACTTTACAAAACTGCTTGTGGCACTTTTGATTACCAACATTGTCATTAGAAACGTCTTTGTTGTCCCTTATAGGTTGATAAAAGCTTATCTCATTCTTGTAAAAGAGAGAGTCAAGTGTAGTCCTCAACATAACCAGGTGTGGATATAAAGGGTGTGTCTAATCAAACTTGACAGAAGCAAGGACAATGGCTATTATATGTAATTTCCCCTTGCGGGATTAATAAAGTATAAATTATTATTATTATTATTATTATTATTATTATTATCATGGTGGAAGTAACCCGCATGCTGCTCTCAGGAGGGAACAAAAGGGCAATAGCCTCCAGGTATCTGTATTGAATTTGATGAAGAGTTCTTGAAATGACTCTGCATGATGGAACTTGCTCCAATAGTCTTGAATCTGAGGAATGTCTGTTTCAAACTCCAAAGTTTTTTTTCCTTTAATGTGAGTGTGCCTGTGGAGGTAAGAGCATCAAATGGAGAATGGAGGGAGCGAAGAGTAGGGAAGGGTCCATTCCAAACTGTCATCCAGGACCAGGGACTCTGTGGAGACTCCTGATTGGCACTGTCTGCAGGGGGCTTTAAAGAGAACATTTCACATTAAAGTTGCAAAATTAAAGGGCTAACCCAGTGATTTGTTTATTATTAGAAACCTTGTTTATCATGGTTAATTCATTTCACTCTTCACTTATAATTAGCTTGATGTGGTGATGTAAATATACCTAATAGGACTAAGAAGGATCCAATGAATGTCACACTGACCATGACAGGCAAAAATCATGGCACTCAGGGTCTGCGTCAAGTATGGCACAAATGCAGCGCTGAGTCTTTGCCCCCTCGCGTTCATTTGCTTGTCCACTGACAGCACGTCTGATTCGCTTAGGTCCTCTGTAGCTCGACATTCCATAGGGCACAGTGCGTCTGAGCAGGTAAAACAAACAGATGCCATTTTTTTCAATAATAATACATGGTGAGATAAACCACATTCTTATGGACAGAGAAAACCAACAGATAATAAATATTCTTAGCTTTAGAGAGTGCTCAAGCGTGGACATATCTTCTAGTAGCCCTCAAGCCAGCAGTCATATATACTCCTTTTTCACACCATAGAGTGAGAGATCTGTTTAGATTTCAATGAAAAGCAAGTACATGATGCATGCTTCACAATCTATGCAGAACATTTTCTTTTTACATGAACTTACAATATGGTTTCTGAAAAGTAAAAAAGCCATTTGAAGGATCTGTGTTAAGTCTTATATGATAGTCCAGAAACACTTGAGATTTCACTGAATCTACCTTGTCTTTTTGCCTGAACATTTGTTTTTTGTTAAGTGACCGTTGGGTATTGGTATTGAAAAAATAAAGGCGGCCAGAAAGTCTCTGAAAGGGAATCATAAACTTGAAATATAACTTAGATTATATCAAAAGTCAGAGAGTCCATGGCGGTATACTTGACATTTCTAATCCTAATCCTCCCATCTGGATACCGCTGTTAATGCTTAATGCCAGGTTTGCATCTTGTCCTTTTGCCCCTCATCTATTTTTGACAATCTGAGATGTAATTTGTAAAATCAAAAAATTAAATAAATAAAATACAAATGTGTTTGTGGCTTTAGAAGCTATAAAGGCCAAAGATTAAGGTTAATCTGTTTTAAAACCAGTCAGAACATCCCAGATGTGTGCATATTATTGCTGAGAGAAAGGTCTGTCAATCAGGGCAAAAACACTGCCCTGATCCATCAAGTCTGTTTTCATAAGACATTTAAAATAAAAGATCCATTGGCATTAAATATATAAATGGCTTTCCACCATATTTGCCAGATTATATCAGACTGCCTGCTGCCTGTATCTGATTGAATAGCTGCCACTTCCACTATGTTTGCCAATCCTGCAGACTGTCTATTTATGACTCTACCTGATTGATATCATCTCTATCTGATTGAGACTCAGTCTGAAGTGTCTTCATGTATCACAATAGGGTCTGGAAATGCTGACATTAGCTGGTGGACGATAGAAGAAAAGCTTTTTTTCTTGATACCTGCCTTTTAAACAATATGGCAAGCTGAGTAAAATCACTTCAATTATAATTGTAGTACAGGGGAGAGGTCAAAAGAGAAGAAGGAATATGCACAAACTGACACTTGGAAGGTAAACCCCAGTCTAGCGAGGAGCATTTGAGGTGCTTTACTACAGGAGAAAGGTGATACCCTATCTTCTACTTTCCATGCTGAGACTATAAAACTTTAGCTTTAAAGAGCCAAAGCATTTTTGGGGAGTTTATTTTCTATCAGGAACATAGTGCTCTCCACAATGTGAGCACATTTATATTAATGTTGTGGTTTCTGTCAATATTTCACTCAGTCTTCAAACTATGTCAATTTGTCCCAACTTGCTAAGAAGTAATAAAGTTTGCTTTTTAGCTTAAACAGCCAACAGCAGTCTTGGCACAAGAAGAAAGAGGAAGAAGGAATGCTTTCCTACTGTCTTGCCAAGTATTTTAATTTGCAGTTAGAAAGTGGCAAAACAAATGAAAGGTGTAAATATTATATTTCATGGTATTGCTACCAATCTGCGGTGTGCTAGGCCACATATTGAACACAGTTTGTTTAAGCACACGTGTGAAAAACAGCTACTCACTGTAATGATGCCAACTGGTAATGTTCACTTTTCATGGTTCCATGAACCATTCCATTCACCTACAGAGCCAACATAACCCATGATGTGCAACTGGCATACCTCTGGCCAGGGCAGGGAACTGGCTTTTGGTAATCAAAACATGACTGTGTTGGTGGTCCCAGGACCAAACCACAGAATTATCAACCTTAAATACAAATACCTGTAGCACACTCCTTTCAGGAATCTCACAATAATAGTATGCTCAGACTGGCCAGGAACATTTCAAATGACTCCTCACATGTTTTGCACAGAGATTATCAGATATATATATTGGAGATTTTCTGCCTTCAAACAGACGCTTTAGAGTTAGTTCATTCTTTCAATCACAACAGACTTAAAAACTCTTTCATACATCAATCTATCCTATTGTTAAACCAGCTACATTAAGTGCAATATTTATTCAGGGTTACAAGTCTCCAAGACCTTGTCTGTGTGTATCTTCATGTCATTTTCTGTTATACATGTATGCTTTGTTTCCTTACTTGTGTGTTTATGTCATTTGTGGTAATGTTTCATGTATGTCCTTTGGTGTTATTCATCTTATGTATGTCTGTATGTATGTCTATGTCCTCTTTCTTATATGAGCTACCCAGGGATGCAATAAGAATTTCAGCCCTGGCCGACAATAAAACTTGTTTCGTATCGTATATGCTGCCTTCCTTTGTGTTTGTCCATACACGACAAAGCAAGATGTTTATGCCACAGGCCAGTTCTGCCTCTCTCTAAACAAAACGTTAATTCATCTAAATTTTAAGTTTTAATTTTTTATTAATTAATTTGGTTTGGTTAAAAGGTTAAAATTTGGTTAAAATTTAGAACAACTTTACACTGATGACCTCACCAACCCATGTAGACTATAAGGTTTGCACAACTGATTTCTCTGCTCTCTGTCCATTCCGCCTCACAACCTTCACGATTGATAGTATTTCAACTGCTCAGCTCATGATAGGGGACTTACAGTAGCTAATGTTCTCACATCTTCACGGATCAAGCCTAAGAGGCTTGACCAGTTATCTTTGTTCATGTTTGCCTTAAACGTGAGAATGCTTATATTGAGAGGATTTGACTATTTTTGATTAGAGCATGTATGTATTTTTATTAATAATATTAATAATATTAATAATAATATTATCTTCTTATCTTATTCCCTTTTCATTGTAATTAGAGATGGTCCGATACCATTTTTTGCTTCCCGATATCGATTCTGATACCTGAACTTGCGTATTGGCCGATACCGAGTACTGATCCAATACCAGTGTATCATATATTTTATTATGTTTTAACAACTGTATACTACTATCCCTGCATGGATGTGATATGATTTCTATCTTTGTTGTCAGTCTGGCTAAGGTTGAACTCTTTGTAAAACATGAACAAACACAAACAAGGAATGCCACAGAACTTTCTGTTATTATCCAGTTTGACAGTCAGTTATAACGGAAAAAGAACATAAATAAACTACTTTAACGTAGATTTTCTTTAGGGCTTTATTACATGGTATTCGATCGGTGCATTAACTCCAGTACTTCCCGATACCGATACCAGCATTTTAAGCAGTATCGGAGGCAATACCGATACTGGTATCGGTATCGGAACATCTCTAATTGTAATACCTTCTTATCTTGTGTTTTTTTTTATCGTATATGTTTTTAAATATGTAATTCATTCTTATCTTATATGTCCTTATCTTATATGTTTTTGTCATGTATTGCTTTTTATTTTAAAGAGCATTGGGCATTGACATTTCATATGACAGGCATAGAGCCTGTCATATGAAATGTGATATATACAAATTAAACTTGACTTTACTTCAGAATGTATTGTAACATATATTTTGTTTTTCTATTGCCTTTGATGCACATGGGACATGAATGCAAATGAAATATACAACATATTCAAAGTAATATTCTTTGGATCATGGTGCCACAACCATCTTGATAAAAAAACAGCTGTTACTGGTATAATGCCCACTATTTGATTCAGTTTGGCCAAAAAAAGTACATACTTTCTTCTTCCTCTTCTTATTAGTCTCTTCTTATTATTATTATTATTATTATTATTATTATTATTTTTAATCAAATTCTTCTTCTTTTTTAGAATAACAATTGTTTTTTAACCTGAACCTGAAACACAGCAACATGGATATTAACCATCTCTTAAATAGTAATTATATTACATGGACATAATAACCCTTGAGATTATGGCTCATGGGTTATACTGAGAGGGTGAGAAGGTGAAAAAGGAGTAACTGGAGACAAAATAAAGTTGTGATAACCTCTGCCTTTCTGATTTCAAACTGTGACCTTGCAGAGCGAATTAGTTTCTGTTGGCAGGGGCTTGCCATCACTTGAACCATGACTGCGTCTGTCGCCACAGGGAAGCATTTACCGGGCGTGACTTGCAACAATTCACAAATCAACCACATGTCAATCTGCTTTTTAAATACTCTTAATTACCAGTCTTAAACACCACTGACAAAAAAAAAAAAAAAAAAAAACATTTTTGCAAAACATGCTTGCACAATCACGTCCGGGTGGATTATTGGAGAATTATACATGTTTAGTAACAAAGCATATCTTACTCGGGAGTGTTGATCCAGATGATATCCAAGTGGCAGTAGTACACGCACTCTTTATCCTTGTAAGAATAACAGGTACAGCGTTTAGGTCTGGACTTAGCCTCCGTTGCCTCAGACAGCTGTATACCCATGGCTCTCCCGGAGCCAGACGCCCTGCTGGAGACTGGAAGACTCCCGGGGTTGACCTCGGATGTGACCGAGTCGTCGGACGTCAAGACACCTAGTACAAGAAACATGTTATAAATATAAATAAGTAAAAGGCTAATAAATTAACGAATGGGCCTACATGAATACATTGGAGAAATAAAATATTAAAAGTGTGTTGTACCTTGCCGACACCAAACGTACCTTTGAAGAGAATTAATGCAAGAATTTTAAGAAGCATGATTTTCGTGAGGATGGATAGTATCCTTGCCATGTCAGATATTCCCAAAATTAATCATAGCCCGATGTGGATGCAGCGCACTTGTCAAGTTAATCTCCCACCAGCACCGAGTGAAAATCCATCAACGTCAGTGTAGATGTCCATGTGCAGCTCATCTCATGCGGTCCAGATGTCAAATAACGGATCAGTTTGTCGCGCGGTTCCTTTCATAGGCCTATTCGCCTCATGGCATAAATCATAGGCTACCTGGGAACATGCACTTTGCAGTGAGAGGAAGCGGCGGTTTGCTCTGCAGTCACACAACAAAGTGTGCTTTGGGAAGGGGAATAGGGGCTCTGTGGAGCAAAAAGTAAGCAACGATGCTCTTCCAAGTCACTTCTCCGTCTAAAAGCCCAAATCAAAGGTAAAAGGTTTTTGGAGAGGCTTGGGTACACGCCCACGCCTACCAGAACACCCACTCTGTCAAATGCAGCAATACAGCGTGTGCAATGAGAAGAACTACACTTGAGTTCTTGTTGATGCATAACATGTTAAAATAAAATAGGCCTATACTTGTCTTGTTTTAAGAGAATACAAAAGATTATTCAGCAACACTTAACAGCACGCCACATTAATGGTGGACTAAGCAAAGACCTAAATTATAGGTCTATAATCTTAGTGTCACATATTTACACCTCTGTTATATAAGAGTCCGTCCGGGAATAATCACACCCTGTCCTAAGGCAAAGATGATGAGGTGCCGCTTCTAAAGTTCAATAAGAAAGATGTTTGCTTAACATGCCCCGTAAGAGATTAAAAGGTCAGTGCTTATGGACCAGAAGAAATGTTTTGAGAACATTTTTAAAACGTGAATGCTCATATCAATTCTGAGGATCAATACATGCAACAGTTTCCAGGCCTAAATGACCGGCCCATTATTAGGCTACCCTTGGGCAGGAGAGTTACCGTTTTGGAGTTTATAATCCACTTGATCTTAACAAATGTTGCTGCTGCCACACAGGAGTATTGTTTTCCCTCCACAGTCCATCTGCAGTATTACTTTATCTGTTTTAGGAGGGGGGGCTATGGGCAGGGGTGTACTGCTATTTGTTTTAGTACTGGAGCGCTCCTATGACGCGCGCGCATTCACGTGCACGGTGACGTTGAGGCTCGTTTCTAAGGCACTGTTCCATAGCCTAGATAAGAAATAAAATGGATAGAAAGGCCATTCCCATTCAAATCAACGTGCTGCATGGGTTTTATGTGTACAGTTGCCATTTCAACGTAAGGTGAGGTTTTGCAGGGTTTTGCAGTAACAGACAAACGAGCAACATTACGAGATAACATTACGAGACAGAGAGCCAGCCGCTAAATGAGTCAAATTTAACGACTTAATGCTTCAACCACACAAAATACATTGCTATCGCCAGAGTGAGAGCTTTGTTCGGCTTGTTTTCTGTGACAGGAGGGGCGTGGGGGCACGGCGGAGTCAACAAGCTAACGTTAACTGTTCTATTTCGTATAGGCTTCGCCCTCTAAGCCACACTATTGGGTTTATCCCTTCACGCATGCGCAGTCGTGAAGATTTTCTTTCCCGCCCTAGTGTGCCGCTCGGGCTTCAACTACGTCCGCAAATACTTTATATAAACAGAGCGGACCCGTAGCTCTGTTCCCACTTTTTCTTCAGCAAGCAGTTATGAAGACGGTTATGAAGACCTCCGGCTCCAGCGGCGTCCGCTCCTGCCCCTCCTGCGAGACCGGCTACATCTTCTCGCCGGATCTCCACCCCCGCTGCGAGACCTGCCTCAGTGCTTCTCACGCCGGCAAGGCTCTCACCTCCGACGCCTCCTGCCCTTTTTGCGCCCGCCTGCCTTCTAAAGAGCTTCAACGGCGGGCGGACGCTTTTCTGGCTTTTGAGGTCGACGGAGAGGGGGACGGCAGCTGGGCAGACCAACGTGACACCGTCGACGCCCTGGAACCGCTGGAAGAGGGCGTCTTCGACGGGCACGGGTCCGATGACTCGTCTCCCCCGAATGACGATTCCCTCTCCGGTTTTCCCTCCTCCCCGCTGGGAGAACTGGAACATGAGACAGGGATTGATGTCTTTCCACTACGGCTCTCCCCGTCTCCAGAACGGCCAGGGGCACCGCCTCAGCGGTCGTCCCCTCTGCCACAGGCGGCTCCACCCTCCACCACCAAGGCTCTTTTTCTGGACCTGCCGGACATCATTAAAAAGGCAGCGGACCAGAGAGGCATAGCGCTCCCGGTGGAGCTTCCTGCCCCCACTCGCGGCCTCTTGAGCGGTCACGTCTACTCCCAGGAACCGCCGTCCAAACGGGCCCCACTCTGGCCGCGCTTCAAGCTGTGGAGCAGGTTCGGGAAAGCGGAGGTGGATCTGTTCGCCTCACGAGAAAACACACAGTGCGCTCTGTGGTTTTCCTTGAGCGCACGGGACAATCCACCCCTCGGCGTGGACGCTTTCTCCCACCACCCCTGGCCCAGAACCCTCCTATATGCTTTTCCCCCGGTACCTCTGATTCCTCGTCTCCTGGAACGCATCCAGGAGGAGAATCTGTCGGTCATCTTGGTGGCGCCGGAGCGCACAAGCGCATCCTGGTTCCCAACACTGGTCCAGCTGCTGGCGGGTCCCCCCTGGCAATTGCTGTGGCGCGAGGACGCCCTGTCACAGCTGGACGGCGCGATATCCCACCCCCCGGTGATAACCCAGCGACTGTGGGGCTGGCTGCTGAGCGGGAACGCTTGCAGAGGTTAGGCTTGCCTCCTGCCGTGGTGCGCACTATTCAGAGCGTGAGAGCCCCCTCCACAACAGCGTGTTACGCGGCGCGTTGGTCCGCTTTCTAGCGCTGGTGCACGGAGAGGGAAACAGACCCTATATCGTGTCCCCTGCCTCTCGTGTTGACTTATTTCCAAACATTGGTAGATAACGACCTGGCACACCCCCTAGTAAAGCGTTTTTTGAAAGGGGTCAGACGACAAAAACCCACCGTGCGCTCTCTCACTCCCCAATGGGATCTGGCCCTGGTGCTTCGAGCTCTGGGGAAGCCTCCTTTCGAGCCCTTGGCACAAGCCTCTCTCAGGTTGCTGTCCCTAAAAACGGCGCTTCTACTTGCCCTGACGTCAGCCAAGCGAGTGAGCGACTTATGTGCGCTGTCAGTTTCCGAGAGGAGAGCGGCGTCCCACATATATGTGTAGCCTATGTAGATATGTACATGCACATACAGGATGGATGAGGGTGAGCTGCGCAGTTGACGAGAGAACGGTGCGGAAAGCAGCAGGTGATGCCTCAAGTGCTCCATCCAGTTTGGTGCTGTCAGTTTAAGAGTCCGGATGAAAACTAACTTCTTGTTATTGTGTCCTCAATCTCAAATAAAAACACTGATGTGTAGGCCTATTTTTAATTTCATTTAATTTTTTATTTTGCTCAGATGAACTATTAAACAGACCAAAGATCAAGTCTGATTTAAAGTTAACTGAAAAAGAAAAAAAAAATACTATATTATACCGTAAGATTATAGGTAGCTTGCTGTAAAAAAAAAAATACTGCTTTTTAACGTAATATTTTACAGGAGCTTGTCGTTAATATTTTGTTCCTCAAAGACATCAGAATTTACAGTATTCAACTGTATTAATGGAAAATGGTACACTACTGTGCAAAATATCCAGTATTTTTACAGCAATTTGTTACAGTGTAGTTGAAGCCCGAGCGGCACGCTAGGGCGGGAAAGAAAATCTTCACCACTGCGCATGCGCGAAGGGATAAACCCAATAGCGTGGCTTAGAGGGCTACGCCTATACTCATAGAATCTGGAGTTACAATAACGTAACTATCGTTAGCCTACTAACAATTCGTCCCTTCGTGCTTTCATGCTGCATTGGTAATGGAAAATGAGCCGAATGAGCAGTCTACGGTCCCTCCTCCACGCTGCTCTGGAAATCGTCTACAGAGCTGGGTCAGACTTGGACCCCATTTGCCCTTTTCCCAGCGAGCTGCGACACACTTTATGTTGCTGCCTTTTCATCTTTAACAGTTAACAGTAACGGTAACTAGCTAGACAGCTAGTTATAGACAATAGGTACAACGTTAGACTGATAAAAAATTGTTTTAACCACCACTCAAAAGCTACCGCCGCCGCTACCGTCAACTTTTAAGGTGGAATGTTTTCTTGCATGTTATTCAGGGCATGAGTTGCCAAGTACGTCTCGCTGCAGCCCGGGGGAAGGCAAGCCCCACCCACATCCAAGTCAGCCATTTTGTATTGCTCACATCACTCCCCATACGCTATTGCGGACGGCCGCTACAGAGCGGCATTTGCTAGCTGTTGTGTTGTCGTGGTGCTCCATCAGTTCAGCAGTAGTTGGTGGTATAGTTACCCCAGAATAGGTGACTGTGCGCTGGGTACAAAGCACCGCGAGTTGCTGGTCGTGGTGCTCCGTCAGGTCAGCGATAGTTAGTGGTTCAGTTACCCAAGAATAGGTTAAGTTCAGGCACCAAAACGACTAGTTACGTTTAGGAAAAGATTGTGGTTTGTATTAAAACTCTCCCAAGGAACACATATTTCCCGGGTGAAAGTCTTTTATTTTCCCCAACTCCTCTCCCTGGCTTGTAAGTCCTGTATGTTAACGCCCACCCATCCTCCCCGACCACTGCCCTACACAGCCAGCCGCGTTCTTCTTATACAGCAGCAGTCAATGTCAAACTTGGTGAGGGAAAGTTTCTGGACTTCGCATTGTGTGCACCCAATGCCAAGTTCAGAAACTTTCCCTCGCCAAGTGCCCGGGGATTTAAAGCAGCCATATTATGCTCATTTTCAGGTTCATAATTGTATTTTAAGGTTGTACCAGAATAGGTTTACATGGTTTAATTTTCAAAAAACACCATATTTTTGTTGTACTGCAGTGCTCTCTCTCACTGCTGCAGATCCTCTTTTCACCTGGTCTCTGTTTTAGCTACAGAGTGAGACCTCTTTTCTTCTTCTTCTTCTGTACTATCTTTGATTGCACTTGCACATGCGCAGTAGCTCAGATGTAGATCATGTCAGCTAGCTAGCTCCATAGACAGTAAAAGAAAGGCTGTTTCTACAACTTCGGTCAGTTACAAGGCAGGATTAGCTGGGAGACTTCTAAATGAGGGCGCACATGTAAGTAGTTCTTTTGTAGATTATGGTGAACTTGTGTGTGTTGTAGCAGTGCTTTGCTATTGAGAACGAGGTAGCATGCTGGCGTTAGCACGCTAACGCTACGAGCTAATGGTTGCGGTTAGCCTGCTCATTTCGGCTTGTGACGTCACAAGCCGTGCCGATTTTGAACAGCTCACCCAGAGACTGAAGGCAGGACACATTCAGAAACTGTATCTCACTCTAAACAGCATGGATGGATTTTTTTCAAAGTTTGTATGTGTGTGGAAGCACCAGAGACACAACATAATACCCCAAATCCCAGAAAAAGTGATTTTTTCATAATATGGGCACTTTAAAGCAGCGTGACGTAAAAAACCAATGGCTGACTTGGATGTGGGCGGGGCTTGACATCAAGCCTTCCCGCGACATGCCAGCTACAGCGACATGCTCCTCTGAGTTGCTGTCATGAATCAATCAATACACCTTAAATGTCAATATAACAACTTTGACCATTCCCTCTGTTTTTATTGTCTCTCGTGCATGAAATACAGACAGTCAATGCTCGTGCATGATATACTGTACACTTTAGTGATGATTGGATCCAAAAGGACGCAACGAACACGACCACGTGACGACACCATGACGGACGGCAGAATCACCGGAAGCACAAGCTAAACAGTGTAGTAGACGAGCAGAAAGTTTCATTAGTTTCAATCATTTTAAAATAAATAACACTAAATAAACTGTAATGATAATACTATCTTCTTCTTTATGGCTTCTTCTATTGAACAATAAGTTGTCGTGCCATTATCGGTCGAACTA
The DNA here is from genome assembly GCF_008315115.2 of Sander lucioperca. Lineage (NCBI taxonomy): Eukaryota > Metazoa > Chordata > Actinopteri > Perciformes > Percidae > Sander > Sander lucioperca. The sequence goes on from NC_050184.1 coordinate 7,317,532, forward strand.
GGGCATCTGGTAGGTGCTCACAAAGAGCGGTATTTGGAGAAGTTGGAGATCACAGGATTGGATACCGACCCTTACCTTCTTCTCTGCTTTATTGTTTAATTTAGCGGCTAATTGCCTGGATTGTATTTAAACTACATTAGTTATACTCAAGCACTTATAGTTCTCTTCTCTTACATAGGGTGACCAGATTTCCCGGAACTAAACAGGCACACTTTGCGCATGACCGTAGTACTCGTGCACACACACGCTTTTTAACGTGAACATGTGCCAGCCCAGGTCAGACATAGACACAGACAGATTAGACACAACTTTGCCAACAGCACACGTAGGCCTACTGCTCACAACATAATGGGGTATCTCAGTTAATATTCATGACTTTTCTTGGTATGTAGCATACATATCTAAGAAATAATATTAAAAGACATTGAGTGAGTTTTGTGTGGGACCAACTTTATTCTTCAGAACTAAAGCATTCTTTTGGAAAATGCACCCACTGAACTTGTGAAAAACTTTGTGAAAAGGTATTTTTCATTGCATGGCACTAAACAATTTATTTGGAACTGCTGAATTATGAATTTATGCATGAATTAATTCATGATTTGTGCATTACTTCATTCCTTTATATCTTATGAATCATCAGGAATTGACATGAGTTCACCTTACCTAATGCTTTAGTTGTGTTGTTCATGTATGAGGTCATGAATGACAGACTATGAACACCTCAGTTCCTGATGATTCATGGGATATTAAGGAATGCAGTAACACATAAATCATAATTACATAATAATAATAATAATAAATAGCCTACATCAATTAATTCATGCATGAATTTATGATAATTCATGTACCCTTACCGTAAAGTGTTACCAGTGTTATTCTAACCAACAACACACACACACACAAATGTAATCTCATTTGATAGAGCTGATAGCTTCCCTATTGGAAACATTCATTCCGTATATTTGTTAGAGGAGTGAATTTGCTCAAGAATCAATTTGTTGGCTGAAAGACTACTGTGAAATTATGCACAGGTGTCAGCAAAATTGGCCCGTGTGACAAGTAGCACCTTTAAGGTGGGAATGGTCATGTGGTTCCTCTCGTCAGTCCATGTGTTGTTAATGAGCGAAAAGATCTGCTCAATGGGAGCATTTGTGCCCGGTAGACACATGGCGAACTGACAAAGGAGACCTACATTTTTGAACGGAATCTCCATGCTTTTGAAATGCACAAACCACCCAGCGCTCGTCCGCTGGAAAGTACTGGAAACTGGAAACTTTCCAGCGGACCTGGAGGGACTGGTTAAAACGAGACAGATAAGAAGAGGGATTGCAACAATGTTTACAAATATACATTGTAACGCTGGCTGCACAGATTACGCAGACGCAGACTGCTACGATTGACTGACACACAAACTATGTAATCGCTGACAACCGGGACAATTTCATAGTGGTTGGTGTAAACCGGGACATTTTAGCGTCCCAACAGGCTTTTGTCGGGACTCAGGACACGCAACTCAAAATCGGGACTGTCCCGGTCAAATCTTTTTTTGGGAGCTGCCAGTCCTTTTGGCTGATAGCAGCAACCCATCATCGCTGCCTTCTCTCCCCATCAAACGGTATCCAATAAAAAGATATATTGGCTTTACCCTGTCTATTGGCACAGCCCACCGCACAACAAGAAATAACCATTTTATTATATGAGCAAACACGTACGCGTTTGGCTTGCTGTCCGTCTACAGCATAGCTCTTCCGCCGTCCGTCATGGCGTTCATAATTTGCGCGAGTAGAGCATGACGTCAAGTGCAAAGGGTCTATAGGCTATGTCAAGTTTTAGAGTTTACATAAATATATTGAATTTCAAGTCAGTCTTTTCATTTATCAAGGTCAGACAAATTACTTTCAGTGTGATTGTCTGAAAGTTTTCTCTGTGACTAATGACTACAGAAATCTACATCTGCATTTTGAGGCATTTGGGCGGCGGGCCAGATATGGGCACAGACTCAAAGGAGCTTATGTACTTCTCTTTCTCTTAGAAACCCCAAATGTAGTAGTATGATTGACTGCTAAAGTGCCTCTAAGCAGGTGTATTTCTCTTCATCACTCACAAAGGTCTGCAGTGGCTTTGGATTCTGTTGTTGTGTTTCAACAACTTTCGACTAAATAAGTGTCAATGGCAATTAAGCTTTTCATTGTGAGGCTGAAAAATCTCAATTTATCAATCAGCCAAAATATTAGATGTGTCCAAATCAAACTCTTTGGCTCAGAATTAAGAAAGTACTAGTGAGCTCAGCAATTTGCGAATGACCTGGTAGACCATGGTGGACCGACATAGTGAATGCTAGAATTGGACCACCTGTCCCACAGATCAAGAACACTCTCTGGGATGTAGGCGGAGGTGTGCCAAAGACACCAAGGTTCACAAGAACTCCAAATACCAGGTTGCACTCTGTATCTGCAGTGTTTTGAAACTAACTGTTATGGACAGATGAGGCATAGATCCACCTGTTTCAAAATGGAAAGACAGGAGTTGAAAATAAGTTTATAATCCAAGGCACACCACCTCATCTGTCAGACATGGAGGAGGTCATGCCGCCCGACGATGATTCTAAATATGCGGCCAAAAAACTAACACTGGAATGCTGTTGAGGAATTGAGCACCTGACATAAGTCAAATTTAGCATGTGTTTCTCTTACTGAAGACCAGACTTAAGGTAAAAAGCTAATAATGGCTGCAGTTCAGGCCTGGGCGAGCCAGAAGCGGTGTATGGTGACTGATTTGCAACCAGATATAAAATGGCAATCAGATGAGAACCACGTTGTGCTCCTGGCACTCAAGGGTAATTATGATGAAATGTTGGTTAAATTAAGAATTAATCTTGGTTTAATTAATTAATAAAATCCAATGTAATTCAATTCAACTCAATTTAATAGATCAAAGCACTGAGAGTGTGTAACACAAATGGGAACGCCTTTGGGAATTTGAAGGGGATATTTTGTGCACATAGGAAAACTGAAAAAAGGCCAGCAGGAGATTTTATGAGGGTGTACCTACAGCTGTCAGATCTTGTTGTGCTGTTATAAAAACAAACTTACCTCACTAAGCCTCAAGTACAATTTCCTTTCATTTCATTTTATGTTGCCTCCTGGGGGAGATCATTACTATCAAACACCAGACTGCCATAAAAGCCTGGAACAGGGGGTCACAGAGGAAACCTGTAATGTTCACGTCTCATTTTTCTCCACCACATGTGGAAATAATTATCTAAAGATGAACTAATGGGAAGAAGATATATAAAAGATCAAGTCTTACCTGCTGAGCTTGAGGTATACATCACATACATAGAGAACTGAAGAACTGTATATTTAAACAGAAAACACGAACACACTTACTTGGCACATACACTAGCAGTCCTGGATTTGTACTTTGCTACTTAGGAATCCAGTTAACCTAAATCTGTCTGACTCATGATTGCCCTCTGGTTCCTTCCCAAATTCCCCAAGGCTATGGTTTTGTGCCATACCCCAATTCTCTGGCACATTCCCCAAGCTGGGAACAAGAGAGAATTCCATATAAATGAAGACCATATTCTGTTTTCCTTCTCCTGACCAGAGTTGTGGAGACAGAATGCTATCAGAAAGCTGACTGCATGTAGTATAGCGGTCAAATGATGCATGAATGCTTTCAAGGTATCATTCTGGGTTTTTTTTTCTGTGAAGGACCTGGTCTGGTGAATCTTATGTTGCAGTGTGAGCCCATATGATGGCCATGGATGGTTGCTTACATTAAATGTAGTCAAGAATATAAATGTACGGTACAAAATCTCCATGGATACATTGGTTTGGCGTAGCTGATCAAGGCAATACAAATTAATTGAGACATGAAACCTAATAGCAGGCCTCATTTCATTAGATCACTCACTTTATTATCATTGTATTATACACTACATTAAACTACTTAAGTTGTTTACCTCATGTTCATTAGCAATGCCAGTATAACAAGAAACTTTTTGGAGAGGCTTGGGTACATACCCACGTCTGTCAAATGCAGCAATACAGCGTGTGCACTGAGAAGAACTACTACACTTGAGTTCCTGTTGATGCATAACATGTAAAATAAAATAGGCCTATGCTTGTCTTGTTTTAAGAGAGTTACAAGAGATTATTCAGCAACACTTAACAGCACGCCACATTAATGGTGGACAAAGTGTGGAAATAAGATTAAGCAAAGACCTATAAATTATAGGTCAATAATCTTAGTGTCACATATAAACACACCTCTGTTATATAAGAGTCCGTCTGGGAATAATCACAGCCTGTCCTAAGGCAAAGATGATGAGGTACCGCTTCTAAAGTTCAATAATAAAGATGTTTGCTTAACATGCCCCGTAAGAGATTAAAAGGTCAGTGCTTATGGACCAGAAGAAATATTTAGAACATTTTTAAAACGTGAATGCTCATATCAATTCTGAGGATCAATACATGCAACAGTTTCCAGGCCTAAATGACCGGCCCATTATTACCCTTGGGCAGGAGAGTTACTGTTTTGGAGTTTATAATCCATTTGATCTTAACAAATATTGCTGCTGCCACACAGGAGTATTGTTTTCATGTTCATTAGCAATGCCAGTATAAAAATCCATTCTGGACCTCCCAGGTTTTCCCAACAAGAAACTTATAGTATTTCCTAGTAATAATTATATATAATAATTCTACAGAATTCTACCTTGCTTTTTCCCTTCCCTGTTTTTCTCCCTATTTACCTCAAGAAGTCAGACATGGTTTCACATCATATGTCAGCATTTCCATTTTCTGCATGCCAACATCTGCTTGTAAAATGTTAATTATAGGTCAGCAGTGGGAAACTCATCATGGTGGGTTCTTGGCTTATTCAGTCAATCAACTAATCAATCAGTTAATGCAATCAATCACTCAATCAATCAATTAATCAACCAATCAATATTTTTTATTTGTCACATAAAATTGTACAAGGTACGATTCCCGTGAAATGTTATTCCATCAGCTCCTTAAAGGTGCTCTAAGCAATGTCACGCGTTTTTTAGGCTACAACATTTTTTTGTCACATACGGCAAACATCTCCTTATCTGCTAGCTGCCGGTCCCCTGAACACACTGTAAAAAAACACGGTCTCTGTAGACAGCCCAGGCTCTTCAAACGGCAACAAAAACAAACTGGCCAACCTGCACCACGAAAGATACACAAACAGTGTTCCAGCGTTCCAGCCAATAACCGACAATAAGGAGTTGGGGGGTTATATTTACCTCGGAACTCGGAAGCCGCAACTGGGAATGACGTCATAACCGAGTTGAATGCGTTCTATTTAAAAGTCGGATTTTCATTGTTTTCATTAGCTCTAGCCCGGTTAGCTATTGTTAGCAACAAGTTGATAACGCATTACGCCATTTTTTGTGGATGCAAACAACGTAACAACCACGTGTAGGTCCACAGATAGAAGTTGGACATGCCTGTGTGAACGACTGATTTAGTGAGACACAAATAAGACATAAGTGCTTATAACTTTATGTTACTGCAGCTTTCACAACTGTTGATACAGGGGGCAGCCATGCTGGATTTTGAACTCGCGCTACTGCAAGGTTGTACGAGTTCCGAGCTCGTAAATACGAGGTCAGGGGGCGTGTTTACGACTTTGACCTCGTAAAAAAAGAGTTCCATGGTAAATAGAACGCGGCATTAGTGCGCGGACGCACGGAAGGGAGGATGAGGGGACGGGATGAGGAGGTGGGAGAGGCGAGATAGTCTCGTTTTGTTTGAAAATACTTTGAATGTCAACAAGAAGTAACGTCACCCAACATCGATTAGAGCACCATTAAAGGTGTGCATGATTCAGAATGGGGCCGTCACATCGGCATATAGAAAAAGAGTCACACGGTTGAATGTCACCGGCACTCCATAATCCAGCCAAGTCTTGGCGAAAGGCATAGACAGTATATAAGAATGGACCAACAGATCCCGTTGCTCTGGACGGAGACCATTAGAAGTACTTTTCCGGTGATGGCTGAGCGTTACTGCGCAGCCTCCAACTGAGAGAGACGACGTAAATGTGCCGTGAGCAACGTGTCTGAAAGTTGTAAGTCTTCTGAGAAAGAGAAATCTCAATCATTCCGAATATTGCAGAGACGGAGAGCGTAGGTATATGTAATATAACATAGGCACAGGCTAATTATTGCTAACTAAAATGCTAGTTAACGTTAGTAATTACACTTAAACAGCTAATGTGAGACGAAACTGACTGCGCGCTTCTCCTGTACTACTGCTACGGAGCCATAACGTGAGGTACAACGTAATGGAGCCTTTTATACATTGTCGTGTTTCTTTAGAAATAAACAATGGACAAATAGAGTCTTTAAACACTTCAGATGTAAAGTTATTCGCTGTCAAAGTGGTGCCAAAATGAATGGCAGTCAATGGAATGCTAACGGGAGGTGATGGCTTGTTAGCATCAAAATGGCGCCATAGGAGGTTCGCGGTCCGAGGAGAAGCTTACCCCCTTGGCGAAAGGACACCACAGCTCCAGACATCCCACTGGAAGCCGTCGAAGGCATGGGGGCCACCTAGCTTACCATCCGAGCCTGCACACTGGCTAGCAGGATGCCCAGCAGAGAAGTCACAGACGCTGTTCAATTCCTCTATGCTTGCCTCGGTGCCCCCTCTGATGAAGAGATAGAGATGGAGAACGCAGAGATGATCTTGCTTGTCCACGTAGTCAGGATCGTAGCCATAGGTCATAGCTGATAGCCATCTTCACCTTCACCTTCATTTCCTTTATGTTTACTCAGATGTTTACATTTGAAAACCATGACCAGCCAGGATAGCAGATCCATCAGGAGACTGGTGAGTTGATTTCCCTATCCTGATGAGTGACTCGTAGTCATGAGATGGCTGCAGAGATGGTCTTGCTAGCTTGAGCTCATCTTCTCCACCTTTTCCTCAGTCTTTTCTATGATGTTTACATTTGAAATCCTGACTGGCCAGCTGGCCAGCTAGCCCAGGCTAGCAGAGTCAGTGAGGTTAGCAGGAAGTTAGCAGAGTCGGCAGGAAACTGGCATGTTGATTTCCCGATCCTGATGAGGGCCTAACTAATTTAGCATAAATATGCAGAGCTGATGCAGAGGCAACTGGGGAGGTCAGCGCCTTCTAGAATAATGTTGCCAATTGCTTGGGAGACACGTGAAATATAATACATTTCAGGAGGATTTCAGCGACCACTCCGTCCTGTTTTTCTTGGCCTCCTCATAGGTTTTATTAGAAAACATTTTGGGTGTGCAAAGCCGGAGGATTTGCAGTCCTTACCCCAGGAGTGCCGTGGAGTTACTGCGGTAGGGAGCATAGAAACAATAAACAACTGGCAAGCCTGTTCAACTGAACATGAGGAACTGTGATGTACAATTCTTAAGGGAAGGAGAAAACCATGATCAGAAAGAAAGTGGATTTAAAATATGAAGCAGGGCCACTGAGACATGAAAACCTTTTTTAATATAGACAAGTACTACCGAGTCTTTTTTTCTGCCCTACCCGATTAAAGACCAGTTGACGTTCAGTTTTTGTCGGTTACAATTACACTCAGCAGTATTCTTGGAATATTATTAGTTGTTAAAAGGGCTGTAGCCTACTTGCCATTCAGAACATTAATATAGCATCAAATAAATGTTTGCTATGTAAAAATATAATGGCGTAATAGTGTCCTGATATATATATATATATATATATATATATATATAATAGTGTCACGTGCATGTTAGTGCATGTAGCCGTGAAAAAACAACGGTCTGTGAGAGCCGTATAGAAGCAATCTGGGTTTGTTCCGCCCAGTATTTTGAGAACAGCCCCTTTATGATAGAGACCATCTGTCATGTCACAATGGCAGGTTTGACATCAAACTATGTTACTTCCTTTCAAATTATACTGTTCAGATGGTAAATATTGACTCATTTCCACTCCCATTGCCCCTTCAGACGTTAACCCTTATAGTAGATCGGATAACCACAACAGCTGTAATGAGAAAAGCATTAATTTTCTAACATACGTTAGTGCATACCATAAGGTTTATTTTCAGATGTGGAGTTGTGAAGTCAGACTGATCGTTAGAGGGCAAATTCAAGATGTTCAAAATTGTTTAATTTTGGAACCAAACCGTGTAGAAAAACATTTAAGCTGTCATTTTCAACTAAATTGGGGGTGCCCATTCATTTGGTGATACTTTAGATCACAAGAATTCAAGAACATTCATTTATATTAAGGTCAAGGTAAAATTACGTTAAAAACTTCACTTCACATTCTTTTGCTAATATGTGTATTTTAGCTTGGACATTGGATTGGACCTATGCAATATAGTAAAACTTCACTTCCAGTTGACACTATAGAGATAAAACAAAAAAAAATAAAGTAAAAAATTACAAAATAGACAAATGGTGCTTGTCTATTTTATTATTATATATTATATTTGTATTACTCACCTTTGCCTCTTTGACCTCAATCTGTTACATACCAGACGTGTTTCCTCTGCATGTGGAGAGGGGTTGAACTGCAGAAACATTTATGGTCGAGTTGAACTTTCCACCAAACAGAATCATTCCAAGGTGAGGATTATCTAACTCTAAAGTCAGCAAGATGCCTCCCTTATAAGTAACAGCTGATGCTCCTGGATACCACAGATTTCCTGCTTTGTGGTTGATGTTGAGGAGCAAATGGTTTACCAGAAATGATGATTATCACTTATTGTGGGATGCTTCACAGTGAGTGGTGGTATTGAAATTTCATCAAAACTCAGCCAGTCAATGAGGGCCTTCCAAATACAAATCTAGATTTAAAATGACAAACTTAATTGGACAATAAAGTTGTAATTTAATTCCAGAGCCATAAAAAACACAGGCTACATGTTTGAAAGGGACCAACCCATGGGTTGATCCTCAAAAACAATTTCCATTCCAAGATACTGGTGATCAGTTGTTTTTTTCATGTTGCATAAGGACAAAAACACATGTGGTTAGCCAAAATGATAAGCATAATGGGAAACTACTACTGATATAAATTATCTAAAGGGATGACTGCCAAACCAAAAACACTGCATTGCACTGACGCGGACACAAATGCAGGAAATCTGCCTCAAAATAAATGCTGAGAGTTTGACCCATGATTGGCACCTATGGTTTAACTGGTTATTAGGGCTTAAGAAACATTTTGCGGAGGCATGAAATGAAAAATTCTCCATATCTCTATTGTCTCCCTTAAACATAAAGCACTGAACTTGAAAATGGAATATGTAATGCTATGGTATGATGTAGATGGAAACTCCTGGCATTGGAAGCCACAGCAATTCCCAGGTGCAAGGTTCAAGGTCTTTATTTAATGCAGTGTATTTTACTATATTGTGTCAAAAAACATCCAGGGTACCCCAAAGTTCGATATTTTGATATACAATCACATTCTTGTTGATTCCAACCAGCCATCATATATGACATGTACAGCAGATCTGGAGGAGATGGAAATATTTGTTGACACTTTTTTGGAGACTAAATGAACACATGCATGTACATCTCCTCTGCAAAAAACATGATCAAAGGAAAGATGCCAGGGTACACTTTTCTTGACTGAGGGTATGAGTCTCACCCAAGGAGGTTATGTTGATGAAGTTTGAAAGAAACTAATGCCATCATGTAGCCATCTGTTTTGGATATGAAATATATTAGCACTGCCACATTTTACTTGATTTTCTGTTCTTCATATTTACTATTGTTAGAAATAATACCAAAGTTCCTATGACAGAACTTAGTAGAAAATCAGTCCTTCTAACAATATGTTATGTTTTGTAACAGTTGTATTTATGTGAAATGAGACAAATAAAGTAGGCAACTTAATTCTATAGCCTATATGCATGGTAGGAAAGTTTTGAGGCTGGGTTTTGGCTCAGCTAAGAGCGATTCTATTACACACTGCTGAGAGGCCTCGCCTATGTTCTTTACTAATGTGGACACTTCTGTAGCTAGCCAAACCATACATCCAAATTCAATTTAAAGCACTTAACACTAGTCTGTTCTGATTATTTATGTCACAGACTAAGTATGTTTGATTAGTGGTGGGTGGCTGAGAAAGAAAAAAGGCACAGCAACTACATAGGAGATGGTAATCTACCCATTTATTTAGTTTTGCACAGGAATCTGACTCAGGTGTAAGCTCCTTTTACAGAATTGACATCAAGGGGTTTAAAGCAATACAAGTCAATGTTTGTTTTTTTATGAACTGCAAATTAAGCTATTATTATCCTTTATCATTCAGAAATGGGGAAGAATCCAATACCCTGTAACAAAACCCACCAGATTCAATGAGACACATACCAGCTTATTTCTTCAAGGGAAAGTAATGCACACTGAAATAAGACAGACTCATGACTCCTGTCATTAAGAAACATATACAACTTAACTATACGGTGAATTTGTGAGGGGGTGAATATGCAGGACAGTAGGTTTTCCCAATGTGCCATAGGTCTTTGTTAACCTCCAGAGGTAAAAGGTCAAGTATGATCCAGCTCTCTCCACATTTTTTATAACATTCCTGTTATGGTACATCGCTAGGTGCAGAATATTCCTATCATGGTAAATCATGGGTGCAGTCACTTGGCCATTTGTCCTTGGGCCATTTGCCCTTCGGCCATGTTTTGTTATCCTAAGCGTTATCTCATATAATTTAGAAAAGTTAAATGTTTTCCACATGAATCCAACAATGTTGATGTTCTTGTTGATAGTCTTTTATTAGTGTATTACATTTGGTTTTAATTATTTTAAAAACTATATTTATTTTATATTTGTTTTATTTATATTCATAAATAAAATAGTAAGGGACAAATCTGAAAAAAAGTTAATATTTGTGTTGATTTGACCATTTGATACTTTTGGTTATGTCTATGTTATGTGTCTGTATGTTATATCAAAAAGGCCAGTGGGAATAAAGCATTTACAGAACATTAACAAACACCTAGTTAGACAAATCCGAGAAGGGATGGAGTTGGGGGTCAACTTTGTCTATGCATTTGCAAAGTTAAAACAAGTTTGGCAATTTTTACCTTAAGCCTATTTAGCAATTTCATTCACATATCCAAAGCAAACAAACAGATAGGTTAGCATATATGTAAATAAGTAGATATGTTAATTGCATTGATTAAGCAAATAAATAAGCCATACAAAAAAGGAATAGCTCATGCTGAAAGAAAAATCTAATAATGTTTAAGAACACAGAATCAACATACTACAAAGAGAGGCACTACTCAACTACTCAGTTAGATGATGTTTTGGCGCCACTAAGTGGTGATTTTATGGTAAAGTTCAGCGCTGATGATAGTTGTTTTCTGTGTTTTAAGATGTAATATATTTGTAAGGAAATATAGCTTTAGGCTACTGTTAACTTGATACTGTAAACTCAAACTTCTTGTCAGGAGAAGTGAGGAATAGTGGACCCAAATGCAGGCAGACAGGAGATGGATTGAGTTCAGGGATTTATTAATAACAAAAAACGGCAGCGCAGAGGCTGGAAAAACCACACAAAGAAACTAAGACAAAAATACAAAAGCAACAGGAAAAACACAGGCTGACGGCAACTCGGGCAGGGAACAAAGGAGCAAACTTACGGGGACAGGACACAACGGCATACAAACAGACACAACGATACAAAACGATCTGACAAGAGACAAAGGGAACACAGGGGTTAAATACATGAGGTAATGAACAAATGAGGGACAGGTGACACGACAGGTGAAACACATCAGGGCGGGGCAGGACAATCAACAAAGGCGGGAACAAAAAGGTAAAACTAGACATGACGGGACAGAAAGTAGACTATCAAAATAAAACAGGAAACAGGAACCACTAACAAAAACCTGAAATCAACTAAACAGTAACTTGACAACACAGAACACAGGAATTAACCAAAAAATACACTATAAACCAGGAGATAACTAAACAGAAATATACAGAATCTACAAACACAGGAAACATGCACAAATAAACAATAAAGACAACAGAAATGAACAAACTGGAACAGAAATATCCCTAAACCGTGACACTTCTGGTAATAATGTCTGATGGATTAAGACTAACTGCTCTATCTGAAACTATGATAACTCTGTTGGACTGAATAAAATGTCAACATAATTTATGAATCATAATAAATTATATATTAGAAACATTTCATACGTGGTATGAAATGTTGTCATGTTTGTAATTCATTTGAATGTGTTTTTAAACTGTTTTGACAATTAAAAACAATACAATAATCATGACTGCAAACTTGACTTCTGCTCTTGAAATGTTTTTTTTGTTTTAAACTTCATTTTATTTTTTGGCTTTAAAGTGGAGGCTACAGGACGGAGCATCTACAGGCATTTGTGGCTTCCCATGCACACAATGTGGTTACCATGACAACAGTTGTCAAACACTGCTCGGACTGGCTAGCTTTGCCAGCTAGATGTTACTTATTACGCATGTTTTTAATATAAAGCTAGTTAACTATCCTAGTTTTCTAATACTTCATATCGTGCGCCTCATGTCGAAGTATAAGGTAAATAGAAAGCACTATGTGTGCATTTTGTTGTCTTGTAGGCTTTTTTTACTCACATGATGTGATAGGAGCTTGTTTGATTGACTCGCGTTAGCAAAGTTCCAACTAGCTAGCGTTACTGCTTGAGTCCATGTCCATCAAGTAACTTAGCTAGCACTCTTAGACTACATATAAGGTTACCTGTTTGGAATAATAGCTAAGCAGGTAATTAGGAAGTGGGTTACATAGCTAGCTAGTAGCATACCAGAGGAGTTGCTAAATGATGTGTATAGTCTGCAGCTGTAAAGTGTATATAAATATTGATTTGATTTCCTCCACTTTGCAGACATCTGGATACAAAGGTTCATATGACTATAGCAAAAGTGAGGAGCGGTGAGTGTTGCTCTTAAGTTGGTTAATTAAGTTGGTTATTCACATTGCATTTTGTTGTGCAACCCTGTGTTGTAGATTTACAACAAATGAACCTTAAACAATACTGGAAACAGTGACTATGTTACAATGTCCCCTTAGGGAGGGAAGAAGTTTGGTGCGTTTCAAATGTGGCCTACTCAACACCATACAGGATGTCCTGCGCCAAAGACCAGGTTGGGTTGAAGTCAAAGAGTGAGTAGTGTTGTCTGTTCATCATCATATCAGTTTATATGTCATATTTGTGGCTTGAATCTGTTATCTTGTCTTTTTCTCACAGTGAAGGAGAATGGGACTTCAACTGGTGTGATGTGGGCTGGCTCAGGGAAAATTTTGATCATTCGTACATGGAGGAACATGTAAGGATAAACCACTTTCGCAACCATTATGAGGTGAGGCAGCATCAGTCCAGCATGCTTTGAGACTATAATCTGGATATTTAATAATCATATATGATATATCATTCATATCATCAACATGTAGTCTTTTTCTGTGTTTTTATGTTTAATTTTACAGCTGACTCGCAAAAACCTCATGGTGAAAAATCTCAAAAGATATCGGAAAAATCAGGAAAGGGATGTTGGCCGCCTGGAGGCATCCAAATGTGATTTTTTCCCCTGCACCTTTGCACTGCCCAGTGAATATCATCTCTTTGTAGAGGAATTCAAAAGAAGCCCTGGTAGCACCTGGATAATGAAACCGGTTAGCTTAAGTAGAAAATAGATGTAATCCAGTGCAATACAATTATCTTTTATTCAGTATTTGCATTACCTCGGAAACTAAAATAAAGTAAGCACCAAATTGCTTTTAAGTAATGAAAATGAACTGGTATGTTTATTTAGGTAGCAAAATCTCAAGGAAAAGGCATTTTCCTGTTCAGGAAACTGAAAGACATCATGGATTGGAAGAAGGTAATGTGTATTTATTTCATCAAGGAATTGGGTGTATGTTAAATGACTAAAAAAAGACATTCTACATACACACCCATATATTCAGATTGGTATCATTGTGTTAACTCAGGACGGCACCCGCTCAGAGGAACAGAAGGATGCAGCTCAAGTGGAAAGCTATGTTGCACAACGTTATATAGAGAACCCCTACCTAATTAATGGTAATAAACTGAATGAAAATACTTTTACTGTACTTCACTGTAAATCTAATTTCATTTAAAAACTATCAAATGTGCCAACAAATAATTAACAAAAACTAAGTAACTAATTAGTGAGCAAATAGAATTAGATTTATATCCCTGCTTACTTTTTATGCTTTTTGTCACTACAGGCAGGAAATTTGATCTGAGGGTCTATGTGCTGGTCACATCAGTATGTACTGAACCTTGTAAATCATAATTGTTTATATGAAGTATCAATTTTTCTGCATAAGTGAATCAATGTGTGTGCATGTTTGTTTCAGTATGTTCCTTTAAAGGCCTGGCTGTATCGAGATGGCTTTGGCCGCTTCTCAAGCACCCGCTTCTCCCTTAGCAGTATTGATGACAAGTGTATCCTTTTTTCACTGTCATTACAGTTTTTCTCCACTTATTCGAATGTCGACCACTTATGTGATGTGATGTGATTCTGGAGTTATGAGTCATCCCTTTGAGCCTTTGTCTAATGAAATATGCAATCAAAATCTGTTCCCAAATTCTACTTAGTGCCGTTCTTCAGATATGCACCTCACCAATGTTGCTGTTCAGAAAACAGCACCCGACTATGATCCTGAAAAGGTGTGTAATTCTGGAAAGTCAGAGAATAGGTTAAGGTCCAATATGTAATATATTTACTGTAATAAATCCAAAAAAATACCCCAATGCGTCATCAGATATGCTCAAGGAAACATGCTAAGTTGAAATACTATCTTTTCTGACAACAATGCTAATGCCAGTATTTTCTCTTGAAATTTCCTTTCCATGACGGACTTTCTGTTTGTGTTTCGGCCTGTGTGTTGTTATCAACGCCCCAGTTTGACAGCCAGGCCGGTTTCCAGATTTACCTGTAAAAACGTAAACCCTGCGCGCTACAGCTGTAACGTTAGTACAGCTATGAAAGCAGCAAACAAACAAACAGGATCAATCGTAATTCTAAGCCGAGGAAGTGTGTCTGTCTGGCGTGTGGAGAGAATGGCGAGGTTGTGGGTTTTTAGTGGTTCCTACTGTAATTCTGATCCGAAAAAGTGCGTCTGTCAGTTGGGTACAGAGCTCCACGTGAGCACGGGCTTTTATGTTATTTAACGTTAGCTAATGTCTGGCTTTGTGAGACAAGCATCTAGCAACATTGTTGGATGCTCCAGTTTCATTCTGGCAACCAACGTGAACTTCGAGTCTGGAGAGGAGGGGGCGGGGGAGACAACTCTCTCCAGTATTTTGAATTTGTACTGCAGTAATTATTTTAAACACTAACTGTCAGTATTACATATTGCACCTTTAAAGATATGTTTTTCCTGAAATTTCTCCCCTTTTACCAATACTGTCTTCTCTTTATTCCTGCATTGTTTTTTATTAATCTCTAAATAGGGATGTAAGTGGCAGATGCAGCAGCTTCGAAGATACCTGACTGCAAAACACGGCAGAGAGACAGTAGAAACCCTGTTTACAGAGATGGATAACATCTTTGTCCGCAGTCTACAGAGTGTACAAAAGGTCATTATAAATGACAAACACTGCTTTGAGCTCTATGGGTACGACATTCTACTGGATCAGAACCTCAAACCGTAAGTGCTCATATTGTCATACAGTACAATGTATCATCACCTCCACATATCCACTCGCAGCCTTCTCAGCTGCTGCACCCACCCTCTGGAACACCCTCCCCGGCCACATCAAACAGTCAAGCACCCTACCATCTTTCAAACAGGCCCTCAAAACTCACCTCTTCGAACTTGCTTTTTCCTGTTGACAGACTTTCCCAGTTTTTCCCTCCTTTCATTGCCCACCCCTCCTGCTTTGCCTGTGCTTGTCCATGCACCCATGTGTTTTCCTTTTCTTTTTGTCTGTCATGTAACCTTGTCTACGTACCTTTTGTCTGTTTGTAACCAAAACTGTAACGCGTCTTTGAGTGTTTAGAAAAGCGCTATAAAAAATATATGTATTATTATTATTTTTATTATTATTATTATTACTTGCAAACATGCACTAAGGCATGCATGCTCACAAAGAAGCACAGACAAGCACATGCACAGACAAGCAAACATTGTTTGACTTGCCTTACTGAAAAACAAAGCAGTAAATCTGTTAGTGTTAGGCTCCAGAAATAACCATATATGATTAACATTATAAATCTGCAAAGCAAATAAAAAATGGACAGGTATGCAATAATCCTGCTGTAAATAATACAGCACACTAATGATAGTGCCTCCGTCCAAAGCAAGTATTGTAACATTCATTCACTTACTTGTAACTTCCCAACAGTTTTTTTTGAGATGTGGATGTGCTAATGGATTGACCTAATGCTTGCTCAAAAGGTAAGTAAATGTTGGTGAATGTCATCAGCCTCCATCTTTTTGCAGGTGGTTAATTGAGGTGAACGCCTCTCCGTCATACACACCCAGTAGTCAAGAGGATTACGAGATGAAGTGCCGGCTGCTGGAAGACACTTTGAATGTTGTTGATATGGAGGGAAGGTAAATGCCTCTTTCTCATCGCGTGTTTGCCTTTTTGTCAACATGGAACAAGATTTGAGGGCTCTCTTTCCCTCCATTTATTATAGACCTCACATTCTTTAATGATATTCACCAATCTATACAAATTTGGAAGTATAATCTTGGGTTGTGGTATATTTAAAAGTTAAGAACATGGCTGGAAAGACGCACTTTAACAGATTGTCCTTGCAACAATAAACAATTTACTACAATTTTCCTCAGATTACAAGGTGAATGCTGTACAACAGACGAAAAGATGAGTTCCTTTAATCTCTTTCTGTCACTGCGTCCTAATTAGCTGTATTTTTTTTTTCTCACTAGGCTGACTGGCAAGGAGAAAAGGGTGGGTGGCTATGATCTCATGTGGAACGATGGGCCTATCTATAGGGAGGACGTCAACGTAGAAACATTTGGCAGTTCATGTTTCACTGCCAACACACACTTAGGTAACATGACTGTGCTGCTAATGCAAACTTTTTGAGGCAACAGAAGTCTCCATTTTTTTTAGATTAATAAATAAATTGCAAGGCATTCTGATAAATGTGGAAACGCATACATGCAGTAAAACCATGGCATTCGATAATGTAGAAAAGCCTTCATCATTCTATTATTGCTAATTGCTGCGGAAATAAACCTGTTCTTTCTTGCAGGTTGTGTGAATGACAGAGAGAAGCAGCTTCGCTGGCTTCTAAAACCATTTCCAGGCCAAAAGAGGATGTAGCACACTCATCATTTTTATGTCCCACCACTATAGCATGTGGCATGTGTCTGGGAGAAGACAGGCTCCAGTGACCACAAATACCTGAAAAACATGAATTATATTTCATACAAAATGAGCTATCTGTGATGATCTGATCAGATTCCAAGGTTGAAATCTGAATACCTGATATGCAAATGAAGGAAAACATTTTATTCAGCAAACTTCATACTACTAGTCATATTTGGGATTTTAGCAGTGACAGAAATAAAGCTGTTGTAAACTGTGTATCATTTCTTCATTCCAAAGATGTATTGTTCCAAAGAATGGCCAGTGGGTCAATATCCCTTGAGTGCAAAACATTTATTTCTATGCCATACAAAAACTTGCATTCAACATTGAGAAAATACATACCACAATCTTTCTGCCTTCGTGTCAACATAATGTACACATTAATAATATCGCCCCTCGTTTCCCCTTACCTATGGCTCTGATACTTGACATGAATATTAGGTAAAGAGGTGCAGTCTGAATACATATCACATTATTTACATTGATGTAGTGTTCCCATGAATTAAGTGTACATGGTGAATCACAACAAACAGATAAGACACACTAATGTACTGTGTTCTACAGACTTCAAGTATGCAGTGGTGCATGGAGGTGATATGTATAACATTACTTTGTAACAGCATTACAGCTATGATGTGTTGAAATTCCATATTTCATATTATGATAACCAATGGTACAGCACAGCAGACATTAAGTTACATTCAGCTCTAAAGATTTAATTTTTGTGCATGACAATGTAAACATAATAATGACAATAATGAATACAGGTCAACAACAACACTTATAAATATAACTATGGTATATAAAATTTGGAAAAATATGCATTTACTTTCGTAGCAAACATTACACTGTCTTCAATGATAGAAAGAGCTCAGCTCTATGCAAAATACAGTATATTATCATAGACTACAATTCAAGCTGTTCAAACATGAAAAGCCCTTGTAACCAAACATTTTTAAACCATTTGCACAAATATGTCTGAAACAAATTACATCACTGCAGTACACCACCACTCTTTGCACCTCTTTCTTTTCAGCCAAAGATGCTCTGGAAATATGTCTTAAAACATGAGGCACCAAAGAAAAGATAAAATGCAACATCAAGTAAAGTAAGAGCATTGAAAACAAATACATTCCAACATCACAAACTCCACTAGTAACGGCTATGGTCATATTAGAGGACTAAAATGTAATGAACTGTGTTAAACTTCACTATTAATTACTTATGCTGAAAGCTGTCTAATGGTAGAGTAAATGCTTATTTTATGCCTATTTCAACGTTAGTAGTATACTGAGAGATGATGTGCAGTGCAGCAGACATAAAAGCTGTGTTTTTAGAATCCTAGCAGTACTTCGGATCATAATGAGCCTTCTGTCGAAACACAGTCTAACATTATGACTGTATACTTACTGTACATTTTGAAAGAAATACAAGTTCTGTTCTATTTAATATGCTTTGAAATCATTGCTTTTTCATCTCTATTCTAGCTGCTCAACCTCTTGTTAGTTTTGACATTTAGAAGGCTGTATACACCGCTGACTGATGTAGACTGCTGTACAACAGTTACAACATGTTAGTATTACACAGATTACACAGAAAGCAAGCATAGGTTCAAGCTCCTGTACCAAGTAACCACTAAGCAAAGCACTATATTGTTGGTTTATAAGAGTTAGGCCTACTTTGCAACAAAGTGCACATTTTTTGTTTTGCCATTCTGCTTACTACTGAGCGGAGCTCTGGAGAGAGACTGTGGCTCTTTAGCAGCTCTTTTCATGGCAGTTTTAGAGGCCTGACCTACCGCCTCTGTCCTCTGCCAGTCCCTTTCTACTCTCTTGGAGGTGGTGACCTCTCTCTTACTTGCAGCACAAACTTGTTTCTCTGCACCAGCTGCTTTACTGCCACAAGGCTCCTTTTTAACATCTGTTTCAGAGTTGGCTCTGACGCGGCTTTTCCTCACCTGACCTCTGCTGTTTGGGTTAGTTCCAGAATCCTGGGGTTGCTTACGGACATTGCCTGCAGCCTGCATGTGCCTAAGATGACTCCTTCCAGCTGAGGGGCTAACTGGGGTCTGGGCTCCTCCTCCGACTTGTATTCCACCTTGTCCTCCTGGGCTCCTACATTCTGTTGAGGTGGCTCGGGTTTCGCTGCTGCTCCTCTTCGCTGGTGCTCCAGGTCTGGCTTTGTGCTCAAGAAGTGGGCTGAGCCTTGAGTGGCGCTGGTAAGCATTAGCAGAGCAGCTTCCATTGCACAATGGGTAGCGAATGTGACAGTGAGGGCAAACTGGAAAGCGAGAGTGCTGTTGCTGGGCTGAAGCAGGTGATGGGGGGTTGTTGACAGGTGTAAATGGGAAGGCTCGCTGGCTTTGCCGCAGCCCTTTAGGGGAGTTGAGTCGTGATGGTGGAGCTGTGTGAGGCCTGGAGGGGTGAGCAGTGGTGGCAGAGGGGAAGCCTTGCAGCCTTGTACGGCTACCAGGTGGGCGGCTGCTTTCTGCTTGCACTGTTTGGATCTGGAGCCACTCCAGCTGCAGCAGCCTCTCCAGGTACTTCTCTAAGGGCCCTACTGGCTTGGGGCGGGGGGCGCCACGGCCATCCGTATGAAGAAACACTGCCAGCTGTCTCAGGCTCCAGCTGTTGAAGGGAGGAGGCAGAAAGTCTGGGTAACTGTAGCTGGGTTTTTCACTCTCATCTTCATCACCCACAGCCCCATGAGGTCCTGGGAAGTCCGGGGGAAAGTCATTAGTATTGATGACCTCGGCCCGGAGGTTGAGGTGAGGAGGGGTGCAGGGGGTACAGGGAGAGGGCAGTACAGGCAGCCTCTCAGAGTCTGACAGATCACTGGCACTGTCAGTGTCTTCATCCTTCTGGTTGTAGTGCCGCTGTAGTGCCTCTGGGGTTGGGGCTGGGGAGTGTGTTAGAGGGTGTGCTGGCATGTGTCGTAGCCCTGATATTGGGGAGAGAGGCAGGGAGAGGGCTCGCCGATTTTTTCCCATCCCACCACGATTCTGGTGTAGCTCGTTGCTGCACTGAGACATCTGTTGATTTTCGCGTTGCTCCTCTTTCCTGTGCACAGATAAATGTTTGCGGAGTTGAGGTCTCAAATCTCCTTCTTCTTCAGGGCTGTAAAGACGTAAAGTTTTTGGGGATTTAGGGATTTACTGTACTTAAAGCAAAGCATTCAGTAAAGATACAAACCGCTCACCACACATACCTGGACAGTTTGCTTGTATTGCGTGTAGTGCCAGATTTGACCCTGCCACCTTTTGACTGTGCACCCTGTAAAACAATCATTATGGAAATTGTTTGATTATTTCAGTCTTGATTTTTATGAAGTACATAACCCACAGCATATGCTGCAACACTGTCCTAGAAAAAAAAAAAAAGGAACAATAATTTTGACATTATCTCTCTTCAATTTACCAGGATGCCATTCACTGACCTTCTGCACTGTTGTCACTGTGTCCTTATCCTGACCTGGTCCTGGGAGGCCATTTTTCATCTGGCCCACTGCTTTCTTCATCTTGTTACCTTTCTTTGAACTGTGGAAACATGATAGTGCTTTATCAGGCTCGTCTCTATGTCTGAGACAAAACATAACACGTTTAATTTAGTGTTAAACTTGTCACTGTAACATAAGGCCCACCTGGTTAGTGGTCCGCTGTTTTCAGTATATTTTACCCGAATCTTCTCTTTGGAGACGACGCGTTTCAATGTCGTGGATGCTGTGCGCTCCTGCATGATGGGCCCCATGTTGCAGGTCGCCAGAGGGGATGTTGTTTTGAGTCCAGCACAATTAAATGACACGATAGCTAAAGAACCCAACCGACATCTTGGATCATATACCCTATTCTCAGAATGAGGCTAAAAACACCCATTTTCTCGAAAGTGCTGCAATGCATCATGCGCAAATGTCGACAGTGGTTGCAGGTTAAACTCGTCCTTCTATTTGCCGTCGACTCGCCTCTGTTGAATTACAATTCAGCGATTATTTTTAATGAATTGTTGACAGCAGACATGTTTCTTCTTCGACTGTCATCGTCCTCGCCATTAAAAATGCAAGACTGTCAAACAACGCATACGCTTTATGTGGCTCGCAGTCCCAATCAGATAGGTTTGTTTACCTGCTGCTGACAGGCTCGCCGCTTGGTTCGAAATGGGCATCAGAGGTGCATCATGGGACTTGTAGTAAAGTCATACTAGTCGCTGTTTCAAACGAAATATGCAAACTCATTTTGATGATACTACTTACTATTCATAAATAAAGGAGAAGACAAGTGGCGAAACGACCAACACTGTGTCTGAGGAAATTAAGTTTAAATCAATGCACCCAAACGTAACTGCTCATCTTAAATAACTCAATCTCCCATGCAACGTCTGTGATGTTGGTCCGTCAAGGCTTCCTGATAACTGCGCACATATTAGCTGATCGCCATCGAAGGCACTATACAGACATATGTATGTTTGAGAGATATGAAGCTGGGTCACTAGTTACACATCAGGTTAAGTGATTGCGACGAACAGCGGAGACTATGACGAACAGAAACGCGCATCTCTAAAATAAATACTAACGTTATGGAATGGAGGATCCAACTTAGGCTACACCCTGCAGCTTAGATACCGCTTCATATCTTTATATTGTGAGGTGATGTCAACGTCTAATTTCATTGAAACATAATACAGGCAGTATAAGTAATGCTACAACTGTACAGAAAGAGAAATATGTATGTAATTATGCACGTACTCCCAGAGTACACGCCCACTCTGTTTCCTGCTGGGACCGTTTCCTTCTTGTCATTTTTACAAGTTGTTGTCAAATTTGCTCAAAATCTACATTTTAGGTAGGGCCTACATAAATTGTACACTAATGTTACAACTGGGTAATTATGCTTCAGATAAGAGTATGTTTTTTGGATGAATGTGACATAATACTAATACATTATGCTTCACAACTTTACAGGTGAGCAGGACACCAGTTCTCACAGAACATGGATAGAGGGTGGTTTATTGGACATGAGAGGATTTCCCCTTTAAAGGAGGAGACGTCCAGCTCTTACAGCAGTATCTCAAGGCCCTGCATGACCATCAACCTGACTGAAATGCTTCAAGCTGACAAACCTAGTGCAGTAAAGAAGCCAGTTCCAATCCGCCCCCCAAGCCCCAGAGTCTCTCTGCCAAGGGAGTTCCACCACAGTCTCTCCTGTGAACCCACGCCTAAACCCATCATCCGACAACGGTCACGCTCTCTGCCTTCCACCACAGAGAAAAAGAAGCAATGCAGAAATGTTGGTGTGCGGTTTGTTGACTCTTTGGGGCTCGACCTCGAAGACATCAAACTTTTTAAATCTGCAGAGGAGCCATTTGTACCACATCATGTTGCCTTCAGATTGTTGATGGGTGCAGAGTTGGCAGATGGAAGGCATCTGGAGATATCCTTGCCATACTTGAAGCCGGTTTTTGCCCAACAACCTGGAGACCAGCAAGGATTCCTGCATCGCCTCAATGAGCAGAAAGTGTGTCTGGAGAGAGTATTGTGTTTTGAACTGGGTGTCATCGGAATCACCCAGGTCCTCAATTTGGACTTTGAGAAGGATGTTATAGCTCGATATTCATTTACAGAGTGGAAGAACTGCACAGAAACTAAGGCCTCTTGGGTGTCCACCATCACCAAGACCTGGGAAGGAGGAGGGGGCAAACTCAGTTATGATACATTTCGTTTTCACCTGCCTGTTCCTCCCTTTTTGCAGCCAGGAGCAGTGTTGCAGTTTGCTATTCAATACAAAGTATGTGGGGCTGAATACTGGGACAACAATAATGGAGAGAATTATAAGTTAGTTTGCCATAACTACAAGCTCACTGTGCCCAAAGAATGTGAGGATAGCATGGTGCACTTCATTTAGGATACTGACTAAAGGTAGAATACATCTATTTAGTGCACTTCATGACTGTTGTCAGCAAGACATAATATATGCATAACTGCAATGTGACATAACATAATGTTAATATTGTTAGACTTACAGAAGATTTCTTTGAATCAAGTTAGATTCAAGATAAACTGTCAACTCTGGCGGACTGAGAGAGTGAGTGAACACAAACACTAATGCACTTCTACCTGATGTCAACTTGCCACAGTGCCACTGTTTTACTTTTATGTTCTTTTTTAAAATGGCACTCTATGATTTGATTTTCCTGGCTTTTAAAAAAAGCACTTTAAAGTGGGCACATCAAATGGAAGTGACCCCCACTGACCGTTACATAAATATTCAGTGCAGTTGAAATGAATGCATGTCAGTCCACCGTTTTCTTCAAGCTGGGGATCTGACATGAATTTATAGTTTTATACAATTAAGTGTTTTTCTCTGTATTCAGAGTTTATTTTTTGAGCCAAATGTTGTCACAACAAATGCCAAAACCATGCATGATACAATTTAATTGAATCAGAAATGAATGCATATTTTGTTTAACAATAAAGCACCATTCCACATAATGTTTGTATTATTGTTATTTTACTAGTGTAATTTATATTTTTGTTGAAAGCTGAAGTTCCCCTCTTCTCCTGACTAACTTCCACCAGCTTCTGTGACTCAGCGGGTTTCTCGTAGCTTTCTTTCATTAGTCTTCCTGAAAAACTGTTCAAAACATATCAACAAAATATTAAAACATACCGGTAGTTTTCTGTATGGTTTCAGCTAAATGGGAATAAACTATTGAAATCACCACATGCAGCTACAAGAAGAACAGATCCCAGGAGTTGTCAAAGTTCATAGAAAATGTAGTTATCGAATACTAACACTAATTGTGTTTATCTTTGTGAAAGTGGGGAGTTGCTTTAAATGTACTATATGGCAAACCTTTTTAACATAAAATCTAAAAAAAATAGAATTATTGAGCTCAATAATTTTATTATTGATTATCGCATTTTTGATCTAATAAATTCAGGGTAATGAGCATGGAACCAAAATAACAGAGAACAAAGAGGAGACTGGTGGACAGTTAGCGACTGTCGTGCGCATGCGTGAATGAAAGAATGAAAATACTTCGCGCGTTTTGCGCTGAACCTGTCAAAGCCATCACATAAACTGTTATCATGTCATGTTTCTTGGCGACATTTGATATTACGGTAAGTAACGTTACAAGAATAATACAATCGTTGATTTTAGTTATTCAGTGCCTTCTGGACGTTAAGTCGGAGATTAGCTAGTGTTAGCTAGGAGAGGGGACGTTAGCTAACAGGTATCATAATGTTAACGTTAATTTTCCCAGAGCAAATTACGCAGTGGTTAAGCTATGTCAATATGTTAAAACTTAAGTTCGCTAGTAGTAGTAGTTAAGCTTATGTCAAACTTCGTGTACAAGTATGACAGTATAGCTACATAAATCAAAGTTAGCTAAAGTAGGTTTATGTTAATAGTGTTGACAGACAAATGTGATAAGGTTAGCTTGTCAACTGTTAGCTAGCTAGCTAACGTTAGCTAGCTAAGTTAGTAATGTACCCTCTAAAATCAGAAAGAAGAGGCCAGGCGGCAATAAAGCTGTTCCTCTGAAGAAAAATGGCACCGGGGCAGGACACTGAGGTGAGAATGTAAACCTTTCATCGAAGCTTACCATCATTCCTTTCATTTAACGTAACGTAACTTAAACATTTGTTGTTGAAGTAGTGGTGAAAAGTAAACGTTTTATTAAACCTTTTCATGTGCAGTTGGATAAAGTCATTGACGAGGTGTTAAAGAGTGGGGATGTCCAAGCACTGGATGTTTTCTTGCAAAGGGACATATATGAAGAGGCCCCCATAAAATGTTCCCAACAGTTTCTCACCAAATTGGATAAACTTGTCAGGAGGGTAAGCTTTAGCCCAGCACACTAATATGCCATGATGCTTTGTTGTTTGTAGGTTTATAATAACCATATCTATATTGTTTATGTAGAGTTTGGATCAAAAAGATTTCAAGTCAGCCAGTTTGGGTCTCGCTATCCTCTACAAGTGTGGGAAACAACTGAAACTACCTGGTGGTTGTCAAGGACTGTCAGGAATAATAGCTCAAGGCCTGCTCAAAAAGATAAGTATACATCTAATACATACAGGCCCACAGTGTATGAGTGCTGCATAAGAACATGTACTTGGCCAGTTTTTGATTGAACCTGGTTTTGTGCACATGGTGCATTGGTTTGAGAAATGCAGGCAACTGTGGATCCATTGTGGCCCGCAGTGGAATGAGACCTTGTTCAACCTCTCTGAGGACTTCTTTGATGCCTTAATGGTGAGCTAACAGTAAAACACACTTAGTTTGTGTAATAAAACATTGCACCACTCTTGTTAGTGTCCATTGTGTAAATCTGTTTCTTTCCTCCCTGTTACAGGTGGTTCATGAAGCATGCAAAGAGGGTACACTTTGTTTTTCTTACATTTCTTTACTTCATTTGTCCTCAATATGTATTTCATGTTCAATTAGCCCTTTTTAGGACCCAAGTGGAGTATTCCACCTTGAATTGCTAAATGTTTAGAAAGTCATTATTTATCTAACAAAGTGATTGGATGTGTGGGAACAGATTCAGGTGGAAGATAATGAACATTTATCACACAAAAACAAGCTTTTTAGGACCTGGTCAACTTTCATGATGAATCTCAGTATACAAGAAAAAGCTTTGGCTCGGTTCACAGTATTGCCATTATATGTTTTTATGCAGGAACATACAAAATCACAGAGTCTTTCCTGTATCCCGTTGGTCAATTGGCAGTAGATCCCAGAATCTACATCCTGATCCAAAAAGAGGTTTGAAATGGTTTTAATAACTACTTTTAGGGCTGAACGATTTTTGAAAATAATCTAATTGCGATTTTTTTCCCAAATATTGCGATTGCGATTCGATTATTTTTTAAGCTCTTTGTCTTCTGTATTATTCAACAAAGACAAACAATAAATCATTTTATAGTATGAACAACACACAATTACACACTAGACAGTTAAAAAAGTAAAAATATAGTATATACACACACACACACGTGTATTTTTTTTACAGTGCACAGAGAGGAGCTGCCTCCAGCTCCTCCCCCTCGTGAAGTTACGTGCTGCCGAGTGCAGAGAGGCTATCGTTGCGATAGCTAGTTGCTGGTGTTCTTGCCGTGGGATTAACTGTACTAATAAAATATAACACCGCGGTCACGCTGCTGTGAAAGCTCCCCGAACGTCATTTATCAGAGTCTGGTTGTTGCCCCTCTCAGTGGCAGCTCCTCCACTCCATATCTTTATAACGGAGCTAACCGCTAACCGGAGCTAACCGCTAATCAGAGCTAGCTAATTGTTGCCAACCGAGCCTTCAGTTCTGCGTGTCTGTATCCATTAACTGCACGTACGAACCAGAATAAAACCCTTCATTTTATTAAAATGGCTGTAAAAGTTTTAAACTACAACTCAGAGTTGTTTGAATGACAGAAATCAGCTCAAGGTACAGTGTAGCGTTAGCGTGCTAGTTGATGCTTTCTCTGCGGAGTGCAGACTGATTTGCTCTCGCGAGTCATGTAACCAAATCGCGTTTTAACATATCGCGATATTATCGCAAATGCAATTAATCGTTCAGCCCTAACTACTTTTTTGGAGTAGCATTTAAAACGGAGTCAGGTGTTTGCTCATTAATTAACTTGCTAACAATGTTCTAACAGGCAATCCGTAAATTTAACTTAATTCTGGACAAGATCCCAGTGGAGCTCAAGAAAGAGAGGAAGATCCTAACATCACAGGAGGCCTCAGATATCATGTATGCCATGATATTTTCCTCATAGTAAGGATCATTATTACTAATTTTTATTGCACCCACACACTGTTGAACTTTTGCTTGTTCATTAAATGTCTACAGGATCAAGCTGGCTGGTCGTATTTTGAAGGGCGGTGGTGAGTTTGTTTTATGAATAGTACCATCTCTCTTCACCCAGAACCATAGACATAGACACAAAAAATGTACAACACAGTCTGTTTGTGTCAGATTACGACTTGCAGACAGCCCTGATGGAGGCATTGTGCAGAATGGCCACTCCTGACCAGAGGAAGGAGCTGGCAGACCGCTGGTTCAGCATGGAGCATGTGGCCAGTGCCTTTGTCAAGATCTGTGATTCTGAGTTTGAGACGGTAAAAACTTGTAATTTATCCAAGTGCATCATCTTTGCCTCAAATTTGCATTTACATTTGGTTGCACTGCAATGGTTATGTGTTGTAATAATATTACAACAGGAGCTCAGCTACATAGAATGTAATATATGTGTGTGCGTGTGCGTGTGTGTGATTTCAGGATTGTCGGAAGTTTCTGAACTTGGTGAATGGGATGCAGGGAGACAGGAGAAGGTACACAAATACCATAACTCAGCGCCTCCCAAGACATGGTCTAGGAAACTTGAGGGGCCATTAGGGTTAGGGAAATTTCAATTTACTGTTATTTCAAACCCTTTACTCTGCACAATGAGAAAATGAAATAAGAGTGACTGTTTTGGTCATAGCTTTGCCTCTCTACCCATTGATATCACACTCCCATAGAATACACCATTGTGTAATTCTGTGCCAGCTTCATTTCTAACATTATCTTTTCATTCAATTCTCTAAATATAAACAGCATTTGGGGGTCCTTGATTTGATGAAGGTAGAAAACAAATGCAGTGACAGATGCACATAACTGAATAACAATGTCCTCTCTGTACTATAGAGTGTATTCCTATCCTTGTTTGGAGGCTTATCTGGACAAGCATGAGGTCAGTATCAACAGGGATCTATGGTTAAAAAAAATTGGAGAGAAGAGACAAAGTTACAAATACAGATTTTGTCTGTTGTCTGACAGCACATTCAAGGCAATAATATATAACTTTAGGGGTGTCCCCGATTAAGAGGTTACGTAGTCGAATCAGAATTGTCAAGCCTTGCCTATCGTCGACTGATCGTCACATCATGTGGGGGTTGACGGCGACATTTTAAGCTTCTTTCCTTTCACATTTTTATTTACATCAATATGTTGATATTTGTATCATAATAGGCTGTATATTAACTTATTTGGAGAAAACAGGTAGTTCTGTGTAAAATCAGACATTGAGCACCTCCATAAAGCCAAAATGGCATGATCCCTGTTTCATAACTATAGAAATAAAATTATCCATAATACATTTTATTTCTATGTTACAAACTGTCAGCTGGTGGAAATGGTAGAGTTTTGGACGGAGGCTCAACGAGCGCCCGCGAGCACGATAATGTGGTCGACTGAGCTAGAGAGTGACTGAAGAGAGCTAGCAGCGATAAAACAAAGCCATGAATCGTAAAACGTTTTTGCCGATTAAACACTAGAAAAGCAACTGTTGCAAGTATCTCACTATCGCTAACATTATCCACATTTATATTTAGACGCAAATGATATATCCAGCTACAAAAAAGGCTGAAGGTCGGAAGTTAGAACAGTAGTACACAGAGTCGTTCCAATGGATATGATACACCGTCTCGTCTCGTTGCATTGGTGTAAACTGGCTGGTTTCAGAACGTTGCAGAACTGCGCGTTGCAAGTTTCAACTCGTCTCGCCGCAAATCTTTGGTCTGAACTGGCCCTTACGCCTCTGCGAAGATTCAACTGTGAGATTGGCAGTCGAATCAGGCTCCTTTCGAATGAAGCATCGAATATTTGGCTATTCGGGTCACCCCTATATAACTTATCAAGAAGCCTTTGCCTACTTGGTTAATTAGGCTAACTGTTAATTTAGGTTTTAGTTTGCATGTAAATTGGAATGTCACAATCCATAATGTACTCTTAAGTGTATTAGTAGATGTGTTGAAAGGATTGTGGTTATGTTATCAGCTGCTGATGCCCGCTGATGAGAAGCTGGAAGAATTTTGGATCGACTTCAACCTTGACAGCCACAGCATCTCCTTTTACTTCTCTTTGTCTGATGAAGAAGCACAGGTACCTCACAATCATTCATGAAAGTGAAAATGCAACATTTACAAAATCAACTGTAGATGCATATTTGTTAGAACCTAACATAGAGTGATTTCCTCTTCATGTAGGAGGGCCAGTGGGAAACAATATGCATCAATGAGAATGAAGTCCAAAGCTACACTGTTACAGGTAATCAAAGTACAATAACCACTGCACCCTTTTAAAAGTATGGTTTTAGCATCGATATAAGAAAAAGTCCAAACGATACCCAACCCTAAACATTAATCAAGAGTGCTAAACTTCATTAACATAATATTCCCTTTTGATTTGCATGTGATTGTCCATGTCTTTTAAGTACTTGCTCACATGTACACGAGTGTGTAACTCTGTGTAATACAGTGCTTTTTTTTATCTTCAGAGGAGGGCAAGAGGAAAGTAGTGCAGTTAAAGTTGTCAGACGTGGTGGTCGTGGGTGCAGTGGAAGGATCAAGTCTTACCATCCACTTCAGCTCCTCCCTGGACATCCTGCAGGCTGCTCATACCGTCTTTGGACACAGCAAAAACAAAGTATGTCACAGCTTATTTACTCCGTTCTTTTCAGCCCCAATATTAATATGAATATTCTGTTGTGACACCAAAATACACGGCTGTTAAATGTCAGAAACACAATAATGACATTGTAAAGAACTTGGCCTCCCGTGAAAAACTGTATTTTGAAATCACAGCACTCATGCTTTGGCTCCAGTCAGATTCTAGTGTGTTCATAAAACATTATGATTATAAACATTGTGCAACAGTGTGCATTAACACGTGTCTCATCCTGTCAGGGCTTTGTGGGGAAGACAGGCACATCTGTAGTGAAGACTACAGTTAAAATTATAATGGAAGATAACAGCTCACAGGTAAACAATGGTCTGATAACATAATGCTCTTAATATATAGCTGTTTGTGGCCATTACAAATGCAAAATGTATTAAATTGAATACAGTTAGGGTGGGTGCCTATTTGTGGATGGGACTGGCTCAGTTTTAAGATTAGTTTAGATTACATTTTCAGGATGCAAGGCTATATGTTATGTTCAGTAAATAGGCTATGGCTACAGACAAAATACACTGTATGTGCGGTGTTTGGCCGTATTTGGTTTAAATTAATGTGATATTAGGGGTGCACGATATTGAAAAAAATGTGATATTGCGATATCGATAATGAATATTGCAATATCGATATTAATTTAGATATTTTTAAACATATGTAAAATTACCAAAGTTATGGGAAAATGCATCAAAATAGATTTATAACAAATAAAACAAGTTTTTTTACAACACAAGGTTTATTTCAACTGACAGTCGTATTGGACTGGTACAACGTGTCTACAGAACAGGACATGTTTTACTGCTTGGACAGTATAAAATAAATAAATAAAGAGCATGTCTATAGAACAAGACATGTTGTACTGGTTGTATATACACGACTACAGTATAAAAAACAATGCAATGCACATCGGTTGGCTTAAAGCCAAAGTATTTCCAAGCTACCGAGGAGGAGGCATTACCCTACAGTCACATTAGCTACAAGAGACAGCTACCATTCATTTTCAATGGGAGTGACCGTGGCCACGAGCGACTGCCAATCAGAGTGAAGGCAGCGTGACGTATGTCAGTGACTCAAGTCGAAGAAAATAATTCAAGATGGCGGAAAACGCTTCAGGACATCGTATTTATGTATATATCTGATATGTTTGGCATTTAATCTCATATATTGTGTTACCTTTATCGAGAAATAAATACTTTTAAATCCAAAAACATCGTTCTTGTGACTTAACAATACGTCTGAAGTAACTTTTAAGACGTGGTTTAAGGTAGCACCGGAGAATTTCTGTTTACTGTTGCCAAGCAACCAGGGGTAGGCTAGGCACGCCCAGGAGCGCCCACAAGCGAGTGCATTTCGCTCTCTTTTGTAGCTAATGTGACTGTAGGGTTACTTTTAGCCTCTAAAGTTTCCTTTCAATCTCTGTTATTTCGTCGTGTCCCAGAGCAACACTCATTTTCTTACTTTTGTGTTCTTTTTGCTCCACTCTTCGCTCTCTCTTTAACTCCTTTATTTTCTATCGCTTCGTTTTATGGTTCTGCGAAGGCTCCACACAGCTGATGTTTATACGTGCTCT
Organism: Sander lucioperca; assembly: GCF_008315115.2. Lineage (NCBI taxonomy): Eukaryota > Metazoa > Chordata > Actinopteri > Perciformes > Percidae > Sander > Sander lucioperca. The sequence goes on from NC_050184.1 coordinate 7,348,987, forward strand.
GGTGTGTGCGTCGAGCATGTGGGTGTGTGTGGGTGTGTGGTAGAGCGAGGAAGAAGTGAGAGAGTGACGGCGATTTTCTTCGGAGCCAGTAGTGACCCTAGAGTCTTAGTGAGAGAAACTTAAGTGTCTCCTCTGTTCTTTCTGACCACGGTGGGAAATCTGGAGCAGGAGAAGTTAACCCTCTCCTTGATTTCATGTTGTTTATGGAGAAGGAGAATCAGGAAATGAGTCGGGGGAAATACAACGCTACCAAGTGATGTGTATTTTTCAAGAGGTATATCAAAGAGTATAGACGTGACAAGAGGCTAAATTCAATGGAACTGCAGCTCCGCCATCTTGGACTGAATGTAACACAACATTCTATTGAGTTTTGGGTACATGTCGGGCGGGATGCAACTCAAACAAAATATCGTGTAATTATCGTGAGACTTTCGGTATAATATCGCGCAACGTGATATCGCGATAACGATATTGAGTCGATATATTGTGCACCCCTATGTGATATTGTATGATAAGTGCTTTGAACATTTTGAAAAAGCACTGAAAAGGTGCATATCAGCATGACTGCTTTGAGGTGTTTGTGTGTTTGTACTGCATACCACTGTCTATGCAGGTTGTTCCAGAGAGTCAGATGTCCATTGGTGAAAGTGAGAAAATTACTGCCCCCTACCACTTACCTGCCCCGTCTGCCCCTTTACAGGTGAAATCATTTTGTTTTGTATAATAATTCAAATATGTAGCAGTTGTACTACTTGTTAAGTACAATGTACTTAACAACGCATAGATTTGTCAATGACTACTGTCTTTGACAGATCAGTGAGCTCATAAACATACATAACCAGGCTCTCTAGTTCTTTTGGATTTTTGTGGTTACAGTAGTAAATAATGCTAATTCAGTCAATATATAGCTAATACTGTTTATTATTATTTTCTAATTACCCGCACATAACACCACAACTACTGTCTACAAAAGATGACTCACCAGTGGATTGTTCCATTCCAATTATTTATAACCAACCCCCACCCCCAAAAAAAACAAAAAACAAAAAAAAAAAAAAAACTTCACTTCACCTATTACTTTCCAACTGAAACACCTTAAAAACTAGCAGTCTAGGCCAAGAGGGGACGTAGAGAGCAAGGGAACCAACCTCATCAGGCCTTTTGCTGACCAGTATCAATTTCCATTCTGTGGGTGGTCCCATGCTATTACCTTCATGCGTTATTTTAGTATCACATTTAAATTGACCATTCACGGAAGCCACACTAAGGATTCACAGACACATTGTGGTTTTCCATCCAGATGATCACCCCAACCAGGATGAGGATGTCAGAGTCTACCACCTTCATCAGCAGCAGTGGAGGAGGAAGTGTGCATGGTGCCAGTTCTGTCTCTGCTGTTATGTCATCAAGTAGGTGTCACAGAAATTGTCAAGAATTCCAGTGTTATTGTGTGTATATATATATATTCATGGTATCACCAGTCCTTAAAAGACTAAAGGTTTAAAATAAATTAGGGCTGTCAAACGGTAAATTATTTCTTAATCGCGATTAATCGCTGAATTTCTATAGATAATCGCGATTAATCGCATGTTTTATCACATGATTAAAATTCTATTATTTTGCATTTCAAAACAGTTTTTAAGTACATATTAACAATGGAAAGCAATTCTTACCAGTGTATCTTGATTGGGAATCAAATGAATGCAAAGAAAGTGACTTTATGAACTTGATTTTAAGATTTGTATTTGTTTATTATTTATTTATTTATTTACTGTAAACAAAAGAAAAATGTGTGAATCTAGTCACACATTTGAATCCAGAGTCAATATAGTGTGCAGTAACTCCTAAATAATTTTGATTACTCACTGATGTCCAGTGATCACCAGTTAATGAGACAGCATTTGCACTTTGCAGCAGTTCCAGTTGGGCTGCTTTCTCCATGTCATACAGGCTGTGTGTGCGTGGGGCTGCTGTCCCCCTCGACAGCAATGTATGAGACGGGCCAGAATTGTTTTTGGATTTGGTTTCATCCACAGGTCGGCAACTAGCACTCTCCAGGGTGGTGCGTTGCCTGAGCCCACTAGCATCAACCTGAGTCACGTTAACTGTACTACTATGTTTAGCTTGTAGGTGGTAGCTCAAGCTTGATGTGCTTCGGTGATATTTTAATTCGGCTTTACACAATGTGCATATGGCTTTCGACTTGTCTACTGAGCCGTCCGGAGAATTGTGTTGCTGCTGTCTTTCTCCATCATGCTTGCAGCAGTGATGTGTTATGAGGAAGTATGGCAGGTTGATGATAAGTAAAAGTGCGACAAAGGGTCAAAATAGCAGCCTTTTAAGAACGACGCAAAGCCGAGTGAAGTGTAAAATAAATTAATAAATGGCAGCATGTGATTAAAAAAAATTAACGTGTTATGCTCGTTCCTCAATCACATTGCGATTAACGTGCTAATGCTGACAGCCCTAAAATAAATGTAATTTAAATTCTTAAAGGAATTCAAATGCAATTGATGATTTTGCTTATTTGCAGTGGAATCACAGATTTGGTTTTTGCTGCGTTTCTGTTGTTTATTTGTTTATATATTTTATATTCTTCAATGAATACAGGGTTAATAGTACACTATGCAAATATTTATTTTGCATTAAATCTGCTTAACTAAACTATTCTATTATATGTTTCTTATTAGAGGGCTTCCTGAACAATTTTCATGTCAAGGACATAGTGGTGTACTGTGAACCTTTGTTAGATAAGATTCATGACATTTTTTTATAATTGCATAAGCGCGCAATTAGACAGAGGGCGTTTGCAGGTTCCACAACGCGAGTCGCACTGCCTTTCTGGTTGAAGACGCATCGATCGGACCAGTTGCGTCTTTTTGTTATTTTTGCTAGGCAACCATGGAATCACCTGTCCTCAGCCAACCGTTATTTTGCCGTGGAGTTAAATGACGTTGGATGTTTTTCTGTTCTGAGTTGAAGTTTTTCAGCTTGAGGTGTTCAGGGTGCTCCTGCAAAAAAAACATGAGGTGCTCAGCAACACAAAAGCAGCGTGCAAAACACTTTACTCTCATTGTAAACAATTACAAAAAGCTGCCCCAGGCTGGTCTGTCTGATCAGGGCCTAACTGTGCCCTGTTGTTGGGGAGAAAACAGTTAGGATAGATCCAACTAGGTCACATCTAGTGAGAGAAATAAATAGTTTGGATTACAATAAATCAAACTAAGATCATTTTTCATTATCTCTTACTTCCTTATTGTCCACAAAGATGAATTATAGCAAGGCATGCCAATTCAGTTCTCAACTATGAAGTTGTTGTTTTCTTCTTTCCCTTTTAGACACTTCAGCTAAGCGTAAAGGGAAGCCATCTCTGGAGATGGTTCGTTCTTGTGATAGGCAAGGGGAATTTTACCTGGGAGAGCTAAGGACCACTGCTAAGAGCTGCAGTAGTGTCACAACACCTAACAGCACAACAGCAGGTGGCATGACAGAGCAGGTATGACACATAGTGAATATACTCCATTTAAGCTCAGCAGGCCTAAAATGTGTCATCACAGTATGCAAATTGTGATTTTGTTTCATTGTTTGTCTGTCTCAGAGTGCTACATCTCTACAGAGCACGGCTCCCAAACTGTCCAATAAGAATAAGGTTGGCAAACACAACAAGGTATGATCACCAAATGATTATGTTTATAAAGTTAGCCTAGTATGTGTGTACTTTTGCTCAATCACTCTGAACGGTTTTCAGTATGCATGTATGATGGTATGATGTGGTTAAACTATGAACACTAATATTGCTTTGAATCGTCTTAGTTATTACATGTATTAACTATAAAGATTAAAACAGATGACCCCAGGCACAGATAATGTTTGAGGATATTGTTCCCAAACAGGATTTTTCTTCTAGTTGTCTGGTGCAAAATATATTATTCTGTTGCATTTGTTGTCTCTGCTTGTCCTACAGAGCATACCAGTGGCAAAAGCAGTAGATGTGGTTTTAGCTGGACAGGGAGAAGAACAGTCTCTGGGTATTGTATTGCTGTAGTGACTTGACTTTAGGTTCGCCATGAAATACAGCTACATTGTTATTCATTAGCGACTCTTGAACCCACCACTGATCTTTTTACTTACAGAGCCTAGTTTTTTGCCTGACACCCAGCCCAGAACTGGGAGGAACATGTAAGCACTGTAAAGAACCTCCACACTGCAAATCTGCTGCCATCGGAGTAGCCGATGCTCTGATTGGTAATGTGAATATCTTAACATTTATTTTTTGGAATTGCAGATCTTTGAACTGGAACAAACTGTCAGTTTCTGAAATGCTAATGATGCCCACACAGAAAATGTATTCTGTGCCAAGACCTGGTAAGCAAAGAAGTCATCAGATATCTTTACCTCTAGCTAAGACATCACTAAATGTTTTGCATGTTAAAAGCTATAAAAAAAAAAAAACCTAGCTAGTTAAAAAACTGAATTCATCACGGCATCAATGATGAAACTTTTATGAAGTTTTTACATTCAATTATTTGTTCTCTTTAGAGAATCGATTCAGTTTGGCACAACAGCAGGAGCGCCTGTCCTCAGCACAGACATTGTCAGGTCCAGGCTCAAGCTCAGTCAGCCAAAAGCAACTCCATACCAAACTCACCCAGCGCCTGCAGCAGGTCCTCAGTGAGAGGAGCCGAGATCCTGCACAGCAGGAGCCACCTGTACCCCAGATAAAAATGTCTGATATCAGAGAGGACTCTAAAGGCAGAAGTTCTGCAGATCGGTGTGCTTCAATACTTTGTCCACCCGAAGAGCAGCAGGCCCAGAGAAATGGCGTGGCCAAAGGGAAAAGAAAACACCAGATGTCACTGGAGGCAGATGCTACTCCAATCACAGCTCCAGCCAAGGCCTCCACAACCAAAGCTCTGAAGAAGAGAGTATCAGCAAATGTTAAGGTTGAAACTAATAGGGCCCTTTCAAGCAAAGAGAAGGTATGCATTTTGTAAGCTTTAAACATCTTAGTGTTCATTCTTAGGTTATTAATGTCATATATTGAGATTCTCACACCTACTGACTCTATGCAGAAAGATGCAGAGGTTGCAGGCAGCATGGTGGAGCTCATCTCTAGCCGTTATAAGATTAATACCCAATCCACAGCAAAAGATACTGCAGAAGGTTTCCCTAAGAGCTGGATTCCTCCTCTTTTCAACAGGTATACACAAATGGTTGATTGTAGGTCTACATTATGTTGAACTGTAGTAAATGAACAAGGGTTTGTATGTCTTCGCTAGCATAATTGTGCCACTTATTGCTGTGTTTTTCTAACAGGCCTATCTTCAATATGAGCTGGTTATCAACTGCTAAAGTAAGTGATCATGTAAGTAAGTGATTACCTAACTACCTACTTTTCTCCTGCTTGATTTACTAAAGATGATCTTTATCTGCTATAGAAAGGAGAATCTGGAGACGTGAGCCTAATAAAATCCTACAGCCAAATCACAACAAACTCTTCAAGGCAGAGGTAATGTCATTCACTTAATATATTTGAGGTACATTTAGATATTCCAGTGCATTTAAGAATGTATTTAATGCTTTTTTCCCCCCGTTGTACAGAAAAGATATTTTTGCATTCAACATTGATGAACCATTGAGTGTTAAGGTAAATATTGATAATGTTAGTTATTTTATACCTTGACACCTGGATTTATTATACCTGAGTACATGATATGCCACTGTAGTGTTTAAAGTCTGTTTTATTGCTCTTTAGGGAAAGAACAAAGCCTTCACTAACACTTCTGCCATATCAAGCAGGTAAGTCTAAGAGATGAAAATGGCATGTTGACTGTCGACCTTGCAACCTTTGAAACAGTAACCAAGCTTTTGTTAAGATTTTGTATTTAAAAAACGGGTCTAATTTCATATTCTCCATATTGTTTGACAGTGACATCCATGACTCCTCAGCACTCCTCAGCACAACCAAGAAAGGACAGCCTGTTGCAAAAGTATACTTTCATTGTACTGTGGTGTTTTATATGTATTGAAAGTTGAAGCTAGTAGAGACGTTGGCCCTCATTTATCAACCTAACGTAGAAACCAGCGCACATATGAGCGCAGAAATGATCTTACGACAGGCTTCACGTGTGATTCATGAAACGTTCGTATCACACCAATCACAGCGTAAGAATGGTTGTACAGTGATAAATGCAGCGGCTGGAAACGATGGTAATTTAAATTTCACGCCCCAATATATTCTCGGTTTTGAGGCCTCGCCCCTACAATTTACGACATGGCGAGACGTAATCCGGCTGAGAAGCGGCACTTTTTAGAGGTGGAGATTTGAACCCTGATATCTCAGGTTCATTTGCACTAACGTGTGTACTATTTGGCAGCCTGAAAACTGGTATTAAAGGCTGTAGAAAGAATACAGAATGGAAAGAGATCAATGATGCATTCAAAAGTGTTGCCGTGGTAAATCGGACTCCAGCTGAAGTTTATTTAATTTATATATCCTTGACGTGCTCAAGTCTTAATAGTAATATACAGGCTTATATTGCAATCTCTTAGGCCTACATGTAGGTGTACCTATATTTAAATAAACATACAGTAGCCGAGCTTGTGCAGTGTCACTATACCTTTTAAAAGTGAGGAATAAGATCCTGTCTCCTTCATATAGCCCCCAGTTGGGGCTGTGCTGGACACTGCTCTCTGGGCATCGGGTCATCTGGCTCCATCACTACATTTATGGCACCGTGTTCCTGCGCGATGTTGTGCAGAACCCCACAGGCTAAAACAATGTTGCAGACTTTTTCTGCCATGTAGGGTCCCCCCCGCTGATGCAAGACAGAGCCATCTGCCCTTAATCAATCCGATGCAGCGCTCCACCGTGGCTCGTGCGCGTACGTGTGCACTGTTGTACCGGCGCATAAAGGTCTTCTAAAAGAGCCAGCACCGCAAGTCCACACTGACTCGAAAACTTTGCGTACACGAGTTCAGACCAGACGTGAGATTTTATCACAGCCTACGCTCACGTTCAAATTGATTAATGCCAAGCTTTGCGTAGGAATCGGCGTACGCCCGTCCTACGCCTGTTTTAGGTCGTACACACGTTTCATAAATGAGGGCCACTGTGTATCTATCTCTTAATGTCTGTTGACACGTGTACATGCTTGCTGCATGTGTGCTCATGTAGTTCTGCTCTTGTCAGGAAGAAATGAGGAAAGCCCACTTTTCAAAAGTTATGGCTTACACTTATATTGAGGGCAAGACGAATGCAGCAATCACAAAACCGAAATACACTATGAGCTAGCCAATAAACCTTCTTACTCTCTGTGTTTAAAGTCTCTTTTATTGCTTTTTAGGGAAAGAACAAAGCCTTCACTAACACTTCTGCCATATCAAGCAGGTAGGTCTAAGAGATGAAAATGGCATGTTGACTGTCGACCTTGCAACCTTTGAAACAGTAACCTTTTGTTAAGATTTTGTATTTAAAAAACGGTCTAATTTCATATTCCCCATATTGTTTGACAGTGACATCCATGACTCCTCAGCACTCCTCAGCACAACCGAGAAAGGACAGCCTGTTGCAAAAGTATACTTTCATTGTACTGTGGTGTTTTATATGTATTGAAAGTTGAAGCTAGTAGAGACACTGTGTATCTATCTCTTAATGTCTGTTGACACGTGTACATGCTTGATGCATGTGTGCTCATGTAGTTCTGCTCTTGTCAGGAAGAAATGAGGAAAGCCTACTTTTCAAAAGTTATGGCTTACACTTATATTGAGGGCAAGACGAATGCAGCAATCACAAAACCGAAATACACTATGAGCTAGCCAATAAACCTTCTTACTCTCTGTCTCTCTCTTTCTATTAATCTATTTCCCTGTCTTCCACTAACTTGTTTGTTGTAGGGGAAGCGGTATGTGAAGAAGCATCTGTTTAGTGACACAGACTATGTCACGACAGATGTCAGCTGGCTGAGGGAATCGAGCAGGAAACCCAAACCCAAAGTTACCACATACTCCAGGCAGGCACCCGTCAAGCCTAAAGCTGTATCACCTCATACTTCATGTAGGCCATCAAAGTCACACATTAATGCTGCTTACAAAAAGGAATTAATCACATTAAGACTGAATGTTGATACATTTATTTAAAGACATTAGTTGACATTAGACTGTCTTTCATTACAGATGAATCCCCAGATTTACCCCCACCCTCTCAAAAACTTGTAAAGGGCAATGCCAAACCCAAAAAGGTAAGGCAGTATTGTTCTTTGTAAATAATGTGCTTTAAGCCTGTGATGCACTATCCCAGTCAGCCACAGTGTGTCGTCGTTTAACCAGAAGAAGCCTGGTGTGCAGGAGAGAGTGGAGCAGCCAAACAAGACAGTAAAGCCAGCAGTAGCACCCAGCAGACCACACGCAGCAGGCAGGAGGCCCCGGAGAAGTGCAGCCACCTTTAAGAACTACAGGGAGCCAGACACTGATGACAGCCAGTCGGAATCAGAGAAGCCTCCTGTTCCCAAGGCAAATGCATCCCCTATATCTTATGTCACTTTCTCTTCTAGTTATTGTTCTTATTTTGTAAGCACTTGCCTATTAGAATTGGTTTGTCTATCTGAGTAATTAAGTTTTATAAAAAAACTATTTAGTTAAAGTGCTCATATTATGCTTTTTGGCTTTTTCCCTTTCCTTTATTGTGTTATACTGTATATATTTTTTGTGCATGTTATAGGTTTACAAAGTGAAAAAGCCCCTCTACTGTAGTCCAGCCTTTACTTCCGTGACAAACGTGTCACTTTATAACACATTATAATGCTCACCAAGCTGCTAGCGTGGCACGCCCTCATACGCTTCTGACTGGCTAGTTGTCCTTACCTAGCTACTGCGCATGTGCGACTCCCAACAAAGATTGAACAGAAGTGTGATGCCTCACTCTGTAGATAAAACAGAGAGCTCAACACACAGGGTGAAAAGAGGAGCTGCAGCAATGTGCAGTACAACAAAAATATGGTGTTTTCTGAAAATAAAACCATGTAAACCTATTCTGGTACAACCTCTAAATACAATTATGAACCTGAATCAGCATAATATGAGCACTTGTTTTGCACTGAGTTTTGGTTTGGCAGATTCCAGATCCCTAGTATATGAACAAAAACACTGGTGGGATTCACTTCATGCCATTGGGAGCACACACAGTCAACTATGTCTTGTGCAAAATGTCTATGTAATATTACAAAGACAGCAGTTCATTGTAGTGCTTTTGCAAAAATACTTAAACCATACTGTCTTTGTCTGCACAATAACAGTACTTCCCTAATCATCTGGAGAATGCTGAGAAAACCCACGAGGCTGCTCAAGTGACAAAGAAAAAGGCTGCCAGAAAACAACCAACTAAAAGCTATAGGAAGCTAGATAGCAGCCAGTCAGAGTCTGAGTCTGTGTCAGAGCAGCCAACCACTTCCAAGGTAGGGGTCATTGAGATTATATCTCATGTTGTTGTGATTATCTATTCTGCATGCTACATAGCATCTGTAAGTCTAAATATATCAGAAAACTTTATTAATTATAACTTTAAAAATGTATATTGTTACATAAATTTAATCAGGTAACAAATTTAGCTAGTGGGCATGTATCAGGTAGCATCTAGTCTGGCTTACCAGATGTACAGTGTGGTTATACATTCTCCAAGCATTATATAGGGCTGTTTTAAAACATTAGCTCTAAAACCCTATTTAATGGTAATGTTTTTAAAACAAAATCACACTGGCAAAAAAACAAGAAGGGGTGGAATTGTCTTTTGGCAAAAAGAATGACCAAGAAACATTTATGGCAACTTTTCTCAACTGTAAAGCTTGTTGACAGTTCACACATCATCTTAGTCTACTCTTACTGAAATCTGCAGAATACACAAATCATTTAAACATCATGGCTGTATTAGTAGACTGTTGCAGATACATTTCATTCCTTTTTGGTTTGTCACCCAACAGAAATATTTTGTAGGCCAGCAGGGGAAGAATGAGAAGACCCGTTTAGAGGTTCCAGAGGTAAAGAAGAGAAAAAACACCTCCTCCGAGCAGTCCCCAGATACATACAGGAGACAAGACAGCAACAACCAATCAGATCTGAAAAAGCCACCTGGTCTCAAGGTGGGAGCCCAGCCCTCTATTTAGGTCCTTGCAGCTTACCCTTTGAAAAGTAGTATGCCTTGTGAATTAAGCACATCTGATGTTACAAGGTTTATTGTGAAGATTGACTAGTTTTTTGGTCCCATTTGAAAAATGTTAGTTAAGTTCTGCAAAGAGAAATATATAGAATATAAAAATCCCACCATTTTACATCAAAAGGTGAAAAAATATCAAGATGTTACTTTAAGCTGTATTAAGCTGGGAATGAGCCATGGTCTTGGACGTGAAACACTTTGTTTTTCAGCAGCAGAGACCTGAGAATGTTCTTCCAGAAACTTCCAGAAAGTTAAATAAGAAAAATGTCGTCCCTGCCCAAGAACAGATGAATGGATTGAAGGATTCCTGGGCTGCCTGCCAGACCTCTTTCTGTCTGTCTCCTCCTTTAATTGAGAGGATGAGATGTAAGACTGTGCAAAGCCACTCCCCAGTTAGATAACAGTCATTTGACTCCTTTGACATCAGTTAATGTATATTACATGATCCATAGTAGGTCAAAAAGTTTTTGTTAATTCTATAACAGTGGCCACATATATTACTTAACAGCTCTTGACACTACTGGAACTTTTTTTCCCAGCATTGAAAACATTGTATAGCAAGATAATGTTTGGTTTTCACTTACTGTAGTGACACTGCATATTTATTTTACTAGCTCGAGAGGTTTAAAACTGTTACATAATGACCCTATTGCTCTCCAACCTCTTAACTGTAAATTGATATGTAGAAAAGCATGTATATATTGACCTCCTGCTCTCTGTCCAAACTCTGAGGCCAGCTGCTTAAACATCTGTGCTTATTTTGGACCGTCATAGCTGCTGAGAGGTCAGCCCAAACCTTTGGTTTGACCTGCTCCCCTCTCCTCACCCCACGGGGGTCCCCACTCCCTGCCTCCCTTGACCCACCCTGTGAGGACACCCCCTCGCCAATCCTGCTGCTACCCAAACCTCGCTCTACAGTCAACAGTAAAGGAAACTTCAGGGCCTGCTCTTTCTACAGTGCAGAAAAGAAGCGCAACTCAACCAAAACTCAATCTATCCAGTCTGTCCCCTCTCTCCCTTCACTGACCCCTATAGGTCAAACCCCTGCACACGGTGCCGTCACTGGACCTCGTACAACAGAGGTAAAACAGCACATCTCTGACACCCCATGTAGGTCTCATGACCATACAGTATGTGGATTCTGTGTTAAAGGTTACAATCAAATTTAAAGATTTTTAGTGTGGCATAATACCACATGCTCCCTTTCACCCCAACGATACACAGAATTTGGGCAGTGTAGCTGAGAATACTTTAAAGTAGTCAATTGCAACTAGACTTCATTATCTTAAAGATGTTGAACTACTCACCTCTTCATCAGTTCGAACTACTCACCTCTTCATCAGTTCTAATGGCTGGTGGGGGGTTCCTTGGTATTAAACATCTTCGCGTGATTCACACATCCTTTGCACTACATGGAAATCACTGACTTCACTCGACAGTCATGTGAGAATCACTAGACTGACATGAATGGAGGTGTGACTTATTAGATAACTTAAGGCGTTCATAGACCGTTACCTAGAATTTAAGGAAGTAGGTCTGTGACCTCAGCATTGCTGGTTGAAATTCCCAGGCCAGCTGAGAAAATGTGGGCAGAGAAAGTAAAGAGGTAACACTTCCCTTTGTAAACAATAATTTTTGAGTTTTGAGGTTCTCTATTTGAGCAGATTGGTTACATTAAATCTCAAACTGCCCAACCCTCAACTGCTAACAGTTGTAAGGGACAACATTAGATGATAAATTAGAGGATACCAGATAAATGCATGTAATTAAATAGAATATGTTGGAATTGCACATGATGATGTAAATGATATATGATTAAAATGACCTGTTTAGCTCCAGGCAGAGCATATAATAGCGCTGCATCAATTCATCTGTGCCTCTTAATGCATTGTTGAAAATTACTTTATAATTTTACTGTCCCAAATCTATGACAGACATGGTGATTAGATAACCACTAAATGAGTGGCCATATTTCTTATCGTCCATTATTTTCTCATCACTTCCTGTCCCTCTCCATTCCTTTATTTGTTTCCAGATAAGTCCAATCCAGCAGCATCTACCCTCAACACCTCGATCTCCTTTGTCTCTGTCCGCTCGGCCCCTGTTGACATCCACACTCCTCGAGCTGGACAACCCGTCCATGCCCTCTCCTCCTCAGTCTCCATTCCCAGAAGACACCGTCAACCATGGGAGCCATTATAGCTTTAGTAAAGTGTCTTCAGTATCCTGGCTTTCACTGAGCCAGTCATCCACTAAGTCATCATTACTCACTAGAAGAGTAAAGGACAGCCCTGCTGCCCTGGCTGTGTCTCATAAAACAGAGGTAGGGCTTTACCACACTTTATGTTTTATGATTGGTTGATTATAATTGGATGGATAGATGGATGGACGGATGAGAGCACTGAAAGGCCACTAATCACTGAGTTATTGTGACTTTTAAGTATTTGTAGCCAATCAAACAAACAACTAATGCATTACTGTCCATCCTGACAGAAAACACCATCTTCAGACCGAAAGCCTGAACAGCTTCTTATCTCAGGTAAAAGACCTTTTGTATTCAACTTGGTCGTTGACAGGTGTACAAAAGATTTATCAGTTGCTACAGTCTAACCCCACAGCTAGATCCCCTCTACACCTAACCAATGTTGTAAATAAGTATAAAATTAAATCTAATGTAATAGTCATCAAGAGTATGAATTCCCCCAAATAGGCTCCACGGTCAAATCACTGATCTGCTTCAGAAGAAACCCCTGTGTTAAGTAACCAGTCGTATACTGGGTAATGTATTATAACTGCTGGTTCTTGTTGCAGGACCCAGTCGCAAGCGCCACACCTCCTCGTCCAGTAGTTCAGAGGAAGATAAGAAGGAAGAGAGGAAGAAAAGCAAGATGAGAGGGCAGCGTTCTCCTCGGATTAAACCAAGGAAGTTGTTCAAGTCCTGTGAGTCCAGTTACCTGCGAATCAAATTAGTTGTCAATTCAGTCCAAAATAACATTTCCAAATGTCTTGGTAGTACAACATCTATTGATAAATCAGTGCCTTTAAAGCAGAGATTACTAAAACAAAACCTGGAGGAGGGGCTTCTCACTAAAATGAGGAGAGCTGGTCCACCTTAAAGGTCAGCCCACCTTAAGTTAGTAAGCCTGTGCTGAAGTTGTCACTAGCTCCTCTAATCCCCTTCACTTTAACCAGCTGGTAGCAAGCAAGACATGGGAAGTTGGCTTGGGTCTTGAGGAGTTGTAGCCCTAATGCATCCATGGTTGAAGCATTTATTCACCAACACACACTGCACTGCTACTTCCACGGCTATTACGTTACTGTTTACTTCATACTCACCAACAAACACACCTTCCTCTTTTTTTTGCTCTCTCTTTCTCTCCCCGCACATTTGTACCTGTAATTCGGTACTGGTACCAACAGTACCTTTTTTTGGGTACATTCTCTCTGTAATAACAAAAACTATTTTCAGTTGTAAAAATAAGTCCAAACCTAAACTCCTCCCTACCTTCCTCTCCCCTCCCAAACCTGTCCCTACAGCCTCCAGTCTGTCACCAGGGCATAGAGAGCCCTAACCCTTGTCTCGGCAGGGCTCATAACTAACCTTTTTCACCATCCTTTCAGAACCGTCCTCATATATAATCTAATGGCGTTTTTCATTTTGGTTTGGTTTGGTTTTCCATTACGAAAAAAAGTCTGTGGTACCTGCTAACAGGTACTTTTTTTAGTACCACCTTCGTCCAGGCTCCAAGCGAGCTGAGGCGATACCAAAAGGTGACGTGAAAACCTGCAGACTACTGATTGGTCATCATTGCTAGCGACAGACGGGGGTGTCCTGAACAAAAACCGCCATTTTTAAATAGTTTAGCCAGCGGTGTGTTTTTTTGCTGCCTCCAGCTTCTTTTGAAACAAAATGTGTCTTCTGGCTGTGGCAACAGCCACATGCCGAGAATCAACAACAACACACCTTCTAAATCTGCAATGGAAAATGAAGGACGGGGCACCACGGTCGAGTCAAGCTGAGTAGAGTAGAGTCTAGCAGGTACCATGTAATGGAAAAACTGCCATAAGCTGTCCCGAAATTAATGTGGACCGTCCCAAATTTAAAATCTTAGTTTTTCTACATTATCATTAGTTAGAGTAGTATGATTTGAGCTGTTATGGAGTTTTGACTCTTCATAGTTAATGTAATGTTATACGGTTATCGTCAGCTCACTCACTGTAACGTTGACTCGTTAGTTAGTGTTAAATGTAACGTTACTGTTAACATTAAACAGTCCAACGTTAGCTGATATGTGTGCGTACGTGTGTGCGCGCGCACGCTCACACGTGTGCGTGCACACACGTCTATGTTGTCAAGGAGGTTTAATAAGAACTGTGTGCTATACAAAACGTGTCCGTTTTTATTTTCTGTGCCGTTTATTGTAAGTTAGCTGGGCTTTTTTCGTCATTGCCCTGACTCACTGACTCCAGAGGCGACGTAGTCTTATTTTTCATATATTTGTCATTTTGATTGTTTATTGTGTGTGCTTTTACTATGTGCAACCTGTATAATTTAAATAATATGTTTTTTTGGGATGTTATCTTTGCTAACGGATCAGTGGGTCTGTCTGTTACTTTCAGTCGCTGAGGTGTCTGTTGAGGGTGAGGTGAGCCACGTGATGTCTTCTTCCCACACGATGAGCTCCAGTCACTGGGAGGCTGAAGTGGGGGATGGAGACATGGACATGGACGAGGATCTCGAGTTACCAGAAAATGCTGTAAACCCGAGTAACCTGTGCCAGCAATTCAGCTCTGAGTTGAAGAAGAAGTTCCAGGTTGGAGACACACACACGCGCGCGCGCACACACACACACACACACATACCCACTTTACATGACATTTAAATAGTCAACAGGGAAAGAGACTATGCAGCAGTGTGTAGCTCCAGTTTTTCTGAAGGAATATTAAAAAGGCACTTAACACCACTAAAAATAATGCGTTTTGTTTTAGATGTGGTGACCATATTGGTTTGAGAAAGCTGTGACAGATGTTTAGACTTGATATATTCTCAGAATTTCTCATTATTTCTCATAATCCTGAGCCACTGAAATGTTAAATGATGGCCTTGCTGAACCACTATCTATTAAATGTGTTTGTATTCAGAACCGTTTTAACATGGTGGAGATTTACAACAAGCATTCTTTGAAGACCGTCCAACAACATGTCTCCTCCCTCAGCACGCAAGTTACCAAATACAGGTCAGTTAGTATGTAGTTAGTGTTGTAAAGCTAACAGGCTTTCCATCCACTATCCATATTGGCTTATAGATTACAAAATGAATATGCACATTTGATGTTTTTACCTTTAAGATATAGCTTAATTTCATGGCTGGTTGCCCACCAATGTGGTTCTTATAGGAAATGACTGTGCAGTCAGCAGTGAGTATTCATTTCCCAAAGCTATTCTAAGTTTACTCTGTTAGTACAAAAGTACTTGTTGCATTTTACGGGCTCCAACTTTATACAGTCCGGCTTTACATTTTAGATTTCCACTTCACTGGTTAATTCTCTCTTCTCTGTACAGGACTCAGAGGCTTGAACAGGTTCAGAAGGTCCTCTTGGAAGAGATCCACAAACTGGAGCAGGATGACACTGTGCTGAAAAGCATGGAGAAAGACCTGACGGTATGTCCCTCTGTCTCTCTTAGACTACATCCACACTACTACGTTTTCATTTTAAAAAGGCATTTTCAGACGAAAACGATCTCCATCCTAACTAGAGTTTTAGCACCGTTTTAGAATTAATGTCGTCCTTATTAACACGCCTAAACAACGCATATCACAGACCATTCACGTCCAGGCTGATAATGGCACTGGACAAGGGAATTGTCGCAAATTGCTTGAATAATAGCTTGCCTCCTGCTCATGTAGACAATATTAGCATTATAAAATGCTGAATTTAACTGCAGAACAGCTGCTAGCATCGACAACAAGGTCAGAAACCACTGTAATTAATTACCCATGTTAAATTAATCGGCGGTAGTCAATGCTGATGTCTGTTTTCTTCTGGAAAAGGGTCATATGACGAATCAGGGAGCAAACGTGGGTGTCTGCTTTATCGATTCCAGAAGTCTCCGTTTCTGCCCGTCCAGACTAAAACGCAACCCCAGAGTTTTTAAACTAAAACGGGTTCGGCAGCGTTTCCAAACATCTCCGTTTTAGGGGTTCTAAAATAGTAGTGTGGATGTATTGCGTATTAATAGTGACCTGTGGATCTCTCTCTCTCTCTCTCTCTCTCTCTCTCTGTGTGTGTTCCGTCCGTCCTTCCTTGTGCTATGCGGCTATATATGACGCTTACGTGCCCGTTGTGTTTTCACTGTTAAACACTACATCTTTCAGTTTCTATACGTATCCTTGTAGGAGTGCTTGAATTGTTGAAATCTCTCTCTCTCTCTCTTTCTCTCTCTCTCAAATAAAAAATAATACCATGTTGTGTTAAATGGGATTGTCACTATGTTGATTTGACAAGTTTCTGATCAGTGTTTGGTCTCTGTTCTCTCACAGATGTACTGGAAAAAGCAGACCGTGGCTTTCCATTCTTACCAGGAGCAGGCAACCACAAGGTGAAATTTAGGCCTTTGTGTTTGTTTGTGTGAGCACTATTGTTAGTTTGAAATTCTCTCTGTTCAAAATGCTCTGTAAGAGATTGAATAACACACTTGTTTATTCCAGGGTACCTGCCGGGTCTTAAAAGTATTACATTTTATATTCTAAAACTAAGGCCTTTAAAGTACGTTTACAAAATATGACTTTATTTTTTACAAAGGTCTTACATTTTTTCTTGTCCTTTCATATGATTAAATGCATATCGTTACGTCATAAATACATGTACTTTGTGTGACATTATAATATACTCTAGTGTGACTTTGATGTTATAAGACAGTACAGGTACTATTTACGTCAGTGTTTTGGTTTACACGTGACTGTGGCGTGTGCGTGAACTCGCGAATCAGTCAGTTGTCTTTTCAGTTGTCAGGAAAGAAAACAAAACGTTGTACACCTTGCTACTAACAAGCTATTAGCTCGCCGCCTCAGAATAGGCACGTGTCTGAAGGTCTGGCCAGAGACGCGGACAAGTTGGCGGACAAGGCTGAGGGCAGTGGTGCTGAAGTTACGACAACAAGCTTGTTGGCATGCAAAGTTAGCACAACAAGCTGATTGGTGTGCGAATCAGTCACACTATGGCGAGTGCTAATGAAATGGCAGAGCTGGAAGACCTGCAGGTCAGCGACGGTGTCTGCGTCGCTCCACTGTTATAGGGTATGGGAATAGAAAGACTTCCAACATGCTAACGCGCATTCAGCGGCATCACTTAGATGTGCTTATCACCGGGACAAGGAAAAAACTAACCGGAGCCCAATTTCTTATCCAGGTTGCTTTCAAGCAGCCTTTGGACGCAAAAGCTGATCGGGATAAAACATTCACTGAAGCAATTTGACAAGATCAAGAGTAACAAATAATCCCTGAAAATACAATTTTTTTCAATTGACCCCAAAATTGTTCCTTCTGTCCGTATATGAGTCGAGCGTCTAAGTTACTTCCGCTGAAATGCATCAGAGAAGTGATGGTGTTAGGTGGGTGAGCTGCTTCTTTTTGGCCACTCTCTTTGGTCGTCTTGATCAGATCCATGCTTCCCCACATTCATAGACTTTATCATAGGCTTTCTGCTAGAAACGTGGTTGATTCAGAATCACTGACATGCAATCAAAGGGTCCACTGGTGGACTTTGAAATTGTTGAGACATATCATGAAAAACATTTAAAGCAAATCAAGTACATCTTTAAACCATTTTAAATGACTAATTACTGCAATTGTGTAAAAAAAAACTGAAATCCTTTTCCACACCGAGTGCACTTTTTCAGAAAGAAGTGCACTTAGTTTATCAGTGTTCAGTGTTATCAGCCTTTAACCCGCAGTATATTTGCATTTTTCCTTTACCTTGAGCTTGTGTGTTCTCCCACCTTCTTCTGCTCGCCCTCATTTGGTTGTGTGACTGTCTGTCTTCTTCCTTCCAGAAATGAGGACCTGAAGAAAGCGCTTCAGAGCAATGTGTGTCACAGCTTGGCGTATGAGGAGAGAATGTTCACATCCCAGGTGTGATCCTCAGGCCTAACCTTCACAGCTGACATCTAATATGTGACCCGTATTGTTGCCCAAGCATTACTTTTTAACTAGCTATGTAAATCCAGTGCTCAGGTTGCTTGGAATAAAGTTTTTAATTTTTTTAAATAGAGCGTGTCACCTTATGGTATGTGTCTACGTGAGCAGCCAGGGAATACATTCTGGTAGCGGTGCGTCAACTTTTGAGAAGCGGGGTGTCGAGTTGCCTGCTCCTCATTTGCATATTTATGCAAATCAGAGGCATCCAGCTCAACTTGCCACGTCTCCGAAAATCTTTTAAACTGACCGTTGTCGATCTAAAATGAAGACAGACTCAGCAACTGCATAGCGTATTTCTCGCATAAAATGCTTTCAGAAACAAGTTACGGTAAACTATTTCTGTAAAATAAGCTAAAGCTTCCAAACAAGCCCCCATGTTGGTCCTGTTTGAAACCTGGGAGCAGACACCGCACGAGTGAAGCGTTCATCCAATCAGGTGCAACCATTGCGGTTATAGGAGGGTGTAGCCTGTTTTCTTTGTTTGTCAGTGGTCATTGAAGATAAATTGATAAGTGCTAGTTGAGCGTCAAGCGTCCAAGGGTGGGAAGCGGACGATCCCTGCCGTCAATGTGGTTACCTACCTGTCAGTCCAATGATTTTTCGCTGAGTGGCCTAAATAACATTTTGCTTATCTCATTGTCTCATGTGTCAACCCTTCCCCTGTTTGTCCTGACTGTGTCATATTCAAAACCCTGCTGCTCGGCCTGCTGTTCTCAGATGGGCCTGATAAGAAAAGACATGAAGTCAGTTCAGGACAGACTCCTCAGCGAGATGGTGAGTAGACAGGACACAAGTGGCCCTTCAGCGTGGATTAGACCAGGGCAATTAGGCTGGCTTTCATTTTGTGTCCTTCACTCTGTCAGCAGAACAATGCTCATTTGAAAGCCTGTATATAACTAAACAGTCTTGAGAGAATGTATGACTCAGATGATGTGTATGATTTTAAAGTAAGTGTCTTTCCTGAATCTTTTCTTTGTGCTTGCTTTCGTAGCAAGAGGGCGAGATCCAGAGTGTGAAGAGAGGCCTGCATGCTTTGTTTTTCCCCTGATGGAGCCATGTTTTGAGCTGAACAAACTCCTGCCAAGGGTCTCTACACTATAAACAAGGTTGTGCATTTCACCACATGATGTACACTGTGCTGTGTACTTCAGCTGTGCTGGTTTTATATCAAAATGTTTGTCTGAAATGTTGATTGTTCCTAGTTCTGCTTTTATTGTATGTTGATGTGTTTGGTTTTATTCTGACATGGATGTGTTGTTTCTCAATGTTTTTTTTATCAGAAATGTCATGTTATTCTGATATTTGATTACATTTACGAATTCAGTAATTTTAGTGTTAATTGATAGAAAGTACAGGTAATTTTTGCCACTGTGATATTTTTAATACAAATTCCTGATTTATTCATGAAGGTTAGTTAAGTACTGAAAAATGACCAATTAAACATTTAAATTGTTAAATCTATCAATTGTTTTAAATAAAACTGTTTAAAAATGAGATAAGCCATTCTTAAAAAAGACCTTGTATTTTGAAGACAAGTAGTGCTTACAAAGGTATTTCTCTTTTCAGTGAAGACATTGACAGTCCCATTCAGATTGACATACTGTATGTACAGTTAATATCAAATTCATCCCCAATACCACTTCCCCCAGACTGCACAGTCTTTACACAGTCCAAGTGACACATTATCAGTTAAGAAAAGGTGAAGCTGGTCACATGCACAACTTCTTCCCATTACACGGACCCATACCGCCTTGTCAAAGGAGTTCATGAAATAGTACAAAAAAACTAAACAATGACTGAATGACAAGATTGTTTTTTTCCTCCGCTCTCATCCTGAGTGTCGGAGGTTCCACCAGAGTCCGCTTCCACCAGCCAGCTTCCATGTGGCGACATTCAGTAGTCTCCAGGACACACTGACGCAAACATTACCGTCATCGTCTCTCACACACCCGTGCCCTCATACGGATGATATGATAATCGCGGGTGCTGGAAGAATGTTAAAGACACACTGAAGACGAAAAGGCTCCAGGCTCTTTAAACTTCCCACCGCTGAGCAGCTTCATAAAATTTCCAAACTCAGCATTTCTTCACAGAAGAAACTCCCTGCTTTCATGGCCGGTGGAACCTGGAGAGACAAACATGCAGGGAAACCGTGTGTAAAGGGGAAAAGTAGAAACCGTAAGAGCAGCTACGCATGTCATCGCACCCAGCTAATGCAGCTATAAATCAGTTCTTTGGGGCTATTTTTAGCACAGTCGTACTTGCATCCAGTCCTCCCTCTTGTGTCACTGTTACAACTCACAACAAGGACCCCGGCTTCCATAACAAGCTTAGCCAAGGACACCATGGCATTTTAATATTTCTCTCTGCTTGGCAGAGGTCAACCCCCTCCCTTCCCTTTACAAGCACTCCCATCTATCTTTAGCTCCTCGGAGCTCTCTGGATGAGCAAGGGGAGCTAAATTTAGACCGCTGCAGCCTAGAATAGAGCATGTGTGCAGTGCGTTCCCAAACACACTACAAACAGACATACACTCCAGAATACTAACCTCGTTAGATGTTTGCTTGAGGCATGCACTTCCATCTCGGTACTTTTAAACTCGTTGAGCTCTTTTCGGATTGCAGCCTGTGGTGAAGAGGAAAAACAACATTAGTGCATCCCTAAGTACATCCTGAGCTATTGAGGTGCTGCAACCTCTTGACAGCAAAGTGACAGCAGCAGGAAGAGAAAAAAACATCAGCCTAAAAAAATTAAAGAATATGGGGGATTCGGCGAGATAAGCTGATAACAGCAACATGCCATGCAAATAGTCTTGATGAGCAAAAGGGTATAGAACTTCTGGAATTTTGTAATAAGGCCTAAATGGTAAATTTGTGGCAGGTTATAAAGGTTGACATATATACAGCTGTTTTTTCTTCACTGTCTAATATTATTTGTCTCTGTGTTCCACACAAATACACACCTTGTCTGCTGCTGAGAGCCGAGTCCAGGGCTTGTCTGCTCTCCTGTCATAGTCCTGAGCTTTGGCCACCTCCACATAGTCACTGAAGCGGATCAGAATCTTTCTGTCTCGTAGTTCGTCTACTGTAGGCCGCTGGTTGAGCTGGAACACAAAAGAAATTGGCAGACATTGATAGCTGACTGCTACAAGAGTCTCCATGTGCGTGCATAGCCTACAGTGGAAAGAAATCTTTAAAATATATGGAAAATACACAATCACAATGTTTTACCTTTCTGTTTAGCCGCTGTTTGATCTCCCTCCTCTCCTCTTGCTCTGTTTGGTCGTTTCTCTCTGGGGGAAAAGAAAACAGCCACATTAGAAATTCACACTATATCAATTAGGGTACTATTTTTATTAAATGATTAACAAATTCATCACCTTTAATGTAATTAAATTGATGTTACATTATATATATATATATATATATATATATATATATATATGTGTGTGTGTGTGTGTGTGTGTGTATGTGTGTGTGTGTGTGTGTGTGTGTGTGTGTGTGTGTGTGTGTAAGTCATAGCAAGTTTGTCATAGTCTCTAGTGAACAGGGTTCACAGTGAAGAGAAGAAATGTGCACTCATGCATTCTTCCTGAATAATGTACTACACTGGGCAATCCGTGCTATCATTAATGCACCATCTTGCCCTGGTTTTTGATAAGGGCTTTTACATATATATTTTAAATTGTAAACATTAGTATTCGGGTGAGGAGACGGTAGTTTGGAGACAAAGTGTTTGAACTTACGTTTCAAGATGTTTCTACTCTCCAGCTCCTCCACATTCGGTCTCTGGCTCAGCCTCCTGCGGAGAAACACCAAAACCACGTTTTGAACCATTGTGACTTCAACTGTTGTCTCTTGTCCTATCCTCTTTAAACCGGCTGTAGTTTCTTCACTGTGCGCGTTCTTGAGAGGAATCCCCTATGTCTCCATCTCGCATCCAAACCCCGGCTGTGATGCTTCGGCAGAGGCGATCCCCACATCTGGAATAGTCAAAAAAGCGCAATTCTCTTGTTTGAGAATTCACCACCGAATTATTTTTCGATTTCAAGATGCTGCATCTCAGGTGTAGCTGCCGTATTGCGTTTACTCTACACCGCAGCAGCAGCAGCTCGGGCACTCCTCTCTACTATCCGACAAAGACTACAGGCGCTTTTGAACTGAGTCGTGATGGGCTGCTGGTGCGCGACTCCCCTAGTTTCCCCGGTTACTGCATACATAATTTGTAGGAGGCGGAGCCTAACAGGCTCCCACTCCCGGCATCCCCAACCTCCTCCTGGGGTACACTGGGCTACTGACACACTCATTTTACACACGTTGTTATTCATTTCAGTCACGTAAAACACTTTTTAAAGCAAGAAAAATAATCTAATTCAAACAGGAAGTAAAATACTTGATAGATTCAAAATATTACTTTGCCTATTTTATAATGTGATACCATTCCAATCTCTTCTTTGCTCTAATAACCAAGTTTAAACATTCAGATTACACAGTAGTGCATTCATTTGAAGCTGTCACGTTCTCTCACCATCAAAGCATCCAAAAGGTCTCCAAAATCCAATGATTTCCCGGAGTCCCCTGTGCGTGTGAACTATTGATACTTTGTATAAATAATACATGTGAGCTGCACAACATGGGCTCAGCCCCAGACAGCATGTGGCACACCCCACTGCACACCTTCATAGGTTGAAAGGACAGAGAGGGCAGAATGCCGCCACGCAGCAGGACTCTCTTTATCCCCCCTGACCCAAGATAACACCGGACACTTTATAGTTCTGTCCTTTAAAAGATCAAAGTTAGGTCACATGGACTGAGACCTGGCTACCCACAAATCAGGTGGCTCAATGTGTGTGTGTGTGTGTGTGTGTGTGTGTAGCACTTCTAAACCCTGTTTTGTTATTCAAAGTGAGACTTACACCAACTTAAAACCAAATATGTGTGTCAACAGATGCCAGCATCGAAACAGAAAGGCATCAGTAATAAACCGCGTTACGTAACAAGCATTTGTCCTAGATTTGTTTTCTACATTAAAACACTGGCAGAGGAAACAAAGCTGGCTGCACAGACACAAAATCACACTTTTAGATATCTATACAGTAATGAGTACACGCAAGCAATCAGGTCAGTGTTAACGAATACATGTATGACTAGACATCCCGGAATAACATGAGGAATAATGCAATAGTTGACTCCCCTCTTCTGAGAAATAAGATTAAAAATGGAACACAAACACCAAGAAAGTGGTCTAGAAAAAAAATCAGCATTTTGCATATAATCAGTACATTGGAGTTTGATCCATTTATTCCTGTTTGCTTTTTTTTTTTTTTTTTTTTTTTAAATCTTTCTTCTCTGTGAGGTTCCCCCTTTTATCAAAGTGTAGTTGTTGATCAAATCAGGCTTGTTTTTAAGGTACTTTGTTAGAATCTCATCAGGTGGGGAACAACCCGACACAGCTTTTGTGCTTCACAACTCTTCAATAAACCAACCGAGTGTTCCCAGAGCTCTTACAGTGTTACATTTTAAACAGATGAAACAGAAAATCACTTCCAAAGCCCCAGCGAATACGACCATCCACTGTATTATTGACCTGGCTGCCGAGTTGCTTAGCAACAATAATTTTCCCTAGCAACACACTAATGGGGATTTCACTATTGCACACAGAGCTGTACGTGCTTTACAGAGAGTCTGTGGCTATTTTTAGTTTTGGTTGGCTGAATAAATCAGAGATCGTTGTCGATATGAAACACTATTTTGGTAACAACGTTGGATGTTGTTCTCTGTGAGCCACATGGATCACAAAACCTTATTACTCTGCTGCTCTCAGCTGACAGAAGATGGTTTATTTGGGATAACTAATACTGTGTCTCACCCACTGCTTTCTATATCTGGGTTTAGGGTATGATTTCATAAATAAGATTTTGAAAGGTATCCCCAGAATATGATGATGACGCATAAATGCCTGAGGGCATGAGGGTTTCCATTTCCCACTCAGGATGTTCTGAAACAAAATGAGTTAGAATAGAAAATCTAACTATGCCAGCCAAGGGAGGAATGAAAAAGCCAAACTAAGGAATACAAAAGCGATGAGTGGGTGGCAGAGGCTTTCAGTCTGTTCTTTTATTTCAGCTGCCAGCTGTGCAAGGAGATAAATTTGGCCATTTCCAGCATTCTCCATTTAAGTACAGTAGCAACCCCCCTTTATTTCTTCTGATATACAGTAACTCCCCGACAACACATTTGTGGAGAAAATGGAGATGCATTATTGAACAGTTTCATGAGCTAAGATTAGAAAAAGGGCAGCAGCACAAGTGCTAGGCTGGGAGTCTCTAAAGATAGAAAGGTCATCTATCACTGACACAATGGACAGACAAGGTGTCATCCATTTTCTGCTTGATCGGCATCAAATATAACAGTAGGTTTTCATTGTGAGCTGCAGATAGGACGGGAAAAAGAGCAGATTGAATCTATGGCGGGATAGTGTGGGAGTGTGGGATGGATTGTTTTGTCATTCATTATGAATGCCCAGGGGAAATGAGCTTTTGTCCTCCTACCATTCTGAGCTATATTTAGCCAGGAATTCCTTCCAAAATGCTGCAGTATGCCTTCAATTTACGCATATACTGTACTGTAGGATGAAAAGGTATTTTCTTGCATTTGCTTGACACTGTAGGTGAAGAAATGATATTATAAATCAGTTATTTTAAACCTCAGGCTTTACAGATAATTACTCCAGACAAAGCAACAAACAACAGATGCCAAAAGCCTTTTACACGTGCATACGTTTAACACAGCCTTTACAATCCTGGAGCAAAGTTGTTGTTTTTTTAACAAAGTCAGCATGAAGCACACAAATAAAGTTTAAGAATCCTTGTTGATCCTCCTGAGATCAATAATTTATTCTGTATTATTCTGACATTTAAACAGCTATAAATCAAAAAGATTGGTTCAAGATCAATTGAACCTGGTGCTGTGTAGAACTATGTCTTTATGTAACAAGCAGCTGTGGAACCTCTGTCTTCAAAACAGACCCGGCTGGCTCTTATGCAAGCTACAGTCGTGCTCCATCGTCACCTTTTTATAAGCTGTTTGCTTGTGAACGCCTATTCATTTCACAAATAACGATAAAATATGCTCTTCCAGTGAATCTAAGAATACATCAGGGGGGCAGTATTCTTACTTGTCTCAGACAGATGATAGATCTTGTTCTCTGAAAAGTGTGGGTGGCACTCTGTGCCTGGCTGCGAGTTATTGCACAGCAGGTTATGTAACGCTGTGGTGTGCCCCTGTTTGATATGCTGGTGTTAAAGAACCTGGGTCTTGTGACACATTCACACACCCGAGACTGCTGCCCT
This sequence comes from Sander lucioperca, assembly GCF_008315115.2. Taxonomy (NCBI): domain Eukaryota; kingdom Metazoa; phylum Chordata; class Actinopteri; order Perciformes; family Percidae; genus Sander; species Sander lucioperca. The sequence goes on from NC_050184.1 coordinate 7,374,742, forward strand.
CAGTCTTTGCACATTCATTTCTCAGTTGTATTTGAAAAGCCAGT